>NC_139720.1:105946860-106546860 GCF_964211835.1 Anser anser | reverse complement strand
TAAGAGATTCTGTCACTTGATCAGAAATTGAGAACTTCTGTGCACTCTCTAATGAAAATCAAGTTTTTATTTCCACTTTCCCAAATGCAGCTGTAATCACTGGTCTAGACTATTCTGACTCTTACCTGCTGCCCATCTGAGCGGAAAGCAGCCAAGAATCAGAAAGCAAGAGAAGTCAGAACATTCATGCAGGGGTGAACATGGTTCTGCAGTTTAACGGTAAGAATCTTTCTCAACTTCAAACATCTAATTTAAATGTCAGTTTTATTATCCAGTGAAAGGACAGAAGTGACACTTCTATAGACTGCTCTATACTAAAACTATGCATGAGATGCTAACAAGTCAAAATATGTCAAAAATATGAATACAATCTTTATTATTTATAATTCTGAAAAATTAAAGTTTGACAGTACTCAGCGTGGATGTGGCAGGAAGTTCTTGTGTGCCAGATACTCTTCTCCAGTCGTAAGACAAAAGTGGAGATCCTTCTTGTGATGCACATTTCAACGTAACGTCCTTTCCAATCTCCTGTGATCCTTCAACGGAACATTTAGTTCTTGCTGGCTTTACTAATAAATAAAGTATTATTGAATTAATAAGTCACAATCAAAAATGCTAGTTATGTTCTAGTAGGTCAGACCGTTTTGCTAAAGAAAGTTTGTGAAACAAAGCCTTTGCAAGCATGGAGAGATTTTGTATGAAATACAAGCCAGATTTAGATTTTTTTTTAAGTGCTCGTTATTCTGAATATTACTCCCTTTGCCCCCCCCCCCCCCAAAAAAAAAAAAAAAAAACAGAACAATGTCTGCGCCCACCCTGAAGTCTCAATAAGGGATGATAGATTCAGGATGCCTTTGCCCTATGTAGGTTTTCATTTTATATATCAAATATAAGATGGCATAAACACAAAAATGTCACTGCAAATTCAAGAAAAAAAAATTTGCTTACCAAGTACAGTCAACTGTATTTTTTGGCTTTGAACTCCAGGAGCTTTCTTCACTTTGCACTGGTATGTGCCGGTATCTGCTGACTTTAAATTCAGGATATCCAACGAACCATCACCAGATCTGGGATCAGAACTGGTAAACTGCATTCGCCCAGTCATAGCAGCATAATAATGATTATAAATTCTGTCTACAGCATACATAATTATCTATAAAAGAATAAATATGATTCAGAAATCTACTTGGCATGTAAGCACTTGAAAAAAAATGTTATCTTCAGATTCCTAACAGTGTCTTTCTACTGTTTAAAATAAGCATGACAGATGATCACAAAGATGATCAGAAGGCTGGAGCACCTCTGCCATCAAGGAAGGCTGAGAGAGGTGGGGATGTTCAGCCTGGAGAAGAGAAGGCTGCTGGGAGAATCACAGAATCATAAAAGGTTGGAAAAGACCTCCAAGATCATCTGCTCCAACCATCCTCCTACCACCAAAACCACTAAACCATGTCCCTGAGAGAGACAGAGAGGAGACCTCACTGCAGCCTTTCAATACTTAAAGGATGGAGAAGGACTCTTTACTCAGGTAGACAAGGATAGGACAAGGAGGAATGGTATTACACCAAAAGATTAGATTTAGATTAGACATTAGGAAGAAATTCTTTAATGTAAGGGTAGTGAGGCACTGGAAGAGGTTGCCCAGAGAAGCAACATACAATGCTCTAATGAATGCTCCAACTCAACACCTGCTGACATCTCGTTACTTGGGCATTGATTTATGGCTTAAAGAAAACTGTTTAAAATTGCTCAAATCTTCATTCTGTAAAATCTCTATTAAAAAGAAGTCATCTTACCGATAAGGCTTCAGAAGAAATGACAGCCTTAATAAATAACAAAGAGTTAATACATAATACAAAATTCTCAAATAAATTTTCAACCAGGAAAATAATACACATACACAAGCAGAGTTTTCCGTACTCTGAAGCATTTTTAAAGTTCTTTAGTTATTAGATTAAGTACAAAATATCATAACATTCTCATTATTCCAAAACTTCCGCTACATTTCATATGACTGGTGTTTCAAAGTTATTTAAAACCACAAGCATCCCACCTTGAAAATTTTAACAAAGTCAAAAAAGTCACTACCAAAGTTCATATACTGATTTACTTTAATAATTTAATTAGAACCATGCAGAAAAGTCTCTACTTACTATTTGTTCCTTCTTTTGATTATCTGCTGGTATCAAGACCCACTCAATATCTAGTGGGCCTTCATCCTCTTCTGAGAGTACAAAAGTACATGGCAACGTAACTTTTTCTCCTTGAGCTTTTTCAAACATTGATTGGTCAGCTGAAGTTATACTCAGGCTTCTCGTTAGACCTATTAAAAATATTTTTGTTTTAAAAATCACATCACAGTTCCACAGCAAACGTTCTCTTAGTCATTACTATATTCTTTCCAGAACAGAACGCCTAAAACCAGTCTCTGTACAACCAAAATGCATAGATTACCCAAACAGCTAAAATCTTAGTAACTTATCTCGACACAATGAAAGCCCAACTTTTTTGAAGTTCCTATATTCATTTAAGAAAAAAAAACAACAAAATTATACCAATTCCTTTTGCAAATCCATCATATACTGTTTCTTCCTGTATAGAAATCAACTTTAAAAATCATGTCAAATTATCATTAAAAATCATTTCAAACTTTTATTGCTGCTTAAGAAATTCTGTGCAGTATGTTACTGAACACAATGCAAAGTCGGGTAGTCTTACTTTGGAATCATATCCCATAGGCAATTGCATCTTTGTTTGAAAGGTCTTTTTGTGCAATTTGAGTCCCATTTGAAGCTAAATAAATGAAAAGGCTGCTGCTGAAAATTTTCAAGTTATTGAAAACAGAAAATATAGAATATTTCCAATAACACATTTGGAATGAATTAAAAAAGTCACCTAATCAAAAGCCACTCACTCATTGATAAAATGAGAGCATGAAACAGTGACAAAGCCGACCAGGACTGTGTGTTAGATTAAGACAAGTTACTTTGTGATGAGTTATAAGGACTGGACAAATGAATTCCTTTCAAAAACCTCAGGGAGTTTTCAGATTTGTTGGTCCTTTCTACTTGACTTACTCCTCAAAAAAGGCTGTGTAATCTTTATCTGTATGGGTGACTAAAGAAAACATGTTCCTGAACAGAATTTCCCCACTTCAACCCTGTAAAATAATCTATATAGTGACCCAAACAGACTTGCTGAAAGGCCTGAAGCAAGATTCCCTTTATTTTATAACAAGTATAGGCTTCCCTCCTTAAGTGTATAGGAACATACATCACAATCAGGAAGTAGAACTCTCCACTGACTTGTTATGGAACTAGGTTTGGCATTTTTACACCCACTGTTTTGTCCACCTTGCTGGCTATCATGTTCAGGTTTTTGGAGTCATTTCTGTACGCTGAGGCTGCTGTCCATCGTGGCTATGAAGTAGTCACTTGGATGTTACCACTACAGCAACAGATAAAAGGCCACAAGAAGCTTGTCCAGCAAGAATAAGATTGTTTTGGCACATCTGTAGAATTATAGCCTCAGACATAATAAAAATTATTACAAACAGTGCACATAAGCTCTAACTTGCACTTTCACACTAGCTCAAGTTACTATTCAACTTGCGCTTTTCCATATAGTGGAGAAGCTCTAGCTGAACTCTAGAAACTCAGACTGTACCGCAGCACAAGGACATGGACTTATTAGATCAAGTCCAGAGGAGGGCCATAAAAAGTTATCAAGGTGCCATAGAACCTCTCCTATGAGGACAGGCTGAGAGAGCTGGTGTTGTTCAGCCTGGAGAAGAGAAGGCTCTGGGGAGACCTCATAGCGGCCTTCCACTACCTAAAGAGGGTCTACATGAAAGCAGAAGAGAAACTATCAGGGAGGGTAGTGATAGGACAATGCGTAATGGTTTAAAACCAAAATAGGGTAGATTTAGAATAGGTATAAGGAAGAAATTCTTTACGCAGAGGGTGGTAAGGCACTGCAACGGGTTGCCAAGAGAAGCTGTGGATGCCCCATTCCTGGAGGTGTTCAAGGCCAGGCTGGATGGGGCTTTGAGCAACCTGGTCTGGTGGGAGGTGTCCCTGCCCATGGCAGGGGGACTGGAACTGGATGGTCTTTAAGGTCCCTTCCAACCCAAACCATTCTACGGTTCTACGATCCTAAGAACGCTTGTAGATAAAGCTATTTTCCACTCTGTCCATTGCTTGTTGGGTCAATATTAGATTGACAAGCAGAAGCAGCAGGCATCTTAGTTGAAAGGAGATGTCACAGCCAGCTGGACTTGAATCAAGCATTAGCACTAGGAGGGAGTGGCAGTTAATACTAGCTGGAGATCCCCTTCTGCAGAAGAGACACCCATCTGCTGCCAGATATGCTGGCATAGGAGGTTTAGCCAAAGCAGGTGTGCTAAGAGATTGCTTACCTTCTATGACTCTTGGACTATTATCATTGCATTATTACTACTAGTAGTGTTTTTGTTGTTGTTTGTTTAAACTATTACCATTACCTACTCATGCTAGTAACGGAGACAACCTGAAATAAGTCAAAATTAACCACAGAACTGGGGGCAAAGGAAAAGGACGTGGGAGTGCTGGGAATGAAGGAAGAAAGGCTTGTGGAGAAGGATCCTGTGAGTGAATTGGCTGCAGGATTAACCAGAAAAGCTTCTACCAGCACATGAGCAGTAAAGAACCAAAAAGGAAGTCAGGGCAGTTGATTTAGTGGCAGCTGACATAAGGCAAGACTGAAGTACTCACTGTTGACTCTGCTTGGAGCAGAAGGTTAGATGATTGAGGTCACTCTCAATGCAAACAATTCTGTTAACTGCATTAAAGACCTACACAAAGCTAATGCCCACGGTGATCAGATAGCATTGTCTCCAAGCTTTCCCCAAGCCTCACCTCCTCCAGTTTCCATTCAAATCAGAAAGATTCAATTTCTGTTCACTCCCCTAGTGTACTCCTCAAAACATAAGAGGATCATCTGTGGCATTTAAGTGCTCGTATGACATTATCGGACTGAGCAAAGATCTGTATTTCATAGAATCATTAAGGTTGGAAAAACCTTCAAGATCATCTGGTCCAACCATTGCCCTACTACCAATGTCACCCACTAAACCATGTCCCTGTGCACCAGGTCCAACCTTTCCTTGAACACCCCCAGGGACGGTGACTCCACCACTTCCCTGGGCAACCCATCCCAATGCCTGACTACTCTTTCTGAAAAGAAACATCTCCTAATTTCTAACCTAAATTGTTTTGGTTAGTGGAGTTTTATGGATCAAGTTTCAGACTTTCCAGACTTCTTTGAACATACCAGAAAGACGGTGATTCCTCAAGTTAGCTAACCCGTTTATTCAAAGGTGCTTAGCATGAACTTGTCTGATTTTTAATTATAGCTAACAAATCACTGTGAAGAATAGGAGCATATAACAGATTCTCAAAAAAAAAAACACTGAAAACTATCAACATAGAAATGCAATTGGTCCAAACACACATATATCATTCCCAAATACTTTTTCAAGGAAAAAACATTTCAAATTCAGTAGGGATAATCAGAAGAATGAGCCTTTGTGAATGGGTAAGAAGAGACGAGTACCATTCCTTGATCTAGTTAGTATTATCCCTTATAAAAGTTTCAGAGGAATGTAAGAGGTCAATACACATTTTGGTTCTGAGCATTTAAATTTAAAGTTCTCAATGTGGAATTATTTAATTTTTCTCTGAGAAACTGACCCTACAGCAAGTCACTGACTGAACAAGTTTTTCACATTATTTCTAAAGGAGTGCAAAACAGTATACCATTTTTCAGGAAACTGTAGTTCCTTCTGAGTATTTAGACATACCATCAAATAG
This sequence comes from Anser anser, assembly GCF_964211835.1. NCBI lineage: Eukaryota > Metazoa > Chordata > Aves > Anseriformes > Anatidae > Anser > Anser anser. The sequence goes on along the minus strand of NC_139720.1, from coordinate 106,541,011 downwards.
CACTCAGGTGGAACACAGTTTAGCAAAGTATATTATTAAATTTTTCATCTAGGAAAAATGGTATATGTGATAAAACTTGATGGAAACTGATTTTTAGTATCATTTAAAAGAGTTTTCAAAACAGAAAACACAACAAATGTAACAGTGCATTCTCCATTCCAACACAAGTAACAGAAGACAAATTTTCTTTAAATACTAAATGCAGAAATGATATTTTTTAGATTAAAAATGTGAGGAGTTCAGCATACACTGGAATTTGGGACTGCTTGCTTACACAAACTGAAGTGTAAATTTAAGCTTGACCAGAACACTTCCGGCAATCAGATAGCACTATCTTATGGCAGTGTTGCATAACCCACTGAACACAATCCCTCTCTAAACAGGCAAGGTGAGAAAAACCATCAGCTGGCACAGAAGGTAAGGCAAAGGCAACAGAAATACACAGAGAGGGCAGGAGTAGCAGAGCTACACCATAACAGCAGGACTGCCACCAGGTTCAAACCGATGTCTGAAATAGCAACTGCTACAGAACACAACTGCAAAGAAGCACAGACTGCTTCTCCATGGAATAAGAACTGAGTTCACATATCTTGCCGCACTTAAAAATCATAGTTGATCAATATACGTTCTACATTTGCACAGTACTTCACCTGTACTAGCAGGCTCTCCACAAACTTTATGGTTTGCCAATAGCAGCTCGTAAACAGGAAATGGCTGTTAAATGCATGAAGGTTTCCTCACAGAATGAGGCCTTCAGAAGTATCAATCAGAAATGCATGCTACAAAACGCACTTAAGAGACTCTTCTTTCAAGCATAGTCTATAGATGATGTTTGTCTGCATAGTTGTGATCAAATCTTTCTGCTTGACAAGACTTCAGTCTCAAGAATCAAATCCCCACTCATTTTACTTCGGAATATGCCTCTCAACTGTAGTGAGTCTCTTATTTTAAGTTAGCTCTAATAATATAAAGCAAAATTTGCCAACTGCCCCTTTTTCCCACATCCACTTTGACAAAACTGCACTTCTGAAATAAAACACCATAAAACTTGGAAAGTCAACTTACACCAACGTCCTTACCAACTAGTACCTAACAGAGGGAGTTTCCCACTGCTTACTGGCAGTCTGACACAAACATTGTTAGCCTTCCTCATAGTGCAAATCCCCAGAAGTCACCATCTCACAATCTTCTGCTTCCTGACTCCACAAAGAGTCAGTATCTTCACATGATGCCAATTAACATCTCTGCAAGGCAGGGTGCTTCTAACAGAATAACTGGAATAAAAGTTGCCTTAGCAGAAATAAAGTGAAAAGAATATTTGATATTATTCATTTTTAGTGATTTTGATAATACTAATTTTAGTGATTTTACAGCACCCACCATCCAAGCCACATCAGTACAGCCAGCATGGCCACAAGCTGCAGAACTTGCTTAGGGTTTTTTCCCACGATATCATAACTGACTGCAACGCAAACTGAATCCTAGTTTTACCAGCGTGATCCTCAAGGGCCACAAAGCCTAGCTTCAGGTTTGGGTTCTCACAATTTCCCAGCATCTTGCCTCAAACAGCGAGAGTAGAAGCCCATTAAAGTCAAAACTTTCAAGAACTTGGGCCAGATGTGTTATGAAGATTTGTTGCGTCTATCTTTCCATGTCATAAACCCTAGAACTACTGGAAAGCCCCAACACATGGCAAAATCCTGAGAACATCACGTCCCTTAGTCATAATGAGGTCTGACAGAGATTAAGACAGGGTTAACCTTGCCTTAGTTTCTGCGGAAGTTTTACCAGGATTCAGAAAAATCAGGCTGATCAACTGGGGGGGGAGAAGGGAGTGAATGAAGGGAAGAGAGTCAATTCAACTTTTCAACCAGCTCTAGTCATATGTATTTTCTCAAATTCACTTTTTTCTGAAGACATGACTTAGAACAACACAGAAAAAAGGCCACTAAAGAGCCTTTTTTAAGCTTAGTAAGCATTACAGAAACAATGGCAAGAAAAAAACCTACGATTTAATAGAAGGACACACACAAATAGTTGTCTTCCCTTTGGAAGGGAAATTCAACAGATTTGGAGAATTCTGATGTGAGAATAAAACTCTCAAATTCTATTTTACAGCCACAGTACACAGATTCTCATGAGATGTTTCAGAACAGTATCCAAAATCCCTAGTAGCTCAATACACATCTTCTTAACATTTTTGGTCAGACTCCTAGTCACTGAAGATTACTTAACCAGCACAGCAACCTCATCTTAGCTAAGAGGAATAAGAAAGGAGGGACAGAAACAAGCAAGCAGTCAATGAACTGTTGGTAAAAGCAAACTGTAAAGCTTTTCTAACAAAGGAAGTACTATCCGGCTAGTTTTAGAAAGTTAATATTTAATATGTTCTACAGAGCAGTGCTTGATGCTAACTATGGCTATTGTACAATGCTACAGTACAGCCTTCAAAAATAAAGCTGAGTTCATAGTAAGTAGAAAATAAAAAACCCACCACCACACCATCTTAGCAAAAGCATCCAAAACTTAAATCTAGTACTTCTAAAATTATCAACATTAACAAACTATGCCTTTACTTAAACCTCAAAGAGGCCCAATCAAAAAAGATTAGAGAGAAGATAAAAACCTGCCTGCCTATACTAGCTTAAGTCCACCATGCAGAACACTTGTTAATCCCTGAAGAAAGCAGACTCAACATTCGAACAGATGTTCATACCTGCATCTCTGATCTCCTAGGTGAACGCTCCACAAGCTAACCAGTCACACAACTTACTGAAGCCCTTCTACTATGCAGAAAAGATCCAAAGTTTATGGAGCCAGAGAAAGTAAACATCTCAAAATAAAAGCACTAGCCTAGAAAAAGTTGAGATTTGGCTTCCAGTCTTCACTCCAAACGCTGTTTCCTCCTTCCTAGCCTATTTAGTCCCAGATTCAATATAATAGCTCAGGAAAATAAATCCACAAAGCAATTTCTGAAAGAGCTTCAATTCAAGATAGCATTAGTAGAGGCATGATGTTAAACCTTTCTCTTTCGCATTTCATCCCAGCTGCCTCCCCAGTAGCAGGATGAAGCTGAGTGATCAAACTCCCAGAGATCTGGTCTAGGTAAGCTTTCAGGACACACTGTACACAAACTGAAGCAGTTTACCAGCACAGAGGAAGTTTCTGCCATAAACTACAAAGAGAAAGCTGATGAAACAGCAGGAGCACTTAAAGCACAACATGGGAAAAAATCCATGTCAGAATGATCCTGGCAAAGTTCTATCACCTGGACAATCAACTACACCCCTGCTGGGTCTCCAAACAGTGGGTTTGTCTTTCCAAACTTCACTTCATTTGAGCAGCCAGGGTTGGGAGAACCACTTAACGGAGGCACATTTACCAGGCAAAGTCTCCCAGTTGCACTTACTCTCAAAATAACCAGGGTGACATCATGGATTTACTTTCTCCCTGCTTATTTCTGACTTCTCATCTGCTTCCACATTAAAGGGGACACTGCTATTAAGAATAAGCCTTATTTTCTTACCTACTATCCAATCCCCAGACTCACAGAAATGTGTTTTTAAGTAGCACAGAACCTGAAATCTGACCAGTTCCAGAAATGGAGGAGTGTTGCCAGCCAAAGCTCCCGATTTCTGCAGAACATCTCAAAAAGACTGATTCTGCTCCAGAATTCCACAAACAACACCTTAAAGGTATCTGCTTTGAACAGAAACTGAAACAATCCTGCATTAGCCTAGTCTAAGAAATCTGACAAAAATAAATCAATTCAACAATAACCATTAAATTACTGAATTTCTACCTGAGCTCACCTGAATCCACAAATCCTCTGTCAAGTTACACAATGGAAAAAAAGAAAAACTGCACTAAAACCAACATGAAACAGGCTAAGCATACTGCCTTTCTGAAGACAAAAATATTCTCTTTCAGTTTGGACATTACTTGTAATAGAAGAGTTCTGTGGCAGGATCATATGAATAAGTTGCTCATGTAGAGTCGCATACTCAAGCCCCAGTTTAAAGCATACTGCACAGTAACATTAGAAGTTATTCTTTCTCCCAATCTAATAAAGACTTTTTTTTAAGCTCTAAGACTCAAACAGAACTACAAACAACCCTAATCCTGTAAATACATAACATGATCTTAATTTCATTCCCAACCGCAATTCACTGAAATCGATTGGAATAGCTATGCAACAAGGAAAATCTAAAAAGCATGGGCTAAAGCTTTACTGATCTTTTACTCATCTCCCTCAAGTTTCACTTCTTCCCTTGATATCCCATTTGATTCTACCCCACGTTCCTTTCCTTTTCCAACTGTCCTTGTGCTCCTAACTTGCTCAGCACATTCTTGAAGCTATTCCTGTTGCTAAACCCAAAGTCATTAGCCAAGTATCCTAGCAACTACAGCAGCAGATGACCTTACTTAAGAGGGACGTACTTATCAAGTTGGGAGCGGGTGAGTTTGTATCTCATTACTGAACTAAACGATATGCTTGGGGGATGGGGCGGGGCGGCAGCCACACATAAAAAGGGAAGGGCTATTATAATAAAAATTGGGATTAATTTTAAGCATGGGAATACTGTTTAGCCCAACATCTGCAGAAGACCACTATGAATTCTGAGTTTTAATGCTTGGTCACGTTCAAATGGTCAAGTACGACTTTGCTCAACCTGCAGTATTTAGGAAAAGGCAACCAGACGACTTCGGACTTACTGAGGTCCTGCCTTCTCATCCTCAGTTCTGAGTGTCACCTCCCTTCATGCCAGTAAAAGGCTTCATGAAAAAAAGCACAAGTTTCAGTAGCACAAAGGTGGACACAGAAAAGCTGAGGGGCTGTTGTAGCCTCGGTAAGGATTTGCTTACACTGCCATGGAGCCCCACCCCATAGAGAAATTTTGCGCTACACCTACACCAGCCAGGCTGCTGCCAGCTCTCGGAGTAAGCAGCAGGGCTCATCCCCACACTGCACAGCCACGGAGTGACTTGACTTAATGAACTCATCCAGTAAGAAAATAACACACTCCGTAAGTCCTCTGTTGTACCAGCTGAGTGAATTCAATCAGCTACACAACACTGACTCTGACAGCAGGAGAGGAAGAAGGAACCCAAAACCGTCACTGAAGCAGCAACAGCCTAGATGGACATGTGCAGTCACACCAGATGTAACCACACCACATCTTTAATGCACCTAGGTGCAACGTGAAACTGTACCTTCACACTGCACTTAAGAGGCATTAAGGAACCATCGCAACATACCATTTAGAAGAGTAAAAAGAAATGGCGTCCAACCATTACAGAGACTTTTTTCAAAGACAAAACAAGAAAAAAACAACAAATCCTGACACTCCTTACTTATCCATACAAAAACCTGCCTCTCCTCTACCAGTCCACACCAACTGCAGCAGCTGGTTTGTGCTTTCAGCCCTGCGAGTCACGTGTTTTCCAGCTACCCGACTGATACTGAAGGGTTATACAGCCACTAAGCAATCAAGTCACATGGTTCTTTTTTTCCTGCCAATTTGATGGCATTTAAAAGGAAGATGAATGAAGCAGCCCTTTTGCAGTGTGAAAGCATTAGGCACATCTGTCAGTCAATGCATTAGGGAATTTAAGTACAATCAAGCACTTAACTGAGCAGCCATATTACTTTCACTTGAGTAAAGGGGTTTGGAGTCTTCCGAGCTAGTGAGCCATGTTTTTTCATAGCACATGCAAGTTTTAAATTAAGATTGAAAGTTATTTTATTCAGTAGTATATTTTTGTTGCTGTTGCTTTGTGAGTTGTCTTTGTTGTTGTGGTGGTGTTTTAAAGTGGCTGCTTGTTTTTGCCTCCCTCCTCCCCACTGCAAGAAATAGCCAGAAAGGAACATGTTCAAAGAACTAGAATATCCACCCTAAATAGACAGAAAGTTAATGAGTCATTATATGTATACACATTCATTATTTTATAGGTCTTAACTGAGAGGGAACATTCCTCGTAGCTTAAGTGGTTAATACATCTAGAAGGAAAAAACAGAAAATGCAGGATCTATAGATACATGAAATTTCAACTACCTATACAATATCACTCCGCACTAGTTAAAACAGCTGTGAATTTAAGAAGTTTTCATCTTTCTTTCTACACACGCACACCAAATATTTCTTGTTGATTGACCATCTTTCAACATGCCAAATGTAGGTTTTAGCTGCAGGGCATGAAAGATACAACTCTGTGTGCTACATTAAAAAAAAAAAAAGTAGCAGCAAGCAGAACTGCAAAACTTGTGACCATTGAGCACTTCAGATGCTTCTCAAAAGCAGCTAAAGGAAATCACATCACTGCTGAACAGCTCAGGACTAGCTGCAGCCTACAGCCACCAGAGCTGCAGATCCCACTTGTCTATCACACTGCAGTTTTAGAATACCCGATCCAACAAGCACATGACATCCACAAACAAATTTACATACTCCACCCACACGGGTTTGAGGTTACAGCTGATCCTTTGCTTACAACTAAGACTAGCGATCCCATTGAGTTGGATCCAGAAAAGGAACAGGTAAACAATACAACCTTACAAAACCTTACAAAATTTTCATGTTTTTCTGTCTTTAGACCTCCCTGAAGAGGCTCACCATGGAGCCAGAAGAATGCCAGCTACCACTTGAAACGGGATGTAAAAATAATCCTTGAGATAACACCTAGCCATACAACTGACCAATTGCCTGATTTAGTGATATAGTCAAACTCCCCGAAAAAGCTCCCCAGGCCAGGGTTACATATTTTTCTCACGTGGGAGAATACTGATCACACACAATTCATCTTCTTCTGCCATCTTCCTGGTACTCATTCCTGCCCTGTAGCAGGACAGATTGTTGGCACAACTCTTTCTTGTTCCAAATCAGGCAATCATAACTGGTTAAAGAAATAAAAAAAAGGTAATGAAAACTGTAAGGATTCTCAGTTCAGACCCATTCACCATTCACCCACACAACTAAGACAGTTGTGCAGTAAATAAAATTACCAGCAAGGACAGAGGGTTTGCTATGATCAAGCTCCTACTGAAAGGGGTTTCCATAGAACTATAGCTTCACTGCCACTTACTCCCATGACAACAGGCTGAAGTGGCTCTTTTAATAACCACTCCCTGTCAGATGCAAACTAGTAAAAAGATGAATTTAAATAAAAGGCAGCATAAGCTAGCTAACTGTATATTTAGCCAGCAGTGACTAAATTGATGTAATTGGCAGGGGAGATATTCTTACAATCTGCTGAGACACACAACTGTTGAAATTTATTTAATGTTTCACACAGCATTAAAAGCTTCATGAAATGAATCAGAAGTTGCAACACGAGCAAAAAGGGAGTCCCTGACATTAAAAGCTTATGAACACATGCAAGCAACAACAAATGATGAAATTAGTTAGGTAGTACTATGAATCAATACTGGCCCCAAAAACAAACTCCCTGTTGCGTATGCATCCCCCGGGTCACTGTGGCAAATGAGTTTTAAAACACTCCAATAGCAAGACAGATCCAAAGATGCTTACAAGGTTACAGGGAACTTCTTGAAGCATGAATGGAATCAAAGGCAAAGCATACAAGTACTCGTAAGAGACATTTTTTGGGAAAGAAAAAAAAAAGAAAACAGCAATGGAAGCCAAAAGAAGTAATTTATATAGAGATGAAACTACCACTGCTGAAGTGGAATCCGCTTTGGAGAATGCTGCGACAAGCACTGAAAGTGAAGACAGGCAGCTGATGCTTGATGCTACACAGGGGAAGCTAGCAAGGGGAGGCAGCCAAAGGAGAGCAAAGTGACAAGCTGTAACCATTTTTGCAGCAGCACACTGAATGCAAGAAATACTTTCTGATAAACAGAAGATTAGATAAAGCAAAATGATTGTAATTCAAATCTCAAGGCTGATGTCACAACAGTAACTAATTAAACCCAACAACCTCAGCTACTGCTGGTTAAAGTTTTTCATATGACTTGAAAATACTACGATTTGGGAAATCTAGGAAAGGAGAACTGAACATCATTTAACTGTCCACTGACATGAAAAGCTAAGAAGAACTTGAACCCTGCAAATTGTTAAAATTATTCCTCAACTGACCAAGCATATGCAGCTTAGCAATAAAGGTACTAGGATGGGAATGATCCTGTGGTATCGAAATTCAAAAGTCAAATTTCTCCTAGTTGAAGCTTCTGTAAGATCCTGGTGCTGCATAAAAACATGAACAGCTTTAAGTGCCTTCTTACACATACTTGACAAAGTGTACCAGCCACCAAATGCTGGCTGACTTAGAATGCATCAAAAACAGTTGCATAACCATAAGACCTAACAAAATGATCTGCCAGTGGTAACAAATCACCACCTCCTTAAAACAAAATTCTGCATTATCCTTTGGAAAACACTTTAATATACATTTTCTCATTAAAAAAAATATTCAGGAGCTGAAGAGTATATCATTTTGATTAGCCTACTAAAGGATTTGTTGGTGACAGCTACACAATATTAATTTAGATGAAAGAGAGTCTGCACATTTTGGAAATCCCCAACTACTTGAAGTGACCAATCATACTTAACCAAAATACGTAACAGACCTTGCAGATGGACATCAAGTCTCACTTACCACACTGCCTGGAGTGCATTTTTAGATAGAGAAGAATTAGCAACATAGCTTTAGAAAAGGTCTCATGATTACAAAAAGTAATCCAAATACGAACTCATACTGTACGACCACAAGGCAGCCAAGACTCAATTTCACTACACCAACCAGTTCTGTGGTCACGTTGCAGTAGCACCAACTCAAAGAGAAACCACCATGAGTTATTTATCAGTTGCACAGCCAAGTAACACAGAGGCAGTCGCTAGAATCAATGCAGGCTAGTTACAACAATAGGGTAGAAGAGGATGGTTCTCCCCTTGTATCCCAGCGTTCAAGGATGAACTCTTTCCCTCCTGCAAGGAAAGGGGAAGCTCCCAATTTGGTTATTTATGACTGTGAAATTGACCTTAGCAGAGAGATTAAACCCCTGAGCTGGGTTCAGGGACGGCTTAAACCCAGACACTTCTCTCTTTCAACACAGAATAGCACAGCCTGGTTGCCTGCTGAGGGTCTATTTTGTACAGTCAAGATAAGCCTCCTGATTTATACAAAATCAGTTATTTTGAATCTTCTACTTTTAGCAAGGTGGAAACAAGGAAAGTTAGACTTACAGGAAAAGAGGAGGAAAAAAAACACAACTTTCAGTAGGAGCCCTGAAGTACCACGATAAATTACTCTACTACCACAAACTCAAGTAAGGACTTGAGCAGCTAGACCGTGCTCCATTGCCAACAGCTTTCACACAACTGCACACAAATGGCTTCCTCTAACTTTGGTCCATACAAAGAAAGGCAACTTACTGCTCTCTGTTTCCTCAAAGGAAACAACGCGTGTCTGGACCACTGACAGAAATATTAATTCTATTTAACAGAGAAAAAAATAGAAGGAAGCTCTGATCAGCTCCAACGATAAACTAATTTTTTAAGTTGTTTTTTCCAGAGGACTACGAAATCTGTGCATCTTACAGGCTAGTCATCCCAATAACCACGCTAAAATATTCCTAATCAAAACACACTATGAATATTTATGACTTTCTCTAGGAAGTCATCCAGTTTCACAGTGAAGTTTGAAAACACCTGTAACACTTCAGTAAAGCTGAGGTGTGAAATCTGGTTCTGGTTTTGTGTTTCATCATATAATAATTATCTCCAGTTTTATAGCATTGTAACATTTGATATCTTAGCAGGGATACAGCTCATTTACAGCATATACAATAATTGTGCTCGAGACAAGCTTTTTTCCCCAGCTTTTGTTACATGAAGTGTTTCAGTACAAACCTGAATCACTAACCCAGCCACTAAGTACTTGTAATTCATAGTTCACACACAACTTCTGCTTAGAGAAAGTGAGTTAATGCAGAACTACCGATATCCCTTTACGCATTAGATTAGAGCCCATCATTCTGTTAAACAGGCAGAATTTTGATCCCATGAGTAATTTCCCCCGTGACATCAACACAGCATTAGCATTTCAACAGGAAACAAAATCTGTCCTCCTGCCAGTGCTGATGCATGCTCTGCCGTAAACCTTAACCTCCTCAGGTGTTCCGTCACCTTCCACAGTTTCACATAAATTCGGGCCACCATTAGGCGGAACACAACACGTTTTCCGAAGTCACTTGAAGGAAGCGTTGGCATTGCACGCGGTTCAACCGAGTTCATGCCAGCAACCAAGCCAAGCGTTCGCCTACTTTGTGTTTCAAACAGGCCAGGCACGCTTTTGTTGCTGTTGTTTGACAACATCTACCCCTTTGTTCTCTCCCAGTAAGAAAATGAAATGAATTCGGGTATAGGTGTAACGCAGAGGCTTTTTCCCACCTCGAATTCCCTCAACTTTCCACCAGAGCTTCCAACCGCCCTCACTGAATCCAGAACAATTGGGCAGCGAGGGCTCTGCGAGCCACCCGGCCCCTTCCACGCCAAGACCAACTTCGCGGCTGGATGCAGGGTCGGGGGAGGCGTTAGGCGCTGATTTCTCTCGAATTTTTGATTAAATTTGATTAAAAGCACCCCTTCTTTTCGCTCCCATTCCCCCGGCGGGGCTCGCTCCCTCCCCAGCCCCGAGCTGCTGCGGCCGTTGCTGGCAGCTTCGCACACACACCCTACCACCACCACGTTAAAGATTAATTAAAAATAAATAAATAAGTAAGGTGAACACAATAAGGAGAGGAGCGACAAAAATTAAATTTTAGAAAAGAATAAGAAAAAACGAAGCCCGCAGGTCGCCTTCACGCGGCGAGGAGGAGGAGGAGGAGGAGGAGGACGAGGGAGCCGAACCGCGGCAGCCCCCCGCCGGCTGGCGGCGAACAAAGCCCGGCGCCGCCCGCCGCAGGGCTCCGAGCCTCGGCCACCGCCCCGGAGCCACGGGGGAGAAGCCGGGACACCGGCACCGCCACGAGGACCACGGCCACCGCCCCTTCTCCCAGCCCAACAGAGCCCCTGCCCTTCCATTCCATTCCCTGCCCTTCCCCTCCATTCCCTTCCCTTCCCCTCCATTCCCTGCCGGTCCCCTCCCCGCCACCTGCCCGCCCGCCCGCCCCGTCCCGTCCCGTCCCGGCGCCCACCGGCGGAGCCGAACAGGGCGAGGGCCAGCAGCAGCAGCACCGCCAACGACGGCGGCGGCGGCGCGAGCGGCGGCTCCATAGCGCGGCGCGAGCGGGCGGGCAACCGCCACCAACGACTCCGGCCCCGCGACTCCCCGCGGGCGCGCCCCGCCCCGCCCCGCCCCGCCCCGCGCGCCCCGCCCAGCAGGTGAAGCGCCCGTCACTTCCGGGCCCTGGCGGCTGAGGTGCGGGCTGGTGGCGGCTGGTGGCAGTGGCATAACCATTTACTGCGCATAAGTAGCTACTGCTATGTAGTAGTCTATGTATATACTGCAATACCAATGCTGTTAGCGGGCATAAGAGGGCTTCTAGCGCTATTCTCGTGAAGGGATAAGTCGTGCTGGTAGCGTGCCCATTTATGTGCCTGCTGCCCTGTCTGTGCTGAGAAGCTATGCCCGTAATAAAAATATTTACACAAACACAAAACATTGCTTGTTTCCAACACCATTCTTTACAGGAATTGTGTTACTGTTCGTTTTCTTTGATGCCCATAATACATAAACTCCAAATACGTTAATATTCTGTGTGTGTGTGGAAGGTGAGAGCTTAAAAAGCAAAGTCCTTTTTCCCCTTGTTGTAAATTTTAGATCAAATGAGCAGCTAATCATTAGGGTATTTTCCCGACTGCTTAGCTATAAAGGACGTGTTGCTCCTTTCATTCAGTCAGGGATTCCTAGTGATGCAGGTGGTGGTGTCTCCATTTCTGCTGGAGTAACGAACGCGTGAATGTGAGCTAGCATCTTTCAAAATGGTTGGCTGCTGTAAAGAAAACTGCAGCTTTTACCTACCACCTCACAATCTTTATTTTTTTTTTTCTGATAAATAGGGTAAATGCATTGCTATTTTCCATGAACGTGCAGCTAAGTACTGCTTATTCCATCTTGTAAGGGCATGACAGTTCATAGTGCCTGTTAGATCTCCTTTCAAAAACAAACTTCCCCCGTACAATGCTAGAGACTCTACATAAAGGATAGGCTTTTAAATCAGGGGATTTTATTTAATGACAAAACAGAATTGTCATTCCCCTCTATCCAGGAAAGAAAATAACATTAAAGTAATATTATGTTAAAGGGACTGGGACCTCAAAGTGGGGATATTCAGATTTTGTTTTCATCTGTTTTTTTATATGTGCCACAGACTTGTGCTTTAAAGGGTAATCTCTTTTGAGCATCCTAGGCTGACTGGATGAGTGAGGTTTTTTGCTGTATATCCACTTGTGTCAACACAGAAATTACATACCATGGAAAGTATAATGAGGCAATCACAATCATTACAGAAAGAGAAAATGATTCATCATTAGAATGGAGATGCTCATCCTTCTGTGAAATAAATCCTAGCTGGTAATTAAAATAAAGACTGTACTGCATTTAGGAGACATGAAATCCACACTTTGTCTAGCCTAGACAGACCTATTCCTGGTCTCATTTAAATCTAAAGCAATACTGATGCACTTGTGTTCACACTCCTGAAAATTGTCCTACACTAGCAAATTAAGAGTACGTCAAAATGCATTGTTTAAATAATAATTATTAAAAAAAAAAAAGGCAAAAATCTCCGTGCTTCCTCACTGCAGACCAAAGTCAGGGTAATAGGGCATAAAGCTACCAAATTTATTAGAGGATATGACACTATAAATTTTGAGTGGCCTATACTTCCTGGAACACTAAACAATATGAGGGAAAACACAACTGTGAAAATGACCAAAGCTATTCCACTCACAAAGGAAAAGGTAAAGTTCAAAACTTTTTGAACAGATTTCGACTAATGCTGACATTTTGGATCAAGCCCAAAAAAAAGGACCCGAGCTGAACACAGAATCTGCTCTACGAGGAAGAGATATCCACTGGAGCAGAGACCTACAGTCTAGACCTACGTTTTGCAAATGTATAATTCCTTACCATTTTGTTTATGGAGAATGCTGTCTTGTGCTCCCGAATCTTAAGATTTAAGTCAAATGTACAACCGTACATTTCATGCCTTTAAAGTTAAGGAAAACCTCAGTATGACAACCCATACATTAGTGTCAGTCTAAATTTATGGATATCCTGAAGTAATAGGAATAAAATCTTTTTTAAGTTTTTAAATAGCTTTTTACACAAAAATCACAAATTCATAAGTAATTTTAAAAGAAGCTTACAAATGCTGAGGTGGGACAGGATATCCACAACTAAATCTTTCACAGCTTGAATAAAATGATTTGCAACTCCCCTCTACTTTTGTTGAGGATAAACTATCCGTCAATTCAAATCTCAGTTTGTGAGTAATTTCTGTTCCCTGCTTTGGGAACACTTCCTTACCTACCCTTATCTACTTGACCTTCCTGTGTAAGTGAAATAGCTTTTATTATTAACTCATTTTTTTGCGGAGAAGAGTGGAAAAATATCAACTGAAGTGACGTAGAGACATGATACAGAATCAATGAAATGGGACTTATCTGTGTTTCTATTATACAAATCAAAAAAATGTACAGCACATGGTATTGTGACCCTGTCATGAAAGGAAAACAAGGACTATGTTTCAGTTTCCTCCTGATGAGTGGAAGGGCCGCTGTGGTCAGACAGCACAATTCTTGAGGGAAAACTGCCCATAGGACTATATAGCTCCTAACGTGGATAACTGTATTTTTCAAGAAAACCAAGAGGAAAAATAAAAATAAAATAAAAATAAATTTAAAAAAGGAAAAAAAAAAAGATAAAGAGAAGGAACAAAAAGTCCCTTGGGACTTTGATTTGAGATTTCTACTTGTAGAAGGGAGTGGACAGTGGACACATTTTTTTTCCAGGACAAGTTTTCTTCTTGACCAACAGACTGTATCGTTTACATTATAATTCAGGCCAGAGCCACGCAATGGAAGGAGCAGGAACATTTGGCCAGGGGAGTGGAAGGGGACAGTTTCTGTTCAGGCTGCTGCTGCTAGGTGTGAATCCACCCAGAGGATGGTAGTTCAAATTAGAGGTGCAGCAGCCCTGCCCTCTCCCTGACACCACAGTACTGCTTCACGACAGCGCTGGGGCTTGTGACGCTAGCCAAGTTAGTTCAGGAAGCCAGGCTGGCCAAAGATGAGTACCTTTTGTTTTCAGCCACCTCAGCTCAACAAACTTTTTTCCTCCTTATTTGCCTGAGTGCCAGCTGGCCTCAAAAATGGGGCTGGGTGGCAGGCTGGGGAAGGGCAGGACTCTGAGTAGCCCAGCTGAGAGCAGTTTAAGCTGCTGTGGAACCACATCCAGAGCTACCAGAAGGGAAAGGTCCACCTGACACAACCATTTTTTTTTTTTTCCAGAAGAATCCTCAGCGCTGCTTATACTACGCTTTGTGCCCTAGTGCGAGGAGCAGGCAGTCTATACAGCCAATTTTTTTGGCTCCAGCTGCCCTTATCAACGTTAGTTAAACCAGCCTTGGGCAAGTCAGGCTGATATGCTGAAAATAGCTACCAGAGTCAAGATATAGGTTACGTTAAGGTCTCATCAACATGGGGAGATTACAGCAAAGGATTTTAGATGGCAAATTTACAGAGCGCTATGTATTTCACAATAATGCTTTGAGTACGCACTCTTGTGCTGTGTCCCAACTGGCAGAGCCTGGAGCAAAGTCAAATTCCTAAGTGTGGGATGTGCCCAGCATTCCAGCTTCCCAACTGGAATTGATCTAGCTAGGTATCACCACCCACTTCCTGACCTTAGTTTCCACACCAGGGTGGATGGATTGCTGACTGGGAGACCAGATGATTGAGGTCCACCTTTTTCTTTAATGACCTTGGGCTGTTTCCAATTAAGCTTTCGTGAAATTGCTACCTTTTTATAATGATAACTAAATACAATCCCATACTGGGAAAACTAAAAAGAAATAAAGGAAAAGATAGCCAACAATAGCTGGGGTTTAATTATCTTTAATTTGGGTTAATGTTTTTCACAGACTGTCTTGTTCAGAGTTGAAATAACAGCTTTGAAATTTAACACCTCAATCAAGTGACAGTTGTTATCAGCGTACAATTCACACCTTGCTATACTCTGCTTTTGGAGAGACTGTTTCTGGAAAAGATGTCCTAAGAGGGCAACAATTTACACCTTTGCGTTCCTGTGATATTAAAGTTTAGAAATATAAATTGCCTCCAATTATTTTCTCTTAGGTTACTTACACTTGTGTGCCACTTAGGATGCTTAAACGGCAGAAAGTAAGAAGGAACACCAGTTCCCTACTGATGGCAGCTAGAGTTTTACCCAAATTTAAAGTTACGCATTTACGCTATAAAAGGGAAGCAGAACCCATGTAATATAAAATAGATTTGGTTTGTTTAAAGTCCAGAAGGAGAGTACACTGTGTAATTTGTCTTTGTAAAAATATTAACACTATACATCTTCTATTATATATTGGAGGTTTATGTGTGTTCAGACTTTCATTGTATATTCACGTCAGTAAAAATGCAATGGTTGCTGGTTGGAACAGTAATACAACTGAAAATACAGCTGTGTACAGTAATAAACTATTTTTCTGAGCTAATATTCACCACTAATATACCTTGATTTAAGAAAGCTTCCATTACATAGGAAGCAAAATAGATATTAAGCAATTTCCTGAAGTGATGAGAAAGTGCTTCTTTAGCAACTGATCTGAAAATATGCTTTCTCCCAAAGAGGTCACATTCACATTCCTCTCTCCCTTTTTCTCTCTCTCTTTGCATTGAATTTCAACTGTGAAATTTGCTGATGCCTATATGACCCAGAAACAGCATTTCACAAAAAGCACAGTTCTAGTCCCCTCTCTTCACTTTTGCAATCACCAGACTTACCCTTGTGCCGGCTTTGATAGCCATCTGACAACTTAGTGAGCTAACTTACCTCTCCAGACTAGCAAATAATTGTCCCCTTCACTTTTTTTTATCATCTTATTTTTCCTGCAGAATAGGTTACCGACCATTGCTGGTGTCTTAAAAGCCACACAAGCACAAGGTAGGAGGAAGTGCAGCTGTGAGAAAGGCTTGGGAGAACAGGCCCATGCTTGTTGTTTGTAGCAATAACTAGATCATCTTAGATGCCTCATGAAATTTGGCCTTTCAGCTTTGGCCTAATTTCACTTCAGAGCAAAATTAGCTGCATCACAGGGCAGTTGTGTTGGAGGAACCGCAACTACACTTGTGAAGAAGTGCTGGATTCCCACTCCTGCAATTGGCTCCTTGTGGAAGGAACTCATCTAACTGCTTGTACCCCTAACATAGATCTTAAATATTACATCCAGAGAGAGGAGTTATGTTCTTCCTTGCATGGCTTTTATGGGCTATGTTTAGTTTGGGTCTCCAACCGGAACCTCTTAGCACTGGGATGCATTCTTGTGTGGTCAAGCTGAAAATGATCATTAGAAAGCCAAAAGGAAACCGCCCATAAAGAAGGTGAAAGGTGCACTGTAGAAATGGGCATCTGTGGACAGAAGGAGGGTGTTTATAGTACATTTTTCTAGTGCCCAGAACAAAAGTTATGATCCTTTAAGCAGGCAAGACTAGGAACAGGAGGCCACACTTGAAAGGAGAGAGAAGAGAAACTGGATCTGAAATCCAAGAGCATTCGTGAGCTAAGAGTAGTGGGAAGGGGTTTCGCCACCCCTTCTGGGAGTTCAGTTGGGCAGAAAGATAATCACAGATATGTCAGAGTCAATTCTTATCTAATCCCCAAATTAACTCAGGTCAGTTTTGATAGTCTTGAACAAATAGCAGATGAATGCTTGGACTCCGTCAAGAACTTTCAAATTATTTCATTTGGGCAAGACATTTATAAATGGCACCTTAGCACTAACTATCCTCTTTGGTAGCTGCAGTCTACAGACACTGGTAACATTTTGTGAACTGGCACTCAGCTGCCACTCTCCTGCTAAGCAGCAAGTTTCTCCTGTTGTCACTACAGACTTTGCCCAGTCATTAGCAAGCTGCTCAAGCCATTTCCTGAGATGATATCTTAAAACCCCTGAAGCAAGATCCTCCATAATCAGGGGAAATCACCCTTTCATACCAAGCTTGAGGCCTACTTTGTTAAGTGGCTTGAGGGAGAGCCTGTGACTGGAGTGGGCAAGTCTGCTGTGCAGTACTTCTAGTGACTGCAGTAACTCTGTTGTTATACAACTACTAGCTACGGGAAGAAGCAAGAAGGTGCTTAAGACAGGAGACAACTGCATGTAACACTCACTTCATCTGACATTCATTTTCTTATTCTGTCAGCGAACCAGATCCCAGAAGCATGCCAGATCACTCCTGTTTGTGGCCTGCCAGCTCACGTGCTTGAAGGTCTGGGTACAGGCCAACAGTGGGTAGAAGAACACAGTGTCAGCACAAAAGGCAGTGGGAAGAATAAAATAACAGGCCAAAAATAAGAGAGAGGGGCTGCAAGTACAGGACGGGAAAACAAACTGTTTCATCTGGTACTGGCAAACCAAAATTTGATGCTGATGTGAGGAAGGTGTTTGTAGCTTAAGATCTCAAGAACAGGTGGGTGGGTAGGTGCCATTTCAGGTCCATCAGCTAGTTATAGAGTCACTTGCTTATATGCCTGTACAACTTGTTGCTCTGCATGTCACCTCTCTTTTTATCGGTGTGAGACACTGTCCTCAGCTGGCTGCTTTCTGAGATATTTCCTGTGTAGCTGTCTAATGTTCCCCATCTCCAGGGAAGCATGATTGCTTAGCTTGAAACTCTAAAATCTGCTTTTCATGGGCTAGCTAGAACAGCACTTAGAGCCGAGTTCTATAAATGTATCTCAGTGTTAACTGGCATTGTTGCCAACAAAATAGTTAACAATTACAAAGATTGTGACACTACTTCCAACAAATGCCTATTTTTGCTATATGTGATATCATTAAGAATGGCAATTTTCTCCAATTTGCCTGAAGCCTTGTTCCATTTGGTCTTATCTTTTATTTTAAAGCACCAGTTGCTACACTCATAAAAAGCAGAACTTTCATAAAAAAATGATTAAATATTAGAGCCTCTTTGCAGCTGATAGACTGGGAAGAAGACCTGCAGAAATCACAAAAACAAAAAGCAAATTAAAAAAAAAAACTTTTTTTTTCTTTTTTTTTTTTTTTTTAAGAATATTCATCATTTTTGATGCAATCTCAATACTTGGGGATGCAGGGAAAACTCGTAAGTTTTTAGTTGTCAGTACAATGTAATAAGGGTTTCTAGCCATTTTTGAGATGGATGCTACATCCTCCTTGTCTACATCATCATTTCCACTTATTTCTGTCTAATCCTCAGCTTTGCCTCTTCAGGTTCCCTTCTTTAAATTCCATTTTGTTCTCAGGTAGGCATGTATCCAGGTTATCCTAGATAGGCTGCCCAGAGAAGTGGTTGAGTCACCATCCCTGGAGGTCTTCAAGAAACGTGTAGATGTAGAACTTAGTAGCATGGTTTATCAATACTTAACCTTGTCAATACTAGGTTAAAGGTTGGGCTAGATGACCTTAGAATTCTTTTCCAGCCTGAATGATTATTTGATTTTATCCACATTTAACTATGTCAATCCCTAAAATCCCTAAGTTTTGTATAGCAAGGCCTAGGAGCTTAAGTATGCTGAAATTAATATTCAGTATCACTTATAGATGTCCCTCCTCTAAATCATGCTGGCTGTAATGGGGGTTCTCAGAAAGCAGAAGAATGGGTATGACTGCCTGTTTAGCCAACTGCAACTAAAATAGTAGTCTTACTTTTAGCCGTGTTTCCTTCACTTCCATCATGTTGCTCTCCATTTCCCTTATCCTGTGTAGTTATCATGTATCCTCAGACTAGGTCCATCTGACTGACATATTGGGAAGTTAATCCTACAAAGGAAAACAAAATCCACCGCTTTTCCACCTGAGCCAAACGAAACCACATGATCACTAGATCTGTCAACAGAAACCGGTAGTTTATTGCGGTTGGTTTTGTAGAAAGGGTTCAGCCCCTTCTGGCAGCAGTTTGCCCTTGGGTGAGCTTAGGCATCAGGCACAGCCATGCCCCCCAGCCAGCCAGGGAAAAGACCGAGTGCGCAGTCAGCCCCTCGGTGCTGAAGCTGCCAGCAGTCCAAAAGTGCAATGTGAAACACCCTTTGCCTTTCATTGCTTCCCTCATTGCGGCCCCACCCGCTGGGTGCAACTGGGACTTTGGACCAGAGAATCTACTTTTTTTTGCTTCTTAATTTCAGGGGAAAGTTTCTAATTCTTCATGTTTGAAGTTCTAGGAGAACTTTTCCCCCTGGAAGCGAAAATAAAGGTCTAATGACTTTTAATACAGGACTTCACCGGTTTCTGCAAGGGAGTGTATGACATGGCTGCTTGAACTTTGCTCAGCGACCCAAACAGAAGTCCTCCAAAGGTTGTCTCTAGTTGTGGTTCTGTCTTTCCTTGCCAGTGCATTGTATCTAAACACCTTCCTATCATAAGGGAAAGTTCCAGTTTGTATTCCAGGCTGACCAGAATGCATTTCTATGTTGCTAAGTTTTTTTTTTTTTTTAAGTTTTTTTTTTTTTTTTTAAGGTAGGCTTATGTAACTTTCTTTCCTGCTGTTTAAACAGGTTGGGTTAGTTTCAATAGTGCTTTGCAATTACATTAGCTTGGGGGAAAAATGCTGACAGTGTAAGGAATACATATTTTCACTGATAACAACCTTTGTAATGGCTTGCGTAACTATTTACAACGAAACCTGTTTAAATGGCCTTCCAGAGAGCCAGTGAAAAGTATTTGCTTAGTAGAAGTGGCCCCTAACTGGAATTCTAGCACTGTTAGCCTAATGTCAAACTATGATGATGTCATTGCTTATTGAAAGTGGTGCTTACTACGGAAGTGTGGTGTATTTTGGGGCATTATGTAATCAAAGAATGAACAAAGAAATGCAACTTTGTTCATACAGAATGTTACAAAGAAATGAAACTACTTTTCAAATTCTGTAATTTGCTTTTCTGTAAGCATTTTTCGCTTTCCTTCATGGTTTCAGCTTATTGCCTCTTGTTAAGTCAGATTTCAGAGGTGAATGTCATTATGAATTATATGTTAGTCTTTCATCAATTAGTGAAATGCTCCAGGAGGATGAGTAAAATGCATTCAGGAGTTCAAAATCAAATTTCATGACACGGAGAGGAGAGTGGGAGGCAGGACAGCCAGATTCTTCATTTTGTTGTTTGCTGAAATCTCTGTGAAATTTGCTTCACCTGTCTGCTCCTTAGTTGTCTCATGTGAATAGCTGTATAATAAAGTATTTGTTCGTCTGAAAGGGGAAAATGTGAAAAGACAAATTTAAAAACATATTTGGCAAACGCTTAATTTTTGATCTTCATACAGGAAATACTGTAAGCGCCAGAGATGTTATAGGTGCTGTAATGTCCATTTCATAGTGTATTTTAATACGTTTTATTGCCTCAAGATAGAAGTTCTGTTTACACTACAGGGTGGTGAAGGGTAAGGCTTATGACTGGTGTGCAGTGACATCAGAAGAAGCATTCCTGGCCCTTCCCTTTGCCCTGTGCTCATCACTGCTCCCCTGTGCCTTCTTTGTTTGTGCACGTGTTCATTGCCATGCAGCCCCTGGGGAGAAGGGATTAGGCACATCCCAGAATTCACAGGGGAAAGACACATCAGGCCAGGACAGATGAGGACTGGGGCACGCCTGTTGTGAAACCATGCCTTGAGACAGCACAAATCAGTGAAAGCTATTGATATTTCCCCTGAGTAAAGGCAGCAAGAGGAATTCTGGCACCACCAGAACGAGCGGCCCAGCTCCCACCAATGCGTCCAGCGAGGCCAGAGCTTCCCCTGGCAAAGTGTGGCTTCCAGCCAGCTTGGGGGTGGCTGAGGCCACTGTCAGCACAGCCCCTCCGCTAGTGGCTGCTGAGTTAGTTCCTGAATCACTGCTGGTCACAGCCATGCGTACGGACAGCAAACTATGCCCTCGCGCTAGTGTCATTGCAGGACAGGGCGGCATCGCAGGGCAATCAGTTTTACAAGAAGGCAAGGATGGCCATGGGGCTGTGATTGTTATGTCAGCTAAAGCAATTGTCATTTCAGCTAAATCTGCTGTTAAATCACTGTCAAGAGTGTATATATATACTATTGTTTGTGCAAGACTCTGTTACAAGTCATGTCTCTCTTTCACTAAGAACTCTAAATATGAGTAATAAAATGTTGATCGCTGTCCTAAGTAACATGTCTACTCTCCTCTCTGAAGCTAGTGTTTTTTTCAGTGCTCCTGAAGGTGTGCAATTAAACCATCATAATGAACCCAACTATTCCAAGATGCGTTCTCAGTGAAGATAACGTGTTTTAATTTTCCCATAAAGTACTATTACTTGGATGATAATTGACCTGGCATTGTAATCTCATACCAGAACAAACATGACTGATTTTAAGCGTGATTCCATTTCATAATAAGCCCTTTTTCTCATGGCTGTAGCCTTCTACCACACTGCTTAGCAGTTATTTAAGATTCTATACTCTGAATGTTTTTCCTGTCCCTCTCTCAGAGGTCCCTCTCTCCAATAGCAGAAGCAACAAAATAGCAGGTGTATCTACATCTCAGTTTCTCCAGTTTACTGTTTGGAAATCCATCACATCAAAGAGCTTTCAGCTCACCAGCTTCTGAATGAACTGTAGTGAATGAACTTCTGAGTGAACTGTAGGAAGGCAAAAAACCCTTCTGGTGGAATGGCCAGGGGACATCTTAGCGGAGGAAATGGGGTGGGTACTATACAAACCATCCCTTTTTTATACACAAATGTTTATCATTCGCTTTAGCTGACCTGAAGCTAAGTATTTCATGCATACTACCCCTTAGGAGTGCAAACAAATCAGAACTTAAATATCTGTAGTTTTGGCCAAAACTATGGAGAGTATGCTTCTATTTAGAGATGTGCTTATTACCATAAATTAACCCACCATTTTTGTAAAATAAATAAATAAAAAATGAAAATAATTTAAAAATAACAAAGTGTAACACAGACTTGTAATTTATTCAATGTATGCAAAAAGTTAAAAGAAGTGTGGTCAGGAAAAATAGTAAGTGCTTCTAAGGTAAGTATGAAATGGACAAAGGAGATGGTTATGGTACACATAATAACACCCAACTGCCTACTTACTAGCAGACTATGTTTCCTGGAAGAGAGAGGCTTTAAGCAAGGGTGTGGAATAAATCAACTTAATGGCCTTACATATTTTTAGGGGGGAAGTGTCTTTTGATGCTATTGAGAACCAAAAGAGAAAGGTGTTATGTGGAGTAAAAGATGATGGCATATGACAACACAGAGGTCAGGAAGGTGAAAAGATTGAGAGAATGTAGGAAAAAAATAGAGCAGATCTAAAACCAGAAAAACAAAACAAACAAACAAACAAAACAAAACAAAATAAAACAAAAAAGTAGTGCTTATGACACAGTGGAGAGAAGGAAATAATGGAGAGACGCAAAAGCAGAGGTGGCATGGTCAAAGTGATGAGCCTGGGAGAAGGATGTGTTTATATTAGAATTTAGAAAATGAGATTGTGTCTACTAAACTGGGGAAGGAGCGATTGCAGCAGCTTATCTGTATGACTCTGCTATAACGTAAGAAGCAAACACTGCAATTTAGGAAAAGCTTCCCAAGAAGTTGCACAACAATTATTTATAATGAAGATACAATTTCAGAATAAACTGAGCCTCAAGCGTAACTTGGGCTACAAAGACTCCCTCTGTGCCCTAGGACCAGAATAGGGCTTTGCATTACCTCTGCTTTGTGAGATTCTTTATAGACACTTTATACATTTTTTAATAAAAACTATTGCCTTTCCATAGGGGTGTGACTATCTTTTAGAGCATTTTAGAAGTGCCTAGTATCTCTTCATATAGTCATAGAATAGAACCATAGAACCATAGAATGGTTTGGGTTGGAAGGGACCATAAAGATCATCTAGTTCCAACCCGCCTGTCATGTGCAGGGACAATTCCCATGAGACCAGGTTTCTCAAAGCCCCACCCAACCTGGCCTTGAACACTCAGAATCATTAAGGTTGGAAAAGACCTCCAAAATCTCCGGTCCAACCACCCCCCTATTACCAATGTCACCCACTAAAACAAGTCCCTAAGCACCAGGTCCAACCGTTCCTTGAACACCCCCAGGGATGGTAAGGACGGTAGTCAAGACAATCCTGGTGTTTTGACAGGCTTAAATTTTTGCCTCATGGATTTCAAGTGAAGATCACACAGTCTTCCCATCACCAATTAGTATTTAGGTATCTTTGTGGTTTTTATATTCTGCTTTCTTTTTGCTCACATAATATGAGCAAGGTGCGTTATTATGAATATTACAACAACTGTTTATTTCCCAGCACACAGACCTTTCTCTCATCATACTTCAGAACCTCCACTGCCACTGACAACAGCCTGTTGCTGGCACGGGGACTGTTAACTTTATGCAGAAGAAAGATTTCTCATAGGATCTAATCCAAGAGTAATTCCACCAGGAATACTTCAAACCTCCCCATGTTGACACATAAGTAAACCTCTTTTTTTTTTTTCAGTTCTTTCCTTCTTTAGTGTTACACCTGAGATGTGTATTTACTACAGTTTAAATGTGTATTACTATAAAGTAGCCAGGTACCTTAAGAGTAGACCAGAACACAACCATGTTATAAACATGAAAGGCGTGGTTGGAAACATCAGGTTGGAAACAGGAATTAGGAGATGTTGACGTTTGTTTAAATGTATTGGAAACACACTGTGAGGCTTTCCCTTATGGAAAGAGCTGCCAGTTTATCTACTGCCTCACCAGCCCTGGGAGAGGGGAGGCTCGTCAGTTTTGCTGACTTGGAGCAAAGGTTTGTGCATGGATTTCCCACGTAGCTGGTGATTATCTTACCCACCAAGCTGTGGTATCCTTCTCCCTCTCGAGCCATTGTAAGTATAGCCATAGAATTCAAAGGGATATTTTAGCAGAGACAAACTTCATAATCTGGAGGTTAGGCTGTTGACTTTTGACAGGTAAAGGTGCAGTTCAGTAATGCTGAGCAAACACTCTCAGCCCCTCAGGTCTTAACTTGCACTATGCCTCCCTTTTCTTCAATCCTTTCAGGGAATCTTGTTACAAAACAACTTCACAAAAATTCTCGTCAGCACAACTGCAAGGCTAGAGAGCTGCAGTGCACAGCCAGAAATATCCAGCAGGAAGAAGGAAGGGCAGGGGAGTGAGGAGCTTTTCAGGAGGTTTAGGCTGGGAATATTGCCCGTCCTTCAGCTGCGCTGAAGGAAGAGTGTGCTGGTCTGAGCACACGAGAAAGTAGAAAGAACATGGGGAGATACAGTCTGAGAGATGAGCTTGACTACTTTGAAGAAAGTATCTGTGACATTTTTTAAATAGATGTAGAGGTAAGGCACCCAATTATAATCTCTTGCATTTGAAAATGTTGACTGCAGGCAATACAAATGAAGGATGTATTAATAGGAGCGGCTAAAGCTACAGCATGCTTGACACTTCCCTACATCCTCTGCTCAGTTACACAGTTCTTTTCGACATGCAGATAGATTGTTGTTAAAGATCCATGGGGAACAATCAAAGCAAAAAATACATCAGGTAAAATAGGGTGATAAAGGCAAACTGGACCGAGTTCAACAATTTAAGCATGTTTTAAGCACTAATAAATTCATAAGCACTGGTGAAGACATAATATTTTAACATAGTGAAGCAAGTAAACAAATATAAGAGCTAGGTTTGTAGTTACCCTACGGGAAGAAATAAGAAACAACCAAAATGAATAAAATAACTCTGTTAGTTAAAAAGCCTGCAGGGACCATTTAAATTCAAGCCGACACAGATGCCAGCTTCAGTTTTTGAAGACCAGGAGCGCTGCTTAGAAATGCAAACTTTTTTTTTTTTTTAAGATAATATTCAGAATCATTCATTTAAAATTTTCCTTTTCTAGAAGGTCTTCAGATTCTTAATTCTGGCTCTGAAGTGAGAGAAGCTACTTAAGAAAAAGATAAACAGAGAAGATGTTTTTCAAAAAGACGGTAAAACAAATAATCCTTTAAAAATATAAAAGAAGCTCAACCTTCCAAGACAAAGAAAGAAAGAAAGAAACAAACAAAAAAAGCTCAAACAAATATTCCATTTCATGCAAAGGAACACCAAGGGATTCTCTGATATATGAATCAAACTGCGTCAATTCTCAACGTGTAAATGTAATTTTCAAAACAAGACAAAGGAAAGCTCTAATGATTTTATGTTGTTGTTACTATGATCATTAACATGGACAGGAAGGATTTCTTTTAATGTGCCTGTTTATTTATGTTAGGGATTCACTGTTTACAAAAAAGGCCCTTCAGATTTTCCAATATATGTTAGGAGTTCACAGCAAATAGTGTTTTAAAGCCCACTTTTTCCTAAGAATTAGTGAACATTTTTGTCTCTTTATAGTGGCATTCTAGTTTAATTAGACCATTTTGTGCCAGTATAACTGAATTTACATAAAAAGCTACAGTGATGCAAATGCTCTTCCTCTCCCTCCTCAACTGCCCACATTAAAACATTGCCTTCCAGACAAGACAATTTCAGACAAGACAAAGGCAGGGAAAAAGGAGAACATCTAAAATAAAAGATACATATAAAAAATCAGGCCTCAGCCTGAAATTTTCTTCCACGTTGCCACTATAAAAGAAGCAAAAATAAATAATTGCATATAGAAGTGCAGAGTGTTTTTAAGATTCTGAACTGACACAAAGCAATGCAGCCAGTACGAGCCAGTTCTGTCATGGACTACAGCAAGGAGGAAAAGGTGAAAGCTGAGGTTGTCTTCCAATGTAACTTTTGTAATACATAAATTATTTTCAGTGATCCGGAGCATCTCTTTCTCCTCCTAAAACCAGACGCTGAGAGGCAGAATCAAACCTGAAATAAATCTAAGGTAGAAAGAAAAATGAAAGTAGGGCAGCAGCAGCAACAACAACATTAAAATCAATAAAATGGCTTGCAAAGCAGAATTAACCATGAAAAAAAAAAAAAAACCACCTTTGGCTATATATATTTATTATTTTTTTCCTTATCTCTTTTGTTTCTCCTTTTCTGAATGGGATTAGTCATTCTCAGTATTCCATTTACTCTACCGGGCAAAATCAAACACAAAGAGAGCGCAGGGCAGCCAGGAATGTGGCACTTTCACACTGAAACCCGATACCACTGAGCTAGATGTAGCCTCCATAAAGCACTTTGGGGGCAAAGGAGGAATGGTTAGCAAGATGAGCTCTGAATCCCATTGCATTGTGCACACTTCAGGTGAAAAAAAAAAAAAAAAAAAAAAAAGCAGAACGAAAAGGCTGCAAACAAAAAGCTTGGTGGAGAAGAAGAACAGAAGGAAAATAAAATATTTAGGAGATATCACTGGAACGGCATGTTGACTATGTGAAGTTACTAAGCAGTTCCTCAGGTTTTTCTCCGAGTTTTTTGCACACAAACAAAATCAGCTCCTCCAAGAGCGAGAGCTCAATGCGTGGTAGCTATACGGACCTCTATATACAGAGATAAAAGCTGACCAGACAAAAAAACTGCAGCAGCCTGCCAAAACACTATCATCTTCTAGGAAAACAAATGGCACAGCCTGAAACCAAAGAACTTCAGACAAATCCTGCCCCCCTCCCTTCCCAGCACGCCCAGACACAGCCCGGGGCTGCAGCTCAGCTCTGGAAGAGGTGCAGCTCGGAGCACGGCCGTGCTGCCTTTGCCTGCGGTGCTGAGATGAGACATGGCGCTTTCTGGGAATTCTGCTCTCCAGTCAGGGAAAACTGCGGCACTCCCACCTCGACAACGAATTAGAGAACCAGCTTGTCTGAAAGAAAATGGATGTGCTTTTGTTCATCTGCGTAGACTAGAAAGAAAAGCGATCGATGTAAAAGCGCATTGGGTAGCCATCCCAACACGTGTCACAGCAAAATGGCACAGAGTAACGCCGTCAATGGTAACCCAGCATCTAATTACTGCATGGCCAGCTATCTGTCCTTCCCTCAGATACCCAAAACAGGAGGTCAGTCGTGTGACTTGAGAGTTAACACATGCAGCCTGTGTCTGCTGTCAAGGGCAACATGTGAGTACCTGCTATGCATTATTTACCATGTATTAGCTGTGATAACCATGCTTACAGGCTGTCATTAAAGGTTTGTCTGCACAAGCGCATTTCTGGCCTCTTACTGTCATTGGAAGCAGCCTTATTGGCTTTACCACTCAGGTATCCTTTCTAGCGATTCAGCTATAATAAGCACCAGAAGAGGAGCTGGTCCTATCAGCCGCTTTCACGTAGTGTCTGGCAGCAGCAGCAGAGCTGTTTGCAATAACAGGAACTCGTAGCATTTGCTCTTTGCAGCGTCATTAACACCAGATAACAGGAGCGGGGCTTTTTTATTTATTTATTTATTTATTGGTAACAGTACTGCCCAGAACATCAGAAAGAAAGCAGAAAAAAGTAAAAAGTGGGGGAAAAAAGGGTGAAAATCTAAAGGAAGAATGGTGAAGAAAATGTATGGGAAGAAAACAGAAGAGAAAAGAGACAGAGAAATAAAGGAAGGAAATAAATAAAAAAATAAAATTCACGTCATTCTTATTGTATTGGGTGTTTCTCTGTATATTCCCTCCATGCACCTACATATCCCAGTGTTCAGTAAACTGCTGCATTAGAAAATATTCTTGTCTCAAATAAAATAAGAAATGCTCTTGTTAGATAGATACATATTCCACAGTGCTATAAACCCATTGAACAATTTTGGTTATATATTACCATACAAATTCTGAAAGTAACCCAGGCCTGGGTGTGTATACCTTCATTTCATTTAACTGGCTCATTTTGTGCGGCTTATTTGCTGTCTTTGCTGGAGCCGTATGGGTGGAGTTCTATGAGAACTGGTTCTTTCACAAACTTCTTCATTCTGCTGCTTGTGAAATACATGTAGCTCATCATACATACACATTTACTTTCTAAATATACCTCTATACCCTTTGTTATGCATCCTAACCCAGCAAGAACTTCCTTGATTTCTAAGACCGATAATATGATCATTACATTTAATGGCAATTTCTCATGTTTACAAACTTTCCCAGACAACCTTTATGAGTCAGAAGCCAGGGATGAAACGCAGCTGAGTAGATTCTGCTGAGTTATTCATGCTAGTCCTGCCAGCCAAAGGCACTAATTGTGACAAAGAAATGAGAAAACACAAAGCAGATCAAGAGGAATGTGGACTGCACAGTGTCAACATCCCTCTGGTTGTCTGTTAAGAGAGAAAGTGTTCTTGAATGATCAGCTAGTTTGGCATAAATAGATTTCTGTATGGTGTATTTGTAAAGCCTAGAAAACCAGTCTTCAGACTAGGGGAAAGTGTGGGACATCCAATTTCTACTGGGTAAGAATGAGAACTGATATTGGGAGGAGGAGAAAAGGTTATGCCCTGACACTGGAGGGAGGCAAGCACCAGTGCCTGTTCAAGGCATCGGGTCTCAAGGAGCACAGTGCGAACACTGGTAAGGAGGCAGTGTTTGTGGCACTGCCTTTTTGCTCTACATCCTGCACGCAGGGGTTAGGGCTGGACTCCTACATGTCTCCTCTGGGCTAGTGGTGCTACTGACCACACCGAATGGCAGTGTTCCTGGAGCAGAAGCTGCCTTTACAACTGCTGATGCTGCTTTGCCTCCCACACGATGTTTCTCACCTGTGGGCACCTGGGCTTGGCTCCCACATGTTTTGCACGTACAGGTTCAGGAGTCAGGCATCTCCTGCTGCAGCCAGAGACTCACAAAGTCTCCAGTCATCGCTTTGGCAGAGCAGCCTTACTGGGTTCTGATTCTGCACGAGCAGACGCACATGGCTGTTTAGCTCATGGAGACCTTACCGCGTAATGGTTCTGTACACTGAATCACTGCTACAAAGGGATCAGGTAATGAGATGACACATAATCGTGCAGATCTGTTTTCTTAGTGCTGCAAAATAATCTTTTAAAAGTTGGAAGAAAATGCCAGGAGTTGCTGCTGTTAGTGTTTCACAGCTCTTGTCATTTGTTGTGGTTTATTTGGCCACTAGTACAACAAGGAAGCTTGCTCTTTACTCTGTCAAAATAAATTCAATTACAAAATGCATTGCTATAAGGAAATGAGCACTAGTGTTTGAAATGCCCAGTTGGCTATGCACCAACTAAAATAATCTTTGTTCAAAAGCTTAAGTGTAGGATTTTCAGGATCTGGATAATTCCCACTCATCAGAGGACTAACTTATATCAGGAAAATGTACAAACTTGTTAACTGACATTTATACATATCCAATGTAGCTTCTGCACCATGTCGGAAAGTTACTTTGTGGAAATAGTTTACAACTGAACTTCAGATGGAAAGAAAAAAAGAAAGTACCTCACTGAGTTAACAGCATAACTTGGTTGTCCAACTTTCAGTTTAGTTTATCCAATGTACTTGGTGCCACAGAAAGATTTATTAAGATGCTTTGCTAGAACTCAATATTTTTCAACATTTTTTTTCAAGCAGTTTCCAATTAATTAGAAGACTTTATTAGACAAAACAATTAAGTAATTCAGGTGATGGTGGAGTATTTTACAAATAGAATTAGGAGATAAGTAAATCTGGGCAATAACAGCTAATACTGATGGAATTGGAGAAAAATAGGTACACTTAGAAAACCTCTTACTTGCGAAAAACTCCTGCAGAGGGAAAAAATACTTCTACTCCTTTCACCAAAACATCCAAGTAATTCATGAATATATTAATGTTATTATTTCAGACTTCTTTGGATCTGACAAATCTGATAATTTGACGGTTGACTTTTTTTTTTTTTGTCCCAGATGGATTAATTTGCTCATTATTCTGACTAGGTTTCTTTTGCTGTTTGTGAACACCCATGCTTCCTACTGTTCACTGAGTAAAATCCCAGGATATACATCCACACCCAAGCTTTCAAAATGTTTCATTTCTGGCATTAGATGCATGATGACTTTTCAGGAGAGTTCAGCTGTAGGACATAATTTGCTATAATAATAAAGTTCAGGGTCAGAAAGCTAGATGTGTGTGAAGCACAGGACTTGACATTTCATTTTGCTGAACACCAGAATGCAAAGCTAGGGAGGGAGACCAAGAACAGACTTGAAATCTAATGTCTTGTGAAACACCAGGAGTGCAAATAAACATTTGTATCAACAGAGAACATAGGTTCCTAAACAGTTGGCTTTAGATGTCTATGGTTCAGAAGCTGATGTTAATAACATATCCTTCTGATTTTCATCTTTTCTCTTGTTTCCCGATTAAAATTTAAATACATTTTATTACATTGATTCTTTACAAGTCATTGATTTGGGATGGCAATTCTGTGTAACAACAAAGTCTCTAGCCAGGGCAGTAATCCCCAGTGTGGACAGCTCATGAGGGAGAGAGGATTAAATTAATCATGCAGCAAAATGTATAACTGCAGAAGTCAATGGAGGCACTTTGCTTGTACACCATTGCTGCTGAGAGCAAATCTGTCACCATTATTCATAAGTGATGTGGAAGATCCCCCTCCAGCAGCATATTGATTCAACAGCCTATAAACACAGACCATATAATTCCTTTTGTTATTTTCAGTCCACAATCTGAGCAAGTTCAAGGACAGAAACCCCAGATATTATCAACTGGATAACTCAAGTGACCTTACAGTAAATCCACAAGTAAACATTTTTCTACTCAGTTTTGTGCAAGAATAAAGTAAACCTTGGAGCAGTTCAGGACTGAATCACATAGCAAGGAAGTGTCATAACTGAGTTATGCCCTAGAAATGTGATCATGGCCATAACCACCAAACAGCAGCTAGACAAAGGCAGACCAGATAATGCAGTATTTAATCCTGTTTGAGAGACGCTGTTTTCTAGACAATTGCTGAGAACAGAATGGGCAGGATGTGCACCTAGCAGCCATTCAAGAAGCACCAGAACTAGGGGAACTTGATTTCCTGCATATTTGTCATATGCATGACTGACTTGGGTGCTTTTCCTGCTGCTGGAAGGTCCTGTTCTTTGTCTTCCTCTCAGCTTTCTCAGGTGAACTCAAGTGTATTGTAAGGTAGGAGCTCACGCAGAAGTTTTACAAGGTAATTATTGGCATCGCTGTATGTTTGGATGACACTTTAAGGAAATGAATGATTTCTGAGACCTCTGTATGTATCTGAAGTTAAACAACTGGATGGCACATCCTGAGCTACCGAGGAAGAGGGAGGGCCGATAGGGAGGTATATATACACAAATTGGAAATATGATCACAAAAGGCTGCTTTCTGTAGAAAAACAGCTAAAAATGTGAAACTTAGACTCTAAACCTAGGTTCCCCCCCAAAAACCTTTTTTTTTTTTTGGTGGTAAAAAGAAATAAAATTCGAAGAACTGTCACATTGTATATGCTGGTGATATCAAATGGAGGGAATAATATTTTTCAAATTTGAGAACTTCTCATGGTTCTAATACAAGAGCAAATACATCTTTATTCTAAAATTATGCTAGAATAACTTGATCAAAAACACACACACACAAAAGAAGAAAAACACAATTTCATGTGAAATACAATTTGATATTATATGCATACCCACAGAAGGATGGACATAAAACTAGGAATTTCATTTTCTTGTGATTAGTTTTAAGAAATTAATTTATCTGTACTTACAGGTGTTTGAGATTATCAAGTTAAAAGCACAGGAAATGCAAAATCTTTTACCACCACACAGTTTATCAAGTACATTTACAAACAACTTTAATTTGAATTCACTTTTTCTAGAAAAACACATTTCTTCTGTTAAAACTTTTTTTTTTTACAAGAGTAGATTTTCAGAGGATAAAGATGGTGTTAGTTTAGCTGTCAATGTTAAAATTTTAGAGTCTGTATTTCTACACGTGTGTTTTGTTAAAGAATATTGGAACAAGGAATCAAAATATGTGCTATCAGTAGGTAGATTTAGTTTGAGATTCTAGTTTATAAGCTGTTGGAATAATGACAATAGAAAATGAAACAGCAACTGCAGTCTCAATCCAAAATTCCTCTTGTAAAATTCACAGAAATTCATTTGTTTGCTTGTTTTTATAAGAAAAGGTCAAGGTCTGTGTTGCAAACACCTCTTCAGCCTGTATCCATCACCATCAAATTGATATACAGGCAAGAATAA
The DNA here is from genome assembly GCF_964211835.1 of Anser anser. Lineage (NCBI taxonomy): Eukaryota > Metazoa > Chordata > Aves > Anseriformes > Anatidae > Anser > Anser anser. Next base: position 106,508,678 of record NC_139720.1, on the reverse strand, counting down.
GCAATAGGAACTGATCCCAGGAAGTCAGTCTCCCAAAGCGGATGTGCCAGTGCCAGTACAGTGCCAATGCCATACTTAGTTGCCACAGGTCTCACAGGCTCTTATAAAACAACTTAGAACTGATTGTTTTGGTAAATAAATAAATCAAACTTTGCTGGTGCTAACAGAGAGGCAGATAGGGTTGAGATTTGAGAAGCCAAATTTAATTTACAAATGTTTAAAAATAACACTAAAAGAATTTCTATTTTCAACATATATACACATATGTATGATTCAGAAAAAAAAAAAAAAAAGCTTTCCTTATTCTTCACATCTGTTAAGGAATTCCACCCCTTAAGGACTCACAGCACTTTCTTTTCTCTTGGAAAGCATTTTACAGAAGATACAGCCCATGATGTTGGGGGTCTATGTACATTCCCCTTCATAAATGGATCCCCATCCACATCCCCTGCAAGCGGTAGTCTCTGACTGCCAGCGAGGCAGCCCTGCCTCCTGCCCAGCCTGTGGCCCCAGGGGAGTCAAGACACAGGCGTGCACCTTTGCAGCCTGGCACGCAGTAAGCACGGCTGAGGAGAAAGCACCACAGATTTCGGTCCTACTGTTGGTGAAGACAAGGGTCTGAGGCCATCTCCAGCCTTCCAGAAGTACACCCCCATAACAAAGTCAGAGTGCTGCTTTCCCCTCCCAGTGCCTCTGCAACACTTTGGCAAAAGAGTGTGGGGAGGCCATGCTCAAAGTAGCTTATTACCTGCATGCTAAGGTTCATCTTAAGAGTGAAACAAGTTTTACAAGAGAGTTGTTGCGCTCACTGAATTCTGTGGAAAGTCATAGGTCACTGTTTGCATAACGTGGTCTCAAGCAAAAAGGCAGATAGCCACTGAGGAAGTATGTGGAGATATTTCTCCACTGGTTCCTAGAAGAAGATGAGGCTTGGTGGTGGTTAGTGGCTGCTAGTGCTCTAAGAAACTTACTTTCCCTGTTGAATTTCACTTTTAAACTCATACCTTTTTTTTTGAAGAATGAGGTGCCTGTGGTTGCAGAGAAGTAGCACTTTGGTTCCTGAGGAACCACACCTAACCCACGGTAGCAGTATTCTCCTTGGTCAAATGACTGAGAGGTTTCTTAATAGAGTTTCTCCTTACCCCAGTTTCAGATTTAGATGCCTGACTTGTGCTACTTGAGAGTCTCCTGTCACTAATGTCCTTTCTTCAGATCTATTTCAGGGGGCTAATATTTATGTATTTTTTTTTTTTAATTCAAAAATCTCCATGTCTCTGCATGAATAAATACAAAGCCAAACCGTACTCTGCACAGTTCTACTGCTGTCAATTGCATTATCTGGATCTATATCCTTAAACTGTGAGTTGAATAGCTTTTGCCACTTTCTCAACAGGCTTCTTACAGAAGATTATTAAATGCAATTAATAAGACCCTGCTAGCAAATCTTTCGGCTGTGAAATATTGGAAAGGAATTCAGTTTGCTTACAAAATGACACAACTATAATTTGAGAATTATGAAATAAATTCCCAGCCAGGAATGTAAAAAGCACATGCCCCATTTATTTTTTCACTACACACTCTTAATGTCCACAGTGAGAAGTGGTCCATTGCTAAAGGCAGATAACAGATGGCAAACCTCCACTGCCATATGACTGTGCTATTATCCCATTCTTCTGCATACCCAATCTTATAAACTCAGTGTAATTGACTATAAGTGTTCATCCTACATTTGAACGCATCCGAGTATGTTACAGCTCTAACAAGAAGACTAAGCAGATTCTAGGAGCCAATGCTGCTTTTCCCATGTTTACTTACTTAGACAATCAAGAGTAGCCAATATAATTTAAATGTGAATTTCAACAGGAAAAGCAAGTTTCTTTGAGCACTAGTAGATTGCCACTTCCATGAGCTTCTCCAATACAAAATTAAAGAGTTCATCAGATTTATTTAGTTCTGTTAAAGCACAATAAGCACCACAAACGTTAACCAAATCATTATAATCACTTTAAAAAGTACTTTGTGTTTAATTCATATAACTTCATTGTCATTGAATAGATCTTTGTTCAACCACTTTCAGCTTGAAATATCAATCCTTTAGTTTTTTGAGTTTTAATTTTATTGTCCTCTTTTAACATTACCTTGACAGTTTTCAAAAGAGGTTATAACTTGCACAATTTTCAGTCTCTAAATCAGTGTCCCTATGCAGGAAAACATGCAAGCACATTAAACATGCCTAGTCTTAAGCTCATACTTGAATCCTTCAAGTAAGGGCTGAAGTGCATTCCTGAATAAGGGCATGTTCCTCAACCAAAAATCATCTTCCTCTGGATTAAAGTGGGAGATTCACATGTGCATCAAGGAACACTGCTGTATTTCAGGCTGATTATCAGCTGTATCCTAGCCAGTACTGTTTTTCTTTACAGTCCTTATTTATTTGACTGTTATCCAGTAATTACTGTTTAATATGAGCTTGCAGGCCTAGTCTAGATGGAGGTGCTCTTTTGTTAGGTCTTGTGTTAATGCAAATCATATCCTTACACTATCACAGCTACAGCACCATTACTGCAGTGCTCTGAAACATTTCCCTTTAAGCTCAAATTCATAACTGAATTATCATGGTTTAACAAGTTACTGTGCATCAAGTGAGCCATGATAACAACCCACATGAATGCTTTTAGTCCATGGTAAATCTGAAGTGATATGACTTGGCATAGCTTTTAATGCAAGACACTGCCTTGCATTTGCTGCAGTCAGGCCACAGTTACCACAGCTCAGCTGACATCATGGAATGTGTATATGAAGCTGATCCTTTTTTTTTTTGTGTGTGCCAGAAAAATGAAAATCTTTAAGTCTGTCAATATAATTAAAATAGTACAATCTTCCTAGTATTAGTAAAATTAGTATATCTATTTTGCATGTTTAATTTTAGCATAATTAAAATGTGTCCAATCTGAAATCACAATTAGTATTAAAAAGTTTCATACCAGCATAGCTATTTTCAGAGAAATGACTAAAGATTACCATGTATCTTTCCACCTGGAAATGTAGCTACATTCACTCTAAAATTTGCCCTTCGGTAATTAATTCAGTGCCTAAAACTTGCAAATGAAAACCAGGCCTACTAAAAAAATGCCAGAGAATAACGCTATTGTGGGTAGAAGTACTAACTATAGTTAAGAATATTCACAAATGCCCTCTACGTTCTTGGTTTTAGTTGTTTCTAACTTTACCAAATGTAAGTTTCCAAGCTACAATTTTTCCAATTTTTATTTTTCCATGTTGAATGTATGCTTCAGGTTGATTTATAAGGAAATTAACAAAAAGATTCTTACAAATATAGCCCAGCTGTTCTGAGAATGACATCAGAGGAAAATAAACTTTATTTTCCTTGTAAGAACAGAACAGATTCATTGAAAAGTCCGACTATTTCTTTGCTCAAACAGTGAAATATTCTCTTCCTCTCTTGCATTTCTTGACTCAGAGAGCTGGGCTGCATTGTTCTGCAGTAGGACCTGTGAGTCTGGGGATTTGTTTAAAAGAGTTTGCTCTGGCTCTGCTTTTCTACCCTAGCAGTTTGCAGACATTTCTATTGCAGATTTGGCTATTGCTGCTTTGGTGATGGCACAAGCCCAACCTTGGAGTATTCTGTATTCATTTATTATTTGGGAGACTGCCAATGTTTTTCTCTGGCATGAAAGCTGTAGAAGCGAAACCAGACTGGAACTTTATGAAATTAAGTAGGTTAATTAAATCGTATGCATTTAATCCAAGTTTATTAGCACTGAGGGGGCACTTTTCTAGCCTATGGGCATTCTCTTTGTTAAATTGCAAAGAGCTATTATAACAATGGCAATAATTTTTTTTTTATACAATGGTTATATATATATGTATTAAATTTTATATGCCACTAACCATATTTGGTACATTAAAGAGAAGTCACTACCAGACACTTCTGTCATAATGAACACACTGACATTTGTATGATAGCACAAATAGATAAAGTAGGCATACCTTCTTCTAATCTCAGCAATTTGTCTAATAGAAGTATTATAGCAAACGTGGCTCCTAAGGAATGATTTAAATGGCAGAGCTAAGGCCTTGCAAATCAGGCCAGGGAGGATTTTCTCTATGTGTGAGCAGTCTTTGCTTTGTTAATTTAGCTAATTGGTGAGGACAGGACTCCACAAAGTGCTACCTGAACTACTGTGTCAGCACTTGCTGAGATTTCTGGGGATATATCCCATGGCTCTTTCACTCCATTAAAATGAATTACCCTGTGATCTCAGTGAACTGTGGGAAAATATTTCCTTCTGAAAGACTCTAGGAATCCGTCTGCATTTAAGTTGTTTAGTGTTATTCCAGATACTAAAGGGGTAAGTTACAACGCTTTTTTTTTTTTTTTTTTTTTTTTTTTTGCCTAGGCCCTAGGGTAGGTTTGCTAGTTGTGACTGAAGCACAGGTGACAGGGAATGCTGCTTGTGAAAAAAGTGTTTAGGGAGAACAGCCAAGTAAATCTTATATATTTCAGTATAATTCGCCTAAGTAATTCTTAGTATTTCTATGAGGACATCTGCTAGGGGGCCCTGTCACCAGAAAGCCCAAGCCTGCATGCATATAAACCTGAGAAATTAAAAGGTAATGCTGGCAACCATAACAGAACAGTGAAGGCCACAAGCCATGGAATGGGAGGAAACAGGTAGCGAAGAACAGCTAATGGAGGGAAATATATTTGGTTGTTGTTGTTGTTTTGTTTCTTCTTGCCTTTTTTTTTTTTCCTTCCTGAATCAAAACCAAAGAAATACATGCCAATATTGAGCAAGGTGAAAACCATTCCAACCAACACTCAATAAACTATGTATATGGGTTAATCTCTTCCTGGAAATCATGAAATTGTCTACCCTTTTCTAGTGACTTCTTGTTTTAGTACATGTGATCAGTGGCCACAAATATGAGCACAAACAAAATATGGGCAACATAACTGTTTAAAGTCTTGTAAGTTAGGAAGCTGAAGCATAATTTTCTTTGCCTCCATGTATGCCTTTGATGTCAGTTGAATGTATACACAAACTCAGTTTTGACCTGAGCAGTAACAGACACTGCTCTCCAGGGAGGAATGTAGAGCTAAGATCCGGCTAGTTGCTTAGTAACCACTAATCAAAAGCCCAGCCGCAAATCAGAAGCCCTTCTGTGTTTTTGTCTTGCATGATAGTAAGTGAACAACCATTTTTTTCTCTAATAACAAAATACGGAACAACTATTTCTTAGCTAGGACTTAGCAGTGATGGAGCTCGCAGCACTTTGGAAGGAGGCCACAACAATTAATGCAATTAATAATAAATAACAAAAAAGATTTATTAAACATCTTGTGATCAGAGAGAGAGGGATGAAGGAATTTTCATATCAGCATTTTCAAGACAAAGATAACCCTGGACTTTTTCATTCTCTCATTCCCACCTAGGGTCTTCTTAATCTCTTTCCCATCCTCATGCGTGGCAGCTTACTTTATCTGTGTCAGAACAAATCTCTGTTTGCCCTGCCTGGTAGCTCTCAACTAAACACTCAGTCTTACTCTTTTTTCCAACATCATTTTTTTCCCCACTGTTAGTAGTTGTCCCGTGTCTGCCACTAGGATACAGAGAACACTCTTTGTGAATCTCACATTTCTAGAATAGTGAGATAAGTAGGAGAATTTTGCAATGGAACAGAGACATTAAATCTTGGCCACCTAGAAGGAGCTGTCTTTGTTTTTCTCTGCATTCAAGTGCAAGTACACAGAGGGAGAGTGGGAAGAGTCTCTCTTTTCATTACAGCAGTACAAGCATTACAAGTGTCTGTAGTAGCCAAGATTTTAAAGCATATAGATAAGAGGGATTATTCTACCTAATCCCTGCCTAACCAATTTATGTACAGAACAGGACAAGAAAAGTTGTCAGAAAATGAGCAACCATGACCTCAATCCTCATATGCTGCAGCTATGCTGGATGTCATCTCAGTTGCATGTGCTAGGTCTGTGCTCTATCACCATCTCACCACACATGCTTGCTCAACAGGTAGCCAAGGAAGGTAAAACAGAGAAGTGGGCATCCTTTTTAGAAGAAAAAGGAATGACATAGACATTATTTCATGGTATTATTTCACAATTTCTCTGTCTTGTTTGGAGTCTATGCGTGTACGTATGGTGAGGGTGCAAAGGAATATAGTGGTTTTGTTCTCAGTACACACCATGGTAAAGACAACCTTTACAAATAAGTTTGGAAACACACAGATTTTCTGTGTGTACAGATGAACTCCCACTACTTCCTAGATAGATTTGATTAGGACATAGACTGCCTAAATACTTTGAAAAGTTTAAACCTGAGAAGATATCATACTTAATCAAAATAAAAATAAAAATAAAAAATGTTACTGGTTATTTTTTTTTTCTTTTTTTTTTTCCTGACAATAGAGTTTGATGTGTGAGCCTCATAGGACTTACCGTGACTTAGCAATTGAGGATAGAGAACAGGATAGGAAAGCCTGTAAAAGGGCTTCTTCTCCATCCTGTTGGCCAAGGCAGGACCAGGTCTGCCACAAACACTCCCATCAGACATTTTTCTAACCTGCTTTTTTCAAGTGTGAATACTGTTTACAGTGTTTTACAGTCCCCCTGCCCCCAGTGCATCCCAACACATAGAATCATTTAGGTTGGAAAAGACCTTCAAGATCATCAAGTCCAACCATCAACTTGACCTACTGAGCTCCTTCACTAAACTATGTCCCTTAGTGTGATACCCACATAACAAAATAAATACCTCCAGGGATGGTGATTCCACCACTTCCCTGGGCAGCCCGTTCCAATGCTTGACCACCCCCTCCATGAAGAAGAGCATTAGGAAGAATCCTAATGTTCAATCTAAATATCCCCTGGTGCAACTTGAGTCCATTTCCTTGTGACCTATCACTTGTCAACTGAGAAAAGAGACTGACACCCTTCTCGTTGAACCTTCCTTTCAGGTAATTGTAGAGAGCGATGAGGTGTCCTCTCAACCTCCAGACTAAACAACCCCAGTTCCTTCAGCCACTCCTCATAACTCTTGTTTTCTACTTCCTTCATCAGCTTTGTTGCTCTTCTCTGCCCATGCTTGAGCAACTCGCTATTCTTCTTGTAGCAAGGTGCCCCAAACTGAACGTAATATTTGAAGTGCAGTCTCACCAGTGCGGCATCCAAAGGTGCAATCATCTCCCTAGTGCTGCTGGCCACACTATTTCTGATGCAGGCCAGGATGCAGCTGGCTTTCTGGGCTGCAAGTGCATATTGCCAACTCATGTTCAGTTCAGGACCCCGCCAAGACCTTCTCTCCAGGGCAGCTCTCAATCCCCTCATCGCCCAGCCTGTATTTGTGCTTGGGATTGCCATGACCCAGGGTGCGGGGCCTTCTACTTGGCTTTGTCAAACTTCATGAACTTCATCTCCCAGCTTGCTGTGAGACATTTTCTAGCAGCATCCTGAGTTTCACATGTGGTTCAAGCCTGTTTGTAAGTCCACAGAAAATGGAAGACGCATTTCTTCTTTTGCAGCAGCATCTCTCTTTGCACATCTCTCCAGACTAAACAACCCAATTATTTCAACCTTTCTCTCACTGTCTGTTTTATATACCCACTGCCATCCACTTCCTTCTCCTCTGGGCTATCCAAGTACTTTTTAGGTTTTGTGTGTGTCTAATTTGTTTATGTCATCACTCTCACCTGGTGAAGTACAAGGCTTCATGGCCACCAGGGCAGTGTGGTGCCTTCCTCCCAGCCAGCCCCATCCCGCAGCCCCGGCGAGGTGAACTGGGCTGGGCTGGGGACAGCGACCAGGGTCAGCCACAGCCCGGCCATCCCCAGGCCCTGCTGCAGGCTCCAGGCCTGTCCAGGAAGGCCAGGGCAGCCGTGCTGCAAAGCTGACCCCCAGCCCAGGCAGCAGACCCCAGTGCTGGGGTGGCAGGGAACGTGCTCACAGCCATGAGCAAATTACATGTACCTCTGCAGATCTTAGCGTGTCGCTGTGTGTCTTGGAGGGGGTGCTTGGCACTTCTAGTGCTTGCAGAAGCAGAGGTTTCCCCTGCAAACTTTTCTCCTTTTCGCTCAAAGTCCATGTGAAACTGAAAGTTCAGCTGGTGGGGAGCTGACCTTTCATACTTCTGGTACTGCAGCCACAAACACGTGCAGGAGAGGAAAAAGCAAATATCAGCAGACACTTAGCAAACTGGATAGAACACGAGTTAAGTTTTAATCATATCCGATTTTCCCTCCCAAGCAAAGGTTTGGGTTTTAGGCTTGGTTTCAGTGTTATGGTGCTGCTTTGCTTACATGTTTTCTGAAACCGGTCTGGTTTATGGAAGAGTCTTAAAACATTCAATCTTTGCATATAACATAAAGGTGTCTTTACATTTTAAAATGTTTTATCTCTATTCTTCTTATTCTCAAACAGGATGAGTGGCATATAGTTAAATTGAAACATTCACACTCATGTGCTGCTTGACTCCAGAGACACCTGAAACCTGTGTTTGATCCTAAAGGGCCTTCAGGTGCTGGAAAGTTCTGGTGTTCCTGGAGAGACCCAGCAGCACTGTGGTTCTGACAAGGCCTACATTCCTGAAACTGTTGGTGAGATTTCTTTCACCTAAACTTAGATGTTTGCATCTCAGTAACACTTTACCCTACATACCCTTTACACTTAGTAGAGTAATATTGGCACTTCTAGGGCCCACAGTGAGGTGAACACTTTCCTGGAGGAACACATTTCTCTCCATAGACAACAAAAACATTTAGATGACTCACTCTATATAAAGGTCCATATTTTGCCACCTAAAGCGTGCTTCCCCCTGGGTGCTCTGACTCCATACAAAAAGCCTTCTCAAAGGACGAGGCTCATCTGATGGGACATGCATGCCTCCAGCTCAGTACCTGCACATATACATATAGTCTTGTTATAGTCTTGAGACTATGACACAGAATTGCTTTTCATTTGTGAAGATTAATTACATACCAGTTTCAGGCATTCATCAAGCTGGGGCTGCAGGATACGGGTCCCACTTTTCAAACCGCAAAACATCACTTAGGTATGCGCAATAAATCCTTACAATAAATCCCTTTTTTTTTTTTTTTTTTTTAGAAAATGCAATCCTAGCTGATATTTCCCTTTAAAGCCTAGCTATTTCTAGTGGTTAGAGAATTAACCGTAGATTTGTGAAACCTTGTTAGACCAATATCCACAGGATACTAGCTGTACCCTCGACTTTGAGCTACTCTACCTATGAACTACAAATTATGCAGTATGGACTTTTAATGGTATAGGTTGTACTGTAACACAGACAGTAAATCTGAAATCTTGGCTTCCTTGCTTAAGCCCAGAAAGCTTGAAAAGTCTAGCTCAGCCAGGTTCAGTCCCTTCTGAGAAAGAGTCAAACTCACCTTTCCAGTGGCAGGCTCTACTATGTTAGCCATGCCTCTTTACTCTTTCGGGATAGAACCTATACATATGTGTGTTTGAGCATATTTTCCAGTTTTGTGGTTGGCACTGTGCAGAAAAGAACTTGATGCTGGTAGCTGAGATATAAAGTGCATCCAAAATCTTGATCCTGTAACCCTGGTTGTCCTGGCGTGGATTTTTGTTCTCTGCTCTGACCACACTGTCACCTGATCACTGTCAACTGATACTACGAGCAGTATCAGTTATGGAGACAGCACAGGGAGAAAATACATATAGTAAACTGAGGGAGAACTTCAGGTAGGAGAGGCCTGTGTGCTATCAGAGCTGTTTAGCACACTTGGGTCTATATATGAACGGGGGAAAACGTAGCTGGGAGCCACACGCACCTCTTTCATGCAGAGGAGCTAATGCCCATAGTAGGCAAAAGCTTCGCAGTGGAGAAGGGGAGAGTGCCGGTCTGCCTCTGTGAGACACTGACCTCCCCTGGTGGCTTTCCCAATTACAAGCTAGGTTTTCTCACTCCTTCCTACAGTTACATCAGCCATTTCAACAGGGCCGGGATTCCTATTTCTGTCCCTCTGTTTGACTTGAAAACCTAAGACATCCTGCTGTACAACAGAGCAAGAACCGTGGCATGTCCTCAGAGAGTCCTAGGCTTGTCACAATATCTTTGGCTTGCTTTCACAAACTCAGCCTTGGGAAAAACAACAGTAACAATAACAACAAAAACATCACAAACTATTACAAGCACAAGTCCAAAAGCTGCTTCTTTGCCTTTAATCATGATATTATTATTATTATTATTATTATTATTATTATTATTATTTTATTATGTCCACGTCTTATGCCTTATTCATTAGACAGACAACTGTAAGAAATATAACTGCCTGCACTATGGTGATTCAAGCTGGGGAGTGCAATGTTCTGAGGATTTCAGAGCACTCTATGAATGTATAAAACTACGTAAGCGAAGTCTTCTTCTCCCTTCCCCACAAACTTGCTCATGTGTGACCCTTTATCAGTAACTGTTCAAGATATGCAAAGAAGTAACAGGGAGTACTTGTGTTTGTACTACTACCACTTACCACTTACGCAGTAGAAGCCTAAAAACAAGGCCTCTGCCAACTGCTGTCATGAAATAGGAAACCCTCAAGTGCCAACTTATTCCTCTATTACTCACATAGGGCAGGCTGTTTCAGTTCATCTGTGGGATTTACATTACCAACAGAACAAGCCAAGCTGCACTGCTCAAGTGTTGCAGCGATGACCACCGGGTGAAGATGGGTATCAACATGCTGGACTGACACGTTCCTGAAAACTGCCATCAGTTACAGCTTATGATCTGCCTTTCTTGCCACTGAATGTTTTGCTTTGACTTTCCATTTCAAGTAAGGCAATAGCTGCATTGAAAGGACATAAATTTATGGGGCTAATGTGGGAGAGATAAAAAGCCCTGCAACATCCATGGGTTTCAAAGACAGTCTTAAATGGAGAATCACGCTGGTTCTACACACTTCTGGATTTTTCCCTATCTGATCCTGCTGTGCCATGGCTACAGGAGTGCAAACTATGTTGTGAACCCTGTGGCCTTTCTATTCCCCACATGGGAGTAAAGGAACAACCGAAGGAACTGGAATTATTTACATGCGGGCAGACTGGACAACTGAGGCTGAACAGAGATGCAGACATAAATATTGACAGACAGTGTCTCTTGATGATTTTACCTGCTTTCTCTCAGGTTTTCTTTTATTTTCCTGTAATTTTTCCTAAAGCCATAAATCTTGCTACTAAATGCAATTTTTGTAAAAAAAAAAAAATATATATATATATATACCTACACACACTATATATATAAAATCATTCTATCTGTGAGAGACAGAGGTGGCTTTCAGCAAAATAGAAAGTTGCTAAGGAATACATAGATAGGAGCAGTAAATAAGATATGGCTCATTTGCTACATTATCTAAGTGTGGTTGCCTTTGCCACTGTTGGGGAGAAAAGGGAAGGTGGTGGCAGCAGAAGTAATGGTCCCTTTCTGCAGCAGCATGTACCATCCCCTGGATTTCCCCTCCCTTCTCCAGCAGCAGGAAACCACAACTCTGGAGCACCTAGCTCTCCCAGTCCTGCCTTATGCCGCAGCCCAGACTTTTTTGCCTGTTCTGCTGTAAGGCCTTGAGCTTGCTTTTACCAGGAGCCATACAAAAGGCTGCATCAGTGTATCCCAATGAAAAGTCTGTTCTTCAATAATTTTGGAGCATTCCCTACATTAGAAGCAGTAGACTTTCTGCTGTACTATGTATTAGGCTAAAGGATAATTCCTGTATATCTTTTTAGAAAAAGTCCACACAGTGAAATACAGTGATGTGTCAGAGAGCTCCGTTTTAATCCAATACACAGGGCAGTGTCATGTAAATGTATTAGCTCAGGTCTCAGAAGAAGCATGGAGTAGTTAGCTCTTTTTCTCCACCAGATACCATTCTGGTATTTATGCTCCAGCACCTGAAAACAAACAAACAAACAAACAAACAAACAAACAAAAAAACAGTTAAGAGACACTACTTCAGGAAGACTCTGTGAGGAGCCATGTTCTCCTCTTGTGTTCTCCTATGCCTGTGTTCAGTAGTCAGACCACACAGGCACTGAGCTAACTGAAAAGCTTGATGAGGTGGAAGCCAAAAATGGTTTCTACCAGGAGGTATCTGCTTCTGCACTCTGATGTCCCTCAAGCAGATTCTTTCTGCAGTGACTGTCACAGTAAAGCTGGCAGTCTATCAAAAACAACATGAAAAAGGAAGCAGAGCGTTTGCATAAAGTGTGTAGAATCCAAGTAGTTAAGACTTTATTTCTACAAGTGACCACTGTCTATGCCTAGAGTCTGAGGACACTCCTGCAGAGTGTCGTCAGAGATGTACGGAAGTGATTTTCTTTACAGGAGGTAATAACCTGTTCTTTGGCACCTGACCCAGTAAATCCACAGTATACGTATGTGTGGCACCAGTACTCTGTTACGGGTGATCGATCTATTATAGATAGTAGTTCTGAGAGTAGCAGGATAGTTCTGTCAGTAGGAGGACATAGCAAGCTTGCCCTCTTCCATTTTTTTTTTTGTCCTGTGTTTTCTGAATCTTTTATGGCAGCATACTGATTTCCTCTTGTCCCACGCAGCCAATGCTGCAACATTCCCAGTTCTCTTTTTCCTCTCAAACCATCTCTGTACTCCAGTTTCTCCTATGCTTTCCTAACCAACCAAGACACTTACCTTCCTCCTGTGTTGCCTAAGGCCTCCTGCTACATGCATTTCAACTCTCACCTCTTCTGTAGTTCTCGTGTAATACTCCTAGTGTCTCTTCATCTCTCCAATTGTTTTATGTGATGGCTGTGCAAGATACATTGCATACTGTAGTTGATTCAAAGTCTAGGCATGCTACTCAACTGTTGGCTTCGAACTGACAGGTATACCAGGAAGAGTAACAGCTGAAGTTCACTGAGCAATAGAGCACTATCTGCTCACCAGTTTCAAGAAACATGTGGGAACCAAGATTTTTAAGATGCAACTCTATCTATAACATTTCTATGTTACTGCTTAAAGTGTTTAAAAAGGTGGTGACAGTGTGGCTTCACAAGCCCTGTTTCTGTCTGAAATCTGATGGGAAAGCAAAAGCCACTCTGCAGCAGCAGACAACAGGGATAATGGCAGCATCAAACTGAAGCCAGTATAAGCTGGGCTCTGTAGCTGTCATTTCTACTGGCAGTTGCTACTCCCTAGGTATGGATTTTCTACAATAGCAGTCTTAAATTCCAAGACTACCAGAATGTTATGTCTTGCAAATTTTACTAACCACAGGAAAAATAACACAATAACAGAGTCACTAAGGATTAGTCCACAATGGCCAAAGCACTTCAGAGAGCTTGGTGAGCTTCACACATGACACATCTGCCATCTCTCTGGGACCTGGAGAATGGGATCCTCCCTCTGCCCTGAAGATGGGCAGAATGGATTTCTCTCTCTGAAAAGGTCCAGAATCCACAAAACTCGGGGCCCTGAAATTTCAAAAGATGTAGCAGGATAAGTGTTGCTTACTCTCACTTAAACCTGGGCTTAGAAGGATCAGGGTTGAGTTTGAAAAAGATATTTAAGTCAGTTAAGAACTCCTGAAAAAAAATATCCTTATTGTACTTAGCTACTTGTACTGTGTTCCACCTTGCCTATACACACCAAGTAAGGAAAAAAATGTGGTGTTTTGAGAAGTTTTTATTTTTATTTTTATTTTCCTTCAAACTCTATACATTTTTTTTTTAATTTTCTAAAGGTTTTGTCACTTACAACAGGAGAAGGGAGATTGCTGCAACTGAACACAATACTTACACAGAGAAAAGTATAATCAGAGCTAATCCAGATTCACTTTGTAGCCATAGAGAGAACTAAGCATTTTTAGCAGATGATTCATCTCAGACAGAGGAGTTGCAGCCCTTTCCAATGACCAATCTTTCTGAGCTCTGTCACTTTTCCAAGCTCACACACAGCGGTCATTGACAACTGGCAAGATTGGAAATATTTTCCCCTTGTTTAATTTCTCCTTTGATTTTGAGCTAACCTCTCACCTGCCTTGTTAAGTTAGACTGTGCCTAGAGTCAGATACTGGCACCTGACCTGGAGATAGCCAGAAGAGATTCAGTGCTCTTTCTTCTAATGGGATTCTTCTGCTTTTAAGTCTTTAAGCTCTTCCAGAAGTGCAAATTGGAGGAAAAAAAAAAGTGAGAGCAGCAAAAAACAAAACAAAACAAAACACTTTTTTTTTTTTTTTGGTGTATTAATGTTGCATGGTGTGGGTTCTCTGTTGTCTATGATAATAGCATAACAGAGATGGCAGCTGCAGCCTTTCTCTAAGCTGTACAGCCTCCTCCTGTATTAGACTACCTGTCTTCACAAAACATGCCTAAAATGATTAACTTCTTTATCTCTGAACTATCACACGATTTGATCTAACTTGGGTAGACAAGACAGACAGATATTTGTATATATAAACACACATAAGCACACAGCGTGATCACTAAATCCTATTTGCTTAGGTAGGCAAGCCAAAGCTGTAAGGGTAGAGTAACTTACACCTAAGGTGTATCTCAAATCATTTAGCTGTGATTATCAACGTGAACTGCATGCATGCAATTTTTGTGATCACACCTACATGAGCAGTTTGCACTTGTCTGGCTCAACAGCGTAGTTTAAACACTGCATATACCAAGCTGAAATTATCCATGGAAGTTAGAGACACTTCTGAATTAAATTGAGTCAGCTTTAGTGGCCAGGTGGGGTGTGGGTGGTGTTGCCTGTGGCTTTCTCGAAGGCGTTTTATCATTGGGGCAATGGCGGAATGCTAGAAGGGTTGTGAAGTGGGCTGGCTGAGCAGTAGTAAATGTAAAACCTTTCGACCAAATAATCTCCTTATGCAACTTGGTGTTTGTTTCCACACCCTGAAGACTATCTGCTGCTCGATGAAGAAGTGTGCTGAGGAACGTAGGCAAGGCCCAGTGAAAAATTTTGGATCCAGTGGGGTTGGAACATGACCAGCAAGGCTGCCGGCAGGTCCCCTCAGCACTGTACATTAGTGTGCTACTCATCCAACAGAGGCAGAACATTTACCATATTGTAGTCATCAACACATTCTGAAGAATATTTCTTTATTTACAACTCACTTAATATATGAGAGAAAAGACAATCCTAAAGTTAAATGCCAGTTTTACATAAATAACGTTGAAGTTAAAATCCAAGCCTTTACACAAATGTGGGAAGCCTGATTTAATTTTTGGGAGAGTTGCCCTAGCCTTCTTAGTTCCCTACAGTTCCTTTCTTACTGAAGACAGAACAGCTCTGGCATCCAGTCAGTACCAGGACAAGGCTTTCAGGAGTAAAATACCATCATTCATGAACTTATATATGATTTCAGCTGTTTGACAGAAAAATAACCACTGGATAACAACACCCCCTAGAAATGGAGAAAGGGTTTCTCCAAAGCAAAGTTAAAGTGGGGTAAAGATAAAAGTCCTTCTCTCAAAGTACGTCCCAGACTCGTCTCTCATTTAGTTTCCTATCATGTTAGCATTTAATACTTGTTGGCTTCAGGAAGAGAAAGGAGATGGCATTTCTGATGTAATGTCACAAACCAGTCATTCTATTTGTGTCTTCATAGTGAAGGCAAAGGTCATCGGGGGTAAGTGAAAACAAACCAGACCCAGTAATTGCATCTCCCTGTGTATTGTACTGACAGAAAAATCTGGGATTCTCTTTACTCCAGAGAACAGCACAAACACTACCCTTCACCAGTACTTTTCTATCAAGATTGGTTCTAATACTAATTGAAATGTCAGTGAAAAAAAAAATCAGAAGGAAAAGGAAGTGCAGAAAAGGAAGGCTGTGATTGCTAAAACCAACATAATAAATCAGAATCTTAATTTGACTTTATAGGGGGAATCCCTACTTTGTGGAAATTGTCAAAACTCAGAAAGAAAGAACATTAAACTAGAAAAGAGGTATAAGAGAACAGAAAAAAGGCTTACTAAAAATCTCAGCCTCACATCTGGAACCTATAAAAATAGTCAATATTGAAAAATATGATTTTGTTGAAATAGAGAGAAAAGTAACATTTTCCTGAACAAAAATGTTATTTACATAAAAGACAATGAAACAATTTGATGAAATAAAAAGCTGAATTTCACTCTTTGATTCCTTAAAATAATTATTTAAAAAAAATAAATTAATATTAATTCATATAAATAGATCAAACACTCCAAAATAATAATTCAGTTGAAAGCATTTTTTTATTCTTTGTCTTAAATGACAAATCTGGGGTTCTACCAGTCATAGAAGTCCATGCAGTGGCACACTCACTATTATGCCATTGGGCTTCAACTTGAAAAAAGATATTGTGTGTGATATGAAGGCAATAAGATCAATGGCAGGAAAGCCAAACTAAAGGCACTATAGCAATTGGATTGATGCAAACAAAATCCAACTAGACTTTGTCAGTATAGACACATCAGAGACTGAAGGCAGACGGGATGGTGCTCCAGACAATCTATAGAGTAATACACTACATAATCTAATTATGCAAGAGCTTTTCATCAAAATCTAGTGGCATTTCCTCACAGATTTGTCCTCTCGTATATTTTGGTTTAATATTTTAAAATCCTCCAGTCCATTATCTATTGCTGTCTATAGTTCAATCTCTCTAAATCTCTGGACCAAAATAACCCATCAGACCTTAGCTCCACTGTCTCTAGTTCATTGACTTTTGCTTCATTTTGGTGCCAGGCTTTCCTTTACTTCAGCTATTACTCTGATTCCTGAATTAGATTAAATAACCCTAGGGACATTCTTCAATGTTCATATTGATGTTGTCTGCAGCTATTCATGGTCCTAATCTATCATCTCATAATTAGTAAAATTAACCTTTTGTATTCAGTACCTTCCAGCTAACAAAATCCCTGACACTGCAGCAACATCCCCTGACTGCAGCAACTTGTCGCAAATGGTGATATCAATGAATGGATGTTGTGACGAGGGCAGGAAACTCCATACTGTTAAAGGTATCCAACATGCCCTGTTACATGAGTATGTTCCTTGGCACTTGAGCTGAAATATTTTCATACGGTGGAGTTCAGAGGAAGAATACTAAACTATTTGAAACGAGAAAACTCATTTTTGCCTAGCATTTGGTTTTTCACACTCATGTTTTCCATGTTTCTTGTCTGTCTGCTTAACATCTTGAAATTTAAGCAGCAGAAACAAGGATCACATAGCAGTACAAACAAAGTCAGTGAAAGCTGAGCTGTAGGTACATGTGTTGCATGATGTTAAATATGCCATAAAATAAAATCTCAAGGGCATCCAAAATTGGTGGAAAGTTTCATCTCTCAGTGACTCAGTTCACCACCTGCAAAATGGACATAAATCCCCTCTGCCTGTCAGCTTAGAAAGGTGTTGTAAAAATAGATTCAAAATTATTATTATTGTGAACATTAACAGATAGAAGGACTGTTGCATATGCAAAACAAAGCGAAAAGCATAAACTAATATTGCTTTGTGTTCTGGAAGAGAGCTTGAAAAGAGTCAGTAACAAAGGTCTCATATCATATACTTAGCAAGAAGAAGCAAAATCTCAAATAGCAGTGAATTTGAGCTGTTCCAGGTAGCCTGGTAACTGAACAAGACCAAGTACTCAAACAAACAAACAAGCAGTGATTGCATAAATAAATATCATGCAACTAGTAATGGAGTGTCAAATTAAGGTTGCAATATTTGTTGATTCCAAACTGTCTTTGCAACCTTATAATTTTTTTTTTTCAAATGAAATCTCCTCTGTTACATGTAAGCATGCATTGTGTATGTGCAGGGTTTTAGGCATCATTCCTTCTCACACACACAAGCTCCCACTCTTTTTACTTACTCATACATACAGACAAAAGATACTCCTCCAGCACACTACGTTTTCTGTTATTTTAGTATATTTTCCTCCACACTAGTGTTTTAAGGAGCCTTACATTAAACTGCTAACTAAGTCATAGATGACTGATTAGACTACTAGTGATCAATGGCAAAATAAGTATTCTAAGTTACTAAAACAGTAACAAAACTGAGTTCCATTTATATTTTTACATCAGTAAATGATCAAATACAAACACAAATAATTATTTCATTTAAAAAAATGAACTTGCATCTGAAATCTATATGAAGAAGTAAATAGGAAGAAAATAATCAGGAAAGACCAGATTTTCAGTGTAAATTTAAATATTTTACAACAGAATAAAAGCAAACTAAAATGTTATTAAACTTTTAATTTTGTTTCAGAAGCAAACATGTCTATGTTAAAATGTCTTGAAATCCTGAGTTTTGATGTCTTTATCTATATCAGTGTTAAAAACCTTCTTGGATCCTGCTAAACTGTACATCTCAATAGCTTCCTGGTAACTAAGGTAGATTTAAATTCTTCAGTATAAGAACAAACATATAGAGAAGTGTAAAACGGTCTTCAGAACAGATTTCACAATGGCACCTCTTTTGCACACAGCCCTCTGACATTGTTTATAGTCAGAGGGTACTTTCAATATATGTGAAGTGAATATTGGTAATGACAGCAGCTTGGAAGTGATTCTTCTAAGAGTTTGTCCTAGCTGGCAGAAATATAATGAAATTTGGCAAAATCTGGAGATTTTCTCTTGATTATGGGATTTATTTAAGAGTTTTGAATCCAAGACTCAATCTCTTCTGGTTAGAAAGTATCCCTAGAAAAGACACAGCAGTAGGCATAGTGAAAAATAAGATTCAGAACTTTCTCACTTACATGGCCTTAAATCCAAGTGCTCAGTTTTCAGGCTGTCTGGTTATTGGGATGACACTCATATTTTCATTTCAGTCATTGGTCACTACTGCCTGAAAAGTTTTGCACTCCTGAAATCATTAGGGCTGGTATCACAATGTTTCCAGCAAGGCAGATCACAAGGTAGTAGAGCTTAGAATACCCTGCATAGCCCCTCTTGGAGACTCTTCTCCAGCTCACCTGTGACTTCTTTCTTCCACTTTCTATGGGACAGAGTTGAGGTCATGTCCTATTCTTCCCCAACACCTCTCTGCAAAAGTAAGCCTGAGGCTCCCAAGTCACCTCTCTGATCCTGTCTTTTCCTGTACTGCGTTTTGTGCCAAATAGACCTCCTGCTGCAATCTGTTACAGTAAATTCAAGGGATTATGATAATTGTTAGAGACAGGGAAAAGTCTCATATGAAAAGGGACTGAAAGGACCGGTCTTTTCTTCTCTAGAAAGGAAACAAAGAGGGTGAGTGTGATAAATGAACATGAATCAATACCTGGCACAGATAAAAAAAGATAGTGAGTCTATGTGTTACAAGACATTAAATGGTGCAGTAAGACATTGACTGATATAAGCATCAATTAATGTAAATAGAAGGTTATGAATGTAAAACTAAGAAATAAAATATTTTTCCATATAATGTATTGTTGAACGGTGAGACATACCCACACTGGAAGCCATGCTGGCCAAGGATTTAGGAGTACATGAAAGGACCAATCATTTACAGAGATAGTAGAGTTATCCAGAATTATAATAGTTAATGCAGACAAAGTATTGTAAAAGTTTAAAAATCCACTTACCATGCCCTAGCTATTAGGGAAGATATGAAATGACCTCTGTCAACTGTGTGGTTTTTGCGCCTTCTTCTGACATGCCTGGTACCAGTTACTATTTAGACAAGCTACTAGACCAGATGGATCACAAGTCTGATCCAATATGGTAACTCCTTATGTTCCTAAATGAAGATATTACCAAAGGCATATTCAAAAAGCTTTTGGAAAATCTCAGCAAACTAACACAAAAAATATCTATGAAATTGCCACCTTCTGTCTGCTAAAAGAATGTCAAAGAATAATCATTTTATTCTTGTCTAGCCCAGTATGCTCTCTCCTTTTTCAGAGCAACTATAGTCTTCAAACTGAACACTTCCTGAACTCTTTTTTTTTTTTTTTTAAATTTATGAATCTGTCTTTGAATAATATAGCTCTGATCTGTATTCTGTATGTTAGGTTTTATCTCCAAGTGTTTTACCTGGTCAAATTCAGAAGCCTCGACTAAGTGTATTCAAGGTGGTTATATTTCAATGCCGGAACAATGTACATGAGGGAATTTATGGCCCTTCAGTATTGCAGGAGTGATATTAATATAAAAACAAACAAACGACAGAGTAGGCAGTGCTTATCAGAAACAGGAGAAGAGAAGGCATATTTTCCAAGATATATTCCTGATCCCCTCCCTTATCACATCTCTCCCTCCAAGATAGAAGCAGTCCAATAAAATTCCTTCTTCCTTGATAACAGATTCCCTTCAATCACCAGTTAGTTCTGCACTCTCATGTAGCGCATTTTTCTTCCATCCCTAAATCATTTTGTTTTCATGATATCTGATTATTGAACCACTGTAGAAGTGCTGCATGTGTTACATGAAGACAAGAACTGGCTCATTGGTCCTAGTTCTCCACTCTTAAAACAGTCTCGGGCACAAGAAATATACATGTACTCAAAAAGCTATTCTCTGCTCGCTCTCCCATCCAGTAATATTTTACATCCATTTTGCATAGAGGAAACTGTACAGTGAAGAATCAAGCCAACACCCCAAAGCAATGATAAAACAGCTTCTGATGACACATATTAAAGCTTAGCAGTGCCTTCAATGCAGGATGACAGAGGTCTGCTGCACAGTGCCTAAGAGGACATAA
Source organism: Anser anser (assembly GCF_964211835.1). Lineage (NCBI taxonomy): Eukaryota > Metazoa > Chordata > Aves > Anseriformes > Anatidae > Anser > Anser anser. Next base: position 106,487,943 of record NC_139720.1, on the reverse strand, counting down.
GAAATACATTATTTCCCAGTGGACTGCTTCCCTGGAGGACATGGACATTTCTCTACTTAAAAAAAAAAAAAAAAAGTCTAATAACAAGCTTCATGACATTGCTTCCCTTAGACTCCCCACTCAAGTTCTATCCTACCAGATCCTTACCTACTAAATTTCCAGGGACATCCTGAACATCTGTTGCAGAGAGGTCTTCCTGCTCTCCCTGCAACAGTAGAGTACAGTACAACTGACATGTTCACAGGACATGGGGAAGGTTTTCTTCTAATATCTTGATCCATAGGCCCCAAATCCAGAGAAAAGCTGAGACAGAATGCTGTAGCTAAAGACTATGTATCTATCTTCAAGGCTACAACCATGTGCTGTGCCCATATCTTTACCATTTACCTTAACAGTTGTAGCATGTCCTTATCCATGATTTAATACAGAAGCTGCAACCCCATTCTACCATTCAATAAAGTGACAAGGACGAAAGTATACAACTTAAGGAAAAGGGTAAAGATGTGACCACATATATTTATAGCTACTTTGTTTACCTCATGGCCTCATCTGACTCACCTAAATGTATGTCTGTGTATATATGTGTGTAATGGTTTACAGGAGGCCTTATAACTATATGGCATAAAATATCTATGGAAGGTGAGATTTTGCAGACATGACAAAGTTACTGACAGCACTTGAGACACCCTTAGTAGTGATTCTTACAGGCTGAACTTCACCAGTGGCTCTTTTGCCATATCCAAGTGTATCTTTAATATGTGTCAGATGTATAAATACATTAAGCAACTTGCAATAGAAACTCTCCCACTTTCAGACGGCACCCTAAGTCATTTTCTCCTGGTTGGTTATATGCCACACCTTTACTTTTTATTTATATTTTTATTTATGCAATTTTGTTTGTCTAGGTACAGAGGTATTAAGCAGTTCAAATGGTGCTTTCACTTTGTGAAGGCTATTATTCAGAACAATTGCAAAGAGAAAAAGCTCTTGGACCCTGTGACCTAACACTACCTGGATTTGGGAAGTCTGTTTATATTCTTGACAACATATGTTTCTTCTAAGTCAGCCCATTATACTGGACAATCTCTAACAAATGATGCACTATTTTATATTCCTCAGAAAGGTCTTTTAGTTCTTGTTCTTTTTTATATCTAGCCTCTCAGTTTTGGTAATACATAAATTGGACTCTCTGTTGCATCCTTGCTGCATGCTTTGGCATGTACCTGTCCTCCCATCCTTCCCTTGTACTTTTCCTTCCCCTAGAAAGAAATTCAGGAGCAGGAGCCATACCTGGAGGAAGTAGGAGGTAGGAGCTAGGGATAAGGAGGCAGAGAACGGCAGCAGCACCAGAGTGAGAAAAGTGGCTACGTCTGAGCATAGAGGAGCAAGGATCAGGATTAAGACTGAAGACGGGAGGCTGACAGTGGGGAAGCACAAATATGTAAAACAGCAGAGGCTCCTCTGAGCAGGGCAGAGTAAGTCACTAGACTACTGAGCCAGCTGAGCAGATAAAAAAGCTCAAAAGCATGTCTTTTAGCAGTCTTCCAACACTTAAAGGAAGCCTACAGGAAAGCTGTGGAGAGGCTCTTTATTGGGAGTATAGTGATAGAACAAGGGCTAATGGCTTTAAAATAAAAGAGGGGAGATTTAGATTAGACATTAGGAAGAAATTCTTTACTCAGAGGAAGGTGAGGTTGCCCAGAGAAGCTGTGGATGCCCCATCTCTGGAAGTGTTCAAGGCCAGGCTGAACGGGAATTTGAGCAACCTTGTCTAGTGAGAGGTGTCCCTGCCCATGGCAGGGGATTGGAACTGGATGGCCTTTAAGGTCCCTTCCAACCCAAAGGATTCTATGTCTCTGTGATCTTTGCTGGTTGCACTTTTGTCCTGATGATCATCTGCTGGCAAGCTGCAAAATCTGGTTATTGTAGGATGAGGATGCTGTAAAAATGAAATTTCTATTTCTTATGGACAATTTAAGAAAAACGAAGCAGCCTGATTTGTCAAGGGGAGGTACAAACGATAGGAATACCTAGAGGCGCTTCATGTAGAGGATTGGAGAATGAGATAAATCATATAGTTAATCATTTTGAAAGAAAAACACAAAACCGGCAAACAAACAACAACATTAGTTACTAGCCTGATTTATCTCAGTTTGGCAACAGAAATCCTGTTTAACAAACTATCCGTAATGTGCATAAGACACTTTAGTTCAAAGAACAGCAGTGATACAGAAACCTAGGGAGACCACAAACTAATAGAGTTTCATCTACATGGGAATTAAAACTCAGTGAATAGACCGAAGTGATTAGCCAAGAAACGTGAAATACAGAAGATCAAAGAGTGAATTTAACAGTCAATGAGGGATTATAGGCAGTCGTAGTTAACAGAGTCTAGTTACTGAATGGGAGTATGAAAACTGTTTAGGATTGCCAGCTGGTGTAAACTGTCTAAAGCCTATTTTTTAAATACTGAAGTTTTTTGAGTTGTGTGGAACCAGTTTATACTAACAGTCTTATTCCTTGTCAATAATATAAAAAGAGATATAATACTCTGTGATGTTTGTTTATCTAAGCGGAATACAGGGAGGCAGCATCTGTGTAAGTTTTAAGCAGATCTCCATTTTGTAAGAGTGAATGTCTCAGTCAGCAGTCATGGGAGGAAACAGCAGGAGCAAAACTGAACAGTAGGTGAGGAAAGGCCCACTCAGGCAGAAAGCAAGATAAACCTGTGATCTTTATCATTTTGTAGGTGTGTGAAGACTGGAATACAGTACACCTTTCATAAGGGATGTTTGGAAAGAGTCAGACAACAGCACAACCACACTGCACAGCTGGAATTGAGACATTTGAGCTAGCATCAACTAACTCAGCTCCAGAAGGAATGTATCTGTATATGTAGCATAGCACCCTAGTTAACTAGGCCTGCTAGGAGATGTAAATTATTGGTTTATTTAGAAGTACCAAGTGACTGTGGCTTTGTTTCTTCCGTGAGCCAAGCTTGAACCTCAGCATGCGAACCTTTTCACCAGGTATAACAACCTCCACTATCTAGCCCTTTAATAGCCTGTTTGGTTTTGGTTTCTTTTTGGTTTGGTTTGGTTTCAGGAGGAGGGGAATACACTCAGGCATGCAGTTTTTAATTACAAAAAATAATTTTTAACTTTAATGGAAAATAAAGAACAAGTAAACTTTCTAAGGGATAAATACTTGCCGTTTAGATCACCCGCACTTAAAATCATTTTAATGGCAAGCATAACCTGTCTTTCCACTTTTATCAGTTTAACATACACACATAGACTGAACTTCTCAACTTTAAGTAGGTGAAAACACTTTTCCCCAACCATGCTAGACTTCATGTTAACCTGAAATATTCTATCACAGTAAACCTCAGTTAAGAGGTTAAGCAATGCTTAGAAGTTATGCATGCTTCAACTCAGGGTCAGCAAAAGTTAACAATACAATAAATTCAAGTCTTCTGCAACAAGAGATGAACTTGTCAAAGAAATTGTGTTACGGGAAATACCTGATGAAATGAACCCATGAGAGGCAATTTGTAACCCTAACCCTTTGTACTCAAAAAGCAGCTCTAAGTATTTGTCTGCACTTATGCACTCAGAAGTACAATCTGCAATGAATATTAATTTCTTTCAAATACATTTTAAAAACTGTTGTCTGGGCAGTAAAAAACAAACAAACAAACAAACAAAACACTCTATAATATTATATACAATGGGAAAAAATTTGAATGGATCTGGGGGCCAGTAGAGCCATTCGCACTGCGCTCAGTTACAGCTTTTGTTTCCAAGAAGTGTTGAGGGGCTCCTCCTCCCTGCCAGCACTCTCCTTGCCCTCAGCCAGGCCCCACAGTGGCCATATCCCTGCCTATCCCTGGGCACCAGTGAGACAGGCACCACCCTAACACCATCCTGTCCCTTCCCAGCAGGACCTGGAGCTGGTGGTGGCACCTGGGTATGGCCAAGCCACGGCCAACCCCTGTCACTGGCCCCAGCCCATCCTGGCCTGCAGGGGACAGGATAGGGCTGGCTGGGGAGGGAGGCACTGTAGCACCCTGGTAGCCCTGTGGCCGCTCCTCACTGCTGCACACCAGTGGGAAATTTTCAGTGGGGCTGTGCTGGGCGCAGGTGCCCAGGCAGTGGCAGGGGTCTGTGGGGCCACTGTGTGAGGCGATGTTGGGGCTGCGCCGTGCCGGCCCCAGCTGTCTCCAACAGCCCCACTGCAGGGCACGGCCGGGCCCCACAGCCAAGATGGCGGCACCTGGGGGAAAATGCATTTATGAAAGGGCAAAATGCTGCACAGGAGTGAGGGAAAAAAATAGTGTGAGAAACAGCCTTGCAGACACCAGTGTGAGAGAACATTAAGGAAGAGTATTTGCTGAGGTGCCAGAGCAGAGATTCCCCTGTTGGCTGTGGAGGGCCAGGCTGCAGCAGGTGGATGTGCCCAGAGGGAACTGCAGTCCGGGGAGGACCCATGTTGTAGCAGGCCTATTTGAGCCCCTGGGAAGGGCTCACGCTGGAGCAGAGGATACGCAGGAGGAGGAAGGAGTTGTTACAGAGAGAGCCCAACTCCTCCCTGCACTGGTGGGACTAAGTGTTACCAGTGGGGGAGAGGTGCATGGAGAGAAGTTGAGCCTGGGGAAGGGGGAGGAAAGGCGTTTACCCTCAGTGTGTAAACTTTTGAGTTTCGTTGTTGCTTTTTATTTCCAACTACCAGAATTAGTAATTAATTATTGTAATTGGCAATCAATTGGCTTTAATCGTCAGTTTCCACAAGATGAGTCCGTTTGACCCACAAAAATAATCGGCAAGTGATCTCCCTGTCTTTGTCTCAACCCATAAGTTTTCTCACTCCCTCTCTTCCTATTTTCTCCCCTCATGCTCCTAAGGACAGGAGGAAGGAGTGAGCAGCTGGGTGGGAGTTTGGCTGCCAGCCAGGACAAACTCATAACACTGTATTAAAACACTGCGCATTGGTACAAAACCCAGAATGCAACAAAATCCAAGGGAGGGGGGGCAGAAAGGAAGCATGTATCCCTTGTCCATCCAGCCAACTGAGTGCTGCACATCGGCTGATTGGCTTTATTTATCCCAGCCATCTGTACAAAGGAAGTCTGCCTCAAATATTGGCACTACTAAAGGAGTAACAAGAATGAGCAATAAGCATCACCAAACATGTGATCAGTGATTTGGCACAGAACAATATATTATTTATTAATGCTTTTTATATACTTGGTTTAGCCTAAAGGATTACATTATGCTTTGATGCACACTATCGAAGTAACTATAACACTAGCAAGAATTTACAAAACATTGTCAACATTGGTAGAAGTTTGAACAGTACCCAACATAAAAACTAAAACTAAAACTAAAAAAAAAAAATAGTACTTGTCCAGCAGTAATTTAGAGACGACCATAATAATCTTTTCAATCAAATAGTTACACAGGGAATAATAAAATTTTCTTATCAGTGGTTCCCCTCAACTTGTCTTTACTCTCCTAGCTAAGACAGCACTGAACATACCAAACTAATGAAAAAAAAAAAAACAACTTAACTAATCATTATTTTGGCCATTTTATGACAAACGTATATATTCATGATTAGTCCTTGTGTTTTTCCACACCAGTGGGGACAACTATTTACACATTGAAGTACTCTTTGGACATCACAGGAATAAAGGTTCTACAACAAGAATGATTTGTTCTAAGAATGAAGGATGCAGAGAAAGGATGAGAAAAAGAGAAAATATGGGTAGGGAAGTGAGAAAAAAAAAAGTCTTCTACAAAACTACCTTCATTTTCTCACATGACCATAAACACTTTTGCCTTGTTAAAACATGCAGAATGAATAGTAAAAGTTCAAATAATGTAACAGGATAATATAGTTACTAAATTGTTCCAAATAGTAATTCTAGGGGTTGCCTCATAAAGGATCTTTCCTCCAAAAGCCTTCCTCTTCCCACAGAAGGAATAAGCTTCTAGGTCAAAACTCAGCTCTGTGTTCACATACAGAATCATCCATTTGTGAGAGCAGTCCCCTTGCCCTCTCCTATGAAGGCAGAGGAGCTGCCACTCCATTTCCTATCCATTTCACTCCACAACACTTCAAGATAGTTTCTGCATATTCCATTTTCTGTTTCATGTCCTCCTTTTCCTCTCACCTTCTTTTTGCTGCCTCAGGATTCCCTCAGCACCTTTTCTCATCTTCTGCCAACACTGTCAGTCTTCCTGTCACTTTTTTTCCTCTAAATCTTTCCCTTGCTCCCACTCTCTCATTTCCTCCTGTGCTTTTCAAGTAGTCACCATTTTCCCTCTTATTCCATAAAAAATATTTGATTGTACATGATGTACGAGGAAAGGCTGAGAGAGCTATATTTGTTTAACCTGGGGAAGGTGAAGCAGGAGACCTAATTGCTCCCTTTGGCAACCTAATAGGTAAAGATTGAACTAAAGATTGATAATAAAGTATTCTCAGAGGTGCCTAGCAAAAGGATGTCAGATATTAGCAGAAGCAAGGAAAACTAAGGTTAGGTGTAAGGAAAAAATTCTTCACAATGACAGTGGGTCAGACATTTTAAAACTGAAAGTTTTAGAATGTTGTATTTCTCTCAGTCCAAACAGCCACAGGTATTTTCTGTTGGGTATTCTGCTGCTGTCCTTTTAATATAGCCACATAATAGCATGATTATCCAGTTTATTGCACATGCTATGATGAAGCCATTTCAAAAATTTTAAGCAATCTTTACAAAATATTACCAAGCAGATTTTCTCCAATCATACTATGGCAAATCTTTCTATTTGGAAAGATAAAAATCCAGTACGCTTCCAAAATACACATATATGCCATCAAAGTTTTCCATACTTTTCTATCACCTGATACCTTAGCCTAAAGACATTCCTTTTTGCATCTCCTGCTACTGTGGATTGGGAGAAGCACACTGGAGGGAATATGTACAGCTCCTTTTAAGTACTTCTGCAAAAATGAGGCATTTAATTGGAGAAAGAAAAAAGCCTCTTTTCACACAGGCAACGGGCTTTGATATCAAATCATAATTTTGTTCCTTCTTGAAAATTGTATAAAATTTTCTTGTACTCAGGAAACAATATTTAATATTGCAACATTTATCATTTCATTAGCTAGGCTACTTTGTAACTTTCTCAGTTTTGCTAACCAAAAATGGTGTTCTAATATAAACAAATAAAGTTCAGATACAATGCTAGAATCCAATCCATAGTATTGGATTCAGATCTATAGTTATGTTGTTCCAGATATTTGTTACCCTTAGTCTCCATTGCTTCAATATGTACATAAGACATCCACATGATGGAAGAAGACTTAGCTGTAAAACATAGCTTATTTGCTTGGAAACAAATTAACCCTGGCTATGTTGTTCTATTGTCCTGGTTCTCCACTGTCTGAATCAAACCCCTCCATGATGACAACTGCTAGCGGTCATCATCTCTTCCTGTTCATGTGGCTTCACATGAGATGATACTGGCTGAATTACAGGAAAGAATGATGAACAAGGGTGAAAGAACCTTCAAAGGACATGTACTCTGGCACTCAGCCCCACAGATTGCACCACTGTCAGGACTGAACACAATTCTCATTTTTCACTGCCTCTGTACTTTTCCACCCCCACAATTAATGAAACCTTAGCCAAAGTAAAATCCAAACATTTGATTTGACACAATTTATTTCTAATTTGAATGAAGAGTCAGGTTTGTTTGGGAGGAACAAGACTGGAGGTAGATATGTATAAGCAGTATAATGCCATTACCTTGCATCTCAGATGAACAAACAGTAGAAAATCAAGAAGGAGGGAAAGGGGTACAGAATTTCACCTCTTGGGGCTGGGTAGAGCAAAAAAGTTGGCTTTCCCTTCAGGTCTACTGACAACTGGCTTCAAACTATTTCCATTAGTTCTTCCAAGATGTACACAGTTTTAATTCCAGTCCTCACATGTTTCCCTCCCTCCTCCAAGAATTCAACTCTGTGCTGCTCCTGTCTTTCCCTAGGGAGCACCACAGGCTGAGAGTTTTTTTTTGTAGCTGTTTCTGGACCCTGAACAACTTTAAGAACTAAAGCTCTGAATTCTCTGTTGGTAACCATTGGAGAGAACAGATCTGAGCTATCTCTACCCCAAAGCCAAAGTTTTTGGCTTAATAACATCTGTCAGTGCAGGCTATCATTAACTGTTAAGGACAGATATCACATAAGGAAGCAAAGCTGAACGTTGCTTTGGCAGAACCATTGACTGATATAGGAATAAAGATGATATAGGAATAACACAGGTCATTTTTGTAAACAGTAATTGCTGTTGAAGGGCAATGTAAGGAAAAATACAAATGACTTTGACTTATTAGTAGACTATACAAAATGTAGACACTTAAATAGTGGAAAATATTTTTACTGATATATAAAATGATGGTGAAACTACAAAAGACAAAAGCTAGCTGTGCAAAATAGCAGTACCATGGCAATGGCTCCAAGAGATGGAGTGGGTGATGGTGGGAAACAGTTCTGAGCTTCCATCCTTTTCCCACTTGACACTGATATGCCTGAGGAGTTTTCTATCCACTCATTAGTTTCCCACACAGCCATCACCTCCTTACAATATCACCTCCTTACCATCTGGGAAGGTGGTGCATGTGAAAGAAGCATTCATTTTTAATGCATTCGCAGCAAGATGAGAGCATGCTCATGTGCTCAGGGTATTGTTATTTGACATGATAAAGTACAGTTTCAGGACCTTCACTGGGAAAAATTGGCTGGAGCCTAGTTATTCAGGTGTAAAGGTGTCCTGAGAAACAACACATGCAATGGGACTGGTTAGCACAATGGCCAAGGTCAAAAACAGTGCAGTTGCACACACCACAGATCTAGTGAGATTCATCATATGGTCTAGGAGCTTGGGACTCTGTGATAATAGGAAATTGATTCACTTTAATGAGGTGGATGTAAATATCAACTCCTTTGCACCACTGTATATCTTATCATGAAAAGATTCCAACTGAGTTGAGTCGAACAACTCTTTTGACAAACTGCAGGTGTTGGGCCTGGCATGTATTCTCTGACTGCTTGGGGTTGCTTTGCCCTGGTTGTCTACAGTAGATCTTACAATACAAATGATTTAATTTTTCAGTGGAAGAAAAAAACCAACATGGGGCTGAAATGTCTTCTATCATCCAATGAAAGGAAAGGATAAAACATACAGTACACAGAGCTGCTTTATATGATTATAGCAACTTGAGTTCTGAAAGAAAGGAGGCTCAGAAGAGATTTCTTTTCCTTCCCATATAGAGCTTTTGTGAAACATTGTCCTAAACAAATAAAAGATTTTTACTCAAATGATCTACCTTGCTGTTTTCCTTTCCTTTGAAGAATCCTGTGGTACAATAGGCAACCCATCAGGAATAATTAGATTATACGGCGGCATCCATGGAAACAATACAGCTTTTGAAAAGAACTCCTACAGAAGATCTTAGAAACCACATCTATTATGGATATCTTTTACTGTTTCAAAGACAGCACAGCTCCAATTTATGGGAACTAACAGTGGGGCAAAATCTGACTGCTCCATGCTTTGTCCCTTTGTCAATAATTATTACTACATGAAACAGTCAAGTAGTCACAGAAGAGAACATTTGGGTGACAGGAAGAAATTGTCCATGTTTTCTTCTGAGTTCTGGGAATCGGTAATGAAAACTACATGTATTTTATACTGCGTCTTTAATAAACTCACACCTTTCATACTCTTCAGCTTTTCTCTAAGAGGGCAGTTGTGGATGTTTCCAAAAACAAGAAGGAAGCAGTATCAGAGAAAGTTATCTGCATTTTTGGGCCATGTCTCTAGCAGCAACATAAGCTGCAAACATATTGGTCTTACTGTAGCCATTTTTATGACCCAAGGTACTTTATCTGTTGCACTATATTAGTGATTTCAAAGTTGGAATTGTCTTAAAGGTGATTAAGTTGGAAGAAAGAAAATATCATGGATTAGTATAGAAAACAGGAAAGAAGAACACTGGTTCTGTTTTTCAGTTACACATTTTGAACCACCAGAGGAAGCAAAGACATTTGACTTGATGATCCTACATATCATGTTGCAGATGATATGTATTTCACACATCATTCTGTATTGTTACAAGTCTCACTGTCTGGATTCCCCACTTTCACTGGTGTCATTGTCCTTCTGAGGTCAGGAAAAGGACTTACATAATGAATCATTTTCTTTAAAACAAAAAATAAAACAAGCAAAACCAGTGATTACTCCTTACTGACTAACTACAGTTTGGAATTTCAGAACTACCTAGTTAACTGAAGAAGTCAAGGCTTTCTGAGCATCAATGAGTTATGTACTCCAACGTCTCTGCTACACAGCCATGTTCTTCTTTCTAGAACTGGCCCAGGAGCATCGCTTAAGATGCCCTCAAATGCACCACCAATCTATGTTTATAACACAACAGACAGAATAGAGTATTAAAGGTAGGACAATAAAAAATTCACCCACTAAGCCCGTTAAATCTATGTATACACTGGGCTAAGTGACATGGTAGGATTTTTGGTAAATGTAGGTTAGAGACTTCTATACCAGCAAGTGAACTAAACCCCCAGTCACTCAGGATTTCATAGAATGTATTACCATAAGAAGGTAATACCATACCATTCTTAAACAAGACTGAGATTGAACTGAAAACTACGCACACAACAGGGGAAAATGGTCAGATGAAAAAAAATAAAAGGATAAATATTTGTCACTTTATATATATATAAAGCCATTACTCTGTTCAATGTACTTTTCTAATAAATTTGTGTGTGTGTGTGTGTGTTCAGAAATGGGATTTTCTCCTAGTTCAGATGGTTTTTAGGTGTGTGCCTTTCCACTCCATTTCATTAAAAAATCATTAGTGGAACCAGCAATGGACAATATGGAAGCTGCAGCCCTGGAAAGCACAATGTCTGTAGTAGCAATATAAGTAGACAGTCAGGGGTCACCTCCATTTCTGATAAATTCAAGGCCTGAGTCACAGATGTGGTAACCATCCAGTGTTCCCACTTACTTTGTATGGAGTGTTAAGGTCTGGGTAGCTCTAACAAATGAAATCCTTAACTTCTGTCACTAATCTGGAGAAAGCTTGAAAGACTGCTATTTAAAGTGCAGGTTGTGCAGAAAGAGCAGTGCTGTTGCTTTAGATATTATCCTCCTAAAGGAACTCTTACTTTATTCAACTAAAAAGAAATCTATTTTCAAATTTTGCTTATCACGAATCTGGAGGATTATGGAAGTAATGAAAGCTTAAAAACAACAATAAAAATAAAAATATGTTGAAACCTTAGAAGCTAGGTAAAATGCAAGACTACGTTAGGCAACAATGGGAACAAATTTATTTAATTAAACAATGCTGTTCATTGTAGTACACAGATTTTCCACAGAGGTGTGCTAGCTCTCCAAATATCATGACCCACACCCTTCCGTTAGGCAACTAAATGTACTGTTATATTCTCAACAATGTCCACTACTGTCTCTCAGATTGCTAACCCTTTCACGCAACCATTTTGTACACAGCATGTTTTCAGGCAATAACAGCAAAATACCATATAGAGAATCTGCTAAAACAAAAGATGATCTCTGTTTTTAAATTAGACAGCACAATTAGTTCCTGTCTGAAACTGGTCTTCTTTCTGAAGGGACTGACATGGATATTAGCTTTGAATTCATCACAATGATTGTGTATGTTATTCTGGGAGAATTCTGAGCAATTTTAAGAGTGTGCAAGAGGAGTTTTTCATGCTGTTTTGACATTTGTCTGCTTCCAGGAGCCATTGTGTGATGTTGTACCGTCATTATTGCTACCATCATAAATGTGAGCTCCTTTCGCTTTTACATCAGACTGATTTCTCCATTATTCAGATCTATTTAAACCCCGAGGATGCTCAAGCACACCTATTGGTATCTGAAAAACAGATAACACAGTGGGGCATTTTAAATAAGCCACATAATCAGGAAAGTAACAGAGAACCAAAGGTTTAACAAAGGTGAATCTGGGCAAGGTAGGGGGAGGGGGGAGGAAATTTCACTTTGTCAGCTTTTTGTTACTCACAGATCCTTAAAAACAGATTACCTGTGATTTTAAAAAGAGTTCATTCTATTTGAAGGGAGTAATGACACAATAATTTTCAGCCTACAGGTAATCACTTTAAATTGCCACAAGGTGAATGCTGTGATAGCTTACTTTCTCAGCACAAAGCTCACAGTGTCCTAGTGTTGCCAATATGGAATATACATTTATTGGTCCATCATCAACAAGGTGTGCATTCCCCTCAAAGCCTGGCAGTTCTTTAAAAGTGACTGCAGTATGAAATATAAAAAAGGGGGACAGAAAGGATTTTAGAATGTGGCTGGAAGTAATTGAACCTCACAACAGTGTATGTGTTAACTCTAAGGTTGTCTTGGAAAATAACACTGTATTGTTTCAAAGCATTATGTAGACACGGAGGAAGGATTCACCTCACCTAATATTACATACGTTCAGTGTAGATATCTGAAGTTCCCTATATGCTAAATAGAGAGAAAGAAGCACAGTTCAACTAACTTACTGTAGGTAGAGGACAAGAGGAAATGTCTTCCTCTCTACTAACTAGCAAAGGAAGCCTAGGGGACTAGCTCACATGTAGGTATCAAGCATTTAATGAGATAAGCACTTCCCAAAGCGTCCATATTTGCTCAAAACAAAACAAAACAGAAAAAAAAGGCAAAATATCTATGAAAGATAGATCTTTCCATTCCATTAAGTGAAAAAGCAGCTATGAAGCAGGCTTAGTTGTCCTGAGGAGTTCCTCAAGAAGCGTAAGAGAGGTTCTGTTAATTTATTCTTTTCCCTTCCTGTACTGTATTGCAGTGTAAGAGCTCTGCTTATGGAAAAGGGAGCATGGACAAAGTACCCTTTCAGTTAATCAGTCATCCAGTTGGTGGCCTGTCCATGATAGTGGGTTGTCGCAATCTGGAGTTTGTGTTGAGAATCTTCTCAGATTGTACCAAAACTGGTGGCTCCAAGAGCTATAAGCAGCTCAGCTTGTTCGGGGACAATTTAAAAAAAAAAAAAAAAAAAAAGAAAAACAAAAACATGTTGTCACCTTCCTCTCTAAATCAACAATCCCCTAAAATATCATCTTAGACAGAGCCAGGGCATTTATCTGGCAGGAAGTAAGTCTCCAATGAATTTTCCAGTTTAGGGAACTGCAGTCAGGATATTGCACAGGTACCATAGAGCTATAGCATGCTGTGAGCACATAACGAAGGTGTCGTCTGGTAGACAGGAAGTCCAAAGAGGTCACTTTTATATGACGATTTGATTTGCAGGTTGAGAGGCCAAAATAAGCTGATTCAGACATTTTTGCATTAGCATTTTCATGGCTCTAAAATAGGGCTTGACAAAATATTTTTAACTAAGGTCTGCCAGTGATTTTGCCTAGATCTTTTGAGTAAGAACCTCCATCTTTCTGGCCTCAAAGCTGGAAACTGAAGTAGCACACTCTAGGTGCTCTTCAAGAGACTTTGAAACTGGTAGATCTCCTACTGTAACATAAGAGATATAAGAGGACTTGAATCTGTCTTTTAAGCGGCCCCATCTTCAAATAAAACCTGGTTAGACTCTGAAACATGCATTTGAGAGACAGGTAGTCCGTCAAACAGGGGATGGAAATTCAGAGAATGAGCAGAAGAGTGAGGTTTGCCAAAGGGTTACACAGCTATTAGATGAAATTAAAACATTACAGTAAATACTAGAAAAGCCAAAGGAGGAGAAATTATGGGCTTTTGAGGTAGTTTTAGAGGGAAAATGGTCACTGCTGAGTTCATAATTTGCATAGATTATTATGCAACTAGTCAGTGTTTCAGCACAACAGGGGGCTCTCAGGAAATCGTGCACAACCTTTGCTGGCTATAGCTCTAAAGAGCCAGGAGGTTGGGCCAATGCCTTTCAGTGAAGGAGCGCAATGACTTGTTCAAAGCTCTTTTGCTACCAATAAAGCAAAGCTATTAGTGATGGAAATCACTAATAACAAGTTGCCAGACTTACCAAGCTCCACCCAGAGAAGGGGAGAAATGCCTGTCTTGGAACTCTACTGGCTGTATGAGCATACATTTCCCTGTGCATTTAGAGCACCCTTTCAGCACATACAGTGTTGGCAGGCTGTTGGCATACCAGGAAGGTCAAGCAGAGAAAAGTAAGCAATTTCTAAGGCAACAGGCTTCAGGAAGTGGTGGAATGGTCAGACCTAATAGCCAGAGACATGCTGCTGAGTCTAAGTAGCAGCAGTCATGGTGAGGAATGACAGTAGTCCCTCAAGCAAACAGTAGTGACTGCACTAACCCTTTCATCTCAGCAACTGCTAAATGGGCTGTAAATCTGGCTCTCCAGGGCTCTCCTCAGCACTCTGTTGCATCACTAAACCTTCCTTCACTCCTTTTCCCTTGGTAAAAGTAACCCAAATCCATTCAGTTCTGAGCTCTTCATAGCTGGGAAAAAGAAACTTTTATCAGCTTTTCTTGTACTCAGCGGAAGTCACATTTCTCCTCTGCAAGAGCAGACAATCTTACTGACTTTCGTCAGGAGCAGTGGTGTGGTGAAGAAAGAGAGAAATATTTTGAAAAAAGGGGTGGGTGGGGGGTAGTGGGGAGTAGAAAATCCTGATATAATGAGTGGGGTTTTGACAGCTGTCTGTTTGGCCATTCACCCAGTGTTTCAAAGTCAGACACCTTGAGTAACCAAATGTTTGACCTAATTTTCAGTGCTCTTTGAACAATTTAGCACTACTTAAAGGATTCCCAACTATCAAACAAATCTGAACAGCAAAATGCCACTTCTATACATGCAGAAGAGTCTCTATTAAGTCTATCATATCTGTTTGGAGTCTTTCGGGAAAGTCAGTGAAGTTAAAAATAAAACAAAATCAAAATATATCTTTCCTATAGTTTATTTCGTTATGAATGCCTAAAACACTTATTTAAATCAGTGTTCAAGAGTACTTGGAACTTAACTTTGGCTGAATCTTTTTGTAGAGACAGCAGGAAACCACAAACTTTAAATCCACATTGAACTTTCCCAAAGATCTGGAGGATTCAAACTGATGATTTTGATTAAGATCCATGTGTAGTCATAAGGTCAATCTTTGATTTTGGTATGTGTTTTTTTTATTTTATTGTATTTTTGAGAGTGATCAATAACACAATTATAATGTTTGCCATGTACTGAATGCATTTTACTGTATCTCAGTGACTGTTGACTAATATCAGACCTTCCATTTTCTTTCTCTCTTTTTTTTTTTTTTTTTTGAGGGAACAAAATTTCAGGGTGTGAGTGGTGTGACTGTAGTTTAGAAACAATCCACTGCATGTTTTCAGAGGTATTATAGAAAAAGAGTTAGTTTTGCCAATGAACCATTAATTAATTTTCACTTTCTACTTTCCTTCCCTGTTCTTTTAAACTTCACCCATCCCCAATAACAAAAGAGAAGAGACAGTGTGTGTCCCTGGTCACTGACAAAGAAAATCAGCTGCAGAAGTGATTTCTAGAGATACGGGTAAATGTTCTTCATGTTAACATTTAAATCTCTCTTTCTGTTGCCAGACCAGATCCCAAACAGAGATCTTTTACATCACCCAAATTCTTATTCTTTTGCATTATCCAAGTTCTTATTTTATAGACCCATGTCCGTTTCTACAATCATGCTCAGGAACATACAAAAAGATAAGGGGATTTGAAATGGTACTTTCACATCAATAATGATCTCAGCAAACTAAGTAGTCACAGACCAGATTTTCTTGGGTCTAGTGCCTACATCAATAATATGAAAATAATCTATTAGAGTACTAAAACTTAGACATAAGAGCAATTTGAAATGCCATTGTTTTGAGAAAACCAAATAAAAACAGATATACAAATAGAAAAAGAAAGTTCTTCATTTCCAGCAGTGATGACTCATGCATAAAGCAATGAAGGAATCATGGTTAAACCTAATGCTAATTGTTACTGTTGATTTTCCTAGCTTTTACATGAGCAAAGGTCTGAGTGGTGAGAAGTAATAAATCAGAAGAATGGTTGGGATACTAGATGGTATAGGTGAATGTAACCACTCATCTGGGACTACAGGGAAAATCGGGACATTAATGTATGATCCTGATAGCCTGTTTTGTGTTGCACCGTGTGCTGAATGAAGCTGAGAGTGTAGGACCAGAAACTAAAACGAGTGTTTTGAATATATGCACCCTCTCCACTAATTATAGAATCTTCACCTCATCTTAAATTTGAGTGCTAATTGTATTTTTAAAGGATCTGACTAGTAAAGCCATCCAGCATGATGCTGAATTCCATTACTACTCCGTGGCTTTCATAGGAGTAGGGGAAAGATATTACCTTTATGGGATTAAATCTAAAGGCATGGGAAGCCTATTTTAAAATATTCTAGACTGTAAACATGTGACAATAACATCCAGTCTGAAAACCATGAGAGAAGCTAAAGCCTGGGTGACCTACATTGTATTTAAGCTGCTCAAAAAAGCTGTTCATTAGAGAGAAAAAGAGGCAAAAGCTGAACCATTCCCAATGAAAAAAGGATGATGAGTGCATGAAAAAGATATCTGAACATATTATTCATTTAAAAAGGAAGTAAAACCAAAACAAATGCATTTAATATCAGAGGAGCAATGAAGAAGATTCAACAGAGCCTCAATAAAATGATGCAGTTGGCTGAGGAGGAACATTCAGCAAGACCACAGAGGCTTTTGGTTTCCTGAAAAGAATCATTGTCTCTTAAACCATTCACCTTTTCATAAGTTTGAGGTAGGTAATAGTAGTACTGTCCTCAAAGCTAAGGGGACTGGAGGGTAATTAAAATTGAGTTCCATTAGGAGTATCTCGGACAATTAATGGTCTATATTTAAAAGGAAGTTTCTTTTCAAGAAAAAACTTCTTGCTTCATAATAAATGAAAATAGCAGTGCTACTCAGAGTGCTAAATTTCCTCTTAGGAATATTTCAAGAGAATAACAGTAAAAACACATTCCTTAAAACATGAGTTGCACATATGGATGTGTTTGAGGAAGCCTTAGTTTTATATCATTTACACAAGCAAAATAAAGACAAATACATGAGCTTTAGTTTCTTCTAAAACTATAATAAAGCATTACCTGAGTATGTAAAAAAGGGACAATTACAGGATTCCACCAAAACACCTACTTGCTCCCCTAGAAAGTCAAAGCCATGTGCCCAGTCCAGAATCTGATTCAGATCTCTAATAAATAAGAGTCTATATACATGTAAACCATCGGACTGTTTCTTTTTTATATATCCATGTTAAATTTAATAGGTTTGGAAGACATTTTAAAATTTGGTTTGCATTATCACCCTTTTTCTCTCCTTTCTGACCCTCTTTCAGAATAAAATATAAAACACTACTCGAGATTTTTAATTGCTTATACAGGATACCTAAAACTGCACAGCTGAAGATAATGTCCACTCTGGCTCACCATTTAGATCTTCTGGTTTGTATTTTTGTCCAGCTGATATCTGTGAGAAATTCTTACAGACACAGGATGAGTCAATGAGTAGAGAAACATTTTGCTTCATTCTGCGGTCATTTCTTCAGGGTTCAAAAGTACTGCAAAAATATGAAGCCATAGCATTTTAAGAGCAGGGTGTGGAAGAGGAGTCATTAGTGCTTAAAGTCAGCCAAAGGAGTGCAGAGAAGAAAAAACAAACAGAAAACCCCAAACCAAACCAAAAAGACACTAGAATGATAGAATCATAGTGTTGGCTGGAAGCAACCTCTGGAGGTCATTTAATCCCAACCCCTGCTCCATGCTGGACCATTGCCAGCACTGGATCAGGTCACTGGATCATGGCTTTGTCTAGCTGAGTCTTGTAAATCTCCTAGGATGGAGATTTCACAGGGTCCTGGGGTAAGCTGTTCCATGGCATTACCACCCTCCCAATGAAAAGTATTTTCCTAATGTCTGGTTTGAACCTCCCAAGCCAGGATTTTTGTTGTTGTTGTTGTTAAATCTTCTGCTACTGCAAAGAAAAAAAAAATGAGTTTGGCTGTTTGGCTCAGTCATCATTGTAACTGCCTTTAAAGAAGTTATAGGCTGCTATTAATCACCCTTAAGCTTTCTTTTTGTCATATCAAGGAAGTGTGGCCCTTTCAGCCTTCAATTGTATATCAGGTGGTCTAGCCCCTGATCATCTGAAGAACTCTTTGCTAAATGCTGCCCAGTTTCTCGGTGTCCCTTTTGAACTTGGGCATCTAACATCAGTCACTAGTCCAGGTGTAGCCCTACAAGTTCTAAGTAGAGGCAGGTGCTGCCCTTCCCTGATCTGGTGGCCCAGCCCCTCCTGATGTTGCCCAGGACATTGTTTGTCTTGTCTACAACTGGAACACCCTGTTGGCTTGTATTCAGCTGAGCATCAGTTATGAACCTAGTTCCTTTCCATCAATTACCACTCACCCAAGTGTTTCCTCACCAGTTTCCTTCACTGGTGCAGAACTATGTTATTCTTGTTGTTGAACTTCAGGAGGTCTTTCTTAACCCAGGTGTCACAGGGTCCCTTGGGATGGAATTTCTCTTATTTATTTATTTACATATTATTTAAGTATATCTGTAATGCCATAACTACCTCACAAATCCCTGATCATTGTCTCCACCAACAGGTGAAGAAGATGCACAGTCAAATAATGAAATCCTAGCATACTGACCTTTAGAAATGTTTGGAAACCAAAATGGATTGCCAAGGACACAAACAGAACAACCAAGATCTCATTTTGGACGCCCTTGAAGCCTAACCATAGTAAGCCTAACTAGTGATCAGGCTACTAAAACTCCAATGGACCAGGAAGTATTTCACAAGTGGAGGAGCAAGAAAACATGCATAAAGCCAGAGTAGAAAATCAACATAAGGAACAGAAAAGCCCACATATATTTTGAGAATAGCTTAACTGGTGACAAGGTTAAGATTCAAGAGTGGTATCCCCATTTTTTTTCTTCTAGTAGTAACTAATGCAACAGCATACACATAAAGAAATACATCTCTTCCTTCTGCTGTGCAAAATATTTTTCCCTTCATGTCTCTCTGCTATGAAATTATTCGTACAAAGTTTTGTATTATTGACTATCGTACACTTGTTTCAGCTACTGAAAAGCAGTGTCTGGGAATAGGTTTTCCTATTTTGATCTCATCATTATTAATTGTGTAACAAACAGACATAACCTCTTTGCCATGAAGCAGATTTCTCATTGTGCTAGGTACTGTACAAAGAGAGGATAAAAGGCTGATGGTGTGTGGGAACTGGTTTCTTGTGTCATGTGGTATCATTTCAGCTCCCCAGTAGGAAGACTGACATTTGCTCTAAGCAATAAGACAGAAATGAAATAGATTTCCAGGAGAACTACAAAACTTGTAAGAATGAGCATTTTTTAGATATTTATTTTCCACGACCAAAAGGGCCATGAATTTGAAAAACATAGAAGAAAACACTCATTATTTTTTTTTTATATATATATATATATCATCCATCCTATTTTACTGACATCTACAGATTGTTATTTTGCTTGTGCAGAGCTACATTTAGAATGGGTACAATTCCACTGACTTTGGTGGAGTTACACCAGGCATGAAAGGAGCCCACCCACCAACTATATGTTTTGAAAGCAAAGCTGTGCAATTGTAACAGGCGCCATATTATGTCTTTGCTAAATTCAAAGACATTCTTCTACCCAAGAGCTCCCCCCTTTTTTATACACCTTGCTCCTTTCTTCACTTTTTATTACCACACTGCTCCCTGAACATGATTGCATCTGCATTTTATTAAGATTACTGCTACTGTTTAAGAAACACCATATCTCACTGCATCATGCTGTGTTTTAATATTTCCTGTTTTATTCTACTTGTATTTCCTTTAATAGATAAGTATATATTTTCACATGCAACAAAACCAGACTGCTTTAAGGAATAAATTGATAAATTGGCATCTAGAATACTACCAAGCATCCTAACTCTGTGCCAGGCTCAGAGGAAATATCAGGGCTGCCAGTTACATTGGCTGAAGAGTCAGACTATAACCAGCCAGCAAGAGATTGTCTGTCTGCTGGAAATGATTACTGTCATTATTTAGACTTGAAGTGGTGCCCACTGCTTCCTCTTCAAACATAGGCAAGGTACAAGAAACCCTGCCCCCAGAATCATGCAATGTAAATACAGCTTTAAACATACAAGCCAGCAGTGAGCCACAGTGGTTTCTAGGGGGAATCAGGGAGGGTGGAGTGGAGGAACAAATTGCCTAAGGAAGGAATAAACCTGCCAAAGTTCCTCTTGCAAAATAGACACACGTACATGTATGTATATAAGGTATGTATGTGTACAAGCACACTTTTTATAGGGCAAGGCTCAGCCTCTCTCTCTCATACTAAAGAACATCCTGATTCTACAATAGATTCTATGGTTGTACTTTGTAGACACACTGGAACCCCTGGTTAACTGAGGGAATCTGCATGGAGATGCCATGAAGAGACAATTGCAGTCTCAGAACTATATACTTAGAAGAGTCCTGTTAAAAGAGCAGCGTTACTGAGTATGGCTATAAATGTTGTCCATGACTTTGGACTATACTACAACAGGAAGAAACTACTATGGCTGTCAGTCAAATGGGTATTGCCAATTTAAAACAGGAATATTAAGTAAATGTATGAATGCCCCTTCCCCACCATGCCTTCCTGTCCCAAAACCTGTACTTTTGGAGGCAGAAAGAGAAGCCCTGGGGACAGCCTAGGGACAGGTGCTAAGGTGTCAGAGTAAATTTGGGCGCAAGAGCCCTGTGGGATCTAATGGATTTGGTCAGGCTGTGTTCAAAGCAGTGTTTATAGGTTTGCAGTGCCAAAGACCAGCAGGCATTTTCTGAGCCATCTCTACTACATAGTAAAATTATGGCCTGCCATTCCCCCCTCCCTCCACCTTTATTCTCTTTTATACTGAAATCCTGCACTATATATCAACCCAGGTTTGCAAATTTCTCTCTAGAACTTCTTCCTTTATTTAGCCAGTATATTCTCTGCCATGTAACATGGAGTAACTGACCCCCCTCACTACCACCACCTACACCCCCACCCCCCCACAAAAAAGCACAAACACCAAACCAACAAAACAAAACAAACTCCAACAACAACCAAAATAAAACAACCTCCTTTCTCTTCCTGCCTACCCAAGCTCTAACATGCTTTGGTTTAAGGACAAGGGAGTTTGGTCTTCTATGAAAAGAAGACATGGTTCTGACAACAAGGTGTGGCATAAAATTAACAAATTACCTGGAGAACCATTTACTTGATTAGTTACTTCTTCATGAATTTAAAACATTGAAAGATAACATATTCAGCCTACCAACCTTCTGGTCTGAGAGTACCCAAAGGGCAAAAGAAAAGCAAAGAAATAAGGATGTGCAAACAGAATAGGAAAGGACTTGGATGACTGCCCTATAATGAAAACTGATATCACTGTAAGCCAATGTAATAATTCATCTCAGCTGATAGACCAGCTAACTGCTAATATATTGTGAACATAACAGACAGTGTGGGCTCTGTAAGATGAATGTTTTACTGCATGCAAGCTGCAACTAAAAGGGCTAGTTTTCCCTTTCATTAATCTAGAATAAATAATGGTTATAATATTACATATCTCTTGCCTTATCTCTGACAGTTTCTTCGTGATGAAATAGGAGATTGCTGCAGTATGCAGCATAGCTTCTCAGTGTGCTCTGCGTGAGAGACAGAAAGGGAGTCATTCATTCTGGAAAATATCTGGCAAAATTTCAAAGTTGCTTCCCCTTTTAGTAATTCTTGAACATGGCTACAATGTGTTCCTGGAATTTTAAGTACAGTTAGATGTACATTTCTGTTCACTGTTAGTGAATTACCCCCCCCCCCCCCTTTTTTTTTTTCCAATACAGCTTCCAATGGCTCAAGACTAGTGTGATTCTAAAGGGAAGTACAGCAAAATCTTATTATCATTTCTGGAATCTACAAAATCCTTAGGCTGAGCAGACTTTTGTGACACACAACCTATGAAGCACGATGCAATACACAGAACAGCAGCAATTTACCTCTGATAGACCTGACAGGACAGGCAAGGTAAGATCAAATATAATAGTCTCTAACACTCTCTAAAATCTATTTGCATTTGACACTTACACAAGAGTATGAGATTGGAAGAGACCTCCTCAGTCATCAAATTCTGCCCCCTGCTATCAATGATAACCATATCATACAGTCTTCTTGAAACCCATCTTCCCCCATGGCAGACTCCTTTTCCTTACCTTGCTTCTACTTCTGTGAAGAAATTAGCATTCGTTGTTGCTAAACATCAGCTTACTCTGTGCACACGCAGAGTTTTCATATGTTACCACAGACTGGAACTTTTCTTCTAAAATATCTTGGAGGTTAACACCTTCTTTCAGGCTTACTGATCTATGTGTGAATTCACATAGGCAATTCCCGAGGAGTCTTCATGATATTCCCCTTTATGGCCCTTTTCAGACCTGCATGCTTGGTTGAAATCTGCCAGTGGTACGAGGAAAGTGCTAGGAGGGTAAATGAAAGAAAGTGGCCCATTTTGTTGGTTTCTTTTGGAAGACTCACAAAACAGTGACATCAAGGCAACTGCTGCTGGTGGACTTCAGCTCCTCCTTCCCCTCCTCTCCAAGACAAGCAGACTTGCAACTTTATATAAAACTTTTAGGCTAAAGAAGACTGTAGGACAGACGTGTATTTTTTAATACATTCATCCCTCTTTTTTTTTAAAAAAAAGATGTCCTTTTTTTGCAGTGCAAATTCCATGTAAAATTCTCCAGAACGTATCCTAAATAAAACTGGCTAAAATGACATCTTATGAGCATGAAAATGATAGAAAAGAACCTTGTAAGCTGCCAGCACATAAACAACAATGGATGCCTCTTTTGCTTATTTTGAATTGAGATTTGAAAAACATTTTTCTCTCTCTTTTTTTTTTTTCTCCTGTACTTTTTTCCTAAGAGGAAATGAATACTTCAGCAGTGTTTGAGTAAAAGTATTGCAGACTATAGAAAGTTATCCCACTTTTTTTTTTATTACTGTTGTATTTTGTTTTAATCCTGTACACAGCGTGAGCATCGGCAGTGCTGCTTATGCTTTCCCCCTGCCCCTTCAAACCACAACTGTTTTTGTAGCTTTCACATAGTTCAAGGATTAATCCCTTCATTTCACCTTAATGCATTGTTTTGATATTGTTGTGAAAGCAAGGAGAGTATTTCCTACTGATAATTGGGTCTATCTCAGTAAAAACTTCTTTACTTCAGTAAAGAATCTCTAGACTTCTTCAGTATTGAAAGGAATAGCTCAGAACAAATCCCACTGAAGTATTAGACCTAAGGGTTTAGACCCATCAACATTCATGATGGAGAGGTGTTGAGAGTGCAATTCAAATCTTAGCAGAATGTAAACGTAGGTACCATATTTACTAACTGGTAAATTGTTTACTGTGAATCTGGCATCAGACTGAAAATGAGGTAATGTGTTGGCTCCTACCTGTTAGAAAATTTACTTGACTCTCTTGCTTTAACTGTAATGTTGTCCTAACTGCAGAATGAGTCTCTTATGTACCAGGGCTGATATTAATGCTTATTCTTGAGTTCAGTAAAGGAACATGTTTCATACACCCACACATGGCCCTCCAGTCTTCCAAAAATGATAGGTTGAAAAAACAATAAATATGCTAAAACAATGAAAAAAGCTTCCAGAGAAATGAATTTGGGTAGAACTTTGATGTATAAAAGTCAGCTTAAGTGAGATCTGACAGCAAAATTGATGACATGCATTTTCTGTGATTCAGAGATATCATTCAGTATTTATCTCAGTGCACAAACAAAAGCCCTTACTAAAGCTTAAACCCAACATACAGAGAAGGAGAAGATGGTCTTGTTAACGTACTTTAAGAGGAACTAAGGAGGGCTGGAGTCAATTGCTGACTTTCCTACAGACTTCCTGCAGGACTCTTGGCAAATCACACAGGACATGTCAACACCATGTCCTGGAGGCCACTGAGTGGCTTGTGTTAGCATCACTGGTGCCAGCTGTGGGACACAATAGCTTGCTGGCACATGCCAGCACAGCCACAGTGCCAATGACTGGACTGGGGGCCAGATGAGTTTGTGCCACACAAGACTGAAGCTGGAAGACCACCCCACTTGGGTCAGCACTAGCTTGGGCTTCTCACATTGCCCAACTCAGCGTCAACAGGTACTTTGTCTCTTTGTCTTAGTCCCCCATTTGTAAAGTGAGGCTAAGGCACAGTTATAAAGCACTGTAAAAGGAGCATTGTGCACCAATAATTTCAAATTTACTGGGAAATTTTTTCTTTATCTGAATGAAATATGAATAAAAAGATTAAGAACATTCCAAATAGTCATACCAAAATGTGCATTGTGCTTAATTTCAGTGCTATGAAATAATGACTGAGTCTATAAAGGCAGACTATTGCATGAACATAACCTGGACACAGGAAAGTTTACTTTGATGTAGTTCACTGGAACTGGGTGGTAGAACAGTATCTCCCTCCCTCATTTTCTCAGGAGAAAGGAAGAAATAATTTTTTGTTTTGTTTACAAAACTAAAATGAATTAAGTTGATACTATGCCACTGAAGAGTTAAATCCATGTATAAAATACTGTAACAACTTATTGGAAAGAAAGAGAAAAAAATTCTCTGGAAGAGGGAATTTAATACTTTTGGTGGTGTATGGAAAAGATCAGTACGGGACAGTAAACTGCAGTGATATCATTCATTATCATAGTATCCAGTCAAAAAATGGCAGACGGCCAGTTAAGTACTTTGATGTTGTTTAGGTTTCTCCAACCATATCTACAAGTCCATATACTTTTTATTGCATATGATGGACAAGAAAGCTGTTTATCAGATTTGCAGCTCTAAGCACTTTTAAACTTCTTTAAATTTAATTTCAAACAATAAAATAACTGTTATTCCCCTTTCAGACTGCCATAGAAATGTAGTGTTTACTTGCAGCTTTTGAAACCAAAGAAAATGGGTCTTTCTAGTTATTTTCATAACTAGTACAAAAGTGTATTCTCATGTTAACAATTCTGAAAAAGCATTATGTATAGGTTGTAATTTACTATTTTCAGATGCAAGTTTTCTCTGTGAAATAGACACAGTTGATTCATAGTAGGTTTTGCTCATATTAAAGATATATAGACATTTTACTTCTTCACTTGGAGAAAGCTGAGGGGGCTCAGGAGACTTAGAAACTGAAGTTGTTTATCTCTACTTCAAGGAAGGCTGTGAAACAGTTTGCAAAAGTATCACCTCAGTGACTACAGGACTGCAAAACAAATGTAAATTTCCAGTGCATAATTTGTATTTTGATATATTCCACTAAAAAATTGCAAGCCTCACATATCAAGAAAATCATTCTTTGACTTATCTACATGCAAGTAATATCAATATATCTCAACTAGCTTGTTGGTGTAGCTGGGTGGCCAGAAAAATGATTTTTCCTTCAGATTACATTGGTCTGCTTTCTGGAAAGTGAATTGTCTTTATGGGTCCTCCAGAGACCCATAAATATTTGAAAGCTCTTTAAAAATGATCATCTGGGGCTTCTTGGCCACTATGTTGAGGTATACATTTCACAAGTATGTATTCTCACAGCACCTCACAATGGCTTGCTAATCATGCATTCCCTGGCTCATTCAAATACATAAAACTACTGCTGTACATTTGGATGCATTTATAGCACATCTATAGAATGGATTTTATTTGTAGCATATGGGCAAAAGAAACCATTCCAGGATGAAGAGGTAATGCCCACTCAAACCTTGACGCTTCTTCGCCATTTTTAGAATATGCAAAAAATATTTTCCTGCACTTTTAATAGAATGAAACTGATTTCAGCTATGTGTAAAAATAATTTCATGCAAATTAAGTATTATATCAACTTTATAAAAAGGACTTATAGAGATTAAAAAGTGTCCTATTTGTTTCTTTTTTGTTGAACAGTTGGTGGACATACCTTGTTAGACAAAATTAACAATACATGTATTTGTAGTTAACTTGGGATCATCTTGTATGAAAATGGAACACAATCCTATAATTATCAAATGTGGAAACACATTTAATTTAGTAATTAAGGGACACTAAAGTACTTTATTAAAAAAGAAAAGGACACTACAGAATTTGTTGCAGTTTGCGCATTAACTAATTGTACCTCTTTAAAAAAAAATTAAAAAATGAAGCATTAGAATTTTGTGATTCAGTTGAGTGAAAGATAGTATGCCTCTATTACTGCCAAACCCCGAAGTTAAGAACCTGTCCAAAATTTGTGGGATTGTACAGCCTTTAACATTTAATCATACTTTCTGAGTATTTCCTGATTTTATAAAACCTCTCTTCCCTCAATGCGTGCATGACAATGGGTTTTATCAGCTCTAAAAATGTTACCATGAATAAATGATTTCAGTTCCAGCTGCAGCAAGGAGGCTCACTCCCTCCCTCTCCTTGCTGCCAGTATGATAATATGAATGCCACAGCTTCATACACCACAACAAAACTGCCTGCAGGAGAGACTAAATTTGCAAAAATGGACTGCACTGTATCAAGCAACTGCTCTGATTCTGGTTGTAGGAGTACTTACACCAAAATGTAACGACGATGATACTTTTCAATGTTGTGCTCTTTGTAATAAAAAGCTAGTAGAGAAGAGAAAAGGAAAGATGACCCTACAGTTAAGGAACTGAATTCAGATGTTTCAGTTGGTTTCAGTTCTTTCCTTTCCCTGAAAGTGCTTAAAGACTCCTATGGAAACTATGTGATCACCTCACTTCCTAATCTATTAAACAAGGATAAAAGGCTGCCTTTGCATGTCTCATCTATCTAGCAGCATACTGCTTGAAGATGCAATATCTTTCTATAGGTACATTTAGCACAAATTTTTGTGAAATCTTTATCTCACTGAGGACCCTTCTGCCATAAATATATTAGGAAATCTCTTTTGCAAATCATGTAATTTATAGCACTCTGAAGGCTGGGTGTCATCTGTTTTCAGATTTCTACTCATTAACTTTTACAGATACAGAGTTCAAGCCTGAGCTTTAGCCAAGTGTGACTTTGAGAATCTCCCCTTCCCCCTGCTGCACCTTGGCTGCCTGCTTGGCTCTCAAACAGCAGTTATTGCCATCCCAATTTCTGCACGCAGCGTATGGCACCCAAAGACTATTAAGGCAGCCAGACACGCACAGCCAGCATCCAGGCAGACTCTTTCCTCGCCGTGGAGGGTTAGGTTTATGAAGGAGTTGCTAGAGTACTTATCTGCTGTGCAAGAAGCTCCTATAAATACGTTCTCCTTTGCCAGGCAAATACTGAGGGGAGAGGTTCACACAGTTTTTTAGGGAGATACATATTTCCACTTACATCATTCCAAAGCCTCAAAAGAAGACAAGAGGGCAGCCTGAGTTTCCCTTCTATTGGTGAGATTCACCAATTCTTTCCTTGACTAACTGAATAATCCTCATGAATGTATAAGCATAAATCACAAACAAGCAAATCTACAAATCAAACAAATCTTTCCTTCCCCAGTGCCAGCTTTGCCAAACTTCAGCTGTGACAGCAGATGACCTTTCTACCACTGAGGTGTTCATTCTGCAATGGCAATCCCTACCTGCCAGCCAGCGAGCTTGAGGGAAGAAAGGAGGCCAGCTTCTCTTTTCTGTCTACCCCCAGGAAAAATCATTCCTACTTCCGAAAGCTCCTGATCAATATTTACATACATGCCTATATATTTGTTAACTTTATGTATTTATATACATGGGTATATATATAGATATCTTTAGAACATATTTGATTATCACTACTTTTTTTTCCTCTTTCCCCAGGATTTCTGTGTAAATGATGATAAAGTAGTCCATTTTCATACGGCTCTGATTCAGCTTTATACCTGGTCTGGATGTCATAAACTGTGTTTTATTTCAATGGAGCAATGTAATACCAGAATGCTGTGTTTTTATATTTCTGCTTTTTATCATAATAATTAAGAGCTAGTTTCCAATGTGTTTCACTTAGGTCTGACCTCCTATTAAAGCCAATATACGTGTAACTAGTAGGTTGTTGCAAAATGCCATTTAGATTATTAGAGCCTTATGGGTGGTAAAGTAAAGCAGTTACATAATTTTTACACAAATAATAGTAAAGATGAGAAAACACTTGGCTGAAAACATCTATAATAAACAGCTCTGAAGCTCTACAGATATTGGGATTCATCACAGCTTAAATAGGACGTGCAAATCTGAAAATGTAATGCATCCGGAAAGGAAGCACACTCCTCTACAAGTAACTCTTCAGCTTTTTATTCCTGTTATAATTTTCTCCAACCATTCATACCTCCCATACATCCAGACAAGAATTATATTAATACACCAGCAAAGGGGGATCATTCTTGAAATTCTCATCAAATAAATTAAAAAAAAAATCAAAGAACATCATCAAATACGAGTGTCACTAACCAGCCCAGTTATAACTACGGCATACACATGCTCAGAGGCACTGTTCTTCTGAGCAGCACCTTAGATCACAGTATATGGGCAATTCAACAAAAGGAGTCATTACACACCTTTCTTCATCCACTCCAGGGAAGAAAATGATTAGAATCCACCTCACATCATCCCCATTGGTAGTGCTAATCAATATGCGATATAGCTAATCTATCAGCTGGCAATGTGATCTTAAAATTTAATTGCACAGACCATAAGTTCCTAAGACCTGAAAAATTCAAGGTCAGCAATATATTAGAGCAGTGGGCAAAGAACACATCAAGACCTCACCAAGGGCACAACTGAGCCTCTGTTAAGCACATTTCATGCTGGAGCAGCAAGAAGTGCCACAATATTTTTCATAATCGCATCTTCTCAAGGTGTTATCAGGTGCAGAAGCCTTGGTGGTCCTCTCTTTACCCAGTTTTTATTTTTATTTATTTAATTATTTATTTTTCTCTCAAGTCTACCACTATATAGAGAAAGATAATATTTCAAGGCCCACATATACTGATGTATTCAGAAGAACAAATCTGATCTCAAAGAATAATTTTGCCCTATGGGGAACCATGAAACAAATTATTTTACTTACCTTTTGGAGTATTGTCTCATCACATAAACAGGTCTGTGTTAGCTTACCATTGTTTCTATCTCTTTCTTTTTAGCAAGCCTAGAAAATTAGCTGATCAGTGTGGTTTGCAAGGGATTCCAGCACTGCCATCTTCCAGGGTCCTATTTTTTTCCTAATTGGCCTGTGAATCATGTCATGAAATCATAAAATATTTCAGAGTTGGGCTTTTCCCAGATGGTCCCAATCCCAGTGTCCAGACTTTTTAAAAAATAACAGGTAAAGTCCAATGTAGGCCACAGTTTATCACTGTATGTAGTGATCCTTGCCATTATTAAAAAATAAAAATAAAAAATTAAAAGATGTAGTAGGAATTTTAAGAAATGTTCAATGTATCTACAAGTGGCTATGGCACACACAGTTGTATTTCTTGCTATAGGGGATAGCAGATTATGAACAAATAATGTGCAAGGAACAGCACTAAACTGTCACTAAAGAACTGACACTGCATACAGTTGGGGGTGCAGAGATAGGACATACCTGTATACACATTTCAGGTTCAAAAGAAAATCTGCTTTGAAACAACCAAGATAATGTACTGTCTGAAATAGATGAAGAGATAAGAGAATATGAGATACTAAATGGGTGCCAAACCAAATGCTAAATGACATAATGTGATGGACTATAAAGCTCTGCTGTAACTGTATGTGACATGTCCAACTGTAAACTGGTCTGACAGTAATCAAGAGATAAAATAGACACATAAATACGTGTAAAGTATCTAGAACTCCAGTGTTTCCAGCCACAGGATGCAGCCTACTTATAGGTGAAGTAGAACTACTTTTGAATTCCAACATAAACCACGTTGCTCAAGATCTAGTTTTGAATCATTCAATTTTAGGCACGGCTGAGAGAAGCATGGTGGTGTCTGCATGTTATAATAATGGGATTATCCCATAATTTTTTCCTGCAACCATTGAAGCAAAGGAAGGTTTGGCCTCTCTCCTGTTCTGGAAAACTAGGAATGACTTAACATGAGACATGTCTCTCTCGTCTTCCTATAGTGAAGGCTATAAATGTGTAACAAGCCTTTGGATGGTGGGAAGCCAGGAAACCCTTATAGAGGAAACACCCATATAAAGGTAGAAAATTTGTTTCCTCTACTGCACATGGGTTAGAGAGAGATTTATATCACTCAAAATCTGATCTGGCTTCCAGAAAACATTGCACTCCACACTCTGTTATATTTCTGATCAATTGTGCACTTTAAGATTAGTTAAGGAGGGAGTCAAAGTGAATCGAAACGAGAGAGATTTTCCACATTTCTTGTGAAGGTACAGGTCATTGAAAAGTAAGAGTTAAAAGGGAAAATAGAATATGACAGAAAAGACTTTTCACAGTTTGTGACTGTGTTCAGAAGAGACAAAGACTAAAAGGTGCAGCGTAAATGTCAAATGAGAACTAATGCTTGAGGAGAGAAAGGAAATCTGAAGCTTTCATAGAGCAGATATTCCTCTTGGCTCACTGGTCTTCATTCACTTTAATCTGAATGGGTCTGAATCATTCAGACACCAGCTGAGTCCTGGAGATAAATATAGAGATCCTGTCTTAAGCTAGTAGATCAAGAATGGGAACCCAACAAATGCAAAATGGGCCCAACTAAACATCTGGTATGTGAGAAAGGGGGAATAGATGGTTCCCCATATAATTTAATTAATAAAGTTGTAGCCTGATGCTAAAATGCCTTTTTTCAACTCTTCAATGTCTTAGTCTAGCTAAGTATGGGCCATGATTTGTCTTCTTCCTATGACTGGTTTAACTGGAAATCTGTCAATTTCTATTGCCTATAATTGATAATACTGATCACAATGAAGATTTAAGAACATATATCTTAATTAAATTTATCAGAGTGTGCTTGCCCAAGCAAAACTTGTTTTCCGTTCTCATGAATAAAAATAGTCAATCTATTTCTTCTGACTTATGTGCTGATATACACTTTTAAAAACCCTTGCCAACAGAACTGGAATGGGAGCCACCTGCTTAAATATTTTTCCAGAGTGTCCTAAGTTTTAGAATAAATAATTTTGTAGATTGGTGTATATTTTTGATTCAAGTAATTTGGCATGTCTTCAGGGAATAAGAAAAATTCTCATCTGATTTTCATTGCATTTAATAGTCTTTGTATGTGTTCTGAAACATGAAGAGTTTCTTATATACTTCAGTACCAAAGGGCAGATTTAAAATCACTGTATCTAATTAACATTTAAATCTTAATCAGAACTTCACTACTTACGGCTTTGCATATCATAAGCTGAAATGTAACTTCAGCATGAGCAACTATTCTAAGATTTGTTATTCTATTTTATTTAAAAGGTCTAGACATATAAATCAGAGAAACAAAGTATAAAATATATACAGTAAATTAAGTTTCAAAGGATAGCATATTAAAGGCAAGTTTGAAGATACATTAGTCAGATTTAATGGATAAAAGTCAGATTTAATGGATAAAATACTTCAGGATTTTCTTCTAGATTTCTTTTGTACTCATATGAGGATTTAACAAAGAGTCACAGCATTTGAGATTCCCCACAGAATATTTATGCTTTCTGTGCATGTGTGACTTCAAGGCTCAATTCTGTTTCTACTGAACAACATGGCAAAATTCCCATCAACTTAAAAGGAAGTGGAATAGTGTCAAATAGAAAGAGTTATTGGTGTCTAAAGAACTGGCAGTATTTTATCTTTAAGGACTATTTCTAACTAATAAAAAGAT
The DNA here is from genome assembly GCF_964211835.1 of Anser anser. Lineage (NCBI taxonomy): Eukaryota > Metazoa > Chordata > Aves > Anseriformes > Anatidae > Anser > Anser anser. Next base: position 106,455,968 of record NC_139720.1, on the reverse strand, counting down.
CTTCTGCCTTCCCCCTTCCCAACACACACAGATATTTAAAATCAAAGCAGTCTATTCATAGGGTTAGCATTAAACTACTGATATGAAAGATGCTGTATAATTGGTCAGTTTCTTTTTGTAGTGTAGTAGTCTTTAATATATTGTTTCATAAAATTTGGAGCTTTCCATGCTAGTTTTAAGATTCCCAGTGATGTTCTGACCAAATGTGTAGAACTTCTTTAGCTTTTGTCTAGAAGATGTTCAGGGGGATATTTATTATTTATTCTAAAGATTAAACAAGAAACTACTTCTAGAAACTCCACCTGTTTCTAGAAGTACAGTAGCAAAACTTTTAAAATATTTAATAGTGACAGGTGGAGCTTCACTGATTGATCACATCACTGTTTTTGAAATAGCGACATGATTTTTCACAATGCAATGACATTGCAATGCAACATCATGGCTAAAAGTAATGATCCCATGACACTGAAATACAATTATCAAGGTTATTAATACTATGTATGGCATACATTTAAGAGAGAATAACACAAACTGGCACAGGTAGAGTGAAGGATTAGTAGAAAGTTTGAGGAATGGAGAGCTTTTCTTACAAGAGGTACGTTTCTTAGCTAGAAATATATCTAAACATATGTGTGTGATGTATCTACATGTGTGTACCACACTTCTAGCTGTCTTTCACAGATAGGCCTAAGCTACCTCTACTCCAGCCAAGCTGAGCTAGATGTACACCAGATCCTATCCAAAAGCCACAGGAGTGCTGTAACATGCCAGAGCTTCTAAAGCCAGGCTCCTGGCAGGGCTTGCTAACCCCAGCCCAGAGCTGCTTCATGCAGCTTCACTGCTTTGACTTCAAAGCTGCCTCACCCTCAACTAGCTCAGAAGATAGGCAAGTATATTCAAAGTATTTCAGGGTGAACAACAGGAAGAGACAGAACTACTGAAGCTAAAGGAAAAAGTCAGAATAAAGTCTTCTCAAACCAAGTCGGTCTGCAAATTAGTAGGTTCATAACCTACAAAGAAGAAGGCTTGAGCTGACCTTTCAACTGGACCAGTGAAAAGCTAAAATCTAGCCACTTTTAACAAGTAGTTTCTGAAGGACATTATAGAAGCTCAGTATGTATATCCACAGGAACTGCATTTAATACCCACATAGTTCCTCCTAGGCATGTGCTCCTAATAATTACTTAGACAAATAGATTATGTAAAATCTATAGACCAGGTAATGGGAAATCTCTTCTCATCCTGCTGAAGAGAACATGGATGAATCCTGCCTCCTTGACGTCTGCAATGCTTAATGGTACAAGTGTTCCATGAATAGAAATGCAAACTTTTGATGTATTCAGTGCCTTCAGTGCTTCAGGGAAGCATTCACACTACTGGATACCTATTTGTTTCATCAGAAGCTATCTGGTCTCAGAAGAAAACTGACCTGGTAATTTTGTGAGAATCTTTCTTGCAAAATGTTTAGTGTATTCATTTTAGATAAGATTAATTTTTGTGTTGTTTGAGATTTCTTTTGAGATAGGCACAGGAAATTTACAATAGCACAAATTTCATAGAATCATAGAATCATAGAATATCCTGAGTTGGAAGGGACCCTTAAGGATCATCAAGTCCAACTCTTGACACCGCACAGGTCTACCCAAAAGTTCAGACCATGTGACTAAGTGCACAGTCCAATCTCTTCTTAAATTCAGACAGGCTCGGTGCAGTGACCACTTCCCTGGGGAGCCTGTTCCAGTGTGCAACCACCCTCTCTGTGAAGAACCCCCTCCTGATGTCAAGCCTAAATTTCCCCTGCCTCAGCTTAACCCCGTTCCCGCGGGTCCTGTCACTGGTGTTAATGGAGAAAAGGTCTCCTGCCTCTCGACACCCCCTTACGAGGAAGTTGTAGACTGTGATGAGGTCTCCCCTCAGCCTCCTCTTCTCCAGGCTGAACAGGCCCAGTGACCTCAGCCGTTCCTCGTACGTCTTCCCCTCCAGGCCTTTCACCATCTTCGTAGCCCTCCTCTGTACACTCTCCAACAGTTTCATGTCCTTTTTATACTGTGGTGCCCAGAACTGCACACAGTACTCGAGGTGAGGCCGCACCAGCGCAGAGTAGAGCGGGACAATCACCTCCCTTGACCTACTAGCGATGCCGTGCTTGATGCACCCCAGGACACGGTTGGCCCTCCTGGCCGCCAGGGCACACTGCTGGCTCATATTCAACTTGCTGTCTACCACGACCCCCAGATCCCTCTCTTCTAGGCTGCTCTCCAGCGTCTCATCGCCCAGTCTGTATGTGCAGCCAGGGTTTCCCCGCCCCAGGTGCAGGACCCGGCACTTGCTCTTATTGAACTCCATGCGGTTGGTGATCGCCCAGCTCTCCAACCTATCCAGATCCCTCCGCATGGCCTTTCCACCCTCATTCGAGTCCACAACTCCTCCAAGTTTGGTGTCATCAGCAAACTTGCTCAAAATACCTTCTATTCCTACATCCAGATCGTTTATAAAAATATTGAAAAGTACCGGCCCTAAAATGGAGCCTTGAGGGACCCCACTGGTGACCGCCCGCCAGCCTGACGCAGCCCCATTTACCATAACCCTTTGGGCCCTGCCCGTTAGCCAATTGCTCACCCATTGTATGATGTTTTTATTTAGCTGTATGGTGGACATTTTGTCCAGTAGGATCCTATGGGAAACCGTGTCAAAAGCCTTGCTGAAGTCCAAAAAAATCACATCAGCTGGTTTCCCTTGGTCCATCATACGGGTGATCTTATCATAAAAGGAAATCAGGTTAGTTAGGCAGGACCTACCCTTCACAAACTCATGCTGGCTGGGACCAATGACTGCTTTGTCCCCCAGGTGAGCCTCAATAAGTTCGAGAACCATCTTCTCCATGATTTTACCAGGCACTGACGTGAGACTGACAGGCCTGTAATTGCTAGGGTCTTCTTTCTGACCCTTCTTGTAAATCGGCACAACATTTGCCAGCTTCCAGTCTACCGGGACCTCTCCAAATTCCCAGGATCGTTGAAAAATAATTGAGAAAGGTTCCGCGATGACATCCGCCAGCTCTTTCAGCACCCGGGGATGAATCCCATCCGGACCCATGGACTTGTAGGGATCCAGGTGGAGTAGCAAATCCCGCACACGTTCAGGGTCGGTTGGGAGTTTGTCATCTCCACCGTCCCAGTCCTCCAGCTCAGGGCACCCTGGGTCCCGAAGCCCATCATCGGCATTGAAGACAGAGGCAAAGAAGGTGTTAAGCGTCTCTGCTTTGCCTATGTCATTGTCTGTGAGGAGACCTTCCCTATCAAGGAGCGGCCCTATGTATTCTTTAGTTCTCCTTTTTCCATTCACATATCTGAAAAAGCCCTTTTTATTTTCTCTCACAGACACAGCCAGCTTCAACTCTAGGTGTGCTTTGGCCACACGAATTTTCTCCCTACAAACACGAACAGCATCCCTGTATTCTTTCCATGACACCTGGCCCTCCTTCCACTAGCGAAACACTCTCTGTTTCCGCCTAATCTCCATTAGAATGTTCCTGGTCAGCCATGCCGGCCTCCTGCCCCGCCTGCCTGACTTGCGATATTTAGGAATTGCCTGATCTTGTGCTTCTAGGAGGCATCGCTTAAAGAATGACCAGCACTGGTGGACATCGAGGCCTTCAAGAGCAGTTTCCCAGGGGACCTTGCTGACTAGTTCCCTGAGCAGCCTGAAGTCCGCTTTCCCCATATCTAGGGATGAAGTTTTGGTGGCACTTTTCCTTCTGTCACCGTAAATTTTGAACTCAACCACTTCATGGTCGCTATGACCAAGGCGGCCACCAATCACCACATCTCCCACCAGACCCTCTCTGTTTTCTAGCAACAGGTCTAGGAGGGCACCTTTCCTAGTTGGCTCCGTTAGCACCTGCACCAAGAAGTTATCATCTAGGTGCTTCATGAACCTCCTGGACTTGCTCGTGTCAGCCGTGTGGCACTCCCAGTTAACGTCTGGCAAGTTGAAGTCCCCCATAAGGACAAGGGGAGTTAATCTCGAGGCCTCTCTTAGTTCTGTAAAGAATAATTTATCGGCGCTATCGTCCTGGCCAGGCGGTCTGTAGTAGACTCCCACAACGACATCCCCTTTATTCGTTCGTCCCTTGATCCTTACCCAGAGGCTCTCAACTTTGCCATCGCCGACCTGAAGTTCCACACAGTCCAGCCCCTGCTTCACATACATCGCCACCCCACCACCTCGCCTACCCTGCCTGTCCCTCCTGAAGAGCCTGTAACCATCTATCGCAACACCCCAGTCACAGGACTCATCCCACCAGGTTTCGCTTATGCCGATGATGTCGTAGTTGCGGGATTGGGCCAGGACTTCTACCTCATCCATTTCATTCCTCATACTGCGTGCGTTCGTGTAGAAGCACTTCAGGTGCGTCTCCTTACACTCAGCACCTTGTGGATCTGCCCGAAGGACCTCACTGGCACACAGCCCCTCTGATTCTAGCGTACCTTCCCTTAGGTCTTCACCGGCGTGCCTGGTTTTAGCCCCTTCCCCCTTCACTCTAGTTTAAAGCCCTATCTATCAGCCCTGCCAACTCCTGACCAAAGATCCTTACCCCTCTCCGAGAGAGGCACATCCCATCCGGTGCCGTCAGGCCCTGTGTAGCATAGACCTTCCCGTGATCAAAGAACCCAAAGTTCTGCCGGTCACACCAGTCTCGAAGCCATGAGTTTATGTGAACAGCACGCCTTTCAGCTTCGATCCCCCCTATCGGAAGGACAGAGGCAAACACAACCTGCGCCCCTGATCCTCTAAGTAGTCGCCCCAAATCCCGAAAGTCTCTTTTGATCGCCTTCGGACTTCTCGTTGCTACTTCATCGCTACCAGCCTGAAAGACCAGTAGCGGGTAGTAGTCAGTGGGCCGTACCAGGCACTTGACTTTCTTGGCGAAGTCTCTCACCCGAGCCCCAGGGAGGCAACAGACTTCTCTGCGGGTTGGGTCCGGTCGGCATATCGGTCCCTCTGTCCCTTTCAGAAGGGAGCCCCCCATAACAATAGCCCTTCTTTCTTTTTGAAGGATGATGTGGCAATGTGATGTGTAGGTCACCTTGTCTTAGGCGCCCCCTCCAACTGGGACGGGTTTTTATCTACTTTGTCATTCAGATTGTCTTGTTCTAGTCCTTCATATCGATTATTTAAGGGTAGATGAGAAGGTGAGGTGGGCAGAGAGAGGGCTTGCCTACCACCCCGAATAGGCACCTGCCTCCATTCCCCCCCTTGATCTAGGTCTCCTCCCGCTGCCTGGCAGGAGGAGGGAACCTCCGTCTTCTGCATAACAGGAGACGCCTGTGCTGTGGCAGGCTCGTGAGCCTGCCTCAGAGAGGGTAGAGTGCACCTCGACCAGTCAATTTCCATCTCCGATTCCCTGATGCTCCTGAGCCTGTTCACCTCCTCCCGGAGCACCGCTACCTGGCTGAGCAGTTCTTCAACCTGGGCACACCTCCCACAGGCATACCCACCACTGCTGTCGGAGACCAACAGAAGGCTGGGGCACACTCTGCAGCCCAGGACCTGGACGGCTGCGTGTTTCCCAGGTCCCTCCGTCTGAGTAGCCACCGTGGTGACCGTGGCTGGAGATGCCGCACGAGATGCGGAGGCCACGGTTTTCTGCCTGGTTGATACCATGGTCAGGTTCTACGCAAGCAGGTTACAAGCACGGAAGGGAGAGGTAGCTGCAACAGAGCGACGATGGATCCCCGCCCTTCCTGCCCGCGCTCACTGCCTCGCTAACTGCCGCGTCACTCCCCCGCATCACTCCCTGTTTGCCGGCCCTGGTCGCCGCGCTCCTGGTCGCTCGCGCTCCCTAAGGGCTGCCTTTGAGCGGCCGGGGGGAGGAGCTGTCGCTGACGCTGCTGGCTCCGCCTACGCCTCGTCAGCCTCCCTCACGAGGGCTGCCGGTGCCTGGCGGCTCCCTCACGTAGGCTCGATGCCCGAAAAATAGCCCTGCCTGTCCTGATCCCGCGCTCCGCTGCAGCACACGTCTGCCCCAGAGCCGGTCGCCTCGGCAATTTCTGGAACTTATTCCTATTTCTCTCCAGGCTTAGTTTGAGTAAGATCTACAGATTTTTTTTTTTTTTTGTTAAGCATGATTTTAAAAAAATATCAGCAAGCACATTTCAAAAAAAAAAAAAAAAGGCATCTTATTTGTCTTAGCTGCAGTCTTCAGAAAGCTGTGAATTCTGAATGGAACATGTATATCTCCTTTTCACTGGGAGAAAATCTTTCCAAGTTAGTGATTCATCATGGAAAATACATTATTGTCTGTGAGCATGGGCAGCAGCTTAGGTGCACTGATTTGTGTATTACACTGACTCCAGGGTATGGATGCTGTAGAATTGATTACTAATTCAATAGTTAAGGAAATACTTATTTGATTCTTACTCTTAAGTCCTGAAGACAACTTTTTCAAAAGTTTTAAAATTAACTGAGATGAATAATTTTGGTCAGGACTCACCTGGAGTTCTGTGTCCAGTTCTGGGCTCCCCAGTACAAAAAAGACAGGGATCTCCTGGAAAGAGTCCAGCAGAGGGCCACAAAGATGATACGGGGCCAGGAGCATCTTCCCTATGAGGAAAGGCTGAGAGACCTGGGTCTGTTCAGCCTTGAGAAAAGAAGACGGAGACGGGATCTTATTAATGTTTACAAATACCTTAAATGTGGGAGACAGAGGGATTTGGCCAACCTCTTTTCAGTGGTTTATGGGACAAGAGGCAATGGCCACAAAAATGTGGCCCAGGGGCAATGGCCACAAAATGGATCACAGGAAGTTCTGCACCAACATGTGAAGGAACTTCTTCATGGTGAGGGTGATGGAGCACTGGAACAGGCTGCCCAGGGAGGTTGTGGAGTCTCCTTCTCTGGGGATATTCAAGGCCCATCTGGATGCCTACCTGGGCAACCTGCTGTAGGGAACCTGCTTTGGCAGGGGGTTTGGACTGGATGATCTCTTGAGGTCCCTTCCAACCACTACAGTTCTGTGATTCTGTGATTCTGTAAAATATTGTAGGTGCCAAAGCACTGAAAGTCCTGCATCCCATTCTACAATATTTTTGAAAATTACTCCTATTAGAGACTATTTTCACATATGTATATCCTGCACTCCAGCACTCTACGTGTCATTAACAGCTTAATCTTAGAAAGACCACGAAAAAAAGTTATACAGATTTAGAAAGGGACTTGTGGACCAAGTGTAATTTCTGTTACTTTCCATTTCACACTGAAAAAAATACATTTCAGAAAATATTTGAATGTATAAGAAAAAACAAATCTGTAGGTGCTTATGTAGGTAATATAATAAAGCTTTTTAGTGTTACATAAGAGGATAAAAGAGTTCCCTGTGGATCTATTTTTAATATAGATTAAATCCATGGCACAACTGAGATTATAAAGTTTCAACATTCCAAGCAGCTATAATAACATGCATTTAAAATCTCATTTTAACAGGAAAAAAAGAAAAAAAAAGTTAAGCAGGAATATTATGGCATCTACTTGTTGGCTTCTTTACAGAAACCAACTTCTACACTTTGTTCCACTGCTGTGGTTCAGATAAACGAAGGCAGTTTTGCCAGTAATGAATAGAACTCACTCTTTCCTCTTTTGCAAGAGACCCAAAGATTTTGATATTCAAGGAATGGAAAAGTGTACATTCATTTATTGAGTCCTCTCTTGGAGATAGATTTCTTTTAAAGTGCATGCAAGAATAAGCATAACAGTTACTATAAGATGATCTATAAATTGTTGGCTATTTTGGAGATGTAATTAGATTGGGCTTTTAAAGTAAAAATATTTCTAGAGATGTTGCTTCTTAAGAATTAAATTAAATACATATATGTCTAAGTTGTAGGTTAAACATGTATTTTTTTTTCCCATTCTAATTTTGACAAAATACAATGTAATGTACGTGTTACAAAGCAATTTTCTAAGTTCTACTGAAACTTCAAAATTTTCATCTACAGAGAGAGAAGTTTTTCTTCAGAAGCAGGAGAATTTGTAATCTTTTGATGCACTCTTGAGAGGCAGGTGAAAATCAGTAAATACATTCATAAGAAAGAAGAGCTGCCCACTGATGACTGTGTTTCTCATGAGTGTTGCTGCTGCTGGTAAAATAAGATCCAGATGTCTAATTTCAGGTCTGAACATACACAAGTCAGTGATGTGGAAGGCTTTCTCCAGTGTGGCTTCCAGTATGGCTTTCTCCAGTATGGCCTTGTGTGACTTGTGGACCACCAGATAGGAACTGTCACCCACTGTTACAGCACTATATTCCATAGGATATTAACATGATGCAAGACTGGGTAATCACTTCTGTGGGTGAAATTCAAGCTTCCCCATAGTCTGAAGGATGGGAATCTCTCCCCACCTTCTCTTTCCTGAGAGATTCCTTTTGTTAGATGCCAAAACTGCAGCACAGGCTACTTTAGTTACGCTGACAACTACCCCCCCCCCCCACCCCCCCCCCGATTTCCCTTTGAATGAGAAAGTAGGAAATGCTCCAGTTTTTGCCATTTGTTTTGTGGGATTTGTCTAGGTCTCTGTACCAGCAGATGTTTTGCACTATGGAAAATCACAGCCTGTTTTTTCTTTAGAAAAGAGACGGGAAAGTCAAATCCTTCTCAGAGGTACACAGTACACAAGGCAATTACCACAACTTGAAACAAGGGAAGTGACAGCTAGATATACGGAAAAAAAAAATAATTTACTGTGAGGGTGGTCAGACACTGGAAAAGTGTCCCAAGTGACATCTCCATCCTCAGAAATTTCTATATTTTACAGAACCAGAGGGTAAATGGCCAGAACTGTCTTAGATGCTGCCCCTGCTGTGGGCTTAGAGTGCTCTCCAACATGATTTTCTGCAATTCTGTGATTCCTGAGCTACCAAAAGCTACTTTGTGCTACCCCAAATGGGTACAAGTGGCTGTAGTAGACATCTTCCCTGGTTTAGCTATGCTGTTTAGATCTGTACATAATAGCAGAATGATTTCTCACTTCTAACTAAACATTTTCTTGTCAACAGGTATTTCCTAATAAGTACTTATCTATTGGCAAAGGTTCTCTTGCAAATGATGTGGACTCCTTTTTTGTTCCTGTTCACCAGCTCACTGCTGACAGTGAGCAGCCAACTGCCACTTCCATTAATCTAGGACCCTCTCTAGCAAGGCAATGTAGAGATAAGGCAAACCGTCACCTTGGATTTGCAGTTTCCTATGGTTATTTAAGTTACATGGATGTGTCTCTTCAGTTTCCCTTCTGCAGTGTTGAGTAAATGATCAAGCATTTAGCAGGCAAGAACAGGGCTTCAAAGTAGTTATGCCTTCAAAAAGCTCCAATGTACTCACAAAGGATTAATAAGAGATTATTAGAAAGCTTCATATTAAATACTGTGGGTTCATTATATTTAGACATTGAATGAAGCTGATCTCTGTCGGAATTGTTGGCCAGGACTGAACTCTGAAAAACACAGCACCAGAGCAAGCTGAATTAAGGACATGCCCTCAGTGGAAGAATGGAATGTTTAAAATTCTCATCAGTATTGGAATGAAAATGTACTAAGCAACTAGAGGAAGTTTAAATATCTCCTCAATCTGTATCTCTAAACAAAGCATTTAAAAAAAAAAAAAAAAAAAAGGAAGACAGTTGTCAGATAACTTAATTTCTGGCAGTAATCAATGTTTTAATAGCTTTCAGTTTTCTTAGAAAAATATGCATACTTAACTATGAAGCTTTATTTCAGAACTTGGTTCTAAAGCCACATTAAATAAATATGTTATTTTTCTTAAAAAAAAAAAAGAGGAAGACAGAAGATATTTTAATAGATTTACAAATGAAGAGTTACTCTTAAAGTTTTAGGTGCCTCAATCACCCAGATCCCAGGAATGGGGTTATAACTGGCATCTTAGACCTTCAGAAGTGAACTTTAGGGGGAAATAAATAAATAAACAAAAACAAAATAAAACAAACTGAAAAAAAACAAACCCACAAACAAAAAAGCAAGCTGTTGAGCAAAAGAAGCCACCTACTCCAGAAAAATAACTTGCACTGAATCCCTGCTTTCGGTGCAGATTGGATCAGGTGTCCTCTAGAGGTCCCTTCCAACCTAAATTATGCTGTGACTCTGTAATTCATATAGCACTCAGAAGTCAAAGCCCACAACAACTCACATTGAGCAGTCCATGTCTTGCCAAACACTGTAAGTCAATCCAGTGACATATGCAATGAACTATATTACCTTGTGGTTAATACCAGGCCCAGCTGTGATTACACAGCATTGATGAAGAGGATAACAGTATCACAAGCCAGAGGCACTCTCCATAAACCAATGGAGAACACTCTAGCAGAAGATGAATGAGAGTCTATTTTATCATCACAAAAGCAAATGAAATATTTACTGAGTAGGACTAGCTGCACCAGTGCCAAAATCAACAAAATTAACACCGAAGGAAGAAGTACATGAGTAAAACTCAGAGCTATAAGGTTATCCTTACTGAGGGAATATGAGATTTACTACATCTGTAAATAAATCAGAAAAACAATATTTAGGAAGAAAGCTGATACCACCTATTTTTCCAAAGCATGGTGAATGTTTCTGGAAGACATTCTTTGAATAAACAAAAACCACATACCTCTTACTTGGATATTATTTCACATTCAAGGCATACACCAAGGCAAAATTTGTAAAAATAAAGGATGAAGAGATAGTATATCTGGAAGAAAATGTATAGATGAGTAACTCCATAGGCTACAAAGAGCTTCTGTAAAATCCATAGTTGAACAAAACCTTGGAAAACATTAGCGGTACCTTACAGAACTGTTGAAGCCAGCAACAGTATGCTTATACCAGTGGCAATGAATGGATAAACATTTTCTTGAAAATCGTGAACTAGGGTATGTGCCTAGTGCACTGCAACTGCTAGTGGTGTTTAGTTTGTGGGACCAGAGTAGCTGGAAGACAATTTCCCACAGACAGAGTATGTATAGTGTGGGTGTTGCATCCTCAGGACCAATAGGCAGATCCACGTCTGCTGGTCTGCCCTACTGGATAATGTGGACATCACTGCTGTGTCTGAAAAGGGTCCTAGCACAGCTCTTCTTCATCCACATGATGCTTGCTTATATGCTACAGATACTGATGAAACCATGTGTCAGTGTACTCAAATACAGAAGAAGTCCTTGTGTTCATTTCTAGCAGACATTTTTTTACCGACATTTGGTCATAAACCTGTCAATGATACTGACAAAAGGAGTATTACAAATATGTCCCAGTCAGGAAGGCAGAGATTATCTTTTCATTTACAAATGCTGCAAACAGTGGGGAGACTACACAGGTAGATTGTATTACAAACAAAAAAAAAATTTTTTTTTTTTTTTTCCCCAAATACATACTATAACTTCCAGGGTTACTGTTGTTGGGATTTGGAAAAAAAAATAAGAAAGGCTATTAGATCAGAATGCCCAGAACATCATGTTTTAAATTCCAATTATCATTATAAAACCTCTCTGTTAGTATTGTGTGCTTTTACTGTAAAAGCCATGTTTCTTGGTGTGCTAACAATAGGGAAGACACACACACACAAGTTTATGTATAGAAGTCTAGCACAAAGCCTGGAGACACTTGACAGTTTTATTAAATGAGGAGCTATCACAGCTTATTGTATTCATCAGAAAATACAAGCCAAGCAGCCACATTGGAAACAGAAGAGTTATTTGCTCTCCTCTTCTGCCCTACCTCCAGCAAACTAAGTATGTCCTATGCTTTTTTGCTTAGTTTGCCAGTGTAGACATAGTAGCCAATATTATTATAGATAATATGCTTATCAGAACCATTTTCACTTGACATAGCGACATAAAGCAATAGGCTGCAAATAAATAAATATGAATTTAATTTTTCACAAAATACAGATTTAGGTATATAATCATCATTGCCTTCGCTGAGTGCAGAGGAGCTAATAGTGATTATGTTCCCAGCCTAGCTACTCCAGTTGACTAAAACAGTTGTGTGGATGCAAGCCAGGGAGTTATGCTCACACACTGAGTTTCTGCACACAAATGAAGCACTTGCAAATGTGTGTAATGGTGCTCTTTAGTAGATCTGGCCCCGTGTGACTAATATTTCTTTCCAGAACCTAGTATTCTCTAGTACTCTGTTATGTTCAATGTTAATTTTCAGTTGATTTTAAAGTATATATTTACTTCTTGGATTGTTAGGCAGTACATTAAACTTTCAATAAATGCCACTAATTCCTACACCCACAGAAACATAATTTACTCCAGTGTTTTAATCCAATCTGTACTGCATTGACAAGGAAGATTATTTGCCAATGTTTTGAAGTCAGGCAGGGTGAGAGGGAAGAGCCTTTACATTTTCCAAGTTTATATCTAGGCCCAGATGGAAACAATTCTACAACAAAGGAATGAAATCTGGTAGGATATTCTTGAGATCTCGTAAGTTCAGCAGCACGTCACTGGTACTGAGGCCAATTTTCCAGAAGACTAATTTGAATTGCAGAAAAGAAGAGGAACGGAAGGCCAAATGGTATTGTACATTAACCCGTACGCTGCTGAAGTCTGGTGTTAAATGGGAATTTTATATAATGCAGTGCACATTATATAATTAACTCACGTTACATGTTTTGCTCAATTGTTAGTATTGGCTGATAATGTATGTGCCTGCGGTTTTTAAAAGGAAAAGCCTTCAGCACTTTAAGGCAGGCAAGTGAATGATGTGAAATTCTGTTACTGATTACAGTACTTACAATACTTTAGAGGATCTGTATTTATAATCCTAATGTTTATCTTTGACATCAGAGGCTTCCATCCACAACACTTAAAAGCTCTATACATTTTGTTGCAAAAAGCTACCACTGAAACAAATAAATGATACCCCATATCAGCCCACATATCTTTCAAAATGGATTGTTCTACTAATCAGTGAGCAAAAACAAAAGGTCTTTTAAAGCCTGCCAACAAAGATGGAATGAATTACTTCTGAGAAGCAAGACTGCAGAGCTGGTAGCTTGCTAAGTAATGATTCTTGGAGACTGTTCGCCTTTCAGAGTTCTTTAAAAAAGTTTCATGGCAAAATTAACATCCAATTTAACATCTGTTTCCTAGCAGAGGAAAGATGGCCTTGTGGATTAAAGTTGAGGACTTCTGGACTCAGATTTCCTGGGGAGCTCTGGCCAAATCACTTAATCTCCCTCTGCTCCATTCTTTGTCAGTAAAATGGGGGATAAAAATATTTCCTTGGGCTGACTTTATCACTTACAGTGAAAGCTCTTTTGGTGGAGGTTGTGTCTTTTATGGGGACACACAGCTCTTATGACAAAGTGGTTCTGATCTCAGGTCCTTTGGGCCCTATTGTATGACAAATGAAGGAAAGTAATCAGAGAACAGGCTGATATATCACACACTCAGGAAGTTATACAGACTTAAGATGACAGAAAAAAAAGTCACTAAAATAAGATATGATTAATGGTGTGCAAGGTTTATTTTTTTTTCATGAAACTACCAGGAGTTTCTTGAGTTTTGTGAATATTTGTTGGGAAAAATCATGACAGACAATCACCCTCCAAAAGGACTCAGCAAACTCAGCTGAAGTTATCAAAACTAAAGCAAGTAAATGGAATTCCTTAGGTCTGTGAAGAATCTTCAGCTCAGAAATATTGTTTACTTTGAAAAAACTCTGTCCTAGATAACTTTTAGACATGGAGCCAAAAACCCGATGTTTATGCTGAACATAAACAATCGGAAATTGAAATAATATTTAAAGTGATTGTCTTCCCCTAAAGAAAGGAAATTTTCCCATAATGCCTATAATATCAAGCTTTCCATTCTTAAAAGCAAACAAATATATTTCTTTAAAGAATCGCAGAATGGTTAAGGTTGGAAGAGACCTCTGGAGGTCCTCTGGTCCAATCTACCCTGCTCAAGCAGTGACAACTACAACAGGTTGTCCAGGACCACGTCCAGACTGTTTCTGAAGGTCACCAAGGAAGGAGATTTGCACAATATCTCTGAGTAATCTGTGCCAGTGCTCAGTCACCCTCACAGTAAAGAACTGTTTCCTGATGTTCAGAGGGAATTTCCTATGTTCCAGTTTGTGCCCACTGGCACCAGGCACCACCAGAAAACACCTTGCTCTGTCCTCTTTGCACCCTCCCTTCAGGTATTGATAAGATCACCCCTGAGCTTCCCCTTCTCCAGGCTGAACAGTCCCAGTTCTCTCTGCCTGTCCTCATAGGAGAAGTGCTCCAGTCCATTGATCATCTTGGTGGTCCTACATTGGACTCTTTCCAGTATGTCAAGGTCTTTCTAGTACTGGGGAGCCCAGAAGTGGACAGAGTACTCCAGGTGTGGGCTCACCAATGCTGAGCAGAGCAAAAGGACCACCTCTCTCAACCTGCTAGCAACACTTTGCCTAATGTAGCCAGGAATATTATTATTAATTAATATTATAAACCTTCTTAGCAGCAAGGGCACACTGGTGACTCATATTCAGCTTGGTGTCCACCAGGACTCCTAGGTCCTTTCCTGCAAAACAGCTTTCCAGATGGATCGCACCCAGGAATATTAATTTAATTTCATTTATTTTAACTAATTTGAGTGCTTTAAAATGTCATAACTAAAATGATGACTGTGTGAATGAAGAGATTTATCAACCTGTTTGAGACTGTTTGAGATAAAAAAAAGATATATGTATATATCCAAAAGATATCAGATATGATAATATGGAAAACTGATGAGTTTTGAACCTTTCTGCAGTAAAACAAGTCTTTTTATTTCTTCTTACAGAAATGCTTGGCTTTTTTATACCAATAGCTAATATTTAGTTTCTATGAATGTGCTCTCCTGAAGGTTGAAATTCTTGGTGGTTTGAAAACGGAGTTTTATTCCTTCCTGTGCATTGCAAATTTGGATTTCTTCAATCAACCTGCCAATCAACTTCCTTCACTGTAAATAAATTCACT
This sequence comes from Anser anser, assembly GCF_964211835.1. NCBI lineage: Eukaryota > Metazoa > Chordata > Aves > Anseriformes > Anatidae > Anser > Anser anser. The sequence goes on along the minus strand of NC_139720.1, from coordinate 106,440,963 downwards.
GAACAAAACTGAAGTCAAAAAGAAACACAGAATGGGGATTTCTGTTAAAGATTATCATTTTTATCTTTCATTCCCTCCTCTGTTTCTAGCAGTGCATGTAAAATGGCATGAAAAACAGAAGTCAGGGAACAGTGAACCAAAATGAAGGCAGAGGAGCGCAAGGACACACACAAAATGGAGAAGACACAGCAAGCTAAATGAAAAATCATCTCATCTTAGAAATTTTCGTGTTCGTGCAGTTCTTCAAAGCTGGTTCAAGCAGAAAACAGTTAAATGGAGCATAACCAGAAATGAACTAATCAGTTGTTGTGTACTTATTACTGCTCAAGTCAGCATAACCTTTCCTCAAAGAGGAAGTAATCGCTGTAGTTGTCATATTTTGATACATTGTTAATCTCAGTTTTTAAGCAAAAATAATTTTGCTCTTCTGATGCAAATCTCATCCTTCTGAACTATTTTTTCAAATGAAAAGGCTACATGTATTAGAGAAGAAGAAGAAGAAAAGGAAGAAGAAGAAGAAGAAGAAGAAGAAGAAGAAGAAGAAGAAGAAGAAGAAGAAGAAGAAAAGCTGTAACTAGAGCTAAGCAGATATAAAAAGATAGTTTCCACAAACATGCACCTGATTGTTTAAATTATATTATTCGAACTTTGATACTGCCAATATGCTCATCACTGCATATGTTATGGCCAGGAATGTATTGCAGACATGTTTATTAAATAATTGTGATCAGGAGAGTTTGTGTGTAAAAAGTTTTGAGCAAGAAGTTGGACTGTGGGACCTACATGGGTTTCTTCCAACCTAAATTATTCTATGATCCTATGAAAATTAAATTTTGTAATTATGCATATCTAATCAGGGTGCAGATTAATCTCAAGTGACTCATTATATCAAAAGTGCTTATCAAATACTCTGAGGTACTCATAATCAAACTATGAGCAAAGAATTGTCCAAAATAAGTTGTCCAGTGACCTAATCAAGCAGTGAAGGTATTTATAGAAAATTGTAAGAAGTCGCAATCAGGACAGAGAACAAAACAAAAGCAAATAGATACATCAACAGCAATAGCTTATATGATGCAGTTTGTGAAGAAATGGAACAGTCCTAAGATCCCAGAGCCCATTTTTCTGTTTTTCTTTAAAAAGCTTCTTAATTTCTTTGGGATGCCAAATTATCTAGCTTCATTATTTACACATTTTTCTGATTTGTGGAAAGTTCCAGAAAGGACTAGATTCTGCAACTTTTATACACTTTGGTGAGTATCTATTAATTTAAGTTGTCTCACTGAAGTAGGTAAGCTTGTTCTTCTCTGTACTTATTTGCAATGTGAAACCAATCTCTAACAATAGATTTATTTCTCTATATTTCCACCTGGTATTTACATTGTGTACTTTATCACAGTGTGAGTTACAAATCAGTTTATGCACAGAAAAGGTTGGCATTGGATGGCAATAAGCTAAAGCCCATATAACATCTTGAACAAGATGTTTTCAATGCATCGTCTTCTTCTATCTCTCTCTTCTATTTGTAAACTATAAAGAAAAATAACAGTGGCAGCAGAGAAGACATAGTGGACATAATAATGTATGTTTAAAGAAGACTTTCATTCATATAGTTAAAACTGTTGGCTGAAACATGATGTGAGTCATGTTCCATTATAGCAATGAAATATCAGCCAACAAAATTTGAAAAAAATACAACTCAGATTTCTTCTCGTTTAAACAGACTGTGACCTAAAGGAATTAGAATGTATATAGGGAAGCTGGATCAAAAGCATAAAAGACAGAACTGGGTCTGGAACCTTCCACTCCCCCAAAAGTTGAAGAAGGTGTGTGGTCCAATGGTTCAGTTCCTCTTGATCCTGAGAGGGAAATGGGTGCCATCACAAAAGATGAAGTCAGTGCTCAGGAGTTCAGGAGATTTTGCACTTGGAATTCTCCTTAGCATATGGAACTTGTTGCTCTTTACAGAGCAATAAAGGCTGGGTTTTATGCAGGATCCTTTCCATTTCAAAATACTTTACTTAAATAGTTAATCTCTTATACGCTGTACAAAAACTAGTTCAAATTAACTTTCCCCATGAGCTTTATGAATTTGCCTATGTGTATCAAAGTGCACTTTGAATCAACTCTGAATAAAGGATAGGAAAAAATGATACTGAGATGATGAATTGGGAAGCTAGCCAATGGGAGGAGTACATAGCTTACAGAGATTATGAAAATTCAGCATAACACTTAAACAAAAAGTCAGGTGTAATTAGCCTGCTCCAGTATGACCTGTTTCATTTTTCAAATCTGAAAACAACTCTTCTGTGCATATTCTTGAAGAAAGCAATGCAGACCCATAAGACCAGAGATCCACCAAGTTTGGATTTTTCTCCTGCTTCAAAATCTCTTTGTTTACAGCTGCCTTTAGATTTCTTTAGTGAATGCTTTCAGATTTCAGATTTACTTCTCTATAAAGTGCCATAGCATTCTTTTCAACTACGAGCTGATTACTATCAGTCTTGTCTTCATATCAGAACACTTAATTTTTGTGTCCCTGTTTGGTTATAATTCACTTATATTTAAAAATTATCAAATATTTTCTTTAGGTATAAATCCTTTTCATTAGGAGACTCTTTCTTTATCCCTTTTGCAGAAAGATTTTATTTCTTGGCTAACAAGCTGGTTTTGTTTGTTTGCTTGTTTGTTTTTACTTGAGCAATGTCAGATAGCTCCTTTCAAAATTGTCTTTTTTAGACCAGAAAACACAACAATTAAGATTCATTAAAAATTATATGTTTTTTCCCATTTACACTGCCATAGCATTGTATAATGTATGTTAAAGAAAATGGTTAAGTGCAGGCTTCCTAACACCCTTATATTAGCTAAAACACTGACCATATATTAAGCACAGTGTACATTAAACACAATCACATGCCTCAGCCTTATTTCCTTACAAATATAAAAATACAATCACACCACATCAGACACACAAGATGTTGTTGCTCAAACCATAAGTAAAGATAACTTTAAAACAGATGTAGAAGATTACTCTAAGGACAGTACTCTTCTGTGCAATATCTATTTTATCTGAGTTAAACTCCAGTAATTTCAATTGTATTCATCTGAATTTACCTGGTGTGACAATGAAACACTTTATTGGCAGATATACTATCCTTCCTTCTTGGAAGTAGAGATTGTTTTGTCATTTTTCTTCATAGAATTCATATATTGTTTGTACTGCAGTAGTCCCTGGAGATTCAGTAATGGATGGGAAACTGGATGCAGGACAGGACAATAGGACAGTTGTCCCATGGAACATCAGAGTTTAAATAACAGAGCAGACGTACTTTTTATATGGTTTTCTGAGAGACTAGAATAAAACCTGGCTAAAGCACTCAATCCAATGATAGATGGATAAGGAGAAGCCAAGGCAGCATTTTCAAATAAAAGAGCATATTCTGCTGAAGAAGAGACTATAGAGAGGTGTCCTGTGTGGCTTTTTATACTCTGTGTTCTCTACAATAGAGTCTACAGCAGCTGTCACCAAAAGGGAGTCTTACAATGGATAGAAAGCATAAGGGCTGTTGAGGTGTTTGCAGGTGATCTGAATAAATTTCACTGAGGACTTTCTCATGGACTTTCTAGAAGAAAGGACTTTCCCTGTCATTTTAACAGATGCTGAGATAGGAAAGAGTTTTTGTGTGGGTCACAGAAAATCAAATATTAAATCAGGCTGAGACTTTTTATAGTTTTTTATAGCTAAAACCACAATTGCAAAATATCTTTATTAGTTTTTCTGGAAGAAAAAATCTATATTTGAATGCTCAGAGGGTTAAAAAGGGAAAAGGAAAAATATGTCAATTTAGGAAAAACATTGACATACTAAAGTATACATGTAATCTACAAAATCAACTAAGTACTGCAGAGAGTCAATACAGAAGATTGCTAGCCCAACTTATTTCCTAGTAAATATGCAGAACATGGTAAGCTGGCTGAAATTTCAAATAATCCTGACACTTGTATCTACTTAGAACATTCCAATTATTATTATTCAGATAACCTGCAATTGTCTTTACTCTGACATATGGACTCACCCATCTCCTTTTACCCTTTTACCCATTTTGCAGTCAACTTCTCTGTTTAATTTAGTCTTCCAGATTCCTTGCAGTCTGTTTGACTAACAGTTACTAAAAATGAACCATTATTTTTGCTTGTAAACCACCTCTGCTTTTCTGTCACTAAAAGCAACATACTATGTTAGGTATTGAATATTATCATACCTTGTCAGTCCTACTGGGATTGCCACCGCCATGTTTTTTTTTTGTTGTTGTTGTTGAAAGGCTCTCTGTCTTTCTCACCCAATTTCATCTATTAAGTACGTGATAAATATGATGTCATTTCTCCTTTCAAGCACTGCCAAAGGGAAAAACCTACTTCCTACTCTCCCTCCATTTACAGACCTTTCTTTTAAATACGCAAGTCTATCACTTATTTCCACTGTAGTTTTTTGCTACTGAACAAAGAATCGCTCTGATTACATCAGGTTCAAGTTACTAAAGCATACTAGCAAGTGGATTTTATGACATGAACACTTTAAATAGAATAAAAATGGACTACCAAATAGCTTTCTTTTTCTTTTTCTTTTCTTCTTTTTCTTTTTCTTTTTCTTTTTCTTTTTCTTTTTCTTTTTCTTTTTCTTTTTCTTTTTCTTTTTCTTTTTCTTTTTCTTTTTCTTTTTCTTTTTCTTTTTCTTTTTCTTTTTCTTTTTCTTTTTCTTTTTCTTTTTCTTTTTCTTTTTCTTTTTCTTTTTCTTTTTCTTTTTCTTTTTCTTTTTCTTTTTCTTTTTCTTTTTCTTTTTCTTTTTCTTTTTCTTTTTCTTTTTCTTTTTCTTTTTCTTTTTCTTTTTCTTTTTCTTTTTCTTTTTTTCTTTTCTTTTCCTTTTCCTTTTCCTTTTCCTTTTCCTTTTCCTTTTCCTTTTCCTTTTCCTTTTCCTTTTCCTTTTCTTTTTCTTTTTCTTTTTCTTTTTCTTTTTCTTTTTCTTTTTCTTTTTCTTTTTCTTTTTCTTTTTCTTTTTCTTTTTCTTTTCTTTTTCTTTTTCTTTTTCTTTTTCTTTTTCTTTTTCTTTTTCTTTTTCTTTTTCTTTTTCTTTTTCTTTTTCTTTTTCTTTTTCTTTTTCTTTTTCTTTTTCTTTTTCTTTTTCTTTTTCTTTTTCTTTTTCTTTTTCTTTCTTTCTCTTTCTTTCTTTCTTTCTTTCTTTCTTTCTTTCTTTCTTTCTTTCTTTCTTTCTTTCTTTCTTTCTTTCTTTCTTTTTCTTTCTCTCTCTCTTCCTTCCCTCCTTCCCTCCTTCCCTCCTTCCCTCCTTCCTTTCTTCCTTCCTTCCTACTTTCCTTCCTTCCTTCCTTCCTACTTTCCTTCCTTCCTTCCTTCCTTCCTTCCTTCCTTCCTTCCTTCCTTCCTTCCTTCCTTCCTTCCTTCCTTCCTTCCTTCCTTCCTTCCTTCCTTCCTTCCTTCCTTCCTTCCTTCCTTCCTTCCTTCCTTCCTTCCCTCCCTCCCTCCCTCCCTCCCTCCCTCCTTCCTTCCTTCCTTCCTTCCTTCCTTCCTTCCTTCCTTCCTTCCTTCTTTTTCCTGAAAGTTGAAAAAAATAAAATATTCTTTTGCAAAAAAAATTGACTCAGAAGTACCTTGATACACCTAATGGGAACATCAGGTCTGAGACCTCAGGACTTTGTTTCCTTATTGGCTAAATTCCCTAGTGGAATTGTATCTCTTTTGACACATCATCCTTTTAAACTCTTGCTAAGCTACTCAAGTGCATGATGAGAGGCCCAAATCTGCAGTATATCCAGGGGACATGCTGTACTTTTATTGGGAATTTAAGAAGTTTCTCTGATTTTGCAACTGGGTATATTAAATATTTGTGAGATGTTTGACCTGCATTTTTAGACATTAATTATAGGCACCCATGAGTATTTGATTCAGTTGCCTAAATTTACGTATGGCAAACCTCCAATAACTTCTACTGAATAATGATTAACTTCTGTGTAAGTATTTTTGAGGTAGAGAGATAGGTCTGCACCTTTCTGAAATGCACATTTCTGGAAACTTTTTAAAAAAGGAATCTCTTTGAAGTCTTTGAAGACTTTGAAGGACACATTTTCAGCCACTTTACAACAAATTCAGAAAAAAATTCTTCAGCAGTCTTCCCCAACCCAAGGACTATCCTCCTGTTTGAGTGGATCCTCTGCTAAGAGCATTCCAACAGTGAAAAGTCCCATTGCAAAGGTGGATTGGAATAAGCAGTCCTGGGGATTCAGAGGTCATGGATGTTCACAAGCCTTTCTTATCATCTTCACTCCCTTGAAACTTATTTTATTTCTCAAAGCTGCATCTACTACCAAGTGGTTGGCCTCAGCTGGTTATGTTTTCTTCCCTTTTTTTCCTTTCTAGTATTGATCAATTCATAACCTCTGTTTCAGTCATCTTTGGATATCTTAAGAACACAAAGAACACAATATAAACACTAAGAGAGGAAATATACATTTAAATCTGTATTAAATCCCTTGCTGGAATGTTATGAAGAAAATCAATATTAGGCAAGATCCTCACCTGGTGTAGATTTGTGTATTTCTATGAAAGTGAACAAGCTATGAAAACGTATCTCCACTGAAAGTCTGGTACAATATGTTTTATAAATAGGAGAAACATAGATTCTTTCAGATAGAGCACCTGTAACATAATTTTATTATAAATTTTGTATCAATAGCATGTTTCAATTTGTATCCTAAATCATATTTTATTTGCTTGGCTTCTTAAACGTGTTGAGACAATCTCATCAGAGGCCCGCTCATTCTAGAAAAAAAATCCCACAGTGTAATCGTTCTGATAGTGCCATATGAGATGAATAGTAGATAATGAAAACATGAGAGGCTTCCTCAATCAGAGGCTAGTTAAACTTCCTCATTTTTGGATCTCCCCAAGTGTGTTTAGTCTTTTCTTTTTATCTTTGCGGTGATGATTCTCCCACTCTCAGCTCTCCATTCAAATTGGTTTAGGTGGTTCCCAGAAGAGAACAGCAGAGACATTAAGAGTGTTTGCTTGATATTTTTATTCAATGTCTTATAGTTAAATGGTACTTATTATGAAAGGATCAGCCCTCTCAAGTGGAATAAGACGAAACTGTTACCCTCTCAAGTGAAAAATCAAGTGGACAGATCAAAATGTTCTACTAATACAGATATTTATGGCTCTATTTTGTTACAATTACAGTATTTCCCACTAACAATTTACGACATATCCAGAAACCCCTACACTTTGTACTTCAGGCACTGTATCAGGAGGACTGAGAGAATGAGAAAATAATAGCATGTTGCATGGTAACTTCTATTTGGATACGAAAGTGAGTTTCGTTATCTTTTAAAAAGCCTTTTTTTTTTTTTTTGTGGTTATTTCTAAAAGAACATTTATGTTGCAATTCACAATGAATTTGTAGTTCTTTCTTGATTTGGTATGGTTAATTGATGAATATTTTCCACATGTGTGAAATTTTGATACAACTGAGCTGCTGAAGACTGCTCTTATGCATTTAATCCCATGCATTTCTTCATTGCAACTTCACATGCCTTTATACTGTTATAAGGTGTTCATACATACTTATATCACAAAAGAGTGCAGTAGAATGGTGGTTTTTTGTTTGTTTGTTTGGTTGGTTGGTTTTTGAGTAAATCTTATTATAACCTCATGATTTGTAGTCTGAAGCACAATTTTAAATTTTATTAATAGGTGATTGTATGTTTGGTGCTACGGATGAAAGGAAACTTTGATAAATTAAAACTTGAACACGTTCAATTTTACTATGACCTGTCAGTGCTGTTTGTCATTTCACACTTGGCCCCTGTCACAAATATTCCAGATAGTTGTGCCTTACCCCACATATCATCATTTAACTGCTTAATACATTTCTGATTCACCTTGCTACAAACTGCAGTGTCAGCACAGACATTGAATTTTATGATGTGTTTTGAAAGTAAAAGAATAAGTAACATATTGCATTTTTTTTGTTTGTTTGGACTGTAGTGATGCAAACCAAGACCCCCAAAACGATGAATTATATCGCTGTCCTATGGCCTACATTTTGAAAAAGGATTTGATTTTATGATAAACACATTTCTGCCATTACAAATAAAATAAAAACAGATTTACAGTGCCATGGCATTTTATTAGGAAAATGTGAAAACAACAGTTTTACGATGCTCAGTTTGTGGGCTAGAACATTCCTAAGTGTTATTACAACTCAGCAGAGTACACATTCTCATTCCATAGGCCAACATTATTAAAAACACAACTGGGAACACTTTCCAAAAGCTGCCAGTATCCTTGTTACAGTCTTTCATCAATAGGTGCTCTGGTAGTAATCTCCCTTTTTTGTAACTACCAGTTCCTTTGCATTACAGCATTTCTCCTCCCAGCAGGCTCAGCTCCTTGAGGAAGGCCGAGGTGGCCCCACCAGCTCCAGATCTCGGCAGCTGCAGTTGCGGGCCAGGCAGCTGAGTGGCCCCGCGGCCCTCCCCAGCACAGCACCTGGCAGGCAGCAGCCTCGGTGACTGCTGCTGGCTTCTGCTCAGCTGACAATGTCTAAATCAAAGTGTTCCGATGGGGCTTGGACCAAAGCTGGCCACAACAGGCTGCTCGGCACTTTCGCAAGCAAAGCCACCTAGATGTTGAAAGAGACCTGAGGGTCCCAACGTCAGATATTCAGGGAAGAAAGCTCAGGCTTGCCACTCCATCTTTGCTTAACAGGAGCAGACTTGGGTCAAAGGCTGACTGCTATGAAAGACACAGCTCTGACATTTGAAATCCTAAGCATGAGTTTCCAGTGCTGGAATAAGTCACCACCTGCAATTTATATAACAAATTAAACTGAATTGTGACAGTGCTCACATGATAATTTTGATTTACTAGGTCCTTTGTCTACATTTTGTGGTTCCTTGGGTAGCTATATAGCTACACAAAACCAAAATGTAATAGATATCCTAAGAAAAAAATAAATAAATCCCTGCTCACAGAGGGCTGTTTGATTTGCTTGTGGTTTTTGAAATGTAGTACAAAAGATCCAGAGAGCTAACTTTTTTTTTTTTTTTTTTAAACTTGCCTTGGTATCTCATTGTCAAATACCTATAATACCTACAAGATGCTTCTTTGTGTTTCTTATGATCAAATGATATGTGGGCTACACAGATGTGATGTGATAAGGACAGTCATCCTGCTACGAACAATTCTACTAAATTAGCTGTGCTTTTATTCTAATTAACTGCCTGAACTAAAAAGTTAGCAAGTATACTACCATTGGCCAAAAATACACAGCCTTCATTCAGCTGACTTGTTTTAATGACAGACTGAGACACCTATGCTGAATTCTCAAACAGCAGTCAATCTACAGTGTTTGTTAGATCCCTGAAAGCACACAGGATAAAAGAAACCAACAACTGAGACTGAGCACAAGGCTTTATAATGGACTCAATATGGCTCACACTCATTGGGCCACCTATGTTACTTGAGTCTTTTCCAAATATATTACTACAAAATCCTCCAGGCATCCGTTCAGACCCCAGAAGCCTATAGAAACTCTTGGATCTTTTGCCAGATCCCACAAACCTGTAGATACCCTGGCTGTTTTGTTTTGACGTGTGGATTGATTCTTACTCTTTTTGCATTGCTTTACCTACATTTTAAAAAGCATATTAATATTCAGGGAAGGAGGAAAACCAAATATGACAGAGGCATTCTCTATTGATAAATTCTAATGGATCTGTCTAGTCCATTCCTTTCAGTTATGCCTGTCAGTCTTCAAATGCGATGTTTTTTTCCATGTGGTCTGTGTCAACTTAGCCTACATACTACAAAGATCTTCACTGAAAGGAAAGGGGAGGGAAACAAACCTACTCATGGCTTCTAATCAGATGGAAAAACAAAAACACAAACAAAACAAAACAAAACAAAAAACATTAACACCTAACAAACCTTACCGACACTACATAGAATTGAACTGAGTATCAACAGCAGGTAGATGACATATATGTATGCAGGTAGGTAGGTTTCTAGTTAAGCTGTCCTATGGTCAGTATTCTCTAATAATCTCACAATACTGATACAGGTCAGTGGTCTTTTTAAGTGAATATAATGCTTTCATACTTTAAGGTTTTAAAATGCATTAAAAATACTTTATCCTTTAAAACTAGAAGTCTTAAAATCACAATAAAACACATAATTGCTAGATTGGGCAGCAGTCCTGGAACTTTACTCAGAGGACAGTCTTGTAAGCATGGTATAACTGACGAGGCATAGAAGTTAACAGCAATGGTTTCTAGACTTGAACTGAAAAGTAGTTATCTAACTTGTGTTTGAAGAACATATTGCAGGCTATGGATTTGAATCATTTGCAGTAACAAAGTGGACTCAGAATAATACAATAATTACCATTTACCATTTATAATGTGAGCTTTACTATACTGTTTCACTACCAGGAGAACAACATTGTATGTCAATTCCTCTCCAAATTGTGACTTTTTCCAAATGTGGGTCACTGTATGCTCAAAATGAAACTGCAGCAACTTGGAAAAGTTGTCTTATACATAATTTAACAGCTAGGAATGAGTGTGCGTTCTGCTTTCAGTCAGATTTCAAAATACTACAGGTGATACAAAAATCTTCAATAGTGTTTTCTCCAGAGCTCTCAAAGGTTATAAAGAATACACTGTCAATATCTTTATAACATATGTAGGAAACATTACTCCCATTCCACTGACATATTATAAAGACTTCCCCAAAATAATATGACATGATTGCATTTGCTTATATTCCAGGGTCTGTATTAGGAAGTCTAAGGATGAACTGTTTAATGTTGATGGTGAAGCTCTATAGAGAAGAGTGAGATGAGAGGGACATGCTAACAAATTTTGATACAACAGTAGTGGAAATTGAGAAAGCAGGGACATGAGCACAGCCTTTTCCACATCTTGTGGCCCTGGTTATAGCTGCCACTCGAGTCAGTGTGAGAGAGCTCATGTCACGTTCAAAGGCTGAAATATGAATACGAGTAATGGTTGGAAGAGTAGTAAAATCATGAATTTGTAGTAGCTGATATTCCAATTTTTTATGACCTACCTTAGTTTTTAGTCAACAAATCAAAATAATTTTATTTTCTTTGAGTGCAGTTTCAGAAACACAATCAGATCTGAATTATGTTGTAAAAATATTTTCTCTCCTCCAGAAGCCTCCAGTCAGTCAAAAGTCTTTAGTATTGCCAGTTTCATATTACTGTGGAGATTGTTCAAATACATTAAAGACAAAAATGAAAGCAACCAAACTTCCTTTCATGTGATGGAGGAAGTAAATACTGAAGGGATTTTATTCACTTTCTTTTCTCAAGAGCTAATTGAGAAAATTGAAGAATTTAAGTGATGAAAGAGAAATATCATTTAAGGAGTGAAGTGGCATGTAGGGGAAAATTATTTGAACCTCTGGGAATATATTAGTATTATGTGTAATGAAAAACAGGACAGGAATCTAATCACTGTAACTTAAAATAGATCCTACATACCACCAGTGAGGTCTGCAGAATTGCTTTGAGAATCAAGCCTAAAGCATACAAATAAGATCACTTAGAAGGCTTTTGATTCTCTGATATCAGAAAGATGCAATTTAAGGATTTTTCTGACTGATCAAAATGTTATATTTACCAACAAATCTTCTGCTGCTGCCAAATTAAATGTAACAGTTGTAATTACAGCTTTGAAAGGTTCATTTGGATGCTTGTGCACGCAGGCTAGCAATGGATTCTTATTATTTGTGCTGCAGCAGGTCATTTGTGGTTTGGGGAGGTTCATCTGCAGGTCACTGAATACAGGTAGCATGAATAATTTACTTTTTTTTTTTTTTTAATAGGTAGTGGAAGAAATAGCTTATGCTATATTTAAAAACCCATGCTAAACAAAGGGGTCTTTAAAATTTTAATTTGATTTATTACATATACCACAAATTTTAAAACTAAAATGCTCTCCACATACAAAAGCATAATTTTTAATTCCTAAAGCCACTTTTAGTATCTGCTATCTAATTCCAAGTCAGTTATCTTTCATATTTATAATTCAGATAATCAGATGCAAGATGTGACTTCATTTGTAAACATTTCCTGAAAAAAAAAAATAATAGTTATTGCAGAACAAATAGAATAAACTGCACTGCACTGCTAGTTTTTCGCTAATATAAGTTAAAAATGATTTATAACATATTTGTTTGTGTTATGGTGAAAGGCCCCAGACCTGTTCTCAATTCCAAGTGCAACTCCCATTGACTTCAGTGGGATCTGTGCCTGTCTATCTGAAGGCTAAGCTGGGGCATAAGAAACTGTGCCAGTTATAGTAATCCAAACATAGAAATCAGATGAAAAAGAGAGGTACTCAAATAGATGAGAAAAATAATTTTTAAAACTGCAAATATTTAGATTCCAGAATAATTTCATTCCCATCACTCACATGTCTTCATAAGTTAACAACACTAAGATCACTTGTTTTAAAATTTCTGGGAGTTACATATTCCAGTACCTTGCTGCTTTTATGGGAACCCTTTTGGAAATTTGGGAGAGCAGAGGGAAGGATAATTCAGAATAACTGTTAAGGAGAATAAAATAAAGATCATAGTTGTGTAACATACCATTATGATGTTGGAGATGGCAATTCTCCAATTCTGCTTACCTACAAGAGGTGAACAGAGTGATAGAAATCCATGTAAATCCATAAGAAAAGAATTGGCATGTCTGCTGCCACTAAGGTTAATAGAAGTGGCAAACACTAAGAAAACCTACGGAATTATTAGAGTAGAGCAAACAGTAGACTTAAAAAGGTTCACTGAGTCTATATTATTAAAGCAAATGTACTGCAAGCCTAGGTAATCACATGACATGACTTCAAATAGTCCAGGAACATATTTTTTCCTTTCTGGCAATTATACACACTTGATGAATTTTATCCTTTCAGCATCTTTCTAAGAGTTTGCATACTGCCTAGTAAAATAGGATCTGCTCTGGGCCTTTAGCATCTATGGAAATCATCCATATCATAATAATAAGCAGCAATTGAAATTGCTTCCATCTTTGACTTGATTAGTCAAGTACTTTGTCGAAGCATGAATGCTCTTTTTTCACCTATTCTTCATTTTGACACATCTTTCAGTGGCTGTGTCAGTGACACTGCTTCTGAGACTGACATCTGTGAAAAACTACTTATGTTTCTAGCATCTCTTCCTGTTTGCAATTTTTACAATGTAAATCTTCAGTAAGTTTGTCAGTCTTAGCTGAACAAGTGTTTTATGGCATAACCTAAAGTACTAGAGCTGGACTTTTTTTCTCTGGAGACAAATCCTAACATGTTTAACTCTTACCCTATCTCACCTAATTCTATTAAAACTAGTGAGTATAGGAAATTTAAATTACTGTGGAAAGTGACCTAGCATGTATGAGTACATTTAAATGCTGTGATTAGCAGCTCTGGTTAAAGATTCACAACATATGATTTTTGCTTATAGAGCACTGTACCTGTGCTTAATACTATAGTTAAACAAAAGACAAATACATTTCCCCAAAAAACTTCCAGTTGTGGTTCTGATTCTGGAGACTTTTCCTTAGGAAGTGCTTCTTGTTCCTCTGGGCAGACCTTCTCAGACCCACAGGGCTCTCTGCAGGTAAAAAGGTCCAGATACAGAATCAGAATTAGTACTGAGAAGCAGAGGATACAGTAAACCTGTAAGCATGGAAAGAAATATCTGTGTTTCAGTCTAGAAAAAACACAATCTTAGGTGTAGGTGGGACACACATTTGGCTAATGGTGTTCTACCTTCAGTTCAAGTGTTGTAATGAAGCAATAATAAAGGAGTCAATTGTATGCTCCTATATATAGCATCATTAACCAACGCAGAAACAGTTAAGACATGAGAATAGGGTAGAACAAGGATTAAAAAACAACAACACAACCCAGCAACAACATCCATTTAAATAACAGAAGCACAAAGGAGAAAAGGAAGTAATGAGGACTTCAAAAGGAATTTGTAAATTAGAATGGGATAGAATTAAGAAGCATCTGAAATTCACTGTGTTATGGAAAAAACCTTTAAGAAAACTGTTAGAATATCCCTTGGTTGAAACACTTAAGAATAAGCAAATACACAGAAACTTATTGAATATGACAAATATTTGTTGTGAAGGACAGGACTAGAAAATAGGCTCTTAATGTTTTTCAGACTAAGTCTCATATTTCAATAGCAAGATAGCTTCACACAGTATTAGCAGGTTGTCTCCTATTCATGATCACACTGTCTCCCTTTGCAGGAGTTTATAAGGAAGAAATATCCATCTGAAGTTAATGAGGATTTCATACTCACAAAAGGACAGGTAGTTGCCAGAAAAAGAAAAAAAAAAAAAAAGAGGAAGGCACAGTGTATGGAGAGAATAGACTCTACAGATGACAGAGAATAGTCCATAAATTAGATAACTGAGCAGGTTGTCCTTCTCAATGACTCTTCAACTTTACTGGCAATCATAACATGGCAATATATTCAAATATTAGGTGAAGCCATATTGATTACATTCTCCACCCAAATGCCATAATTCAAGAATTATTTCTTTGCACTTCGCAGAGATGTGGCATGCCATTGCTTCTCCTTTGGCTCCTCTGTTTTCAGTACAGAACACTACACTAAACAAATAAATAAATATACAAAAATTGCAACTAACTGGAGACACTTTCTCAAATTCCTATCTGTAAAATTTTGATTTTGGAATGTGATGCTTGCTGTGGTTGTTTGGCAGTGATTCTTTGCTGATGACAAAATACCGAAGACTGGCATTTGTCTAGTCCTTAATGAAAACATTTTTATAAAATAAGGAGAACAATATCCCTAGTGCTGGTTCATTCCACTCCATTTCACAGCAGAGTTTCTCAATACTATACACTTTGGAAGAACATAGAAAACCTCTAAAGCCTCTTAAGTCTCAAAACGTCTTTCCCTGGTAAAAACATTAATTGTAAGTTTCTAAATCACCCAGGCACCTTTATTTATTTATTTTTTTTAAAATCTTCCATGTCTGTTTTCTAGCCCAGTTCAGGATATTCTTAGAAAGCTTTACTAGTTGATATCAAGTTGATGGCTGAAAGAAGAGTAAGAGGAAAAAAAATTCATTAAGAGATGCCATATAAATATAATTTCCAAGGAATGAATTAGAAATCTCTTCGAAAGTTTGTCTTACACTTCTCTACAGTGGCTAAAATGGCTGCTCAATCCTGAACTCAGGAGTGTCCAGAGAAGGGCTACAAAGATGGTGAAAGGCCTAGCGGGGAAGATATATGAGGGCTGAGGTCAGTTGGTTTGTACAGCCTGGAAAAGAGGAGGCTGAGGGGAGACCTCATCATGGTCTACAGCTTCCTAACAAGGGGGAGTGGAGGGGCAGGCATTGATCTCTTTTCTTTAGTGACCAGCGATAGGACTTGTGGGAATGGTGTCAAGCTGTGACATGAGAGGTTCAGGCTGGATATCAGGCAGAAGTTTTTCACTGAGAGGGTCATTGTGCACTGGAACAGGCTCCCCAGGGATGTCGTCATGGCATCAAGCCTGTTGGAGTTTAAGAACCGTTTGGACTGTGCTCTTAGTCATATGGTCTGAATTCTAATTTTTGGGTAGACCTATCAGGAGCCAGGAGTTGGACTCAATGATCCTTGTGGATCCCTTCCACCTCAGGATATTCTGTGATTCTATGATTCTATGAGTTCAATTCTGGTACATCCATAAGGTCTTTGGAAAGACAACTATGTGAGAATACTTGAGCCATTCTTCAAGGAATGTGTCACTGGACACATCAGCTGAAATTATGCCTAGGGCAGAAAGTTATAAAACAGAGAAAAAAAAATATCGAACTAGTATGGTCCCTCCTACTCATTCAAGTCTGAGAAGACCACAGGAGTCTTCCCTCTTGAAATGACTGCACATCATCAGTAGATGGCAAAGTGAGAGGGAACATTCCTACTGAAGTCAGGATAAGGTTTTATTTATAATCTTTATATGTTCTATAATAGAAAGTAATTAAGAGCACATGAAATGTGAAATTATGAAATGTAAAATATTAAATGAGATTTTATTTCTAAATATACTTCTTATTTCTGTCAACAGCATACAGCATTTTTCAACCTGCCTCAGTCTTTAACAGCATAGTATGGATTGTGTTAACAGCACAGATAAGTTGACTGAGCTAATCAGAAATAATCACTGTTATAATTGAAATCTTATACTAGTACTAGGTAGATACTATGTAAAATGAGGTAAGTATAGAAATAGGAGGGAAAAGAACTAGGATATCAAAGAAAATCAACAAACTGGACATAATTCATAGCACAGCAGCGAAAATGACTGCAGAAACTCTTGCAAATATAGTAAAAAAAAAAATCTTAACCTTAAACCTTAAAGGATCTCATCACCTTAAACTCAGTGATGACTAAGGGGGTACTGGTCATATACAAATTACTGAAGATTGGAAAACTAACAAGACAGATGTGCTGGTTAAGGTGAACCACAAGCATGTCAGTAAAATTAATGGGTTAAAACTGACTGAGGGAACATTTATCAAAACTTCTTAATAATATCTATTAAACTGTAGAAATACCTCCCAAGAGAAGTGGTGGAAACCCATTGCTTGAGTCATATGCAGTTGCGCTTGGACAAGACAGCGGAGAATGTACTCTGAGGAATAATCCTGCACTGACAGGGGATTGAGGAATGGACTAAATGACTTAACAAGGCTTTTCCAGCACTTTTTGTTGTCTTTGGCAACAACTTTATCAAAACAAAAAAAGTAATTCACGGACCTATCTTCCTGCAAAATTTCTTGCATTTTTTGTTGTTATTGTTCTGCATTGAAACACTGAGATTTAAACCTTATTTTTGTATGACCCATTTACAATCTTACTTTCTATTCTCAACAGTATCTTCCTGATTTGAAATACAACTTTTATTCTAAGTGGAGTTTTATTCTAAGTCTAAATTACCTCTCAATGTTTTATGATGAAATTCACTACATAACACAAAACCATTTTTACATCAATTCTTAAGTTTACAGATGAATTGCAGCACTCCACACAAAGATTTTTTTTTTCAATCACACATACAGAGTAATCTATACATCTCCTGCAGGCCTCAGTTTATCTTTTCAGAAAAGGATTTTTGCTATAAGCAGAATCTCCATCAAAATTAGTTCTGATCTTCCTTGGAAAGTTTTGTCTTGAAGCCACTAAACAAGTGAAATAACAGCAAATTCACTTGGCCCAGAAAGTTCAATATGGACCTGGCAGTGACTGCATCTTACTTGGCAGTTTGTGAAAAGGCAGAACTGCAGAGGCCACTATTTCCCAACTTGTCTTGCCCCAATCCCAAATTCTCTTGTTAAACAATCCTTGAGAGTCTTGTTATTTTGGACATAGTGAGAGAACAGGTGGGAACTACCTGAAATAAGGATCATTCCTTCCCTGTGAGGACTGTGGAGAGCAGAAAGCTTGCCCACCCATGATCTGACTTTGTGGTTTGGCCTTCGGACAATTAGTTTTCTTATTGCTCCACTACTGCTTCTCTGAAACTACTTCCTCCCTGTTCATGCTCACAACCTGCCTTGAAATAATTTATAAAAAGCAAATTCCAGAAATGCAATAATGTTGGCCCAGAAGGATTCACTATCCAAAGATAAAATATCCAGAGCAAATATTTAAAAAACACACACACAAACAGAGAAAAAACAAACAACAAAACACCCCACCCCACAAAAACAACAACAAAAAAAAAAAAAAGAAAAAACTTAAATGTATTCTGGCACACAGATGGGTCAGATTTATATCCCATTTTCTCACTTCAGAGATCAAGAGGTTTCTCATTATTGATTTAATTTTCAATTATTTTGTGATATTTTAAGACTTTCAGTTATTTAAATGTCTAGTAACTGAAGCACATCATCTAAAAAAAATTTCAAAATATAGAAGGCAAAACAGCAGGGCACAAGCAATCCTGGAGCATTCTGCAGTGCATTGATGATAACTTTCTGACATAAGTGATCAACGAGCTGACTAGCAGAGGTACTCTGCTGAGCCTCATACTTGGAAATGAGGAGGAATTGGTCATAGTTGTGAAGACTGGGGACAACTTTGGCTGCATTGGCCATGAGATGACAGAGTTCAAGATCCTGAGAGGGGTGATAAGGGTGAAAATCAATATTACAACCCTGGACTCGGGAGAGTAGATATAGGCCTGTTCAGGGAACAGCTTCAAAGTATGCCATGGAAAATGGTCCTGGAGAGAAGAATGGTGAGGGAGGAGAGAGGGTTGATGGATGAGTGGAGAATGGTGATTGTTGTTTACTCTGACTTGAGCAAGGCTCTTAACTTTCCTACAAAACCTTGTAAACTAGTTGATGAAGTATGAACTAGGTAAGTGGACAGTGAGGTGGATTGAAAACTGACTCAACTGCCAGATTTAAGGAACTGTGATCAGTGGCAAAAAGTCTAGTTGAAGGACAGTTCCTAAAGGTGTACTCTAAGTGTTGATACTGGGGCCATACATACATACATACTTTTAATGTCTCCATTGCAGATCTGGATGGTAGGACAGAATACATCCTCAGTGAATCTGCAGCAGGTGACACAGAACTGTGAGGAGTACTTGGTACTCCAGAGAGTTGTGCTGCCCTTCAGAGGGACCTCAACAGACTGGAGAAGTGGTCTGATAGGAACCTCATGCAGTTCAATAAAGATGAGCGTAAAGTACTGTACCTCGGGAGGAATGCACCAGTACATGTTGGGGACTAACTGGACATGGTCCTGGGCTACTTGCTGTAGGTGGCCCTGCTTGACCAGGGAGGTTGGACCAGATGACCTTCAGAGGTTCCTCTGACCTCAGCCTGTGATTCTGTGAACTGACTGGAAGGCAGCTTTGCAGAAAAGGATTTGGGTGTTCTGGTGGACACCACATTGACCATGAATCATCAATGTGCCCTTGGAGTGAAGGTGGCCAGCAGCTTCCTTGCCTGCATTAGAGAAAGCTCTGAAAGCAGGTTGAAGGAGGTGATCCTTCCCCTTTGCTCAGCCTTGGTGGGACACATTTGGAGTGCTGGGTTCCCCAGTATAAGAGACATGGACATACTAGAGCAAGTCCAGCAAAAGGCCACAGAAATGATTAAGGCACTGAAGCACCTGTCACATGAGGAGTAGTTGAAAGAGTTAGGACTGTTCAACTTGGAGCAGGGAAGGCTCAGGGGGATCTTATCCATGTGTGTAAATACCTGATAAGGGGAGTGAAATGTGACAGAAAAAATTGACTATCAAAATGTTTGGTTGGTAGAGAAAATGCGAAATGTTGAGTCATATTCTGCTCCATTTCCATCTTTCTTTCCCTTGCTCTGAAAAGCTTTGGGATATCATTCATTTGAAGTTAATTTTCATAGCTGAAATGTCTTTAAATAATTAACTGAGCCAGAATATCTAGTATGGTTTTACACGTGGTTTTGTGGCTGAAGTCAATGCCTGCAACCACTGCTCAGTTAAGCAACTTCTCCATCCTTTAAACAATATTATTTAGCTACTCAGCCAAGAGGAAGCATCAGTTTTAAAACTTCAAAAGCCTTTTAATTTGAATGTTTGTAGATACTGAATTACCTATGGCAACAATATTTTGTAAGTGAAGGAAGTAAGGCTTTCATGGCTAAATTTCACAAAGTTTTAATATTTTCCCAGTAATTTATATAGTTGTAAGAGCCACCCTAAATTATTTGTCTGATATTCAATGTTAAAGCCATAGATGCTATCACCAAACATCCTAAGAACACAGGAAATCCAAGCTAACTTTGTTCTATACTTTTCTTTCTTTTCTTCATTGAAGTTAGCTCTTTAAAAATAAAAATGCAGTATGGCAAGCTAAGCAGATTTTAAAGACTGCCTTAACCTTTCAGGCAAAGAACTGTCATGCAGCACAGAAAGTTGAAGAACATAAAGTTTGCAGGGACAGACAGTATTAGGAATTACAGTCTTGAGATTCCTTTGGCATAGCAAGAAATTCTTTTTTTTTAAAGAAAGGTATTGATACCTTTGTACTTTTGGAAAACTCATTCACAGACTGTCATGTTTTTGAAGGTACTCAAAACGCAGGTGAAATGAAACAATGGAATAAGTCAGCACCAGGCACAGCTCTGTTGAAGCCAATGGAATCACTTCACTTTCCACTTGCAGAGTGTATGACACAGTATTAACAGATACAAAATATACAATGCTAACACATTCACATTCACATGTGAATACAGCTAGATAAGCATATGTTTCTGTTACAAATATGGTGATATAAACACATCCATATTAAAATATAAAGTACTAGAAAAAAAGACATCTATTGGGATTATTGAGAAAGAAAAAGGAAAAACTCAGATAACAAAAAAAGTTAATAAGGCAACTTCATACTATAATGGTCAGATTTATTTTTCCTCTCAAATAATCATTCAGTTCCTGGCTGATTTAATTTTTCCTAGTGGAGAACTTTTCCTCCATGACTGCTTTCTTTTGGAACTGATTTGAAGTTCACTAATTTGAAAAACAAACTCTTACTTGACAATTCATAAATATTCTCTCAGAGGTATTTCTAGTTCAATATGTACCAAACTTTGCAATGTTTATCTGATGTTAAAATTGATATTTTACTAAAGAGATGTTGGCATTATAGACTCTGTAGATGTGTTTTCTGAATAAATAAACACTATACATACATATATATACACATATTGTTATGTATATATAGGTTATATTTATATAGTACTCAATATGCAGCTAAAAATGCAGTGTTCAGCATAGCTAATTTATGAGACTGTCAATCAACAGCTACTAGGTTAAATGTGTTGCACTTAAATTCTGTGAAACACTAGAAGAAACCTTTCTCTCTGAGAGTCTGTTCTTTTTTTTTTTCCCTTTTTTTTTTTTTCTGCAACTATCATGAAACATGTTGTATTTGAAGCATGAATAAAGAAAAAAAAAAAGAAACAAAAAACAAACACCAAACATTTTGGTTCATACCATGGAAATAGACTGTTGTGTTGGAATCTGCAGATAGCTTGAGGAAGGCAGGCATTTGGGGATATGAAGAAGCATATTTGTTTATGACACAAGCCCAAGGCACAAGAAGGGAGGGTCCAAATCAAACTGAAATATGTCATGACTGCCTTTGTCTTGTGCACGCTTTTTTACTATGGAGCACCTTAAATGCTACACTTCAAAAATTGAAATGAGAAATATCAAAGAAGAATGAATGCATAATGCTTTGAAAGACCAATGAATTAGCTACTTATCTACACAACGGTTTCATTGCCTTCAGCAAGAAACATAAATTTCAGCAGCATAGCAGCAGTATCCTATGGTTTGACAAGGTAGTATAACTACAGATGAAAATGCTGAGAAAGTTCAAAGCCACCTGAGGAAGGGTTTCTTAGCAACAGACAGGACCATGAACCAAAGGAAGAGACTGTGATGTAGTTATTTTTAATGTTATAAACAAAAATGAGATGTTAATCCCTCTAATACGTGTATTTTTACTATGTAACCAGCTAAAATGAGATACTGACACTTCATTACATTTAAAGATTTTACTGTGTCTGTCTGGTAATCATCCACAGCATGCAGAAGAGAAGGCAAGAATAAACCTCCAGAATAAGCAGTGTCCTACAAAAAAATCATTTGCTGTATTGATTATCCTTCACAGGAGAAGCTGTAAGGGAGTGAATTCAAATCACTGGCAATTATAAAAGCCCAAATAAAATCTAATTCATAAGGGAGAAATCTCTTTGCAATTCATCCAGAGAAAACCTCCAAATTGTATAGGTTGGGCTTGTGGCAGATGAAAGGTTGGGCTTGTGGCTATGTGGCAGATGAAAGGGGAATTCAGTTTCACTGGGGACTAGCTAAAAAATGAACAGTTCTGCAGTAACTATTTTAGCAGTTGGGAAATTAAGCTTCCAATTGTCCCTCATTAACAGATGTGCAGTCCTTTCCTCACCATAAGCTATCTCCATAATGCTCGTTAATTCTTTCCTTGAAACTCCGAGGTCACACACACAGCATGACTGGCAAAAAGTTGCAATGGTGAAAGATTTTCTGTCTTCTGTTACAAATGGCTATTTTCACAACAAAGTCTGCAGAAGGGAATGAGTCTACCTTCCCCATTTGAGTGTGCTGTCAGACAGGTTAGTGCAACCTGTCAATGAAGGGTTTGAATTAAGCCAGTACTGAACTACTTAGGGGATGTTTATATTTCCTTTTCTACTGATTAATCTGAGAGGATAATAAGTAAAAGCTGGAAAAAAAAAAAAACCAGAAGGAGCGCAGTGAACGCTTATTTGATGAGACAAAGAGGAGCAATTTTAATGCAAACTGGTCTGGAAAATACAAAAAAAAAAAAAAAAAAAACTTTTTAAAATGAGCTTTTGTGTTTCTTTATATATATATATATATATATATATATTTTCCAGCAGTGTATTTTGTCATTGTTTCCAGAGTATCTTCTGTTTTTGAAACTGAAGATAAGCCTTCAAAGTTGAGTTTCCTATTGCAAATGGACTTTACGCTCAGCAATCACTGGGTTACATTTTCTTTGCCTCATCCCTCAAGGCTTGTCACACCTGAATTGTGGAATTATGCTAACTCCTGGCCAGACCAGCTGGCAGCCCAGCCCAACACAATGTGTGTGCCATGCAAAGTGTTTGTTGCAACAGACCTCTGAGGTTTCAAAGGATCCTCTTCAAGGAATGAAGAACTGCAGATTTTCATAGCCCCGCCTTCCTCCAAGAAACACCCTGTTCCCTGCCAAAGAGAAGGTGAAGTGTCTCAGCTCAGGGAAGCGGCCGAAGCGTTGCAGCAAAGCTGCTTATCACCCACCGCCACTTCCTTCAGCTCTCAAAAGTGCTGCTGACCTCTCCTGAGATGCCCTGCTGTAACAGCTGAAGGCATATCTCAGCCCAAGGCAGCAGCACCTCTATGACAACGAGTAGCTTTCAGCTCCAGATACAGCTTTTTCAGTGTTTGGGAAAGTAAAGCAGGAACTTAATAAGGGATAACTTAAAAATTCTGTTTAGCAAAGCCACCAATATCTTTATGTGCTTATTAAAGTCCATTCTAGATCCAGTTTCTGTAACTCAAACCATCTCCAATTAATCTAAAAAAAATAATCCCAGGCACAGATCAAACTAGCTGATTTCTGCTATTCTTCAACACTAACATTCAGACACACTACCGAGAGTGATGGGTCAACAGGGAGCAACTGTGTTTTCAAATTCCTTCTCCTGATACCACAGGGACAATATAATTTTGTTCCTCATTAAAAAAAAAAAAAATGTATATATCAATTCTACAGAAATGTTCTTGTGCCCACATAAAACCTGGAAGCTGTCATTCTACTGCCCATCTTACAGTAGCACAGACTATTTTGCATACTTAACAGGTCTCTATCTGTAGAGCCACTAACACAGAAGGTGCCTTCAGAAGAGCACACAGTTTGCAGCTGCTGCAGTGATTTTGACATTACAAGTACTAAAAGCAGCAGGAAAATAAAGATTTTGAGAAACCTACTGTTGTGATAACTCCGCATGACCATTGGTGGAAACATTAGTGACAGAAAGATATCTCAGAAAGAGAATCTGCATTTATGCAACAGTGGAAAATTCCGAATAAGAGAAAATTGACTACACTGCAAAAAAGCTTTCAAGGCCCAATAAATATACAATAACAATTGCTGATTTGTAGACATCTGTCTGAAAAGAAACACATTCAAAGTTCAAGTGGGTATCTGTAGCAGAAAAAGGGTTTTGTTAAAAAGATAGAAAAAAAATGTAAGAAAGACTGCAACCTTTAGCAGTAAATGTTTTTTTTTTTTTTTTTTTAAAAAAAAGTAAAAGTCCAGGGTTCAATTCAAACTCCTAGCTTATGTAAAAAGGACAAACTGATTTGTCTCAAAGATTTTACCATCCATTAGGTGCAAACCTTCAAAAGTAAAATAAATTCCTATAACGGGACAGTCAAGAGAGGAAGCAGCTACAAAGGTTTTTCCTGCTTTCTTGCAGGAAACTACCTTGGGAATCTATTACCTCTGACCTTTTCCTAAAGAGAACAAGGCCACATTTTCTCCCACAATGAAATCCCCGGTACAGCCCCTTCCTCTTCATTTATCAACCTGAAGGCATTCAGGCACCTTTTTTTTCCCCGTCGCAGACTACATCTGAGCAGTTTCTCTCAAGCACACCTCGCTGCACATTTGACTTTGAAGGAGCATGATCAGTTCCTTGCTGCGTTTAATATATGATCTGAAAAGCCTCAGCGTTCCCCAAAATTGATTTTAAAATATTTTGGTTAAATGTCAGTCTGAGATTAAGAAGAAGAGGGTGGTTTATACATGAAGTAAGCACGATGACTATGATTAAAGTTATAAACTTATATAGTCAGCAAGTACAATATGCACAGATTTGACTTTAATGTAATTTGACATGGAAAGTCAGGAGGTGTAAGCACAGATATAATCCTTACAACTGAAATACTGCATCACCCAGATTTCAGTTACAGGTACAAGTTGAGCCCAATTTTATTCTTCTAGAGCTTCTTCTCCATGACAACACCCTATATTCTGATTAGAACCTATTAGAGAAATCTGTCAAAATAGCTTTGCTAAGACTTTGCATGCATGATTTAAGCGTGTACAGCAAGGCTTAAGAAAGTTATACACCACTGAAAAAAAGGCTGGGGATAAAATCTTGGTTTAGTCTGTAAATATCTAATGCACCACGTTTAATATGAAATAAAATGCATCTGAATATGAAAGTTAGAGAGTACAATGAACCCTCAGACTGTGTGGGCTGATATGAAATGAAAGAAAAGGTTTGCTGAATGTATTCTGCAGAATACATTCATGGTTTGCTTTAGTTGTATAAATGGTCCCACAGGCTTTTTTTTTTTTTTTCTTTAATTTCTCTGTATCTACTGCATTTTAACATATACAAAGGTTTTATAGTTCAGGGATTGGGATCTTAAATTCACTCTAAATGCTTAAAACGTGCCTTCACTCTCTAAAATTCCTGTCTACTAAGCAGCACTGGGCAGGGTCACTTTTAGAACGTTTTCCTTCACTGTTTTGTTTTGCTTTTTGCATTAAGTGTACTTCTTGGCTTGAGAAGCTTTTCTGTTTTGGAAGCCTTTAAAAATCCTGTAGCACTGGGAAGGAAAGAAAAGGGAAAGACAAAAACTATAAAGAATGAAGAAGGAGATGTAAAACCTGTGTTCTGTAAAAAATACAGTTTTTTTGTCATGCACACTAAGATTTCTTAGAAGAGAAAGGTGACAAAGGGAATCTAATAACTAATTCAGCTCTCCAATTAGCAGAACTGAAAATTAATCTTAAGAATTTTTAGAAAAAGTCATTTTTATGTCTCAGATTCAACGTGGAAATACAGTAAAACCTAAAAGCCATAAGAAGAAATTTAAAGCAAAAAACACCTTGCCTCTTACTGCAGAAAAGAAGAAAAATTAAATCCATTACTATTCTGAAAACTGCAGATATACCTATGAGAGCTAACTGAACACTCAGTCTTGCTCACTGGTTACTGCATTATTTATTTATTTATTTATAAACTCACAGAAGATGAAAAGTTTCCCAAGGCTTCTTCCAGGAATGTGTCCTCATTGGGAATGAGATGCTCTTCTCCTCCTCTCTTTTGCTAGTCCCTGCACCAACAAAACTTTGCAGCTTGTTGCAGAGCTCTGTCAACATTTTGAGCAGAGGATTTTGCTGCTCAATTCATCCTTTTGCTATTCATTTGGCAATCCTTCACCTGTTCATTTACAAATGTAAACCCATAGACTTCTAAAGCTGTAAAAGTCCCCTAACTCCCTTGATAGCTATTACAAGAATTAAAGAAATGAACATGGAAAGTGCAGAGAATATAACACCATCCATGGCACATGAGCTGAAACAGTTCTTGTGTTACAACAGAGGCACATATTTAAAGTAGTCTATATTACTTTGGGAGCTGGATTACAGACTGCTGCATGACCAGAAAACCCTTCCTGGAATTACGCAGAAGTGCAGGTGATTGCAATGGATGTGGCTCTCATCCTCACCTTCTACATTACGGTAACAAAACAGTTAGAGCACAGGTTCAACATGTAGATTCCCTACATGAACAGCTATAAATACCACAAAGCTGTCACACAATCATTAACAGGTTTAGAGAAACAGCACTGATATGGATGGGAAGCAGTTTGCCTAAGTGGGAAGACAATCCCACCAGAACTTCCCTGGAAAGAAGGTATCAGCACAGGGGGAAAAAAAAGTTCAGTAATCCCTGCCGTGACGATTCCTTCATGAAATACAGTAGTCTCCACGAACTGCAAGGAGAATCTTTTAAAATCTCAGTCATAAATTACATGTACTAGCAGAAGTGCCTGAGTTATTTCTTTTCTCCCCTTTGGTCTGAAATTGAGAGAAGGAAAAAAAGCTTTTTCTGAAACAGTCTGCTCTTTAGATTCAAGAGATGCTTGCAAAGAAGATGAACTTCTTCAGAATCAGAGCCATATGAGTATCTTTCATGCTTTAGGGATTGATTTTACACTTAATTTTAACTATCTAAAACTTTGATGTCAAGTTTAAGGCACCCTCCTAGGAATATTTTAAAATGGAGCTGGAAAAGTTCCTGTGGGGAGAACTTGCCCCACCTTAGCAAAGTGTCAGCAAGGCAGTCAAGAAGCTTCTGCCACTGAGGATCCTTCGGTTTACCTTGTGGAACATCCATGGACAGTGTGACACTGATGAAATAAAGCTGGAAACTGCCTTTTAGGTGTGCATCTAATTCTTTCAACTGCAATGTGTACTTGGCCAATTCTAAGGTTGGTCTAAAACATCTCCATCCTGAATGGTGCAATGTTTGTGCTAGGACCAGTTTATGGATCTGTTGTCCATGCCGACGTAGCTCAGGATGGTGCAACAGCTTGTCCAAGAGGTGCTTTTCTTCATTTGCTAGGGTGAGAGCCTGCCCAAACTGATGCATTACAAGCGTTTCTACTTACCTAAAGTTAGGTGAAATTAATCCCACTTTTGCACTGCAACAGCCTCCATTTGCTAACATTTGTTTGTCTTTCAAGACTTGCTTTTTTCTTCTTTTAGCTTGTAGGAAGATAGGAAATGGGATAGCTAGAAAGAGACTAACAGGCAGTAAGTTCATAAGGGAATGTTTTTACACAGGGCTTGTATTTCTGTTGGTGTTGTTCCTTACAGGGAAAAAAAAAAATCTGTCACTCAAACAATAGTAGCACCATGAAAAGATTTTCAAAGGCAGATAATTAAATACCACAGAATTTCAGTATAAGCTGAATACCTGTTCAGATCCTTCAAACTGTCCATCTGAACATATTATCAGTCAGGAAAAAAACATGTGTGTGCAAACTGTTTGAAAGCGGCAACATTGTGCTGGGCACAGGTGCCCAGGCTGTGTCAGGGGTCTGGGGACTGCTGCGTGCGGCGATGCCGGGGCTGCCCCATGCCGGCCCCAGCCGGCTCCAACGGCCCCACCGCAGGGCACGGCCGGGCCCCGCAGCCAAGATGGCGGCACCTCACCTTGGCGGCAGCCTGGGGAAGGGAGGGCAGAGAGTGCTGGACAGGAGAGGAGGAGTAGGAGGGACAAAATGTTGAATAGCAGAGGCAACACCAAAGTCAGAAGAGGTGGTGCTCCATGGTCAGAGCATATATTTGCACGGCAGCCCATGGAGGACCCATGCTGGGGCAGGTTTATCCTGACGGACTGCACCCTTGAGGAAGAACCCACAGGGGAGCAGGGGAAAAGTGTGAGGAGGAAGGAGCAGCAGAGAGGAGCTGTGAGGCACTGATCACAGCCCTCATTCCCTATCCACCTGTAATGCTTGGGGGGAGGAGGTGGAGGAATTGGAGATGAAGGAGTAAACTTGAGCTTGGGAAAAGAGAGATAGGAGAGCAAAGTGTCTCAAGGTTTGTTTTTGTTTTCACTATCCAAACCTATTTTTAACTGGCAGTAAATTATATTCATTTTCCCCAAGTTGAATCTTTTTTGCCCATGACGCTAACTGGTAAGTGATCTCCCTGTGTTTATCACAACTCAGGATCATTTTCATTGTATATTCTCCCACCTGCCCTGTTGAGGAGAGGGAGTGTGAGGGCTGCTGGGGGAATTTGGGCACTGCTTTTAGCAGCCGCCTAAGGTCAATCCACCACCTCCTGGGCTCAGTCTGTTCAATTCAGTCAATGCTTTCAGTTCTGAGTTTAATGAAAACCTAGCAAAATGTGCTTAGGATAGGGAGAAATATTTGGTTTATCATTTAAACGAAGTGACCAACACTCTCTACTGAAAAACAGTCAGCAAAAATATAAAATAAATTAAAAAAAAAATAAAAAGCCATCAGGCTTCAGTTTGTACTGTCTATAAAGCAATCTATAAGATTAAACCTGATAGGTCTTATGCTGAACATGATGGATGATTATGTATCAGAGCAATACAAGTTTCTTTTCTGATGACAACTATGAAGGAGGGCAGCTAGATATGTATGTATTGTGTTGCAAACAAAATCTTGTTTTTAATAGTTTTTACAGTATAGATGAGCAGGACAGAAGTTAGAAAAGAAATATCTTTTATTTGTATCCTAAAATAAAAAGACATACCCACTTATCTAGTCAGAATGGTGCTAAATTATAATCACACATTCATTTTATTTCATTTTTCACTGAGTTGTACTGTTTATCTAATTGTTTTCCTGTGAATCTATGTAGTAACTCTTTCTGTCCAAAAAACCACAACTCCTCTGTCATTCTAAAAATACATTCTGATTTTTTTTTTTTTTTTAGAATTGTTAAATTGGTTCCTAATTACCCATTCCTAATTCTCATCTCAGGCTGTTATTTTCAGTGGATAGGTGGAGGTACCCAGCTTCCACAGGCTTATATTAATGTCCTCTATTTTGCTATCATATCTGCATGGAGTACTATGGGACTATTTACAGTATCATTAATAAGATTTGTCAAGCTTTCAAACTGAGCAACAAGAAAATTTGAGTTCTAATTTGTTTCAAAATGAAGTTGCTTATATGAACATTTTTAGATTGAATGATATAGCTTTCAAGCATATTGCACTTCAGAAGAAAATGGAGTTCATACTTCTAGAAAATACTTTCTTAATGTATGACACTGTGAAGTTGAAGGCTGTAGGAAAATTCATTCTTAATGGAAGACTAAAGAAGAAGCACTTCGATTTTGTTGAGTGTATAAAGCTTCTTCGACCTGGTCCATTATGAACTCATAAAACATTAATTGTTTTAAAACTTGGATGTCTTAAAAGAAAATGAAGCTGGTTTGGGTCTCTTAATTTGAGTAATAATAGATGTGAATTGCTACATAACTTATATCGAAACTTGTCAAGGTACACAGTAAAACATTTAGATAATCTTGCATGAAAAAACAAACAAACAAAAAAACATCCAGGTTATTTTCTGGAGAGTGCAAATAGAGTCCCAATAGGATCTTAATACATGAAAAAGCTGAAGATGGGGGAAAGCCCCCCAGTTCCCTCACGTCACTCAGGTAAGGCATCTACCGATGCAGCAGACATCCTCCGTTGTGGGGCAGGCCAAGTACTGAACAGAATCCTCAAAACTGCAGAGCTGTGCTTGCTTTCCTTCCCTGCTAATTTGCTGGCCTTCTGCAAACTCTTATCTCCTGTTCTCTTACTCTGTTCAAAATTATCTTCTGCTGGATTGTATTTTACTTCTCTTTCCCATCTTCATGACAGACACGTGGAGGAATTTATTGTTTTGCTTTACCTTATCTCTATATAAACAAATTAGGATTAATTTCAGGATTAAATCCCTGAAGTTACTGGTTAGAAAAGCCCAAAAGAAAGACGTAGCATTTGAGGTCTGTCATCAAGTAGTCAGGTGTATTGATGCATCTGCCAACATAATGACCTCTTTGTTTTAGTGTTAACTTGCCATTTTTCATCAGGAGATAGAGAGAGGGAAGTAAAGGGGAAAAGTACCTGAAACATTACAATCAGGGTAAACTTCAGTGTTTTTTTTCATTCCATGAACCCAGCAGTGAGGAAGAGGAAGAAGCACATAAACTAATGTCATTGGACAAATATCACAGTACTATCACCAGCCTTCCTGTAGCCTATTCATCAGTAAGCCAGCTACAAAGTTCCGTGCATGCAATAAAACACAAGATCATGTTTAATGATTATTAATGTTTTTATATTGCTACAAGGAACAACTATTTTGTCCTAATTACCGCTTCTCTTTATCTTGTATTTTTGTAAAAATGAATAATAAAAACATCCGCTGA
Source organism: Anser anser (assembly GCF_964211835.1). Lineage (NCBI taxonomy): Eukaryota > Metazoa > Chordata > Aves > Anseriformes > Anatidae > Anser > Anser anser. Next base: position 106,410,522 of record NC_139720.1, on the reverse strand, counting down.
ACTCTTCTTACTTCTATATCAGCTATGCTTTCTGTGCAAACTGGCGTTCTCTGGAGAGAGAACATTTTCTGCCCCTCAACTTACATGGTGAATTTTACAGTATTTATTGTAATAATAAATTATACTATTTTCTTAAAGGGATGTAGTAGCATCGGGTACATGCATGGATAGTACACAATCACACAAAGGAATACACATACAGGCCTTGAAGTGCAGTGTTATCATCAGAGGCAATTTCGAGTGCAAACAAAATCCCCATGGGAAGCATGGGCTACAGTGCAGAAACTACCAGTCCTGCATGCAAAATGAAATTAAAGAGACAACTGCAGAAAAGCTTTCCTAAAACAATGAACTAGATATGAATCTGCTATGCCTGACAAATGAAATGAAGATAATTCTGACAAATTCATACTAGCCTTCATTTGCATACACTCCAGGAGCAGATGTAATAATCATTAATGAAAACAGTAGTTAAAATGACCCTAACATGGTAGCCTGCCCAGAGTCTAACCAAACAGTGAATTAATATGTAACAATGATGACTAAATGGATTATTTAAGTCTTCATGTCTTAGAAAGAAATTACAAATTCAAAGTAATCAGGGACCAATTTAATAATTCATTTTGTGAATTTTGAATGTGTTCACTTTTGCAAGCTATGCAAGATATAAAATTATAGTCAACTGATTCTTCATGGTATTAATTACAGTTGTTGTGATAGCTTCTGATGAACAATCAGGAAGTGTGTGACTGCCTTTGTGCTAGGCAGCACGTAAACATCTAGCAGTAGGTGCACCTCCTCAGCTGGCCTCCAGTCCACATTAACATGATAGATACAAGGTGGGACAAGTTTGGATACCCCCCACCCCTTGTCTAGAATTGTTAGCCATGGAATGGCACCAAATGTCATCCAAGGGTATGAGTGGTGTTTTTAGGCATTTTCACCACTTTGTTTTTTTCTTGGCAGAGGAGCAGGAAGGGATAGTGAAGCAGTGGAATACTTACCAGAGAGATGGTAAGTGAAACACATAGGTAAAAACAGTGGTAAGAAAGATAGAGAAGTGTGGAAGAGAACAAAAATTGTGAGATACAAAATGTATCTCAGGTAAAGTAGAGAAAGAAAAGAAAAGCTGAAAGAAATTGATGAAAAAGATGGTCATGGAAACAGTCAGAACTGCTCAGAGACTGATGAACTAGTAAAAATTTAGCATCTGGACTGTCTCTTTTCTCATCCATTTTCTTTCTCTTCCAAGGAAAGTCCCATGCAAAGAGGCCCTAAGACAGATAAGAATCCCTCTTATGGTCATGTCCTTCAGTTAACGATCATAAGCTTTGCTTTTAGCAGCATGGAGTCCCCAAGGCTTCTATGCAAAGTCAGCAGGAGAAGCAAATGCTCAGTAGTTCCCAAAATAATAATAATAATAAAAGAAGAGGTCACACACTGTTCTTTGAGATTTTCCACAGCAGAAATGAATCTGAATTCTCTTGGCTATATTTTAATATCAGAATTTTTAATGGACTTTGAAAATCATCTTTTTTTGGAATTATTTCTTGCTTCTAAGTGCCTTTTAACTCACAGTTCTGCTCAAGTTTTTAGTTGGTCACCCCTTTAATGTTTTTTTTTGTTTGTTTGTTTTTGTTTGTTTTCTTCAGCAATGTGTCACTGTCATTACAGCAGAATTGCTAGATACCTGCATACCTGAAATAAAACATTTCCAGTCAAGAGGAGAAACAAGCCTCTGAAGAGCAGATATGAACCAAATGCTTTCTTTGGTCAGTAACTCTGTCATTCCTTCAGAACCCCTTTTTGAGACTTCTGAAATTAATCTGCCCTTTCTGTGCCCAAGCTCCTACTGTCAGACTGTCTGAGTGACTCCACAGATGACTCCTGCATTGAGGGTTTCCAGGATTCCCAATTAGCAGCTTTCACTATGGCTTGCCATCTCATGTAGCAATATTTTTTAGCTATGTAGGACAGAAGAGACAGTGTCATCAATGAAGTTCCTTACATTTTTTTTCTCTTTTAAATTGAAAAAGTAAATGCATTTGCTCCTCTGTTCTCCTGAGTTTCATCATTTCAAAATATTGCTCTGTCTCATCCTTATTTATTAAACCATTGATTAATGCAAATAAAGGATTATATAATTGGGTTATATTGGTCTGAGTATGTGAGATACCTGAAGTCAGCAACCACTGAACTTAAAAGAAGGCTGAATGAATAAATTAATAATGTAGAAAATGGAACCCTGCTTTGGTATCAAAATTCTACTGATAAGAGGGAGGCCACAATTTCACTCATTCTCTTCATCAGGTGGAGTACAATAGAGAAATACATAATAACATGATGAGGAATTTCTTCAGCTATTTACAGGAAAAAGGAGGAAAATATTTTACTTAGATTTTAGAGTTGAGTAAAAGAAACAGAGGATCAGAACAAAGCAGATAAGCAGCAAATTATTTCTTCAAGATGGAGGATACTGAGCCTGAAAAAAAAATAGTAGAGCATTTTTTGTGGTTTAACCCCAGTGGGCAGCTAAGTGCCACACAGCTGCTTGCTTGCTCTCACTGGGTGGGAGAATCAGAAAGGTAAAAATGTGAGAACTCATGGGTTGAGGTAAAGACAGCTTACTGGGCAGAACAAAAGCCACACATGCAAGCAAAGCAAAACAAGGAATTCATTCGCTACTTCCAACCAGCAGGCAGGTGTCAGCCACTTCCAGAAAAGCAGGGCTGAGCATGCAGAACTTGGGAAGACAAACATCATCACTCTGAATGTGTCTCCCCCCTTCCCATTCCTCCTTCTTTACCCCAGCAGTTATTGCTGAGCATGATGCCATGCGGCATGGGACATTTCTTTGGTCAGTTGAGGCCAGCTGTCCTGGCTGTGTCCCCACCCAGCTCCTGGTGCACCCGCAGCCTCCTCGCTGGCAGGGCAGTGTGAGAAACAGAGAAGTCCTTGGCTCTGTGTAAGCAGTGCTCAGCAACAAATAAAACATCAGTGTGTTGTCAAGCGTCTATGAAGAAAATTAACTCTATCCCAGCCAGAACCATAACAGATTTTATAACAGTACAATTTTAGACAAGTTAGTTGACTTGGAGTATTTAATACATTTCAGTGCTCTTCCAACACAAACCACTGTGTACACAAAACTGGAGGAAAAATGGATCAAGTAGGAGGAGGATTTAAAACACTGATCTGGAGGAAAAAATATAATATAAATATAATATATATATATATATATAACGAGAGTCAATACTTAATAAATATATAAACACAAAAATTATGATTTTGTCACTTTTTAAAGCAATGCTAGATTTCTCACCAGGCCAAATCCACCCCTGGAAAACTATCCACTGCTTGGACTGATCAAATGAAGTCATATTTCCCAGCAAGAGTGTTTAAAGGCCCAAGTAAAAATAGTCTGATAGTTTGATGTTCAGAAGCACTCTTCAAACTCATTATTTCTTCTTCTGAACACTTATGAACATCATCAAAGCTAAGGTCATGTTAACCTTACTTAAACATGTACATTGCTGCATGATTTCAGACATCAAGCTTAAAAGAATACTTACAGTACTTACAGTACTGTAGATACAGTTCATTATCTACATCTTTTAAGTCTACTCATGAGACAAGTTTTGGATTTTAGCTGTATTGTTAAAATTGTTAGCTGAACTTGGTGTTTTGAGATGTTCTTCTTTGGAAATCGGGGACAAAATACTGAAAGCTTTTTTGTTGTCTAAGAAAACAGCCAAGATAAGTGGATGTGAGTTAGAAGATATTAAATTTATAAACTGTGATCTGGAAGAACAGGACAGAGACACAATTTTACTAAACGCATGAAGAAAATGAAAAAATACCAGAGATGTCAGCATCACCAAATTTCTGAAGTCTTTCAAACACCTCTCCCTTTTTTACAGCCAGAGCTTTTGAACCCACATACTCATATCATTAAAATGGACTGACTATACATTCACCCCATGTGGTTATGGAATAAAAACTATCATCATGTGAATATAAATCTCAAAACTAGGGAAGCCAAATAAAGAGAACTTCTCCCCTCCCTATCCCCCCCCCCCCCCCCCCTTCAGTGTTTCATAAGACCTCATGACTTCAAGACACTTCTGTGCTTGGGAAAAGGAATTTATGTTAGAGATTAGCATTGCTCAAATACATCTCTCTCTCTCTCTTTTTTTTTTTTTTCGTTGAAGATGTCTGCTACTTAATTATAATTCCATATGACAAGAGAAGGTATAGACCAATTTATCAAAATAATTTCTCTTATGTTATGGCAAATACTCTCTTGGCACAATACAGAAGATCACCCACCAGCCACTGATTTCCTTTGTCCCAGCTGGGCCTAAATGTTCTGAGCTCTCCCTGCAATACCACTGCCTTGTAGATTACAAGGAAATGTTCTTGAAAGACCCTCAATACTGTGCAGCTGTTTAATTGTTTATTCACTGGCATGGAAAAACCCCAGTGCCAAAAAAATGCATTTAAAACACAAACCTCAAAATACTCTAAATCAGATTATAATAATCTTTACTGATGCTTAAAAGTGCAATAATTTTTATCCAGACAACAATGACATTATACAAAAAACCATGAACTTGGGAGTCCTTGAAAGAAAGAATTTCATGAATGTGGAAAGCTACAAGAACTCTTAGAAATGCACACAGACCATCATCTCACACCACAAATAAGAGTCAGAATGACAATACCATAAATTAAAACAACCCTCAAGCAAAAACTAACAGCCAGGAAATGAGAAACAGATTTAAAACAGAACAGAAACCAGAAAGCATGACCACTAATGAGATTCTCCACAGCACTTACAGTAAAAAAGAAAGCGACAAATGATAGCAGAGATACAGTATTAATAAGGAAGTACAAATTATATTCCCTATTTGTGCTCTCTTTCACCTTGCGTAACACCAGCAACCTAGCACCTAGAAGGCAAAAAGGGACATGTGTTCAATAATTTCTTTCTTCAGTGGGATGGATACTTAGGGCTGTCCTGACAATCAAACTGCAACCCAACTCACAGCTGGATAGTGAGGAAAAGGCATGAAACAAACAACAAAAAAAAAACCAAATAAAAAAGCCCTACACTAGTTGATATAACCTGCAGAATTAAAATACCATTAATATGCTCAAACTAATGCCCAGCCAGTACAAGAATAATGACTTCAACCAAGATTGTAATAGCCAATTTAGTGTAAATATAGTGCATGCTAATATAGTGTCATACTCATTTCCTCTTTTCCTAGTGCTGCTCATATTAAAGGCAAGGTTTCCATATTTCTGTCCAGGATTTCTGTCCAGATAATGGAAACACAGGGAAATAGATGCATCTGGGATACCTCAGAGCAACTGCACACATGAAATACAGATAACCTGTTTTTGAGACAAGTCAGGACTATAGCACATGCTCAATTAAGTCAAAAGCTTCTAGAGCCCAGGAGATTTTGAGTGCATGCACAGACCACCATTCCAGCACGTGTGCTGTAAGGCCAATACATCCTGGACTTTGCATGTACGTGCCTCTTTGGTGGTCTGCACAAATGCTGTGGACGCATCCGGAGCTGTGACATCCTTGCAGCCTGCTCAGAGCAGGAAGACTGTTGGAGATCCACAGATCCTGGGCAAAGATTCAAAGCCCTCAAAGAGGCCATATACAGGGAAACCTGGGCGTGCAGGATGGCAGGTCTGGGGCCCTCAGTTTAGGGGAATCTGAATGCAATTTTGCAGAATTTACATCTAAATAAGGCAAGCAAAGCAATTAATTGGATAATGAGAAATTAGCAGTCCAATAAACGAGAAAAAATAATCACATGACATGAACAAAGGTCTTGAATTGCACTATTTTTATGCAATTTGTAAATAAAGTTACAGTCCATCAACACAAGTGGCACAACTTAATATTGCTCAGACATTTCCTGAACTAAATGTTTCAATTTGTGACCTAAGGAAAAAAAATGTTATTGCAAGGTAATTTTTCCTTTTCTTATGAAAAATGGTGCATTAGAGTTTGCACATGCTGTCCTGAAATGTAAACATTTCTGCATTTCTGCTGTTACTTTCTTTTCTTCTCCTATCCTAGTATCTCTACTCTCTTGCTGTGTTCTTACAGTGGATAATGAAGATGAATTTCATGCACAACGTGACAAAATATTTATATGGGAGATTCCACACAATGTGGAACAAATACATAAATAAATCTTCAATAAATGTATGCAAACATAAAGACATACTGCAGTTGTTCAATAATGCATTATATGTAATAGAAAATGTCTACAAAATAAGAGACTTTAAACATGATCAAGATACTTTCTTAGTCTTTAGGAAAAGGAAAGACCATTTAAGCAGTCAGATAAAAATTATGAATCACATACTCAGAAGCTTGTCTGGTTTAGGTCAGTTAAGCCCAGTGTAATGAATGTTACCTTGACTTCAGTTATATCAAGGCTTAATAAACTTAACTGGGCTGCATCGTCAATTGGTATACATGGAAACAGCAGCTTTTTTTTTCTTTTTTTGTATCTTCCTAAATCAGATATTTTCCTAAACAGAATCTTAAAAACAACAACAACAACAACACATTTTAAGGACACAAGCCTAAATCTGATGCTGTACTGATCTTTTACTCAAAATTAGCAACCACACAGGAGACTTTCTGGCAAAAGAAAAAAAAAAAAAACAAAAAAAACCCTATGTTTTTGCTATCCCAAACCTCTACATCTAACTTTTAAAGGCCTTTGTTATACCTTTTATTATACAACCCCATTTTTTTTTTTTTTGGTTAGAACTTGACCTTTTAGAATAACCACTGTCTAAACCGAACTCTTTTACAGGAATATTCATTGCTAACTCAGAAAATGGATAGTGACTGATGTTTACCAGGCACAGAAATCTTCCTAAGTAGTGAAAACCATGGACTATGTCTGTATTGTTATACTACAACTCATGCTCACAACATGGCAGTTGTCTCCAACCAGCTATGTGGCCCTCACAGCAGCCCACGGTCTGGTTTTTGTCAGAGGGAACCATCTGGGTCCACTCTGAGATATTCAGTGGCTGAGCAAGGCTCCTGCATGTGCTCTTCCTGGTGCAGTGGGGATGCAGCTTTCCTAAGCTTAGAGATGCACCTAACTACCCTGCCATGCAGGTGCCTCCCTGTCCTTGCTTCCTTCATCTCTAGCACCAACCTCAACGCTAATACCATACGACTGGTTTAATGGCATTAGCTGCATTATAGTAAAACAATGAGGGAGATGAGTGTATAAAATCACTGCCTGTGCTTGGAGCAACAAGTAAATTCTATATAACATACTGCCATTGTAAAAAACTTATTATGTGTTGGTGTTTGTAGCATGCATGGGGCTGAAGAACAGTTAGTTTCTGGGGTATATTTTCAAGATTCTTTTATAGTGAATGGACTTTATGTGCTAAGTTGAATGCCATATGCAATCACAGCAGAGGAACTCTTTAGGGACTGTTTAGCTTTCAGAGTGCTATTTTGAACTAATACCAATACCCCCCACACAAACAAAATAAAATAAAAACTTTACTACCACTAGGTCTATTAAAAAAATTGCTTAAGCCCTAACCTAAATAAAGCTTCATCACTATACAATTTAACACTTGGTTTAGAACTGACATGTCAGGCAAGACTCATTATATTTCCTCACTCTTCACCACCATCCATGAATAATAAGATTCTTACATCTGCATACACTTCAAAGAAAGTTTGCATCTGAATTCAGGCGCTGTGCTTCATGTCTACCAGGTGAAATCAGACAACAAAGTGGAAGGGGTCTTTGGGAGGTCCCCACTCCCAGGATGAGCTGTTCTGCCCTGCCACTGCTGAAGGTCATCTGTTGGTGCTTCACCTGCAGCAGTAACAACTTCACAGCCCCCACAGCAGTCACTTTCTTAGGCTTTCTGCTGCAACTTAAATTAGTTTTTGTCCTTTCCCCACTGGCTCAGGAGAGCAATTTATTCTTTCTCTGTTTGCAGTGATCTTTTTACATATTTGAGGACTGACTTGATTTTTCTTAATCCTTTTGTCTTCTAGACTAAACAAGTCCCGGAACTGACACTGAACTCCAGGTGAGGCTTCAAGCAGTACCCACTGAAGTCAAAGATTATTTTACTTGCCAGTATTGTTCATGTTTTCACATATTACAGAGCAATGCTTGCTTTTCAAAGCAAAAGCCTATAAACTGGTGGTAGATGACAGAAAATGACATTTTCTGATGTGTAATGACTGCTGCCATAATTTGCCTGTGCTGGGCCTTGCAGTAGCATCTTGTTTATGCTTTGTCTTTGTATGTATGAAAAAACAGCATAAGCAGAGGTATATTCATTGCGTGGACTGCCTCCTACTCACAAGGAATTAGCAGAATTTTCCTTACTTTGCAGAAGTTGCATTTTGGTTGCCTATTCCGCAACAAAAGTCTTTTGTTGCCATCATATTGCTGATGAGCGAGCAGAAGTGCAGCTGTTTTGCTTAGGGTAATGTACAGTATATTCCTCTTCTACTGCAGTAGGGTGCCTCCAGGGGATACTGGCTGCCCTCTGGTCTGTCTCTGCTGACCAAAAAGCACTTGTCTATGTGTATTAGTGCATGGAAATGCAATGCATACAGGTTTCTAGATGATAATGCAGCCTCTGCGTCTCCAGTATCCTCTGGGTCTGGAAGACCTGACTAAATCAAAATGTCTTCTGTTGTCTGCCCTTATCTGGGGGACTTCTTCCCTCTTACTTCCTCCTTGCCTTCTCAAACTGTAAGCTTATATGGTAGATGGTGCATAGCCCAGGCTGCACGCTGTGATTTCTGTGTCAGATTGGTCAGTGGTAGCCCAAGTATGTCACACCAAAAGGCTCAAGCCACATGCTCCAGATGGCATGATATGCTCTACACTGTGAGGCCTCCAGTCTAAGAACTTTTTTTTTCTTTTTTTTTTTGGCCTAAGCTAACACAGTGAGGACAGCATGCCTTATGATGGCAACCTCTTGACAGGATCTGTGTCAGAGCGTTCATGCACCTTTTCAACTTCAGCACTGAATGTGGTTCCAGCTGAAAATGGGTACAGCAGAGATGAGAGCATCATGCTATTTGAAATATCTCCTTGGGAATTCCCAGCTAGTCAATTACATCCCAAACTGAGTCTTTCAGCGAGGAGCAACAGAGGTGTGCAAAGAGCCTGTCCCACAATACCCAATGAAAGCAGAGAATTCTCTGCACTCCTCCTTGATTCTTTGGGTAGGAAGGAAGAAGATAAGGAAGAAAGAAAGATTGGTGGTTCCTGAAGAACTCAGTGGTTCCTGAATTTGAAGAGAATTAATGCAAACCAGTTCCCCTGATGGTGCTTGCTTTTCTACATTCTCAAGCTTATAACATATATTGTGCATTGTTTCATCTGATGAGATCTTTTAAAGAGATAGGAGGGCACTAAACAGTTTGAGGTTATTAATCTGTCAAGCACAAAACATCAAAGGCTGCAAATTTTAAACCAGAAAGGATATTAAATATACAAGATACAAGAGGAAAGGAGTGGCAATAGGAAACCAAGAAAGGAATGGAACAGGAAAAATCCATCTAATGTATCCATTCAAGGATTTCTACCCTATTTGGAGGGTTCAAGTGGAATACTTCCTGAAATTACAATTAAGTCAATTCTAGTTACTCTAATTCATCAGCTTTTTGTTTTAATTTTTTCTGCCTACATAAGGCAAAAATTTCAGATTTGACAGAGCTGCCTCCTACACAGTTTCAGAACTGCCTTCTTGTAATGGGAAATGGACAGCATGGGTGTAGATACTAGTGATCCACAGCTATATTGATAAAGTTTTCCCCTTATTGTGTTTATTTCTCTATGGACAAAACATATGTGAGATTGAAGGAAATGTGGGCAAGAAGTGGAACAAATGACTGTGAACAATTAATAAAAATAGAGGAGGGTGCCGAAGAGTGCAGAAAGGAACTATGGGTAAAGAAGCTACTAATCATTTACAGGAAAGTCTGGAAAGGGACCACTCCACACCTTCAAAAAGAACAGAGGTAGTAAGTGAAGTAAACAAAGAAAAAGATGTTAATTTTTCATGAGCTTTTATGCTTGGCTTTTGAATGATAATTGTTCACTAAGGTGATTTACCAGCAGCAGGTGACAAACATCTTTTAGAAGAATCTTTTGAAATTTTGTCTAGTATTGCATTTTGGAGCTCTCACTTAGACTTGTGCCTGGTAATGCTGTAGTGAAATTGGACTTTGGCTAACCTTCAATTACCATAACAAGGCTTCTAGGATTCCCCATGGTGTCAGTGAGGAGAAGGTAGACCTCTCTAGGTGGTAAATCTAAGAAACTGAATTAGACTCCTACTCAGACTAATTAATTTTCTTGAGAAATGAAAGTGTGGAAAGAACAAAACACCTCAGCCTCTTTGGAAGAAAAGTGACAGAGCCAACAGACATGCAGTGGGCAGTGATGATCAGAAAGGAGGGATGGACAGTTTTACTTGGCATTGATCTTTGGTACTTCCTCCTGTTTTGGCTAGATCTGCTTCCCTGAGCACAACCCCAAAATGGCTGTGGCAGAAGGCACTACTCTCCTTTAAGAGGTATACATATTACATTTCCATGCAAAAGCTTCTCACCTTGATTTTATTCCTTAACCTAACAGTCATCACATCTATCTGACTTTGAAGGATTCACATTTTAGGGTTTTCAATTTAATATATCCAAAATGGATGTCTGCATTAGAAACTTCTGATCTATGTATTTTCCTGGAAGAAAGTTATCCTCATGAAATGGAGTTTCACACATATAATTCTACTGTCTGACACATACCAAACAGAACAAAATAAAAGAAACACCCCTATTTCCATTTACAAGTCTGTATTACAAAAGTGTCACGTGGAAGCTTCCCAGTAGGTTGTGGTGCATAAGCTGATTTATAGCTAACCCAGCTACCTTTTCTTTGCTCTAGCTGCACCCTCAGTCCTATTGAGTTCTTCTAGTCCTAAGAAGAGCCTGCATCTTACAATGCAGACAAGTTCTGTAGTATTGCAGAGAAAAACAAAAAGTGGAAGTATCTGAACTAAAAAGTATTACTGGTCTGAAAACCAGCATCCTGAGAAATCCCAAGTCTTACAGCAGAGGAGGGACTATTCAGAACACAAGGATTAACCGTAAGACTGTGGGAGAGGACCCAGACAAGAGAAGGTTGTCTAATCTCTGCTGCTCAGGCTCTAAATTTATTTAGAGTTTATGCAGTAACCGTTCATCCTGACTTGGTGAAACTTGTTCTTGCATACTGCTTTCTGTTTATTCCCAGCAAAAAGATGTCAAAGTATGCGAAGGAAATTTTATCCTTATTGAACATTAGCATTACCATAATACTCCAGCACCCAGACTGTGCCTTTTGGCACAGCAGTGAGTGGAGGACGCTGCAAATAAATTGCATGACCCTGGTGTTAGAGGGTTTGTGTTCTGAAAGGAAAGGGCACAGTGTTTTTATGGATAAATATTTATACCAGGAGAGCTATTTTGCTGAGGTATTTGTAGTTGCAGCTAGTACGTTAGATAAAGCTTGATTACATTCTGCCCTTCCTACACAACTGGTGATCCTTCCTATATTCTCTCTCTTCTCTGCGTGCTTTCCAGGATTTTTTGCAGTCTTTACTATAACCAATGTAACTTTGTGCTTAGAAGACTACAGCAGGGGAGCCAGCTATATTTTTGCATGTTTATTTCCTTGGCATATCTTTTTAATTTGTTGGAATGTTGGACAGGGCCCGCTCTCAAAATGTATTGTTTTGTGATCAAATAAATCCATAGTCTGGGTTACTCTGCTGCCCAGCAACAAATGACATTTCTGTCTGTCAACTTTTATGAACTCTTTCAACAAATATCCTCTTGAGATAGCTACAGTATTAAGACAGAAAACTGTGCTGTTTCTCTCAGGGAAACCCATACATATGCATTTTTCATTTTGACCTCTTTTTTATTTTTTTTTTTAAATAGCTTTTTTTTTGCAGTGCTGTGGCCCCCTGCATATCTTTCAGCTTTCTGTCTTTTTCCTTCAAGTTGAATCTGATTATTTTGCATTACTGATTGTAGTTGCAGAGCTTTCTTTGCAGTTTTACTTGCTATTTGGAGGCCCTTTTTTAGGATAAAGTTGCTTTTTCCCCCATCAACAATTCCTTGTGTATGGTGCTAACCTCACAAAAATGGCTGGTTTTAATTGTGAAATCTTTGATATTTCTGTACTAAGCTGCAGACACTGGAGTTTTCTACCCTGCAATGTGACTGTCTGTTCCTGTTCTGCTTCTTGGTTTCAGGCAAACACATGAGAATTTCAATTGTATTTTCATGTAATTTCCCTCTGCCTCATTGTTCCAATGTTTCAGACATTAGTTTCTAAGACCATATACTCCCCAGCATAAATACCTTAACTAAGATGTAGGCTCTAAACAATCCCTAAATAGTTTGAAGAGATCTGAACAGTTTTTACAGTGTTTTTTTTTTTTTTTTTTTTTTAAGTAAGGCAGAACTTCAGGTTTTTAGCTAAAGGGTTGCAGGTTTTGCATATTATCAAAAAAAAAAAATCAGATTACAGGTTCTTGAGGTTTTTATTTCAGACACTACTTTCAATCTGCTGGCATAGGACTGAGTGAAAGAACTTGCTTTGAGAAAATACTACTTAGTAGAAGTCCAGAATTTTCCAGAATACACTTAGTCACCATCAGCTTTAAAAGGAACAGTCACTACCATATTAGCACATGGTTTCTTTCTAAACTTAATGCTTTGCTTCATAAACTATTAACCATTTTTTTCCTTATTCTTGTTATCCAAGTCATATCCATAGTTTCGTAATTAGTTCTGATTGAGAAAGAATAAAATTGAGATGTCATAAAACAGATCTTTGCCTAAACTGTAGTACAGGTTGTAAGACCTGCAGCGACTTCTCAAAAGTTAATAGAAAGAAAAGAAAAGCTAAAGTGCTGCCAGATAAGCTTAACTATGTGTAAATGTGAATAGGAACTAGTACATGACTTGGATACTGAAGGACGTGAATATGGGATCAATCCCTTGCACAATTTAGAAGAAATGAGAACCATTTTCATCAACTATCTACTAAGAAAGGAGTGACAGAAGAGTTCTCCTTGGTTAGATCTTCAGAAGTTATTTTTAGCAGACTTAAAGAGAAAAATCACAGAATTTTTAAATGGTAAAGTGAAATAAATCATTGCCGGTGAAAATGGAGACTGCAAATGGAGAGCCATGCAGTCTAAGTCAGGTTGATCTGCTCCGCAATCAATTGGTCGAGCTGGCGGGTCATATCAAGTGTAACCTGATGCACCTGAACTCAAACCTGAATCTAAGGTTTTCTGCCTTTATTCTTTGCAAAGTCAAAACTCACCAACATATGAACATACCATTTTTTAAAATATTATATATAATTATAATATTATGTTTATATTGTAAATATAGTATTATAATATAAATGTTTTCTCATTATATGGTAATGTACTTGCTAAAAAAAACACAAAAAACACAACACAACAGGCTTTAATCACTCATCTTACTTTTTTACAGTATATTTAAATACAGCAAGGCATATTAGAGAACCTTGCAACTTTTTTTCTTTTAAAGTATGACACTCCGAATCAACTGGCTGACCTAAAACTCATAACCACCACCTGTTTTCCTAAAAACAATACTTTCTGTTTATCTGATGGCCCCAGAATTCTCTGCTGAGTTTCCTGGTGTCTAGTCACACACAAAGCAGTTTATATGACCTAAGCAGGGAAAAGCAATCCATGTGAAGTCCTTTTGTGGGCTGAAGAACTTAGTAATGCCCTGTAGCATTCTGCCCAATATTCTTATTGCTAGAGCCATCTGCTACCTGTAGTTCAACAGAGAGCATGACTTGGCTACAAGAAAGACTTTTTGCACAAAGATGTGTTCATCCAGTTTTTACTGGCTCTCCTGAGGTCCTTTTCAGGAGCTTACATTTTTTAAGTCCTTGGAGGAAGTAATTCATTCACCACACCCTTTTCTAGAGGGGACCTGGCTGACCACATGTTTTCTTGGGCATTGCATCAAAATTAAATATCCAAGGGTAAACACCTCCAGCCTACACATACATGTAGTTTGTGGACAAGTGCTTATAAAGTCAATTCTATAAAGAGAAAGAGAGAAGTTATGCTACTTGTATTTAATTTCTATATGCTGAAAGACAAATGTGTCTATTTCAGGCTACTACTGAAATATCCCAAAAGGCAGTAAGCAACTCTTAATATGAATGACACTTGACTGTGTTTGAAGAATATTTGGACTTTGACTTGGAAACAGTCAGACATTAAGGATGCACTAAAAAGGAAGAGATTCAGTTTTAACAGATTATAGAAACCATGTGTGACGGAGTGGAACAAATGGTAAGTAGTTGTTTTGAACATCATTGCAAAGGGCACTAGCAGTATTTTATGCACAAAGGATGCATAAACTGAAAAATATATCCAATAGCTTCTAACTTAACAGGCACTCTACATATGATCAGTCATATGCTGGACTGGTGGCCAAAACAGGTACGTGAAAAACTTAAGTAAAACAAATGCCACACTCACCCATTTTTCCCTGAACTTACAATGTAATTCTTCTACTATGTGGCGTCAGATAAAAGGATTGAGGTCAAAGTCCAGAACTCCATTGTAAAATTTCAGAACAGTTTGTGTCTATCCCATACACCAAACCCAGGAAAAATAAATATCCAATCTTATATCCTGTGTTATTAAAGTTTAGTTCACCAAATCACTGCACTATGCCACTTTTCCCCACCCTCAAAAGAACCTATGTAAAAAGCACCACATCACATCAAAGCTACTGAAGAGCTTCACCACCTTTCATGTTGCTGATCTACCCATTCAGCTAAGTACAAGTTATCATCTAATACATTATTAATTTCAGAACTAGACCTACTGAATTAGTGGTTGCTTTCCAGCCAAGGAGCTACCTTTTACAGCCTTGAGCTTCAACACTATACCCATCTCTTACCAGTTTCAGCAGTAAGAGGCTGCTAGATAGAAAGAATCAAGCTCTGTACCCAGTTCAAGATTTCTACTCTGGTGAAAAAAAAAAAAAAAAGATTGTATTCCTGGGGAAAAGAATACAATACATTAAACTAGAACAGATAGGTTTGCTGCCTTGCTGAGGAATACTGCTCCTCCCTGCTGCTGTAGCCCTGCTTTCCCTAGCCTAAACTAACAGAAGGATACTCACTTTTCCCAGGCTCTAGCACAGATCAAGTAGTAAGCAGGTTCACAGTTACTCTAGCTGGTATTTAACTTGCTCCCCAAGCAACTACCCACACATACAGATGAGTAAGACATTCTTTTCTTCTGCATGTCCTTTTCTTGACATCACCTCCTTGTCCATATCTCAGCAATTTCAATACTGGTGATTACTGGGTTCAGTTAAAGCATTGAGGATCTACTAAGCAATGTCTTTGAACATCATAGATTTTGTTAGCACCACACCTTAGCCCCACCAGAAGGTTACTTTTAAGTGAGCAGTCTGTGCCTAGGATCCTGTTCAAGCCTTAAAAGAGAAAACAGCAAATTATGTCAGAGATCAGCTTTTCTTACATATTTCTCAGTATCTGAATGGGCCAGCTGCAAGATACTCTAAGAGCAATGAGTCCTGTTTTGAAAAGCACAGTCAACAGGTATCATACCGGATTAAACCTGCAGGTGTGTGGCAAGATGTGCCTCCCTCACTATCACCTGTTTTGAAATCAAGTTGTAGTGTAGCCACATCTGTTTCATCTTGAAGCAAGTAGTGATAAATAAGAGAAATCAGTATACGGAATAAAAATGAAGACTGAGTCCAGTGGGTATTTGTACTATCTATAGATATATATTCAGCTGTAATTTATGAGAACCCATCAAGAATGGAATTGTGATCTAATCTTTTAGACATATTTTGCCTTTTTAATCTTAGGAAACCAAATTAGTAGGGATTCATATTGGATTTTCTTCTGTGCTAATGTGTTGCTTTCTGTTACTGAAGTCCCCACACTCTTAGGACAGGCCACAGACTGAACTGGCTATTATTTAAATGACAACATGAACCTGTGAAGCGTAATAGGCCTAATGGGCAATAGAAATGAACATGGAGGGTTGGAAGAATTGATTAGCTGGTGGGATACCAGTAAATACAAAGTGGTTAATCACAGGTGGACTCAACACCTTGATCTCCCAATCAATAGCACTTGCAGGTTCAGAGCTCACAGGGAAGCTCTGGGTTTAAAGAGAACATAAAAGGTATTCTTTATTCTTTGTTATTTTTACAGTGTGCTGCACTTGTGTGTCCCATTTCATCCTAGCAGTCTAAAGGCTTTTACAATTTTGTAAATGAAGAAAACACTTCACCCATTTCAGAGAGAAAATATACCAGCTGTTCAGTGTCTGAGAGTAGCATAGGTCTGTGGATAAAAAGGGTACTATATCTCATTGTAGCACTATGATTTGAGGAAAGGGGATTTAGACAGACTGCACTTTTAAACCTAAATAAGTACTCAATCAAGATTGAGGCTAATTACCCATACTCTGGCAGAAATCCTACAAAGTTTTTGAATGGGCATGGGACCAACATCTACTGTGAAAGATGCCACCTTTAACTTCCCTGATCACCTTTGGCAGGTAGAAGCACAGTAAAATCTGCAACTCGCCTAGGGAGGAGTGAACTAGAAAGAGGCACAGTTTGATTTTCCTTTGAGCTAGAGAGAAAAATGAAGAGGGGGAGGGAAGCCCATACACAAGGCTTATGTTTCAGCCAGCAACTGCTGAGCTGTCCCTGCTGTGAACTGATAACTGAGACTGATAATAAATGTAGCCTGACTCTATCAGCTGTACAGACTTATTGTGCCTGTCTGAAAATAGAAATAAAATCAAGTAGGGCCAAAGACGGTCCAAAATGAATTCTCAGAATACCCAGACCTCTGTGAATTTTGGCCATGCAGTTAGTAGAAAACTTAGACACAGGCCACCTCAGGACAGGCTTGAAAACCATAAATCCCAGCTAACATTGTGCTAGCTTAAGTCTCGGGGTTTTCATTTCATATCTTCAAATGTTGTTTGGTAACTTCAGGACTGAAAAAAAACAACAACAACAACCACAAAGCAATATCACACTGTCCTATTCAGACTGAAATGTTCCACTAGAAAACAGACTTCTTATATTGCTGTGATGTTTTTTTACAAAT
This sequence comes from Anser anser, assembly GCF_964211835.1. Taxonomy (NCBI): domain Eukaryota; kingdom Metazoa; phylum Chordata; class Aves; order Anseriformes; family Anatidae; genus Anser; species Anser anser. The sequence continues at coordinate 106,393,249 of NC_139720.1, read as the reverse complement.
ATACCTTTGTTCTTTTCTTATCATATATTGTTACACTTTTTGACATGCAGCAAGCAGCTTACCCATAGTAACTGAATGATATTTGCAGCTACCCAGCCTTAAGCTGGCTGCCTGCTGGCACATCTGGTCTTGTACTGCTGCTTGTGCTGAGACAAAGAGCCACAGCCATCTTGCTGCTGGGCTGCATGGAGATGCATGCAGAAATCGGGAATTCAGATAAAAAGCTTGTCCCATCCTAAGTCATGCCTGTGCGTCTCAGTGCTGATTCTCAGCACTGATAGGAGGAGAGCTCAGGGAGACTTCAACAAATTAACAATTCCAAAAGGCTGAAAAGCAACGGAAGTGATACATTTCCCTCTCAACTTAGCTAGCTAGCTAGCTAGCTAGCTAGTTATTTAGTTAGTTGTGGTCTTGGGATGGGTCTTCAGTCCAACGTTCTCCTGCACTTTTCCTGTAGCTGCTTGTCTTGTTGCCTCCCTCCTATACCAATCTCCATGTGCTGGTGCTCTTATGAACATTCACCAAGCATTTTGTCCCTCCTCTGCATAAATCCATATATATTGCTACCTATGGAGAAAAAGCTACACTGCTGTCTCAGTGTAATGTTGCACATGGCATCCTCAGAGCCTTTGGAGCTTTGAGGGCCCATCTGATGCCTACAGAGCCATTGCAATGGAAAATGTTAAGACTGAGACTGCAGCAAATAGAAGGAAGTAAAAAGAAAAAAAAAATAGTGACTGAAAACAAATACACAAAAAGGCTGAAATTAGGGATAACAACAGGGGAAAAAGTGAAAGCAAAAACATTACCTTACCATGGAAACTGTTGGTGCTACATATAGACAAAAGTCTGTCAGATATTCCTTTTTAAATCCCCTATTTACAGGGATTTGTAACACAGCTGTAGAAGGTCTCTCCAGGCTGAAAAGTGGCTTATAAGGTCTCATGAAAGAAAGTTTAAAAATATATTTAAATCTTTCATTCTTCAGTATAAAATTATGAATGTTAATTACTTTTAAGATCTATGCAAATAAATGCCAGAGTAATTTAACAAATCCCTTGACTCTATGTCAGGCTTTTTGATATATTATTTACAAATCTGCTCTATCGTTTCTGTGAATAATTCTAGGTATTTAGACTCTTCACAAATTCAAAGTTCAAAATGCAGCAGAGGCTGTTTTTGATTAAATAGGTAGAGACCGATCTAGACACCTAGCTGTATTTTTCTTGGGAGTGGCTAGACATTTCTTGAAGGTGGAAGAGAGAGATAAAAGTCACTGAGGTTCCTTTACTGCTAGCAGGGTATTTCTTGGTAAGGACAATACTGAGACCGTCAAGTCTGCAAGTGCTCTTTGACTATTGTAACCTCAAAGCAGTGAAAAAAAGTCTTGGAAGAGGAGTGAGAATCTGGATGAAAACAATGCCTAGAATCCAACTTTTTTTGCAAGTGGTCAAAACTCCAAGTCTAAAATTTGCTACCTGCAAATATTTTGCAGTATTTCCTTAAGAACTGCTGTCTCTGCAAATACTTCTGCCAAAGGACTCTTTCAATAGACTATTTATAAGGGGTAAACACAAATGGGACATTATAGCAGAGCAAACAGAAGAGTTGTCTATTTGCAAACACACTGGCTACAACAGGTCTACTCTTCTGATCTCACAGGTTTATAACTTTGTCTTGCCCAATTTTATGAGTTGTTCAAGTAGTATTTTTTTTTCCTTTTCACCCTCTCACACCACATTTTTAGCAAGTGATGACTGTGTGAAAATATGTGTTTCTATAAAATTCAGTATGCTCACAAGCAGGTTTAAATGTTCATTGGCACAGCTAAAGACAATGAGTATGGAAATGACTACTGAGGCACCAGGAATTAGATTTTTGCTCATCACCAAATAGAATGAAATCAACATTTCTAAAACTTTGGAACCCGTGTGTTTGGCCACAAATCTGAGTCCTCTTTTTTATTTCTTAAGAAGCTGAGAATGAAAACAGATGGATGAAGTACTAATTTTCCTCCAGGATTTTATTTCTTTTAGTCTGACCTTCTACTGACATATGCACCAGGGACCCTTTAGACCTGAGTAATAATAAGAAAAGTGCAGATATTTGTTCTTAATTCTGTGGTATAAGGTGCTCTGGTATGACACAAACTACTCACATCTAGGTCATCAGAGAAAGAAGAAAGTGCTTTCTGCATGGTTTGGAAGCACTGAACTTTCCATGAGTAGTTCCAGCTTCAAATGCTGTTCAAACCTGTCCACATTTGAACCATCCAGCTGCAGCGCAAGAGGTGTTCGTTTCTTGATGGAGATGTGCCAAGGCATATGGAATGGGGAAGAATTGCTCTATGCAATCCATGCCTTGGCACACAGTGCCTCTGAACGTGTCACAGCGATTAAAAAAGTGGAGAGAAACTGCACTGAACTGGCAGATGTCACTGGTTCACTGCCTGCTCTGGCTGGGATTTGTTCTCAGAGGGCGAGCTGGGGGATTAAAGGGCTGCCGCTGGCAGCGGGTGCCTCCATGCAGCGCAACGCCAGAGCCCAGCAGCCAGAGTGCGGGGGAATGGGGCGGTCGTAGGGATTTGGGCCGATGGGCTTTTGTTAGATAATGTTATTTTCTCCTTTTCTGCTGGGTTCTGAATGGTGGGAAAGAAAGGATACCTGAAGTCACACTTTTTTTAATGCCATTTCTGTTCCCAAAGTGATCTTGCAGATATCTTTTGTAGATTCCTCCACAAATGAAGTAGACTTAAAAAGCTGGAAAAGTGTAATTCTTGATGTTTGCACTTTTGTGTAGAACTGCTGGATACAGCTTCTTCATTGTTTTCAGAACTCTTTTATGTCTGGATTGTTGAGGCTTTCTCTAAACGTAAAAGCTACTGACTTTAGGGACCTGTTTTCAGAAAAGCTGCCCCAGCTCCCACTCCCTTTCAGGAGAAGAGAAAACGAGATGTATATTGCCATAAGCTTGGACCATGCTATGACAAACCTGCCATGTCCAAGGTTGATGCACATGTGGGGATGGAATGTAATTTCAGAGAAAATCAGGTGCTGTTTTAAATCCAATAAATGTTTTAATTACATTGATATAATTCTGTATTATAATCTTTTCCTTCAGCTACATTCCCTTTGTCCACTATAGAAATTACATACACAGGAGTATATGTAATACATATTGCATACTTATTTAAATATGTAATATACTGCTGTACATTTACACTTAGAGTGGCATAATACCTAGATACAACAGATACCTGGAATTTCAGATAAATACATACCTTTTTTTCACAGTTAAAGCTGTACAACTTTTAAGGCAGTACTAAAAACAAAACAAAACAAAACAACAACAAAAAAACAAAACAAACAAAAACCCAATTTTTTAGAAATTGTAAAGCTAAATAAAAGTCTATTTCTTTGCATTTGCAATTTTGTCACAAGTTAAGTATCATATACATTTTAAGTGATTTAAGTCACTACATGTAGTTACTTTAAAACCTACAGCCATGCAAAATTATACTAATCTGATTGGCAGCATGCTTTTGAATGTAATTAATATTGTGAAAATAAAACATGAAAAACTGTGATTGATTCTGTGTGTGCATGCTGGATACACAAATTGCACTAAATCTCAAGAGTAAAAAAGCTACTATTCACAATATTGGTTATCCAACTTTACCAGAATATAATTGGCCCTCAGGGAATACAACACAGTGTAAAAAGTGAAATATATAGAACAATAGAAAGTGAGCACAGAAAGTAAAATAAATAAATAAATAAATAAATAAATTGTTTTACTGTATTTTAAAATAATTTTTGAATCCATCTTAATTTGTTTTGGCAAATATAGAAAATGAAATTTCAAATCTATTTATTATTAACACAGTTATCAGTGAAAAAGAAACACAAATATAAATAAGACTGAGACTTATCTACAGATATTCCCACCGTGTCTGAAAAGCTAGTTTTCATCAATTACATTTTGCAATCACTGAGAAAAAAATGTCTCAGTAGCCGAGCTTTTTATGCTCAGTGTTTCTATTTAAGGACTACATGTAGGACGACAGAGAGTGGGTAAATTTTTACATGGTTAAACAAGTATGGGAGTCACTCACGGTGACATCTTGCCCTCAGTCACCTTGAAAGTATTAAAGGACCAGACTGAAATATGATTTTGGTGAATAATTTGGGGCAGATGTGTTTCAGAAAGTCATGAGGGGCAGGGATGACAGGGAATAACCAGTCTGCTCCACAGCTCCATTCCTGAGGTTCTTATCCCTGGGCTTTTAAAAAGACTGTGGTAGCAGGCATTTTAAAATGCTAACATCATCCATGTTGCTGCAGTGCTGCTCCTGCCAGGCACAACAATACAAACAGACTGTTTGTGCCTGAGAGTTCATAATTAACTTAATGACAAGAAGCAAGAAGAAAATACAACGAAGTGAGGGCATGAGATGTTTCTGAGCAGTGGATGAATGATGCTCATGGCAGACACAGCACCCTGACTGTCCAACTGCCACCAAGTGTTTCATAGGCATGTCAAGACAGGCAGATCTGAATGAGATTCAGGGGAGGGTTCCTCCTTCCCTAAGCAAGCTGTAGTCTCTCAGGGACAGCTGAGAACAGCTGAGGGGCACCAGGGTTGGGGGAACTGGTGCAAACAAGAGAGAAGGGCAGGACTGGAAGAAGAGCAAAGAGAATTGTAAGAAAAGAGGACCAGGATAGAAACAAGAACTCTAAAAGAGGGAAAACTGCAGCAAAGGGGAAGATGAGCAGAACAGGGCGGATATACAGAGCACACTCATATGGAATAGAATTTCTAGGTCTCAAAACACCTTCTGTTTAAAATATCTTTTGCTGGTTCAAATAGTAGCACTGTGAGCAATGAGTCTGAAAGTCTGTGCTGTGTTGATGACAGGTGTAGTGATCAGTACAGTCCAAAAGCAAACTTTATTTTTTCCCCATTTTTTCAGGTTCAAGTGTAGGAAATGACATTTAAAAGTACATAAAGGGATTGCTGTTGTAATTGCTACTTGAGAGATGTAAAGTTCGAAAACAAAGCAAAACTAAGATTGTGCAACCTTGATTCAACCCCTGGATGCAGATGTAATCTTTCATTAGAAGTTCACGAAGAATTTTTGCATTGTGACTCCTTCTGGATCCCCTGTGTCACCCACCTGCATGTCCTCATAAGTGCTCAGATGTAGGCAAAAAATCAGAGTATGTTGTGCATCTTAAGAAGTATTCACAATGAAGTGGGTTAAGGTGGCTTGTGTACAATATTCCTTTAAGGTAACTGTTGTCAATTTTAACAACAGTAACAAATTATCTGCTAGTATCTCATGTTCTGCTATTAAAAGTATGACAAGTACAAACACTTATCCTTGTACCTTAATTAAAAAAACCTAAGTGTTGTTTCTTCTCAAAATGGATGACATTCACTTGATTACTGAAAGCATAACCACACTCAGCTTTAACCACAACAAATTATGCATCACGCCCACATCTTATGTTGTTAATGGCAATGTAAGTACAATCTTCAAAAGCATCCAGTAATGGGTGTTTCATTAGTTATCCAAAAATAGCAGAAAACTACCTTTTATGTCATTGCAAGGTCTCTGCACTTTCTAAAAAAAATGTATGCTTTACTCCTATATGCTCCCTTTTCAGAGAAAAGCAAAATATCTTAGAAGTTCTAATATGCCCTGTGCTTTGCACAGGCTTGGTTTTCAAAACAGTTAATGGGAGCTCATTATCTTGAATTATATTAGTTAGATCTGCAATGTAAAACTATCTATAATATACCTCAATATTATTGTGCTGTATTGACAGAAAATACTAAAACAGGAAATCTAACTGAAGGATGTACCATTGAGCTTGCTCCTGGGAGGTCTAAAAAGTGATACATGTCCTAAGGGGAACAACAGCAACTGAAATTAAATCAAGTCCCTGGATTTTATCCTGTAAAGTAGCTATAGAAAGTGACTATTTCTAATGTAAGTTGTTCAAATAATTGGGCATCAAAGGAGCTCAGGAACTCTCATGCTGAGGAAGACCAAAGAATAATACCAAGTTTTGCTTTTCTACCAATGTTATACACAAGGTTTTGGGGAAGATACAAGTCCCAAGTGAAATACTCTCTAATTGTGTATTATGTAGGGACAGAGGCAAGTTTTCCCTTACTTCAGCCACTCTACTCATGCTCTGAAATATGATGGCTCTCTGTAATTTTCATCTTGATTACTTAAATGGTAGTTTCCATCCTCATTTATGTTTACCACTCTGTATTAACCAATACAGTCTACCGTTAATAGGATTAAAAGGCACTGAAATACACAAATAGATCATTAGAGACAAATTACATTTGTAACTAATGTGATTCTTAAGGCAAAGAATTGATAATCATCAGATGGTGGTAGACAAAGGAAAGGAAAGGAAAGGAAAGGAAAGGAAAGGAAAGGAAAGGAAAGGAAAGGAAAGGAAAGGAAAGGAAAGGAAAGGAAAGGAAAGGAAAGGAAAGGAAAGGAAAGGAAAGGAAAGGAAAGGAAAGGAAAGGAAAGGAAAGGAAAGGAAAGGAAAGGAAAGGAAAGGAGAGGAGAGGAGAGGAGAGGAGAGGAGAGGAGAGGAGAGGAGAGGAGAGGAGAGGAGAGGAGAGGAGAGGAGAGGAGAGGAGAGGAGAGGAGAGGAGAGCAAAGCAAAGCAAAGAAAAGAGAAGAAAAGAAAAGAAAAGAAAAGAAAAGAAAAGAAAAGAAAAGAAAAGAAAAGAAAAGAAAAGAAAAGAAAAGAAAAGAAAAGAAAAGAAAAGAAAAGAAAAGAAAAGAAAAGAAAAGAAAAGAAAAGAAAAGAAAAGAAAAGAAAAGAAAAGAAAAGAAAAGAAAAGAAAAGAAAAGAAAAGAAAAGAAAAGAAAAGAAAAGACGTGGCTGAACATGTATTTAGAAAGAATCTCAATTTATCCAACTTCAGCAGTATGTTCAGTACTTAGAAAGAATCTCAATTTATCCAACTTCAGCAGTATGTTCAGTGCCTCAGTTCCCACCGCAAGTAAATAGATTATCCTCCCCAGCAAAAATGGTATGCCAACCCCTCCAGGATCTCATGGTAATGCTATATTCCCCTTGAAGCAAAGGGGAATTCCCTCATGAGAGTCTGATTATTTGTAGGTCCAGATAATCAAGCAGCAGCAGCTCCTCTCCTTCCCTGTTGATCTGGCCCAGAGGCTCTTTCATTTGCTGTACCAGCTCCAAACAGCTTGGCTTATGCTCTAACCCCCTAGCTAGAGATACTTGTGCAAGCTCTCCCAGAACCTCCCATGTTCAACATACTTCTGTCTCATGGGAGCTTTTTCTAAAGTCTTCTTGATCTGAACCTACATTTTCTCTCCCAACACTTTTCATTTTCCTTTTAGTCTCCATTCATGTGGACCATTTCCCCAAGTTTTTCTCAAATACTTTTGTAAATAGAGTCACCTTTCCTAAGTCATCTACCAGTTAAGAGAATAATCATAATTTTCTCAGGATCCCATTAGGAATACTGAAGTTGTTTTTTCCATGACTTTCTCAACCTTATATTCTGCAATGTGCTGTTACTACTGCCTTAGGATTCATCTGCTCAGTGGCTCTCTTAAGCTGCTGCATGCTTTTTCTCATCATTGCTTCCCCAAAAATCTCAAGTGTCTATAAGAGCACCAAAGCTGACCCATTTGAGAAAAGAAAAAAGGAGTAAGGCAATTCTGGAGCAAGAGTTAGCAAATTCAGTCACACTAGACAAATGAAATAATCTACAAAGTTTAGTGAACACATTCCCTTTTCTAATCTACTATGCTGCTTCCAAAACACAGCCATTGCAATATACGAAAACAAATAACATCACTGGGAAGTCAGTTAAGGATCATGAACCTTCCAGTCTGATTATGGTATGGTAGGCCCTTGAAGAACATGTGCAGAGAAATAACACATACCTATTTAGTAATATTTTACTGGTTATTATGTGTATTCTTTGGATTTCTATACATTTCTTTATACTGGATCCAGACATCCAATTATGAAGAAGCAAAAGCATCTTTCCTGATGTAATAGTTTAGTCAGATTATGGGTGACAGTTTGTGTAAATTGCAGGCTTTAGAAACATTATACTTTGGGCATGTCACATCAAACTTATGGCGTATCATGTAATGAGTTAGACAAGTAATACAGGTTGACAGAAATCTGCGTGCCCCCAAAGATGATAAGCTAGAGCTCAAGTGATGTGTCAGGGTTACATGTAAGCTGTAAGTGAACCCAGCTTTTCTATTAATTCTTATAACAAAGCAATACTACTTGCAGCAGAGATGTTTTTGTGCCTTAAATAAACTCTTGACTGTCCAGGAACTCCGCAGTTTTGTGATCTCTCACTTCTTATAAATCACCCCATCTGAAAGTATGATGCACGGAGCTCATAAAACTGATCAAGAAAAAGTGTCTAACAACAGAAAATATAGCATGTATCAGTGTTTCAAGACTTGGTTGATGTTAAGGAACTTCCCATGTGTTCCCCAATTCACCTGGATTGCTAAACCAACCTAGGAGTACCCAGTAGAGGAGCAGAGCCTTCAGAGGGGAGAAAAGTCACCTTGGCCTGCACAGGCGTCCACATGGTTAAGATTTGGTAATCTAAAGGAATAGATTGCTCAGAACTGACTGCTCCTCTCTTCTGGCAGATGTCCAGATTTGTAGTAGGAAGCCAAGATCATACTCAAAAGCTTTTCAACCCAGTGAAGAGCAACAAAGAATAACAAAATTGCTTACAGTGAATTCCTTTTTCAACTCTAACAAAGTTCCTCGCTCCAAGTTACAAAACATTGTCTCTCCCTGTGTATTTCTCTTTCTTACAAAAGAGGGATGCTGTCTGAAGCACTGAGGATGCCAAGGAGGAATTTAAAATCATCGTATTCAAATTAATTCAAATTGCCAGCCACTGTGTTCTTTACCAACAGTGTGCATTGCCAGGCAACTCCTGGATTTTCAAAAACATGAGCTTGCTTACAAATTTATGAACAACACAAAAGCAATGAGCACAATGAGCTGTGATGCTTCTAGATTTCATGCATCAATTTTTCCTTCTCTTGGTGCTGTGCCACAACTCTGACATGCAGCTGGACTAAGTGGATAGCTGCATTGAGCTGCATTTCAAATACTCCACCATGAGGATCCCACCTATTTTTCCCCAGCAAGGGGAGGAAACAGGTCAAGGGTGTCACTTTACACATATGTGCATGCATGTACACACACACATATTGCTGACTCAGGAGCAGCTCTAACTGAAAAGAAGTGATAACTTGGGGGAAATTGTAGTTAGTTTAAACTGGGGGAAAGGAACTAAACATGAAAAAGTTGGAAGTACATTCAGCTTCAACCTATTGTTTCAGGCACTCTCACAAAAGGTGATTAAATGGAAACACAGCAGGTGTAAAAACAAATCTGCCCCTAATGGCTTTGTTGGAAACTTAAGCTTTTGTTTGATGTAGGTTTAGTAGAGCTTTCATGCTGTTTCATGGTTAGGATATTTCCCCCTAAGGTAATGTGTCAGGTATTGATAAGTTTGTTTTAAGTTTTATATAATTAAAGCAGTAAATAGAATACTGACATGTCTGTGACCTGAAACACTGTTTAATAGATAAGTATATGTGCGGCTGTGCTACAAAAACATGCACAGAATAAAATAGAGGTCAGCCAAGGTCCTCTACCCTCAGTGAAATTACCCGTTTACTCTAAATCACGCATCAGCACTAAAATTGCAGGGAGAAAGCACCCCTCCTCCCCCCACTACAGAGACAGATGGAAGAGACCTCCAGCTGGAGACTTTTCAATGTTTTTGTGGATAGAGCTGATATATCCAGAAATTAAAAGCTGTATCTACTCATTTTTTGCTCTTGTGATAAGTATGCTAATTGGATAAAACAAGCACAGACACTTGCAAATACATTGCTACAAGATTTACTGTTTAATATCCATTCCAGCAATGAAAATGATTCTGTTTGTGTTAGAAAAGAGAAGCCAAGGAGAAAGGTCATTATATTGTGTCTGCAGCTTTCATTCCTAATATGTGATTCTCATTTCTCAGTAAAGGGAAAATCAATACCCTCTTTAAGCTGCCTTGGATTCCAAAAAGATAGAGCTTTTACCCACTGCATAGCAGTGATTTAGAGTGATCACAAGATATATTATGCCATGCTGTTTTTTACAAAGCTCTGAGGTTCATTTCAACATTTTTTAATTGTTCCATTGAGTCTTGTCTGGACTAGCAAGAAATGAACATTTTAAATGCTATGATTGTTTAGCAGAAATTTAACTCTTTCTTTTATGAGTTGCTTCTTAACACCTTACTGATCTCAGCAATGATTTAAGTGAAGGATTGTACTCACAAAGCTGGAAGGTTAAAGGCAGATATGGCATCCAGGATTCCTGACGATAATGAAAGAAGCTCATACGGGTTCATACAGTTACTAGGGCTTACATAGCAAGAACTTATGTCTGTAACAGACACACATGTAATTTGTTCCCACTTATTTATTTATTTATTTGTTTATAAGACCAGATTCTCAGCCAGCTAGGTTGAGAAGGCTGAGAAGAGAAGCTAGATCATTACTGAAAATGATGAAATAAAAACAAGTTTTAGGATAATTATATGAAGATGTGTTGCATATATTCTGAAAATACCCTGCGATTTAGTGACACACCTGGACACAAACATCAGGAGCAATGGAGACTTGTTGTGGAGTAGGAGCTCTTTCTGCCAGACATGAGGGAGCAATTGGGCTCTCTGTAAGTAGGATGCTGGAGTCAGCACCTGGAGTGTAATCACTAACTAAACTAGGACATGGCACACTCCAGCATTAGTCACCACCAACAACAAAAAATCTGAACAAAGAGAAGTGAGAGGATGTTTCTCATAAGAAGAAACCTCTTGCAAAAAAAAAATATCATTAAGCTTATACAGATCAATATCACCTGTGACATCATAAACTCAGATATTCAGCACTAAAAATGCAAGCCCTATCTCCTTGGCATAAGGTTCCCATCTAACCATACACATTTAAACATGCACGCAGGCTTATCTTTAAGCATGCGTTTCAGAGCTGTGATGCACTAGGCATGGGAAGACTAACACAATTCTGATGAGCAGCTTCTTCCTGCAGTTGCTGGGGCATGCTGTACAGAGGGCTGGACAAGGCTGTACATGAAAGCCATTATCCACCACTTATGAGGGTTTTCAGATCTGGATCCAGATTCTGATCCTGACTCATCAACCCATAACAATCAGATTTCCTTAATTTCAGTCTCAAATTCCAAGCTATGCATTACTTTTTCCTATACTTCCTGTATTCATTTCTCTCTTCCATTTTTTTAACATAAACACGGAATTTAAATTTGATATATGTAAAAAAATAAAAAAATGCCATTGCCACCTGCTCCTTTCCCCTCACCATCACTCACTAAAGACACCATCTGGGAATGACTAGCAACCAGAGCAGAGAGTGAGCAGTCCATATGTTAAAATTTAAAATTTGACAGCCCTATTCTGGCCTTTTCCATCACCCACTATTTTTCTATTTTATGGTTTCATTACTATAACTAGTTTCTGCAACATTTGCAAGGATTAAACCATTTTTGCACTGCACTTTTTTTTTTTTTTTAAATTTTGGTTAAATATTTTGTTTAAGCTGAAATCCAGCAAATTATGTCCGCTTTCAGACTTCTTCATAAAATTTATTGTGAAAAGGAATGAGATATTTAGATATAAAAATGTGTGGCAATTACTGGAGAGCTAACATAAAATTATTAAACTAGAAAGAAAGATTAAAAGAAAACACATCTCTCTCTCTCTCGTCCTCTGTTCATAACTCTTTGCAAGACCAGGAGGAAACCCAAATACCTCCTTTCCAATCCTCACTTCCATCCCAACATCCTATCTTGTGAATTTGCCTTATCATTTCCCATACATCTAAAGTGTTGGTGAAACTCTTATTGAAAAACAAGGGATGAAAAAAAAAGTAAAATGCGTTCATGACACTAAAAATTGAGAGCAGAAATTCAAAGGAAGACACTGTACCTGAAATAATGCTTGTTGCTTGTATAGTATTCCTGGACTCAATTTCAACAGACGAACTCCTCTTGTAACAGTGAAACTTGTAGATGCATACCTCTGTAAAGGTTTTTGGTGTGTATTCATGTGGGGGACATTATAATCTAGTCTCAGACAGATGGAGCAAAAATAACTTGGGAAAAAGGCCAGATACACAAACGTTTTTATATATACAAAACAAAGCCATATTGAAGCATTCCACCAAATATCGGCATATCTCATACATTTATCTTTGAATGGATTCATTTGTTTAAAAAGCACAAAAAGGTTCTGTGAGACTGTTTATGAACATCTGAAAGAAGTTTAGACATTGCAGGACTTTACTATTACATACTGAATAAAAAAGCACCCGATAAGACTCTTTGAAACTGAAACTACGTTAAGCATTTATTTTAAAATAAAACCTGCAACTACACTGATAAAAGCTTCCGACTGGTTTTGCACTCCTCTCATCACCCTTTCAAGGTTATGCAGTGCCAAAACAAATATTATTAATGCAACTCAGGAAGCTTTCTTACTAGCCTGACAGCCCAGTGGATATCTCAAGGATGTGCACAAAATCAAGAAAATGGGAGGAGAGAAAGATGAGATTCATAAGAACAACTGTTGGAGAAACACAATTCACTTTTTTAAAAGGTCTTATGAATTTCTTGGGCTTTATCACTTTAACATTCATTTTGTTAGCAATTTCCTAAATTAGAACAATTCTAAAATGTTTTAATTTTCTATAAGTCTATTTTTTTCTATTTTTAAACATTTGTGGAGATGAGTGTATTTATAAAGTGTTTGATCAATATACTCTTTACTACCAGTCAAAAGTGAGGTGGTTAAGGATCAGATTCTATCATCTTCAAACCTCTGAATTAATCAGCAGCATTTGCCACAGAGAAAAGGTTTACTTTGAGGTGTCTCTATTAGAAGCACAGCACCAGGCAGGAATCAGCTAGCACTATTCAGAGAGTTGTTTCTTTTATCCACAGAGCGTGCAGCTCTGAGATTTACAACTAAAGATCTAGCTGTGTTGTATCAGTGAAAACCTATCCTATAAAAAGCATGTATTTTATACCTGCTCTCCATCCTCCCCTTGTATTTTGGAGCCCTACTGGTGTGACAGCCAGCTGTGACCAGACTTGATTACTTGCTTCTCTCACTGAATGGCTGGATCACATCCAAGGCTTCTTATTTACAAGGCTAAAACTGAAACCAGGTCACTCTTGTTTGTATACAGGTGCTCTATTAGGAGAGATCCTTTAGGGAAACAATCTTTTATTTGAACAGTAAAAGACATTGATACTTTCTAATCTGAAAAGTCAGCAAAAATATTAGGGTCTTTCTTATGTTAAGAGGAAAAGTGGTGATGGAGTCACGAGTTTCTCAAATTCAGCGTTCTTTTCTCAGAAAGCACATATTTAGCCCAGGGAAACACCGGGAGTGAAATAAAACCAAAAAATACAACCGTTGCAACTACTAGTCCAAGTATTGCTTTGCCCAAAGCCAAAGCATTTAGCCAAGCTTTACTTTAACAATTTTTAAAAAATTATTTAGAATGTAATTTTCATTTATAGATGTGTTTTCTGTCTTTTTTTCACTATGACATGAGATAAGGAAAAATGCCTAAAATAATGTGTCATCTTTTGCACTATTATTTAATATTATGTTATTATGACATAACAACATATTTTGACTTTATGTTATTTTTATTTTATTGTGTAGTAGAATAGCAAAAGCTTTAATATTCTTCTGTTCTCTGAGTGGTGTTCTGTGACTTTCAAGCTGCTACTATCACCAGTAAGAAACAGTTAAACATTTGTTTTACTTTTGTGTTCAAAGTTCCTCTTGTTTCTTGTCACATCAAAATGTTTGACAGCCATATTTTGAAACCAGCACTCCATACTACTATCAAAAAACTCTGACATTTCTCTCTCTTTTTTTTTTTTCTAGAAGTTAATGGGAAGATATCAATAAGAGAGAGGGGAACAAGATGCAATAGAATAAAAACCAAACAAAAATCTAATACAATCATATAAAAAGTGTTATCATGTTATCATGGAGGCATATATAAAATTTAAAACATAAAATACATATTTAAACAAAAACAAGGGTTCAAAATAAAGTTTTAATCAATGGTTTTTAGAAATAAGTTGATCGCTGAGTTTCTATGCAGTTTTAGAATTCAGAAATGAAAAATTTGTAAATGATTCTGGATGTTTTGAGGCCTTACCAGCTTATCCTTGAGCAGCCTCGGCAGCTATGGATCACATTCTGGTGCAGTTCTCACGTGATGTGCGAGCACCTCACAAACCTATCACAGCTCTGCTCCAGTAAGCATCACATGCTAAAGACACAACTAGCAGTACTTCCAAGGCTTTACACTATGTACACAAAACTTTAACTCACTGATCAGACTGTCTGTGTCATTAAGAATATTTTCTTCTAAGTTTTTCTTTTCAGAGCTGAAAATAGGAAAATTCAATGGGTAGGATTCATCCATTGCTGGGAGGTGCAGTGTTTGTCTAGTCTCTGTGGACTTTGCCTCTCTCTCAGGTAAATGGATTCACCATCCAATTTCCAAGTGTGAGGAAGACTTTCTATTGCCTTCCAGTATCTTCTCAGTATTTGGCAGTGCTCAACTACAGCAAATTCTCAGCTTAAGGGTGATATGCAAAAATCTCCCTTGAATTTTCACAGAAGATGCTCTTAATGGCACTTACCTTTTTCTGCAGAAATGTAGTCTCTAAAGCAAGAAAAAAAAAAAAAAAACAGAAAAGTTGCACTGTATCTTCAATACCACAGATAAAGGTGTTAAAGATGTTATGTTGGTACCATATTGAATGATTTAATTAAGGTAAAGATGATTTTTCCATTATAAAAAGGGATTCTGAGGAGGTCATACTGCAGCTATTGCATGCTGCTTTGGGCTGAAGCAGGGCTTTACAACTAATTGCTCAAAAAATAATTTTAAATTCCTTACTACAAGACAGTGATATTTAGGCTGATACTTCTGCTAGTTCTTTGCACATCGATGAATTACTCCATCAGAATCTCTTTTCCAGTGAATCGCAGAATCACAGAATCATCTAGGTTGGAAGAGACCTCCAAGATCACCTAGTCCAACCTCTGACCTAACACTAACAAGTCCTCCACTAAACCATATCACAAAGGGCTACACCTAAACGTCTTTTAAAGACCTCCAGGGATGGTGACTCAACCACTTCCCTGGGCAGCCCATTCCAATGCCTAACACCCTTTCAGTAAAGAAGTTCTTCCTAATATCCAACCTAAACCTCTGCTGGCGCAACTTTAGCCCATTCCCCCTCGTCCTGTCACCAGGCACGTGGGAGAACAGACCAACTCCCACCTCACTACAGCCTCCTTTAAGGTACCTGTAGAGTGCGATAAGGTCGCCCCTGAGCCTCCTCTTCTCCAGGCTGAACAGGCCCAGCTCCCTCAGCCGCTCCTCGTAAGACTTGTTCTCCAGACCCCTCACCAGCTTGGTCGCCCTCCTCTGGACTCGCTTGAGCACCTCCATGTCCTTCCTGTAGCGAGGGGCCCAAAACTGAACACAGTACTCGAGGTGCGGCCTCACCAGAGCCGAGTACAGGGGGACAATCACTTCCCTAGTCCTGCTGGCCACACTGTTTCTTATGCAAGCCAGGATGCTGTTGGCCTTCTTGGCCACCTGAGCACACTGCTGGCTCATATTCAGCCGACTATCAACCAGTACTCCCAGGTCCTTCTCAGCCAGGCAGCTTTCTAACCACTCATCTCCCAGCCTGTAGCGCTGCTTGGGGTTGTTGCACCCCAGGTGCAGGACCCAGCACTTAGCCTTGTTGAACTTCATACAGTTGGCCTCAGCCCATCGGTCCAGCCTATCAAGATCCTCCTGCAGAGCCTTCCTTCCCTCGAGCAGATTGACACATGCACCTAACTTGGTGTCGTCTGCAAACTACAAAGGGGCGTTTTTATACGGATGATGTTACTTCTCTGTTGCAGATCTTGAAAAGTTTTAGCTAAGGATGTGGGGAAAATGAGGGGCATAGAGGATTGGTCTGTGCCTGAAACAACTCACTATGACCCAAAACACCATGGTGACAGTTTTGGCTGTGGGTATAGCCACATGACAATGCAAAGGGGAAATATGAATGGCATTGCAACTCTGGTGACCAGAAGACACTCCCATTGCTGCCACATCTCTCTGTTTTCATTACAGGGTTGAGGTAAAGCATTAGGAGAGGATGTTTTCTTATGCTACCTAGAGTTTGATCATTGAACATTTATAAATATCGGGATATGTGCACCTTCTTCCTTCACAAAGGAACATTCCTGCTGGCATAGGTCACCAGGGGAACAGCACAGTAAAAAGTAGGATAAGTCCTCCTGCTAAACTTACATAAGTACACTGGTCACCAGTCAGTGCCAGTGATGAGAGATATCTGGTTGATTTCTGCAGATGAATATATATTTTATTTTCCAGTTACCTTGTATGCTCTTCCTGGAACATGCAGAGCATGGCTTGAGGCACTCAGTAAAGGCAGAACATGGCCAAAGCAGATCTGAAACACCTAGGGACAGGTAACTGCAACTCCTCAGTGTTTAGCTTACCATCACTTACCTTTGCAAACTCTCTGAAGTTCTTTCAGTGCTATGTTTCTCTTGGATGATGGGCATAGGATGTATATATAGCTGTCACGACTCCCAGAAAGATGATTTTCTTACATGTACTCTTTGCAAGTCTGCTTCAGACTTTACTGAGATTTTTGGGAGCTCTGTCACTGCCTTCAGTAAGCTTTGGATCAGTCTCAGAGAGCAGTACCCGTCTGTAACATTCATAATATTTGTATAGGTGCAAATGGTTAATACTGCATAGAATAAAAATTGCTGCTGAGGGGAGATTTTCATTTGCTGAGGAATAACTGGGACCACAATTCTCTGATATCTGCTGGGTATAGAATTGCAGTTTTTAATATTCCAGAAGGCTTTCCAGCAATTTAACATCTTTGTTGTTACAAAGCTATGGTTGAAAATTATATAGAAAAAAAAAAGAACATTTTTTTTTTTCCGGATAGTTAAATTCACAAAGAGTTTTTGTTGCTCAGTGCTGAGAATAGTTTGGGTTCTTTTGTATACTCATTAACATTTGTTCACAAAATCAGTGTGACTGATTAGTCTAGAATATAACATCAATTCTTTATTGTGGCTCTGGAAAAAGACTTGCTGGAAGATTAAAGCCTTTTTTTGTATTCACTTATTTCCTCATCAGCCAAAACCCATACTGCCAGGCAGCTTGCTTGTCTCACTATTGAATGAGCTAATTTAAGATATAATTGAACAATCATTTTGGTTATATCCTAGTCACCAAACCTTAACACGACATTACATTGTATACACAAAGAATTTTTTGTTGAATACAATCTTATAGCTTACAGATTCATAATATTTCTGAAATTCAGTGCAGTTAAAGTGTTAAAAATGCTGGAGTTTATGAAAGAGTAAGAGTAATAGCTACTTTCTTGTTTTATAGATGCAGCAAATATTCAGCCAAAAAATATTTTTATTTTTAGCATTCCAAGCAAACTACTCAGAAGCAAAGATACAGTCTTTCCCAAGGTAAAGTTTTTATCGGTTCTACATGTAATTAGATACATGCATAAGGACTAGCCATGAAGAACTAGCACTCCAGCTACTCCATGACAACAGTGAAATGCATAGGCTGATCCTGCTCACTCTGAAGGTGATAGGAATCATACTGCCTCACCAAGTGCAGCATTTCTAGCATAAGCCAAATTAAACAGAAAGCAATTTACTACAAGGCATCACTTAAAAAAGGATACAGTTAGGTGATATTTTCTTCCACTCCAGCTCAACTTTCCTGTTGATTCCAAACACTGAAGGCCAAACAACAATAGCTGTATGGAGGGGCTGGAGGCTATGTTCTCTCTCTTTCTGTCCTGTATGTGTTCTGGCTTATCAAAGAACTCCATGTGGAAGCTTATTTTTCACACTAGAAATAATTGACCTCTCCTCTGTACTTGAGTTGTAGACATAGTGTAAGACAGTACATAGGGTTTTTCATTTTCTCGCTCCATGCCTTCAAAAGGATTACCAAATGATGCCTTTCTCTTTCTTGGCACTGGTAACAAGAAAATCTAGTAAATACTGGACACCTGGAAGTGGCAGATGTTTAAGTACAATTGATTTGAACAGTACAATGATAATTTAGAGCAGTTGAAAAGCAAGGAGAAAATACAAACTCCAGAGTCATAGCGCACTGACATGGGAAAAATTAGGCAAATATTTCTGCTCATTCCCTACTGGGACTGCCTAAGTAAATAAGGATTCATTAATCCTTAAAAACTCTGGAAAAGTTCTCAGGACAAAGAAAAAGTCCAAGTTCTAGCAATAGGCAACATTTAACACCAGAATATTTCATGCCTTACTCTATACTTAAACCTTTTGCTGTACCAGACAGGGATAAAGAAGGCCTAAGCAATGTGAGGACCTCCTGGCTGAGCCAGGGATTACGGGATTTTGTACGCTGCCATGGGATCTCTGCTACCCTTTAAGGGGATGTTACATGCATTACCTTTATGCCACACTAAGCCAGATGGCATGCTTAAGATGTTCTGTCCCACCCAAGGAACTACTGTATTTCACAGTCCAAGTCTTCCAGACATTATCTTACATTTTCCCCTCTCAATTTCATGTTGTTTGTCTGACAGATTATTACATTGTTCTTTCATCAAACATTTGTAGATAAGTATGGATACAGCTATATTACTGCAGATAATCTCCCCTTTACCTACTGCACAGAACTCGATACATTTCTCTCTGGATCTGATTACATTATCCTTCTTTGGATTCCCTCCAATTTGATCCATATCTTTATACTTGATACACCCAAAATGTTTTTTTTCTGAGGGAATGTGTACTGTAGCTTTACATTGTTAGGTAGCCTGCTGACAAGTCTGTTTTATGACATGAGAGATTTTCACGTTGCTCTTGAGTATTTGCATTATTTTTTCCCCCACCTTTTTGCCTTGCAAGTGTAGGCCAACAGTTTTGTTCCTGCATGATTTAATCCCATTCACATGCTGCCTCCCCATATACCTGTTAATGCCTTTCCAGGATTCTCACATCCACAACATATTTATAATTTTCCCCGTCTTAAAATTCTGTATGAGAATTTGCCATAAGCAGTTTTTCTTCCTTTAGCAATGGTGATTGAATGATGGCACTCTAAACACCTTGCAAAGAACTGTGTTTTGCCATTTGTCACTGTTTTCTTCTTCTGATTCTTTTTTTTTTCTTTTTTTTCTTTTTTTTCTTTTTTTCTTTTTCTGTGTTTCACTCAGGATGTGAACTCACATTACACTACTACATACAAACCAAATTGAAAATCTCCAAGTGACAACCTGGCTCCTACATCACAAAACTGATCCCTTACCCTTGATCAATAATATGTCATAGAACAAAGTATTAACCCACTACTGTCCCCTCATCTACGTAGCTCAATGTTTAGGACTGTTATCAACAGAGGTAACTGCTACCAGGAACAGACTGTGGTGGTTCCTTTACTGTAAGCAAGCAAGTCCTTACTAGTTTTGACCCTTTGTAATTCTATTAGAAAAAGGCAATTTGTTTTGTAAGGTGAGATCTGTTTTTTATAAACCCATGCTGTTTATTGCTCTTGGTGCTACTGCCCTGGATTTAGTTTTTTTTTTTTTTTTTTTTTCCTATCAATATTTGTTCCATTATTTTAACAAGCAACACAATTATAGTTCTAGGCTTTGATCCTAAAATGAGCTGGGCGGGAGCTTTACAAGTGACAAAATTCAGTTAATTTCATGCCCTTTTTCACTCAGGGCCCTGTCCAACTAATATGCAAGTCACTGGATAAGTAACTCATTGACTTAAACAAAACTTAGGTAATATTTCAAAGACCAGTTGATAGCAAAACCATTAGCACTCTTTCCTTAGGCTTTAAAGTGTTTTACCCTGGGTCTTACTAAAGGCTCAGCCTCAGTGTATTTCCTTCAATCTTCTTTTCCCTTACATCTTTCAGCCGGTGTTTCCTTCTTAGTCTTCCCATTTCGGTCTGTCTGTGTCTTCCTGAAAATCTACCTCTCTCCCAGGCTTTCCCTCTCCAGTATTATAGCTTTCGTTTTGTGTTGTTTCTGGATATGTGACCCCCTCATTTGCAAAGCTGCTTCTTTTTATTTTTTTTCTTTCTTTCTTTTTTCTTTTTTTTTCTCTTTTTCTCCATATGTTTATGTTCCCAGAAGTCACAAGCGTCAGGAATCACAGTTCTGTGAAGCACCAAACAGTGAGTGGGGTGGCATTATTCAGACCTCTTTGGCTTAGGAAACTGGGCTGAAAGTCCTCACAGAACACTTCAAAAAGGCTCCCACACAGTTTTCTACTTTCTCCATCCCAGTAGAAACCAGAAAGTGAGAGAGATTTCAAAGGGGAAAAAGGGGGAAAAGGGCATTATAAATGTTTGCATTGGGCTTAAGGAATGGATATAGGGTCAGTCTGGTTCTTGTTTCATCCGGTGTAATTTATATACCACTGTTGACAACAACAGAGGCCAACTCCACATTATGGATTAACAGCTTGGCAGTGAAGGACAAAGTCATTTATTTACTTTTCATTACAGAGCTCACAGGTTTTGGACTCTTACATAGGACATACTGGGAGATTTCTCTGTATTTTCCTAACATTTACTCCTAAGCAGATCTTGGAAGAAAAGGCAGGCTTTGATTTGTGGAACATTTGATATTCCATTGTGCATTAGATATTGTGTTTCTCTGGCACTTTGAACAACTGGCTTAAGGCAGAGAGACTAAATAATAATAAAAAATGCAGAATACATTTTAGGATATTAAAATTAGAATTAAGTAATAAAACAAGAGAAATATTTTATTATTATCTGTATGTGGAGACTTTGTGAAAAGGAAAAACAACCCAAACAACTCAAAGAATTGATGCGTAAGCTTGTAGTTAACTCAGAGCAATTGTTTATGGCTGAATCAAATAAAACTATAAATAGTTCATAATGGAAATAATGGTAGGTTCTCACCTGGTAAACTTAGCAAAGTCCATTAGAATGTGTAGTTTTAAGAACTGAAAGTTGCTTTTTCATTTGATATTTTGACCTTTGATTTCCCAGAACTGCTTGGTCATGACTTTTGTCTTTCCTAACGAATGCCACAGGAATTTGTGAATTTGCTTCCTAACCTGGGACGTGTTGGATGCTTGATCCTCAGTCAGACAGTGTCAGAGGTGGTAGCAGTATTCAGGGCTAATGTCAAGACAGATTCCATCACAAAACTTTCTCATTTCTTGCATTTATACAAGGAGAAAGAAATTTCTATGTTTTTAATATTCCCAGGCTTGTTCTTTATAAATTTATTCCCAGTTTAGCACAGGTCTGAATTAGGATTTGGGGAATGCTGGATTTTTTGTTAAATTTACAAAACATTTGGTTATGAATACTTGCAAATGACACCTTGCATTTCTAGGAGAGATCTAGGCAGAGGAAAAGACTATAAATGTTCACACATACATTTCTCCAAGATGAAATTGCAAGACCACCAAAGCCTGGCAAAAGAAAGTGAAATGAAGATGACTGTTCCCTTTTTTCCTGCAACTGCCATTATTCAGAATATTAAATAAGATATCTGACAGATGGAAATGTTTAGATTGGAGCCCAGAGAGAAGATGCAATACTATCAAAATGGATTCTACTCTACTTTCTAAAAGTCTACAATGCCTCTATTAAAAGAGCAAGAGGCAGAGTTACTCTAATGAAAAACATTATATTTTACATTTATATGGGACAGTGGAAACCGAAGTTTAAAACCACAAATTACTTTATAAACAATATTTTATAATTGAGGTTTGAAGTGTCCAGATTTGAAGAAATATTGGATATTTTGAACAGAATTTATTATCCAGGGGAAAGGAAAGTTTGACACACAGTTTTACTCTACTGAAAGATCTCAGAAGAAAAAAAAAAAAGTCATTGTGGAGTATATAATCATCAGATATGGGTCAAATAATCAAAAAGATATAAAATATTAGGAATTCATTTTCCTTTAAATTAGAGCTTGCTAAATTTCTTGCTCAGACTGACTTCAAAGTGCAATCTAATTATTGATGATTTATTTGTAAGATGAATAAAAAAATATTTCTGGAAATTAATTTTATCAAATCTGAATTATGGCCTTACTTTTAGTAAAGGACACATCTTAACAGGAGACAAAATAGCAGGAGATTTACTGACATAATTAGTAGTTACAGCAATCTGACTTTACCTTAATGAAGAGTCATGGTTAAAGATCATCTACACTGCTTCATTGTGATGTTTGAGACTGAGGCAAACATCATTATCCTATTCCTTTTCATGGTGATGAATGAAATAGTATGGAGCATTTCAAAATGGTAAATGTTAAGGAACATAAGAAAGTTGTATTATTTTGTTCTTCACCATATAAAATGTACCCCACTGCTTTTGAAGTAGCTTCATCTGAAAACATTTTAAACAAAAAACTCTGATAGGTGATGTGTCTGAAGGTCCTGTCCTCACTCAAATATGGCATTAGAAAATGTCAGTCATGCTGAACGCTTCATCTCCCAGAGCAGTACATCTGGTACTTGCCATTCCTGGGCTGTCACAGATATTTCCTCTCTAGCAGAATTCATCTGCAACAGGGCCAGTATCTAAGAGGTTTATTAATAAAAGATTATACCACCACCATATTCTCTTTGTGTTCATATAAATAATTGAGGCATAAAGGAATTCCCTGATCCTTTCTACAGACTTGAAAAAAATATATAGTGCAATGTCAAAGAGGCTTATGGTAAATCAATCTCCTTACATTCTCTTATTAAAGACACATGACAAGTTACTGAAGTAGAGTGAAAAAGATTGCCGGAACAATCAGATACAGGATACAAAGTGAAAAGAAACATAGGAGACAACACAGACACAATATCCAGCAAGGAAACAAGAGGAAGTGATTGTATTGATGCTAATGCTGGTCAGAAGGTAAATATGTTTTATGAAACATTTTACAGTCTTTCTCTTTTTGAAATAAAATTAAATCTCTTTCACGGAAAGTGTGCCCCAAAACACAGAAAGAGCTCAACTCAGCAGCTTGGCTCTGATGTGAGGCTGGAAAGTTTCTTTCATGCTGATAAGTCACAGCAGGGCCTTGGCAGGGTCTGTGCTCTATCCTGGGAGGGGTGGATGTTCTATTCTTAGTTCTGAATTTGAAAAAAAAAATAAAAAGAATCATGATGAATGAAACCCATGAAACCCATTTTCCAAAAAGGTTCAGAACCAAATTCCATTGCTATAATTTTATCAATTTCAAATGAGCTATTCTGATTTGTACAACTAAAACAGAGAGAGAAACTTCATATATTATAGGTGACAGCTAGCTATTTCCTCTCCTTGTTCATCATCTTCCTGTCACTTTAGAAATCATATGAATTAAACCTTCAAGCAAACTCATTTCCCATTTTTTAACTTTTCTCTCATTGCACCTTAGTCTAAGGAAGCACTGTGCAAAACTGCAGGATTGCAGATGCTGATTGCGGGATGCCTGTAGATTTTAAAAAAGGTTTCTAAAGGTCTAAGTCACCAACATATTTCCCATTCTTGTAAATAACCACCACTTGTATCAATGGCCTAAGTTCACATGCCTGATTAAAGCCTCTGAGTAACTGCAATTATATGTCATAGTTACCCTGGCACAGTCACATCTGACGAAGATACAAATCAGTTCACCATGAAGGACATGCCTGACAATTTTAATTAGATGTCAATTTGCAAAGGCAGTCAGGAGAAGTTAATATCTCCTACAAAAGGAATGAAACTAGAGAAAGGCCTGAGCATCAGAACCAGTCAAAGTCATATTCCATAAAAGTAATGGACAATATTTTCATGTACAACTCCTGTATGTATAAAAAGGTCCATAAATAGGTAACATCATGCCATCACACTAACTGACCATTAACTCAATTCCACTGCTAAAGATAGATAGATTAAAAACCTGACAGAGATGAAAGAGGGCCTTCAGACTACTCAAAACAAGTGTTTCAAGATCTTTTTAGACTCAAGCAGTTTTAACTTTCATTTATTCTCCGATTACTGTTAAAGAGGAACAGCAACAAAGATGAACCCATTAAATATCTGTTCATTAACATGGAATGATTTTTAGACTTTTACACGAAAACTGGCTACTGTATTACAGGAAATGTTGCATGTTTAAATAATATATATATATACAAGGTCAATCCTCTATTGATAACATAAACATTCTAACAGGCAGTATAATAATTCACTGTGTTTGTAGTTTCATTGGTTTGGGAAAAAAAAAAGATTATTCCTGTGTCAGAAAACAACTTATCCTACTAATTAACTGTTCATCCTGTAATTTTGTTGCCAAACTATCTCCCTTACAAATGTATTTATAAACTGCTTCTACTGTGTGTTTCACATCACACTTTGTGTACCTTACTCTATTGATGAACTTACATTGTTTTCATTTTATAGTGTCCCCACAGCTTAGAAATACTAATGTGATTGAAGTATCCTAACAAACAAAGCCTGACTTCACTGATTTCTGGTAAGATTAAGCTGCCCTAAAGTACTCCCATTCTGTAATTACAAAAGTTATATACTAATACAAGAATACTAAGTCAACTGCTTACACAATTCCATTAGAAAGTGCTGATCCTGTAATAAACCTTTAGAACCTTTCAAACACTTAATTTGTTCCAACATCTACAGTATGAGTACCTGTTATAAAAACAAATATTACATTCAGTTGGGATCTTCACAAGCATAATTGTTAGGGTTTTTTTTTGTTCATATATTTCCATAGTCATTAGTGCCAAAAGACTTAATAAAACATACAAATTCCCCAAGAGTCCCCCCCACAAATTACAGCATTACAGCATTTCCAATAGTACAACTATTCTGCAAGGCTACAAATGTTCTAAATCACATTAAAAAGTTTCTAAAGGGCAATATATATATATATATATATAAACAGAATATGTAGTGTGCCAAGAGCACCCTCTTTGTTACTTCATCATCCAGCTGCATGACAGCCCCTTTGCTGTCTTCTAGTCTCACCTGTAGATTTTTTCTGCTCTCTCTCCCACCTGTCTGCCTCTGGGTTCACTTCTCCTCTAGGGAATTATAAATCAAATTAGAGTATATATGATTCCCTTCTGGCAAAAAAATAATAATAAAAAAAAAAATGTTATCAAGATCTTTATAAAGCCTCAGGCACTATGGAAAAGCTAGAATGCAAGGCTATGTAAGGCTAGAAAATGCCTCAGGCTCACGGCAAAGGTCAGCATGTGAAAATGTAGACATGTGTTATGGAAACTGAAGAGCAGAGGCATTTCCAGGACTCAGAGGACTGCAGTTAGGACAGTTAGTTCCTCCATGCTGAAGGAGGACACAGAAGTTAGTTTATCACCTGAGATCTCAGAAAAGCCCCTCACAGGGAGAGATACCATTTTTAATAAATATAGTAGATCAGATATTGAGTCGATGGTGCAATTGAAAATTGCAGTGGTCTTTGTGAAGAACACCTTTCCTTTTGTGTGAAAAAAAATAGTGAAATAAAACCTTTAGGCAGTCCATTCTTTTAGTCCTCAGGAATTGAAGGACTATACCCTCTGTATAACCCACTTTTTTTTTTTTTTTTAAGGCATTTGACATAAGGTTTAGAACTACTTACTTGTCACTGAGCTAGATAAGAAGGCTAAAGCATTGTTATTTGTGTTGCTATAACACCATGTAGATGGCTAAACAGAAAGCTTATTAATTCTTCCATATAAAAAAAAAAAAAAAGGTTCTTCAAAGAAATCTGAAAGAAACTCAAAGAAAAGGTATCTTCAAATGAATGTGGAAAAGTTATATCTTCCAGTCCAACTGGATTTTAAAAGGTGCATATGCTACTTTTGTGAGGATTTGATAATAATCAAGCAAATGCACCTCTCTAGAAACTTCATCACTTGAGATACTTGCACTCCAGAATCTACACCTCAGTAATACAATCATAGAATCATAGAATATCACCAGTTGGAAGGTTATCCTTCCACACAAGGATCATCAAGCTGAACTCCTGGTTCAAAACAGGAGTACCCAAAAATCAAACCCTATGTCTGAGAGCACTGTCCAAATGCTTCTTGAACTCCAGCAGGCTCGGTGCCATGACCACTGCCCTGGGGAGCCTGTCCCAGTGCCCGACCACCCTCTGGGTGCAGAACCTTTCCCTAACACACACCCTGACCCTCCCCTGTCCCAGCTCCATGCCGTCCCCTCGGGTCCTGTCGCTGTCCCCAGAGAGCAGAGCTCAGCGCCTGCCCCTCCGCTCCCCTTGTGAAGAAGCTGCACGCCGCCATGAGGCCTCCCCTCAGCCTGCTCTGCTCTGCGCTGAACAAACCAAAGGACCTCAGCCGCTCATCATACATCTTGCCCTCTAGGCCCTTCACAATCTTCATAGCCCTCCTTTGGACACTCTCTAATAGTTTGATATCTTTCTTATACCGTGTCACCCAAAACTGCACACAGTACTCTAGGGGAGGCATCACCAGTGCAGACTAGAGCAGGACAATCCTTTCCCTCGACCATTTAGCCATGCCATGCTTGATGCACCCCAGGGTACAATTGGCAAAAAAAATGAGGACTATAAGACCAGTTAAATATGATATGTTTCCTTTGAAAATGATCTAATTTTTAACCTGTTTTTCAGAACCTTTGTAGTCCTTGTCTCCCAGTACAACAAATAGGGTTCACAAAGACTTGGAGGGAACTAACCTGACAGGCTTCTTTCAGTGCTCAATACAGACAGGTAAGTCTTCATGGGACAAATTAAGATGCTATTGTAGGATCTCTGAATTACCCCTGGAGGAGATTCTTACTCTCAGTCTCCCAAAGACAAAGGAAAGTGAGGACACTGGTCTTTCTAGACAAAAGTTAGGCTTTGCAGGTCCCCCTCATGTACCCCTCATGAAATGCCAGAGAACATTTCTCAGATCTCAGCACCACTGTTGACTTGCAGTAAAGGTTGACAGTTCTGGGATCAAATAAACTTCAATAAGAATTTCCATCAGATTAAGAAATTAAAGGTCCTAAGGCAATACCTTTAGCAGCTCATAGGAAGCTTCCTGGGAAATGACCCACAAAACAATAAATTCTGTATTTCTGAACTACTGAAAATCAAAACAAAGATTTTTGTTTTAATTTGAAGTTGCCCAAGTAAAGTAATTCATATGCTAATATCAGGTCATTGTGTGAAGGACAAAACACTAAACTTATAGATAATTTCTTTACTATGAAAACTTCTTTGAAGTTGTATATTCTTGCCATAGAAAGGAAGAAAAAATGCCATAGTTTGAAAGGAGAAACATGGGAGATACAAAGAAAGAGAAAAATAGGGGAGAAACAAAACAGAAAGAAGGAAAGAATGAAAAATAAAATAGACTGAAACTTAACTGTTTGGGTTATTGCGTAGTGTATTTTAGTCTTCTAAATGTCATAATCTAAGGGAGTCAAACAGAAAGGCATGAATACATTTTTGTAAATGAGTATCGAATGAGATGTGTCCCTCAGGCTCTGGAAAGTTGTCAGTGCAATTTTCTATTTGTCCTAGAACAGTGCTTCTTATGAAAAAAGAATCTCAAACTTAAGAGAAGGAAACTCCATGTCATTTTAACATTTAACTTCACAATGCAGTGCAAAGCAAAATGGCAGCACAGAGAACATTCCTAGAAATACAAGGAAGAAGAGCAAGTACTAATCTCTTGCAATCATTAAATTCTTTGAATGTGTGAGATGTAAAACAATAATGCTCAGAAGAATTTTCCATCCATAGCATTGCAGATAAAATTTTGCATTGATTTGTCAGGAAATAAATTCATGTGTAAAAGATTTTTGTGAAAATAAAACAGGAATTTTAAATAATAATTTCAAAGAGTTATCAAAACTTATTATTTCTTGTGTGAAACGCTTCATCAGCAAATTTTCTCTGAGGTTATTACAATTTAAAAAAAGTAGAGATATAATTTGTGAAAATGCTCCTCGTAAGTATGATCTGTATAGAGGAATACAGATATGTGCATAACCCAGTATAATTTCCATGGGCATATATAAAGTAGGAATTTCCCTGGATGTCAGTAGCATCCTGATCAAAAGACAGACCAAAAAATAATAATAATAATAAAAAAAATTAACTGAATTTCAATAGTGTGCACAGAGCACACAAAATAGGTTTAATTTGTATGAAATATGTTCCTGATATATTTTGAAGTAAATTAGTATAAATTAACCATATTAGGAAGAATAAGGAAAAAAAAAAAACATATTGCTTCCTTTATGTACCATAACATTTTTTGGATATTTTCCAAACATTTACCAAAAAAATTGCTGCAACACAGTATATAAAGTATCTATATATTCTCCCATCCCCTCCAATATTTCTCTCCCAAATAAAATAGAACTTATGCTTATGACAATATCTTCCACACTTACACTCGATATATCCAATATACATATTATTTTTTTCTGCTATATATCACTTTACCATATATCACATTTTCATACATATACATTAGACATAATCAAAATATTTCAGAACATACTGCTTCTACCATAGGAAACACAGGAAAATCTGCCATCAGTGGTTACCCAAGAGACCAACAAAAAAAATTAAATAAATCATTCCTTAACAGTGGTGGTCTTTTTCTGAAGTCAAAGCAGCAGAGTACATTCAATACCTATGGGAATACTTTGGTTTCATTTCTTTAAGAGAAGAACTGGCTTAAACAGGGTGGTCCCATGAATAACTCCCTGTCTCACTTACTCTATGATAAACTCAAATAATAACATAATAAGCCTAACATGTATGTAACACAACCCCATCTGGGCTTGACTGTTTCTAAAGGTGCATAGACCAGCAATTTTAAATGCAAAACTGGCTTACCATTCATTCTTTTGTTTTTTTTTTTTTTTTTTTAATAGTCAAATAAAAAAGTAATTTTGAACAAAATAAAAATATGTTTTTGATTTTTTTGCTAACAATTGCTTTGCAGTTTCTTTACAATTGCCTACATTTTTTTTCTTTTTCTTTTTTTCAAAATACAAGAAAACGCTCTTTATTGCTTATATTTTTTCTATTTGCAGCCTTTATCAATAACTGAAAGGGGGGGAGGGAGGGCGGAGGGGGAGAGAAGGTATGAGAAATAAAACAACCTTAAATCTTTCAAATATTCCAGATTTATTTATCATAACCTTTAAGTCCTCACACATAGTCATCATACCCAAGACCATACTCAAGACCCTGAAACTTTTACAACGCTAATTTCTGAATTGATAACCATCACCCTCCCAATATGCCCCCCTCTCTCCTCCATCCCTTGAGAGCATCCTCAAGACCTTTGCAGTTTTTACTTAAGAAGTTCTGGTAAAGTTGGACACTGGATACCAGAAAAGGAAGTTAGGAAAGCAAGAAAGAAGGAATAGCAGAGGCACAAGAACATGGGGAGTAAGTGGAGAGGCAGCAGAGAGGAAACACAAACACGTTTGGGGAGAAAAAGAAATTCTAGAATCTCAAGTAACAGCTGAGAAGAATGAATATATAAAGACTCATACCAGTCAGCAAGTCTCCCCCTAACATCAGCTTCCTTCCTCTCTCCTGGACAAGTGAAGTGGAGACTGGATACCCAGGCAGAACTTGAGTTGACATTTGGGACTCCATGAGACACAGGCATAGGCAAAATGGAGGCCTCCAAGGGGTCACAAATTTCACAGCTAACTGTGAGAAAGCCAAAGGGCTTTTCTTGCTTTGCTTTGCTTTTCATTTTACCACCCCTGGGGCTCTCAAAATAAAGCTTTGAGCATAATAAAAACACTTTCCACTACAGTAGATTGTTCTTACCAACCACAAAAATCCCCTACATGCTCTCTTTCGACTGCTAAGAAGTACTTGCAGAAACTGTTTGCAGCTGCCAGGTCCTGCAAATGATCTTCAAAAAGTGACAGTGTGTTAGAGCCCACACACTTTCAACATGAGTTGCAAGCTGAGGATTTTATCTGCTTTTGGTCTTCTCTCAGCTCATGCCTTTACAGGCCAAAAGAGTGGTCAAGAACACCTTCTCTTTCCCTCTCCAGACACGTGTACAGATTTTTGGCCAAACAAGGCCATGTGCAGTGCTGTCAAATGCAGGCAGCCTCACTATTATTAAGCTTTTCTTGCTCCTAGACTAAAGGAGCTGCAATTTGATCAGTGTCAGCCTGATGATGGAGGCCACCTGGACCACTTTATCCTCCAGACACCTGGGTCTCTGGGCATTTTATCCCCCGTGGTCACCATAGGAAAACAAAAGCTTTGTAAAACCTTTCTGGGCACTTTACAAGGGGTGGCAGCCACTCTCCAGAAGGTCTTCCAGCAGTAATTTAAGTATCAGTGACTGCAGTTTTATTGTTGCATTAAAGAAAAGCCAAGACATGGCTGTCAGTGGGAGGGGGACAGGATGAACTTCATGGTATCCGGCTGAGCACACCCAACACCTCCCTGGGCAGACCCGTGAGGTGGGCAAGGATCTTGGCTGGCCTGAAGCCAACTTGCACCCATGTGTATTGTGCCTTTTCCCAGTGAAAGCAGCTTCTAGGTCTGGCTGACTGACCAGACCAACACAAAGAAAACTGCAGAAACTTGTCAGGACTGAGAGAACAAGTGAGACAACTCTTTACAGCAAGAGCCCAGGACAGCTTAAAATAATCATGGAAGAGCAAACAAATAGTTCTGAACCTACTTGTTTTGTAGCTTTTGTGCTGAATGCTTCTTAACAATAGTGTCCATAGAAGAAAATTTAGGAGAGTTGCATTCATCTTCAGAAAGATCTTAAATTTCAGCTGAGGGACAGGTAAGATAAGAAAAGTCTGGACAATCTTACTATTCTGCTGTTAAGAATTTCCCATCTAAAATTATTCTTATAAAGTAATATTAAGGACCTTGGTCACTTACTTTCTGGGGCTGACATTTTTGATAAGCTTACAGAAGCAGATTTTTACCAGAAGGGACTTAAGAATTTTCTACTTCATAGTAAAAATCTGTCAGGACATCACAAGTAGTTTTTCAAGTATGACATTAAAATAGCTTGGGAGTAATATACTGGAAACCCAATGGTTGAAAAAGCCCCCAAAAACATCCAAAAAAAACCCCCTTGAACTCAGACTGATAAGCAGAACCAGATGGCACAGAAAAGTAGGAAGCCCAACCTGGCCCTCATGCCCCAGCACCTTCCTCTCCGCCCAGCTTCTCAAGTTCTAAGAATCCATAGGATCAAAACCAACATTTCTACTTCTGCTGTTTTAAAATATTTTCTAAAACCTAAAGTAATTTTATAATAAATAGGTTTGCTTTTTGGATGAGACTTCATAAGCCAAACGTTAGTCTGGAATGAGTATTTATAGTATAATTTTAAGTCCCTGAAAACAGAGATTTATATATATAATGGAAAGGTTGACGAGTTCTTGCTGTAGCTATATCAGCAGACAGTCCTATAATAAAGGGGTGTCATTTTAACAAGAGCACTTATAATAGCAGGATAATGTAGTTAGGAAAAAATTAACTTTACAAGGTGAATGTACAATTTAACACAAATACTCGTGCCAAAAAATCAAACAGGAGATCAAAAGAACAGTCCATTTAGCATACATTTTCTCAGAGACAGTCTGATTTTTATAGACTTTTACTGAGAAGTACAACGTATCGTTCAACAAATGAGAACTTCTAAAGACTTAATCTATTTTAATAATCGTGTTACAAAAAGTTATATTTACTTGGAAAAAGCATATAAATAGTATTCAACAGATTAATAAATTCAATCAATAATAGTCAGTGGACTAACAGTATAATATTAATAAGAGGAGATGTACATGCAAGTTCAGTTTCAGGATATTTTTATGCTTTTCAGTTGTTGTATCATAATGTCCTCTTACAAATTAATCAAATTAATTAAAAAGAGGACAAGTTCTGATTCCACATAATAGTTAGGAAACCCTTTTGCAATATCTGGGCAATCCTAAGAGGAAATCTGGGATTTGTGTTACAGATCACACAAAAAATCTGGGGGGGGAAACAACACACACAAAACCCCCAAAACAACAGAAGTATTTCCTTTCTCTCTTGTATCAGCATAATCAGCATAAAGCCAGAAAATTAGCTTTGTACAAGGAGGCTGCAGTGGAGATGATCTCCCCAGATCAAGCCTGGAGGTGAGCCAGCAGACATCAGATACACCAACCTGTATCTACCTTTCAAAGCTATAGCTGGTGCAATGGTCACAGCCCCAAAACTCCACCCAAAAGAGGACTCCTATAAACAACTAAACTACCAGCACATCTCTGTCCCATTCTCTCACTTCTCTTCTGGCTAGTCTCTTCCAAGCCATGTCAGAGATCTTCCACCTAGCACAGACAGAAGTGTATTTCACAGAGTGGGCTGCAACTCTCCCTCTAAGTCCAGCTGATGACCCACATATGCCAATTGTTTTTTGTCAGGGCAGCATATCACCCACTACATCCTACAAGCCCTCACTCAGACCATGGCTGCCCATACAGCCCAGCCCAAAGTTCTTCTTTGGTGGCAGACTGTCAGGTCTTCCTACAGCATCAATCTGTGGAACAGTGACAAGGGCTAGACCTAAAAGTGATCTTTCGAAAGAGAAAAGAGTTACTACAGGCAAGTACTTTACTGAAGTACTCCTTGTAGGGCAATGAACCTGTCAGTCAATAAATACACAAAAAGCCCTTGTTCCACAAACACTTACACACCTGCTTAAATTTAAGCCTCTGACTAGTCCCTCTGAGTGACAGTGGGCTTCTCACATAAAACTAAAAAAAAAACCTGTACATGTTTACATGATCAGGAAATGCACAAAAGTTGCTGGCCTTCTCCCACACCCTCCAAAAGAATTAAAAGCAAGCCCTCCCAATTTTTAAGATTCATTGTAAAAGAAGACTACACTGTGTGTAAGAAAGGCAATCTGAGACAGAAAAGAATATCTATCTGATTTTTCTTCACCCTTATTTCATATTCAGTGTTCTCTTTTGCTTTCTCTTACTTTTTATTGCTTTATTTGTTTCCATAGATGGATGAACTTTTAGTCTCTTACTTTTTTCTAATGTTCACAATAACATTAAACAGCCTGAAACTGCAGTTGATTATTACTCCCACTGTGCATTTAAAAATCATTTTCTGGGAAAAGAAAATATGGTATACCCCTTGACTGCTTAAATAATGGGCTCAGGTCAGGATTAAGTCTGCAATCAAATTTTCCCCTAGGACCTCTTCATAAAACTTATTGGCATTCATTTATTTCTTCCCCTGAAGTGATACTTTTAAAACTAGATGTTAAGACCTAGAGCCAGTAAGTGTAATACTGCTAATCTGAGAAGGAATCCATATCAGAGAATCTCAAGTGTTGTACAGTGACCAGGCAATGGGTCCCCAAAACCTGTTAGTGCAATTGCAAAGACGCTATAATAAAATGGGAGAATCTATTGTGGGCTTTCAACAATACCATAAAATAATTACATTTATGCACACTAATTGTATAAAAAGAAGCTTCTTTATATACAGGCATTTTAAGTAACATGTAACACGTTTAATTAGCTAGAAATATATGTAAATTATTTTTAACATATAAGTATATATATTTAAGAGTCATGGTTCCAGATGGGTGCTTTAAATAACTGTTTGGACAACTGCAATCTGTGCAAGGTGAAAAGTGCAACAGCAGCTTTCCAATAATTCATTAAACAGAACTGGAGGATTAGCTGGTTGATATATACACTCTGCAAAAACATGCTACAGAAAGACATAGGTTCTGTCCATCATACAGAAAATGTTTTTTAAAAAAATATTTTTACCTAGAAAGTGAATAGTGAATGTTGGTGTTTTTTCTCTAATATCAAATGAAAATTATTCCTCTTAGATTCTTCATGATCTGGCTCATCTATTCTTTGAAGCAAGAGGCATCAGCAGTTTCCCAAGACACAAAAACTGGCTGATTTTTTATAATACAATGAGTCTGTTAGAGACATTTTTCTTTGCTAAAATCTCATGCGGCTTGCAACCATTCTTTTCATTTTTTTTTCTGTTTAGAATGCTCCATCAGCAACTGAAAAAATATACATTAACTATATAGCAACATGTTTCACTGTCCCATTTCCAGATTTCAAAAACTATGACATAAATTCAATGCTTGATCCTGAGACACTCACAGACACTCACCTCTTAATTTTTAAAGAATCAGAAAACCAATGAAAGCCCATATCTCACAGTACCTCGTTGGCATGCTCAACTGAACTCAAACACTATTGATCAGCTCCTGTTATTGGATATTGATTTCCCTGCAAAAGTGACTAATTCCCTTCAGAAAGTGGGGTAATTCAATGTACTCACCTCGCAGTGCACAGGTGTTTCCCATTAAAAACCATAAGGAAACAAGTACACGTATTTAAGAAATGAGTTGTGTTTCTGTGTGCATGTTTGTTCCATAAAATGATTTTTTTTTCCACCCCATGAAATTGAACAGCCTTGTGTCCACTGCAGACAACGGAAAAAAGTCATTGACTTCAACATGCTTTACATCAGGCCCTCTGTACTTATTTCTAGCTGTTCCAGGCACAGTTTTCCAAATGCCTAATGTGGAGTTAGTCACTTGAAATCATTCAGGGCTTTTACAACACTTCATTATGTATGATACCGCTTCTTTCACAATAAATTCTTTCAAATACGGCTTTTGTTCAGAGACACAAGCTCATGATTAATTCAGTATGTGCATGCAAGAACTGCACCCTTTTCTACAAAAGGTTAAAGGTGAATTTGCTGCAACTAACACCTGCAATTAAATCACCAAGTTAATTTCATGTAAGAATATCAGTAGTTTATTTTGGGAAAAATACTTATATGAAACATTGTGGAAAACATTCAAGAGTGCAAATTTACATAGCACATTATTAAGATTTATTGCCTTGAATTTGTGAGAGCATAACAAAGAATAATCAGACTTTTTAAAACCAGAGAAGGAATGCTGTTACCCCAAGAAAAACAGTGGAATTACCTAAGTCAATAGCTCTCTCCTTGATTTCTTATATGGCTAGATCTGTACTAGACTCTTCTTTAACTCACTTTTCAATGCGTTTCTTTGTAAAATTGTGAAGAAAGAGCACATGTCAACAAATCAAGTAGTATTCAATCTATGCAATTTAAAATTAAGATGCATAAATGCTTCCCTACTATCCAGATTTCAAGATAAAATGATCACATAATCTTGTCTGTCCCTATCTAAATGTAGGATTTTCCAAACTTAATCACTGTTGCTTACTCTTTCTGCTCTCTAATCTAGGTTTCATCAGATTGAAATTCAAATTTTCTTTCTCCGATCAGTTATTTGACTCTTAAGAGATTGAAGGTGTTGCATTGTTTCTCTTTGACATATGTCTAGATTTGCATCCATACTTTTGCTACTTGGAAACTTAGCACCACTGCAGTTATTTATCTGGTTTCAAAACTCTGCGGACTTTTTGTGGATAGCTCAGACATACACAGATCTCAACGGCAGAAAGGATCATCCATTGACAAACATCTGTCACAGCATACCACAGTTCATAAGACTGCTCTTCATCAGGTGCTGTTTTAAATTGAATGGTTGTGCTTGAATTAGCTTGTTTTTTATTTTTTATTTTTATTTTATTTTTTAAGGAAAGCAAACAAATAGCAATACCAGCATAAAAGTAGGGACTTTTATTTTATTTTATTTTTATTTTACTTTTACTTCATCTATCATATTTCAATTCTCCAAAAGTTCATTATAAATAATATTATGTAAATTATTGTAACAGGTGTTAAAACAGGGACCTTATTCTCTCTTAAACAAGACAGCTTGTCAAAGGATGAGATAACTATTTAAATACCATTGATGAAAGATTTCATTTGTGATAAGTACAATTCACTGTCATCCACCTTGGGGGGGATACCAAAGTGATTAAATCCTTTTCAAAATTACTAGGCAAGGTACTTCCTCCCCAGGCTATTCCCACTCTGCTTTCCCATATGCAAGGAATTCACTGAAGTTCCACTCCTGACACAAAGGAAACAGGCATTACTATTGAGAAAATATCACCCTTCAGAAAACAATTTCTTCAGAGGATTTTCCCATAGAAAGGAGTTATGGACTTGGCTTAAAGAGTGATCAAGTCAAGCTACGGCAGACTTCTAGAGAAAGTCCCAATACTCAGGTACCTCCATGGTATCCCATTGGTCCTTGGTTCATGATGAACACACCCCTCCTAAGAGCTGGGACAGCTGTCCTTCGCTTACATATTCACTAATAAACTATCAAATTGGAATCCAAATATTTTATCTAAGGATTTTTATACCTTTTTATTTTATTTTATTTTATTTATTTTATTTTATTTTATTTTATTTTATTTTATTTTATTTTATTATCTTATTTTATTTTATTTTTTTATTTATTTATTTTTTGGCAATTAGCAAACATTTATCTCAATTCTGCTACAGCAAAAAAAGGAAGAAAATACATTTTCTTGTCTTCTAGGATATTCTTACAGGATAGTGCACGAATAAACCCTTCAGGCAGAATAGAACAGAATATTACAGAAACTAGTTAACATCAACATATAAATGGAAAGCTCAAAATGAAGCTGAGTCTATCACACCAAAAAATGTACTTAACTTACCCGTCTTAGACATACATATGCACACACACAAGTATTGTTAGCATGACTAGAAGGAGTTGCAACTTTACAGCAGACTGGGATTTTACTTCTTTATTTAGTTGGGCACAACATGCCAAGGAGTTAACATTCTTTTTCTACCTGTCTTAAAGTGAATGCAGGTGAGTTTTAGTAGTTGTTTTAATAGAGTGCAGTCTAAAATTTCTAAAATATTGTGACAAGTGATAGCCTATTCTTCTTTATTGTCTCTTCATGCATATGTAATAAAATGGTACATTTTTTTAAAAAATATGAAGGATTCCCTCATCCTCCCCCTCCCATCTCTCAACCTCTGATGTCATATTCTTTGCTAAGGAAGAGCTGATAGAACTAGGACAAGCATTAGCTTTGTATTCTCCATACGTTGTTTATTCCTTCTCTAAAGTTATAGCAATGGTTTATGATGTGCCTAATTTCTCATTAGAACTGTAATGGTTCTAAAGAGAGTTACTAGGTACTGAAGAGAGACACTAGGTACTGAAGAGAGACCAAACCTGTAGGCAACCTCTATGTCTCTGCAACACAGAAGTGGTAGGCTCATCAGTAGATGATGAATTACATAAAATTACTATTGTATACTGAGTAAGACACGCCTGAATGCTCTACATCTGGCATTAAGAGTTTTTTAAAATGCTATCCAGCATTTATTTTGCTTGGAGGGTGTGTTTCTCTATTAGAAGTTCTCCCTATATATTAAAACTGCTCTCCTGGCAGGGGCTTGAGCCAGCTGTTAATGGTTTTGTTGCTGGGAAAATAATAATAAAGAAAAAGATCGTGTGTCCTTGATGTGTCACTGGTATAAATAAATATTTTCAGAGAAGGATGTGAGTCTAGATGCTATAATTTTTGCTTGACAGATTAGGACAACTGGGTTGAGAGCATCTGACAGCTAGATACAGACTGATTTATAAGATTGAGTAGGGAAGCATGACAGACATATATACTTATTAAAGATACATTTATAAAATGTCCCAGTGTAATTTGACAACTCTGCTGGCTAAAGCCTCATGAAGTCTAAAAATATTAGTTTGTTCATAACATCATGGCACTATGTATTCAGTAGGAATTAAAAATCAGTGGTAAATAGTTTTAGTTTCCCAACTTTATATATTGTAAGCAGGTCTATGAATACAATAAAAACATGTCTTTTAGCAGAAAAACAAAACAAACAAACAAACAAAAACAAGCAAAAAAAACCCCAACAAACAGAAGCTGAATGATGCCACATATTTACTGGATGTAGAAAAAAATGCATATGTATAATATATATAAAATATTGTATATTTATATTCAAGTATATATCAGGAACTATACTTTCATGTTAACAACCAAACAGAGCAATATTTTTGTTATTTATTAAATGGACAGCTAGCCTATACAAATTCAAGTTCCTTTTTTTTTTTTTTAAGAAAGTTATGAGAAAAATATAAACATGCACTACGACAGAAACAACACTCTAATCTGTCTTGCTTTTGAAATTCAGCTTTCACACTATATCTCTCCCAAATCACATCATGTTTATCTATCAGTCAACATTTCAGAGAAACAGACATTTGCACTTTACTATTCTCTGACTCCCTAAAAATTACTTCTTTTAAAATATATCTTCAGTCTTTCTTATTGATACAACCAACCTTCTAGGATAGTAAACAATAGTAGTTGTTCAGCTTTTCTATTTGGCATTAAACTCTGCTTCCAGTAATTTGATAATTGCAAATAAGTGAAATCATAGTCTTGATATACCTAGCTGCTACGAAGATATCCACGTGTGCTTCACTTTAGGATAGTGTATAGTCACTATTGCATCAAGGGAGCAACTGACAAATACTATAGTTTAGATAAGAGTAAAATCAAACATGTATATGTCATTTACATTATATGATGCCCATCGTGGGATTCAGCTTTGTCAAACCACGAGAGTGAACCTTCCTCTTCATTTTAAAGAATGAGGTGAAGCTTTTTGAGATGAAACTTCATGAAAGCATGAAAGACAGTTGTGGTTTTTTTTTTTTTTTTTTCTAAATTCTTACTAAACCTTCAAGCTCCTTTTCTTATTGTAAAATTCCTTGGGAGGGGTGGGGGTGGGGGTGGAGAAAAGCATCAAGATTTAGGTTGAAATGTTTTGGTAACAACACTGAAGATCAGAAAATATTCTGCAGAGTTTTAAGGTGTCCTCTCATCCTTGTCTTTCAGATGAAATTCAGAGCACCTTTTTAGAACCTGAGAATGCTGGTACCTACAGATATCACCTTTCTAGTGTAAATCAGTACAGAGAGCAAGGCCAGTATAATCTCCACACAGATAATACAGTAAATCTATACAAACAGTATTAGATGTGTCCAGAAATCTCAGCAAACTTAGGATAGGACAGACATTTGCACTACTAAATAAATTTTATATTCTCTTGCTCAAGAAAGTCGTTGAACCAATACTGAACAAACAACCAAGGTTAAAAATGAAGGTGCTATCCTTTTGAAAAAACTTTAGATTATCTTAAGACATCATAACAGAAGAAATAAGTTTCTCCTTTTTGCTAGCATTTTCTATCCAGGAACAAGTAATCCTCCCTGCCCTTCTAGATACAGATTTTTCTGTTCATTTTTCCAACCAGAATAAGTGGAAAATTTTTCTTCCTGTGTCTATGTAACAGTGAAAAGGAGGCAAGAAACCATGCGAAAGAGGTGGGCCAGCTGGCAAGATAATAACCAAATAAATCAGAAAACTTCATAGTTTTATATAGGGACAACTTGGACAATTTGAAGTAGCTGAATAGAAACCAATCTTAATAATTGCTTTAAAGATAAAATTCACACTATATTAGCTACCCAAGAAAAGTGATGGCCTTGTCTTAATTTTCTGCAGTCCAAACTTTCACCTGCTTAAGTTTCACACTTAGAGAAATGATTATCATTCTTGTCCAACCCTGGGAAAATCCTTCATACTTTTGCTTCTCATCTTTCTTATTGACAACAAAGTAGCTACTCTTAAGATCAAAGAAGTGTTGTGCATCAATAGACCATAAACTGGTAACTTTGATAAACAAGGAGAGAAAGCAGTATACAAGAAACTGATATATCAAACTAAGAAAAAATGGCAAGAAGGAAAGAAATGCAAAGCCAACACTTTCTCTGAAATCAATTTGTTTGTTTTCCCCAAAGGACAGCATTAATTTGGAGACTGGAGTTGTTTAAAGTCATTCTTAATAAGTAGTACCACTTATCCACAGCAAGCTTCGGCAGAATTTCAAGTTCTTAAAACAAAACAAAACAAAAAAGCACAACAACAACAAAACCACCACCACCAACAGCACCACCACCACCAAAACCCACAAAACAAATAGCAAATAAAAACAACAACAAGACTACTTTATATGGTGTTGCTATATATCTAGGGTCTTCTGTGTTTATATTATATCAGGATGACTCAGATGCATGCTAAGATGCTAATAAAGATGCTCAACATATTTGACAGCATAGATTTGCCATGGGTAAAATTCACCACTCCATTTGTTTGGTGTGAAAGCAAAAGAC
Source organism: Anser anser (assembly GCF_964211835.1). NCBI lineage: Eukaryota > Metazoa > Chordata > Aves > Anseriformes > Anatidae > Anser > Anser anser. Next base: position 106,352,767 of record NC_139720.1, on the reverse strand, counting down.
CAAACACCTTCCATCAAGTTTGCAGCCAGGTACAAGAAGAAGCATGTTTTTAAGTAGGTGATCACCACTCAAAAACAATTTCAGAAACAGAAAAGGAGAAGTTTTATCTACTGAAAAGATTTTCTAGTACATAATTTATTATTGAGAAGCTTACTTTTTATTGTGTTGATGATAATTTTAGATGCATTAAGATCTTTGATCTCAGCTGATGAGAGTAAAGTTCATAGTTATGAATATTAAAAAAGAAAAAAAGTTAAAAAAAATGCATCTCTTAAAATGAAATGTAAAGAATCTTTAGGCTCAGATCCCATTTCAACAGATCTACCTGACTTTAAATGCCAAAAATCTTTAATAGGTGTTTTTGTGATTTATTAAGAAGATGCAGGCTACAACATGTAATTAAGTCTTTTGTTGACCCTTATCACCAATTTTACCCATTTTTCATCTTGTTGCTCTTTGTGATTTAGAGCCATGATAAAATACTGTTATGTTTTAAGATGATGGGTGAAAAGTCCCCATGTTCAACTCAGTTAAAAACTGATTGAAAAATCTGACCCCATATCCAACCTGTATGTAGTGTTCTTGGACCTCACATCCTCTTGTTTTCTTAATTTGGATGAAAAACATACAAATTAAGCTTTAAATGGAAATACATTTGCAAACTCAAGTAGAAAAGCAGCTTGTGCCCTTCTGTAATCACTTCTCAGTCTGTATGCTATTACTGCTTTTGAAATAGATGGCAAGAATACAACACCAAGACTCTGCACATGATTAACTTTTTATTCTTCCTGTAACTTGCTATAAACCTCAAATGAACTCGCAGGTTGGCAATAGCATGGTAAGAGCTAGGTGCCAAACTGTATGAGACATTTTTTCCTAAGTGAATCACCTTCCCTGGATACGGTTTCCCTCTCCCCTCCTTTTTTCTCCCTCTGTTCCTCAATGGTGACCCCCAGTAGTTAGTTGGATGTTTCTGTTATATTGGGGACTCAAATACTTCAAAAGGCCTTGATCCTAGAGTAAAATGCTACATCGAGATTTTTCAGCCTTTCATCTCTAGCCTTGCTCTTTCTGCTGAGACATACTGTTGAAAATGTACCAGTTATTGCAATCAGCCTGTCAGACAAGACCCAGACTGGGCTCATCCACACGTCTTCCAGGGGTCCAGAAGAGCAGTCATGTCATAGAGTAACCACGCATCTTCAGTCACAGCTCTTTTTTCCACATTAACAGGTAACACTGGAGGTTCAACATCCAAAGAATCAGTCTGGTTGGCCGCCTGGTCTTGCAGGAAGCTTTCCATCTCAGCATTGTGAGCCACATGTGTCAGCCAGAACAGCAGCCTTCCTCAGATTTTGTGGAAGTACTCAGAGGAAAATCCAAAAGTCACTACTAAAGGCCATATTTTACACATATACCAAGGGATTTTAAATACCTACAAAGGGTCTGCCCAGTATAGGACTTGGAGATTAAAGACAGAAGAGGTTTTCCACAAAGAGTCAGCTTTAAGACAACAAGGCAAGAGATTCTCGCACTAGGTTCTTTCAGAGGATAGTCAGCCCAGGTACAGATAAGATGAATGGGAGTTCAACTTTGTTAAAATGCCACAGGTCTACTGCCAACATTGCCCCCTACAACACTATTTGGCGATCATCTCTGCCCTCTGACTAATAAAAACAAGCTGGTGCCTTCAGGCTTTATTTTTCAGGGCTTTTTTATTTGTTAGGAGAAAGGAACATGGTTTGGCCAAATCAACTCCTTGTTAACATGCTTTCATTCATGTGTTGAACTCATTCCCATTACACCCAGCAGGTGAAAAATGACCACACTTGCACAGCAGCATGATGTGAAATCTCAGTAGCATACTGAAACAGCTAGACATTTCAATTCTTTACTGATAAATTTGTTCCTTTGAAAATGTGGAACATACTTCAAAAATATCAATGTGATGCCTCAGTGAACATCCCTTTATTGAAAACCAGAGCAACAATACAATTCTGGTCACAAACAAATGGCCTGACAAAGTCCAAATACAGACAGTCAAGGTCCTGTTCTGCCTTCACATTCGCAAGACTGATTACAGTGGAAGTGGCCCCCCATGTACCTCAGGGAATAATTGGCCTTTAATTTATAAAACCTTTAGGTCTCTTTTGTTCTGCTGATGAAAGCACTCCCCTTTTTCTGCTACCACCCCAATTTTCTATCTATATACCTCTCTTGAACCTGATGACATTTTGCTCAGAAAGGGGAATAGCTCTATCTGCATTACTAGAAATGGGGGGAAAAAAGTGAAACATCGAAAAATAAACTGACTCACTGAAAGCTAGTAGCAGTTGCAAAGAATACTAACTCTCAGACATCCAGCCCACTGTGCTATAGCTATTCAAGCCATCCTGAGGGTGGCTAGGTACACTGAAGATTGTAAACTGATGATACAGAAAGAAAAGGGAAAAAACACTGTGAATGAAAACTGAAGTTTGAGAAAGCGTTAGGTTATCTAAGGAATGACATAAAGACATGACTGATGACAGGTCAGAGCAGCAACAAAAAAATGAAGAGAAGATAACAGAAGGTAAGAGAAGGAATACTTCAGATATGAAGAAATGCTTCAGATAGCACCATTAAGTAATAGGGCAAGAAGTTTGTTCTGCAAAACCAAGCACTTGTAAATCAAGAGAAGATGCATATCAGAATTTAGGAGAGGCATGACTGTCAACTTGAATTTTTAGAAAATAAAGACTGGAAAATGCTTCAAATTGCTGTAGCTGTTTTATAAACAATCAACCATCATTTGCATTCTGGAGTCAAAATTAGCAGAGAAAGCCCTTGCTGTTACAGCTGTCCTTTTTTTCATTTTGCTTGTGATTCTTTCTTTGGACTTTCACATGTGCAAATTTCATAATTAACTACTAAATCCAAGGCACAACTTCATTTCCTAGTTTCCCTGAAGTCCAAAATCTAGGACTGGAGTACTTTCTTCTAAGAGGCTGTTCAATAGCCCTAGGTTAGATGACTGGCCAATACTTTTCACACATCCTAAGACCCCCATCGCTTGACCAAAGGCCTTGGAAGGAGCTTTTGACAGCTGGCGTTGAGCTTCGCATCTTGCAGGGCTTGTGAGATGTCTACTGGCATCCCGCTCCTGCGACCCCCATGTCTTGGTCCAAGAGACGGCTGCAGTCCCAGCCAGTCTCACACTGGGTGGAGGCCATGCCCTCTCTCTGTTCTGACTGTCAGGGGCAGCTGCACTGCATGACCCACCCTGAGCTCAAGTCCCTTATCTGCAGCCATGGCTAGGGGGAACTGATTATTCTTTTCCGGAAAAAATAAAAATAATAATAAAAATGAAATCCACAGGATTTTTCTCCTTTGAAGAGGTTTTTGGATCCTCTTCAAATCAGTGAGTCTTTTGTGAATAGGCCTTTCCCCATATGCCCAGGCACTCTGAAAAACAGAAAATAGGTGACTGATTGTCACTTCGTATGGGATATTAATAATGTAATTTCTAGGCTTTTAAGATTATGAAGACTTCAGCCATACAGAATGTTTGTTACATTACCACTCCCTATTAGTTTACATACATGAACTTAAAGAAAAAGAAAATTACACTTTCATATACGGTTATATCTCAAAAAAAAAAAAAGTCATTCCTGCTTGAATAGACCCCTTATAAACTTCAGAATATAGAATAATTATGAATATCACATGTATGAATATATGTGATGTATAAAATACTGCATGATGGAAAAATGACAGGAATGCTACAGTTATAGTTGATTTCAGATCCATGCTATAAGTAAGGAGTCTACGTCTGCACAGGTCACTGTGGAATGAATAACAAATTTTAAATGGCAGCAAACTAGAAACCAAATTAAAAGCTTTATAATTGATACTTGTGAAAATATCATTGTTCACAGAATAAGAGTTGGATGGATTCAGAAGTCTGGGTTAAGTAAGCAGCAATTTAAAAAGTGTAATGTAAAAGAATATATTTTGTATTTCTTTTTAAATTTCATTACCATCCTACTTCACAGAGATAGGTTCCTTTGATGACCATCTATGCAAAAATTTAGCTTCAAATAATACCTAAAAGATTATGATGCAGTAATATTCGATGATATTTGTAATGTGTTTTGGACTGTTTCTGACACCCACAATAATGAAACCAAGCTTATATCACATTGCGAACTTGAACCAAATTGTTTGAATGGAGGAATTAGGTTATGGCTGCCATTGATTTCTAATTCTGCAAGCAAAATGCAACAGTGGGTGCCAACAGAAACTACAGATTTTATGGAATTATAATTTTAAGGATTAAAAAAAAGCCAGTTGACACTATTGTGCTTATTGGTCTAAGGGTGGTATTCTGTTTTCTTGTTGTTACCAGTCAAAAAAAAAAAAAAAGTTTGTCTTTTAGCATGAAAACACTTTTCAGAATTATCCTTAAGAAAATTGGATGTGAATGAATAAGCAGAAAAAAAAAAAAAAGATAAATTGAAAAGGAACACCTGCTAAAGCTATGCTGCTAGATAGTTTCATAATAGAATTCTCCAGCTATTAGTTGTTCTATCACAAAATATGTTCCTGTTTCAACCACAAAATTTAACACATTAATAATAACAAACAATCAATGTAACAACACCAGCAGTTGCCTATCTGTAAAGTTCAACACTTAATCATAATTAAGGCAGGAGAAGCTGACATATCCAAGTATAAGAAATCATATAAAAACAATGCAGGAAGTAACTAATCACCCTTAAATCATCAAATTGGTCAAGTCCAGCATTGGCTTCAATTACTTGTGTTTTAGTTCACTTGAGAGAAATAATTAATTCCCAATGTATACCTTTTCCCGTTATCATATAAAGATTTAAGCTAAATCCATGAATGCAATGATAGTTTGCTTATATTAAACCACATGAAATACAAAGTAAGGAAGAGTGTTTGTGCAGATAACCACTTGGGTGTCACACACTAAACATACTGATAAAATAAAAATTAAAATATCATTAAAAATGTTTTTTCTTTCCCACGAAATGTTATACTGCAATCAGAGCAGCCATTCTTGGTTGGTAGATGAGTATAAAGTAAATAGCGAATTTACAGCCTTGGTTACAATTTCTTTTCCTAGGGCACCAGGTGCTTTAAATGCCACCAGAAGGATGCTCTAGGCAGTGCCATACTGTCCAACATGGCTTGGCATAGATTTGCTCAAAGCCTTTGTGTCTTTGCAGACTTTGATTAAGGGCCAGTGTTAGAACTCCTATGGGTTTTTACTTGATCCAGTGTAGTGTAGGGATTTTTTTTTTTTTCATCACAGCTGCCAAAAATATGCCAGTTAAGATAATTACATTTCAATTTAAATTGGTAATTTAATGGAAAATTTTAAACCAGGATGTAGGGCAGGATACATACTTCCAGTTCTATCCCACAACAATAGATTTTGTCTGTTGCAGATGATATAACGACCCAGTGTCATATTTTTGGCTCTTTATGAGACCAGACAGTTTTAGGACTCTCCATAGTTTTGCAGGATTGTCTGTGCAATCTATTTTAAGCCTTGCCTTGATTTTTAAACAGTCTCACTAATACTTCTCCACATCAAACATTGTTCATCTAAGGAAGCAGAGAATCCACAGGATCTGCTTTTAGGGCTTTTTTCTTTGTTTTTGTGAACATATTAGTTTCACCTGTCTATTACCATTTCATTAACTGTCTGTCTTTATGAGTTGCAATAAATGTAAGAAACAAATTCTTCTTAACATTTGTTCCCGTTTGGGAGGACAAGTAGAAGACCCCTAAATATTCTGTCTGACACTTCTCTGTTGTTTTCATTATTTGTTTCAGAGCTGACACAGAAGCCTGGCAGTCGCAACATACTGTAAGGGGAATCATTTTCCTTTGTTTAGAGTGCAGTGTGTACCGTCATTTACATAATAAAATCCTCAAACAAATAACAGATGGTGAAGAGGCACTCACGTTGCCACATGTTGGAAGCATGATACAGTTCCTCAGTGAACTCATTTCTTTTACTTTTGCCTACAGATGTCTACCAGCTATTAAACCTTGGAGGTTAGTCAGCTGGTGAAAGGTTTAAAGACAGGCAAAAATCTGTCTCCAGAATTTTTATGCTTCCAGGAGAAGCAAATGTTATACCCTGATAGAAATGCTCCGTCCATTGAAAATGTTTTTCACTGCCATGAAAAGTAAATAAAAATCTCCATATTTTGGGCTAAAATGTTTTGCTATAGAAGATAGTAAATACAATTATCCCTCCCAGTCCGAGATTTTTTTTTTTTCTATTTTAGAATAGTTTTCCAAGGAGAAATTGGGAATAGAGGAAGCTATGCTAATGCTGTATATTAGCAACATCAGTTCTTGGATGCATTGCCATTAATTCTATGCGCAAATTAAGTGCCAAAAAACAAATGTCTGTCACATGGAATAACAGCCTGTGTACAGTGCAATGAAATAAGATCACACTACGCTCCCTAATTAGAGCTAATGGATCTGCTTCTGATTCTACTTACACCAATTTTATGATCATTTAATCTGTGCTGCCATCTCCAGTGGAGCTTCTCTTCAATAAGAATCAGTCCCATGGAAGACACAGAGGCATTTAAATCATTGGTCAGTTAAGTCTAAATATTTTTCCTTAGATGCACATTTGTGTATTGCTTTCGGAACTGAGCTTTGCTGCAGCTTCAATGCAGGCATTGGGATTTGGGAGACAGGTAAAATATAGGTCTGTTTTATCATTTCTGTTTTATCTGAAACATGGTATTTTGTACAGCTGTGTGGATAAAGCAAACAATAACCTAGGTCCTTTAGCACATGCAGAAAGAGAAAGAAGGAATTTGATATGATGTTAGTTATAACACAACTGTTTTCACTGTGTTAACATATTAATGTTTATGAATGCTTTGAGTAGACCTACATCCAGCTCATGTACCTTCTGCATGGTAGAAATTAAGCCCACGAACTTCAGAAATCTGGTCTTCAGTTCAACAATGTGTGCTTTTCCCTGTTTACCAACTCTACTGCTTGGAAGAGCAGCCTCTGTTTTATTAGCACCAAGATAATGAATCTTCCATCTGGCTCTAAGATGGGCAGGCACAGCAAGAGAGAAAGTTTACAGTTATGGGCCTAAATATGAGCTCCCCATATGAGCATGCCCTGGGTTCATGCTGCAGTGAAAACCAGAGGAATGCCCTGTCTGAATGGGAACATCTGAGGACCTCCCCCCACATGAAGGCTAGCTCTGCGTGGGGAAGGGCAGGCATGGGCAGGAGACTAGCCTTGCTTGTGTGTACAGTGATATCCACCTAGCACCTTGAAACATCAGGATGACCCTTTATCCTGTCCCTATTTTCTTTGGATAACCTCATGGCAAACAACTCTAAATCACCAACCCTGAAGCTGCTGAAGGACAAAGCAGGGGTGGCATATTTAAAACACTACTAGACAAGAAACTCTCCTACTGCAGCTTCCAGCTCCGCTCCCATCCTTTATATTTAGCAGTGCTCCTCAAAAATGACCAGATCACAAATTTGTCTACTTTGTGTCTGGCAAATGCCTATCTAACAGAGATATTAATTAACACTTTTTTTTTTTTCTCGCTTTTTTTTGTTTGTTTGTTTCAGGAAAGGAGTAAAGGAGCTCCTTTTCATGCAAAGGAGCCTCCCTCTTCTTTCAGAAACTCCCATATTAAAAGCAACTTGTTATTTTTCAGATATCTTGGAAAAACACATCAGGCTTCTGCATTTCAAAACCATGGTGCCCCATAAGAATATTGTACATTAATGCAACAGCATTAACCAATTAATTTGAAGTCACTTGAATCTCATGTCATAAAATAAAGGCAAATAGAGCATATTCAGAACAGCACACTTAAAAACCTACATAATGATACAGATAACAAACGGAAAATAAATTTACTTCATATATTTTACATCAAGGTCAAATCCAAAAGGCTTCTCGCTCTCTAGAGATGCTTTAATGATGATGTCACCAGGAACTTAGTACTCCTTATCCAGTTTGTGTATCTTCAGGTTATATTTACAGAAGGGAATATTATATTTCACTCATGGAGTCCCACTGAGTTTTCTTCAGTTAGGAAGACAACGTCCTTTTCTCAACTTTCTCCAAATTTTCTCCTTCACCATTCCCTAAATCAAACAAACCCAGAAACACAAAGATTGAAAAGAACTGAAAAATGTCATCTGGGGGTTTTCTTTAGGGAACTTGTAATAGGAATTCAATTACTTTCCACATGGGAATCTACATCCGACTGACAATAAAATACATTGTTTTCATTTTTGCTTGTTCTGCATTAATTAGAGTTCCACAGGTACATCTCTATCCATCATGCATTTTAAAAGTCACAAGTTCAGTTCTGAAGCACAATATGATTGTGAGATCACTAATTTTCATCAAACAAAAAATAATAGGACTAAAATGCAGATACAAAACATATATATGTGCTTCTCAGAACATAACTAATGTACATGTTTAAATCAAAGCTCTGTCACAACTCTAGCCAGATAGAAATATTATGCTTGAATAATTAAAACCAAAAGTGACCCAGATTTCTGATTGATGAATTTGGATTTGTCCAGATACAGATAAAATCAATATCGGTAGTTTGTTCAAAGAAATTTTTAGAAATTTACCTAAATGGTATGCAGAAAACTGAAAACTGAAACATCATAGTCACAACTGAGCAGCTGAGAACAATATATATCTTGTCTTAACACTGACATACGACGTTGAGAAATCATATGTATATGTACCCCGCTGTAAATAAGATCTCTTTCTCTTTTGCATTAGACCTAAGATACATAAAAGAATGACAACTTTAAAGAACAGAGTACAAACATATCATACTGCCTGGAAGCTCACTCAGGATTTAAACAGAACGTTGAGGTTTTTAGGAAAATGGCAGAAGAAGGTATTTGAAGCAATAGTAATGAGTGAATTCTACACAAAATGGGTCACCTGTTTAGATAAATACTTTGATCTGAAAAGGAGTTGGTTCATGCAGCTGTAAAATTTGCATTCATTCTCATTTTTATTATCCAGTAACACTATTAATTATACCTTTTCCATGATATTTTGCATTTGTAGTTCTAGATATATCTAGACAAGGATGAAAATTAGACAAAATTTTCTCTTGAAAGATTATCTGATTTTATAGAAATTAGCATGCTTAGATAGGACAGTTTCCAGTTCACATTACAGACTTCCTCCACTAGCAGAAGGAAATGCATTGTCCTGCACCCCATGCCCAAGTCTGCATGTCACATTAACTCTTTGCTAATGAAAAACCCATTACTTTATAAGCCATTACTTCATAAGCCATCAGACCCTTTATCCTTTTTTTTCTCCTTTAGAATCTCCACAAGACTTATGTTTTACTGCAGAAAGTCTATTTTTTAAAAAAATAGATGCCCTAAGTTCTTATTACCTCCATTAAAGAGCCCTAACTAATACTGTCTCAGAAAAATAAATGCTGCTCATTACCCTCAATTTCCATGGCTTTCCTATCAACACCTTGAATTCAAACTCAGTTGCTTTTCTTTACAGATACTGATTTCTTTCTAGATACTCACATACTGTCAAGGACTACTCTGCTTTAGTAGGTCTCTGACAACATAGAGCAACCAATCACTATTTTGTTATAATCCATTCCTACTTTTATTTTATTTATTTTTTTTTTCAACTCTCCACCACAGGGATGTCTTCTTAAAAGCATTTTTTTTTTTTTTCCCTAGCTTCATTCTTAATATTTCTAGTTCTATGTAAGGATTTTCTTTGCCTAAAATTCTGTACTGCTATTCTATGTGTTACAGAATCAAACAATTTTAAATGTTAGCTTATTAGAAACATAGCTGCACTGATGTGCCTACTAGAATTTCCTTTCTTTTGACATCAACATGTCTTTTATACTTGTACATATGGTTTAAAAGCCTGTGAAGTGTAGACCACCTTAAATGACTCCATCTTGGTTGTCTTTTCAGTTTGGCTTTTATTTTCTGATTCTTCTTGTCCAGAAGACAACAAGAACTCTTGCACCCTTCCCAAAGCTTGCACTTTGGAATACTCTGGAGTAGCAGCAGCAGCTCCCTAAGAGCAGGGAATAGTCTCAGTTCACAATAAATCATGATAACTCCTGTGTTTATGTCTAATACTTCTTGTAAGCTAATTATGAAACCCACAAATGCAAGTGATGGCAGGGTGCAATAAGCCAATGGATTTTTATTTATTTATTTTGGTCTTACAAAATTTGGAAATATTAAAGGAAAAAAAATATCTCACTAATATTTGACCTATAAATAGCTCATTTATCCACCATAACTTTTGGCTCATTGATTAAATGGCTGCTCTTTTTTTTTGTACTAACTAATAAGCAGCTCTTCAGCTTTTCACTCCAGTTATAGAAGACTCCTAGAGACATTTGCTAAAGCCACAGGGGAAAACAGGGACAATAGGAGGAAAGTGCAAGCACTCAGGGAAAAAAAAAATCCATAATGTATACTTTATTGCCTACTCTTTCTTCTTTCTAATTTTAATACCTTTATCTCTCATTGCTGAGCAATTATTTGAATAGCATCTTCTCATCTATCAAGTAACTTGCAAGTCAATTTTCAAACAAATATAAAATGATTGAGTGAAATTCTAAGTCCACGCAGCCAGTTTTCTGTATCATAGCTTCGTTTGTACATAAGATGATGGTTTCCTTGTCCTTTTGTAACATATATTAAAGGAAGACTTAAACTTTAGGCCTCTGTGCATTAGAACTCAGTTTTTACAATACTTACCCAGCAGTAGAAAGACTAACATATCCACTATGTTTCTTTGTAGCACATTATAAAGTCAGATGCTTCTACAGCTAGAAGACCAGAGTTTCCAGCTACGTCAACATATCCCTTATGTCTATTGAACAGACTACATTGTAACACTGAATTCCTTGAAGCAAATATTAGTCTTTTGTAAAACAGCAACAACAACAATAAAAAACTGAATAACAGGGAACAGTTTATTCAGAGAGTTTTTTGAAAAAAAAAAATTACATTCCAGGATTTGTATTTACAATTCAATGTTGGCACTTTCATCTTGGCTGATTCTGTTCTGTAGTGTTAAATGAGAAAGCAGAATGAGACTGTTTCTCTTGCTATTTAAAGTTACCCTAATGTAATGTCCTGAGTAACGTTATTGAATATAGAGTTATTCTTGTCCCTTTAAATCTTGAGAAATACTAACAACCACTAATTTCTACCAACCCGCTAAAAAATTTAGGATGGCCAGACTGTCAGTGAAACAGGTCATTCAGCTTTCACCCACGCTCAAAATCTTTCCTGTTCAGCTCTTTTTAAAACACAGAAATACCTGAAGCAAAACTAAATCAAAGTCTATGCTTGACTGCTCCTGAAGGCATTCTCCCAGGAGAACAGGATCTAGTCCCATTTTAGTGAATGCATGCAAAGAAGAAACTTTAAAATGGGAGATCAGATAGCTACTGCCAGCAGACACCTTCACACTTTCACAGGCATAGGAGATCAAAGTATAAAACGGATCCAGGGAAGACAGAGTTTAAATTGTGATCCTTTACTTCCTAGCTGTTGGCTAGGCTATAAATTGAATCTAAATTATAAGTTAGGAAAAAACAATCAGTATCTTATCTACCACCACAGACAATTACAAAAGACTGGCTGGAGTAAATAGATGGAGACAATAGCAGGTGAGTGCATGCATCTTACAGGAAGCCTTAACACTGAGCAGACTCTAGGCATTGTCACCCCAAATCTAAACTGTTGACTAGAAGAACTTTATGGCTCTATTCCTCTGTGATTTTTGGCAAGCTGTCAAAAAATAGTGTAAAGTAGAGAATTAAAACTTGACATGCAACAGTATGATCTTCCCAGTTAAAAATATCTGTCTGCATATTAAACAGTTACATGCTGCTGAAATGCAACCCATTCTTACCTCCTGTTTCCAGTACAGTTCAGTGTAAATGATATGGCTGGGGCCTAAGCTTGGCTTACAGTTTACTTTCAAGTCTATGACAGTACTAAATCAGAGTACGACTATTTTACCTGTGTTTCCTTCAGTGAGTATAATCCCATCATGTCCTGTCCTTCAACTGACTTGTGTTGAGTGAGGTATGAGGACAATCACAATCCAGGGTCCCTGGGAATACATGTGGTTCTGCAGCAACTCAACTTCAAGGAGAGACAACAGTTCCCAATTACAATATATCTCCAAATTGTCATTTGAATGAAACTCAAAAGTACACATTACTAAAGCTTACAAGAGATTTAGTTAGATGTTCATACACTTGATTTGGTGCCCACTTTCCGGATATTTACAGAAGTTGTACTGATTCCTCACCTGACCAAAAAAAATAAACTCAACATGGGAGAAGGAGAGCCACTCTGCATCTATGTCCCACTTCAGCAGTCCTGAGAAAAGTCTAAAGAGGTTGTATGAGAGGTTTCAAAGGGGAAGTCTGAGGTTGCCCAAGTGTTGATCTGGCTCTGTGCTTCCAGTAACTGAATCCAGAGTTTGGCTGCTTTGGCAGCTTGCAACCACTCTGAGGGCTCTAGCTCATTCAGGTCCCATTCCCATGTGTACCTCCTCCTCCTCACCAAGCTTCTGAGACAATAGGTTGGGATGATAATGAGCACACATTCAGCTAAACTGACTTTTAGGCCTCCCAGGATCCCCTTCCACTAGATGACTCCTCAGGTTTAAACATCCAGCACTCACATTGGACTAGGATCATTGTCATTGTGTCAAAAGAATTGAAACAGGTATTGAGCTGTTTCTGCATACCAAAAGAAAATTAATCAGATAATAACCAATTCAATCTAATTATAACAATAATCATTTTACACAGCAACACCATGGCAGAAAGCTAAAACTTTTGTGGTCTCTTCAGGAGCCTTCTAATGATACAAAAACAAACAAACAAAAACAAGCAACAACAAAAACAAAAATGACACCAAAAAAAATGAGATAAGAAAATGCAAAAGTTTACAAAACTGATAGAACCATATCCCCACTGCTCCCTGGATAAGTATGACCTATTTAATAAGGCAGTGTTCTAGGTCATATAGGAGACTTTGGTTCAAATTCCAGCTTTATTAGGGCTGTAATACACAACCTTGAGTAAATTGTGCCTGTTTGTTGGTTATCTCCACCTTTGAAAGGGATTTTTGTTGCTCCATTTTATTCTATAAAACACTGAGATCTAAAGATACAAGAGGTAAGTATTATTATGCTTCACAATTTTATCTTGACTAGCTTAAAATGCATTCTGCCATGCCAGTGGCACTGCTATTTTGTTTTTTACCAAGCACATTTTCGTCATCCAACAACAGATGTACTTTCTGGGTAGTCTTCAAGACTCTTTTACAGAGTGCTTGAGACTATTCTGTTTTAATTTTATTTCTTTTGTTGCTTATTTTCTTTAAGCATTTTAGGGATTTGGCTAAACTATGACCATTAAAAAAATAAACAGTAATATGTAGTTTCTGTTTTCCATTTAAGCTAACTAGCTAACTTTTACACAAATAAATCTCAAAGGACTGAATATATGTTCTCCACTTTTCTGATTCTCTCCCCACAAATGCTGCTAATGCTGCTTTCTGTCTGGGCAAAGTCCTTCCCCCCTCCCCCCCCATATAGAACAATTACAATAGCCAAATGTTGCTTGAACTATGGATTATGTTTGCCTTGCACCTAGAATTAGGAGCTTAATGATTTCCTTACCTTCCTGTTTATCTAAGTTCTGTCATCAGGTTTCCATAAACAAGTCAGGCAGTCTTTTCTGAGACTAAGGAGATGATGACAAGAAGAAAGCAGAGAGAATGAAAGTTGCAGAAAATATGACCTATTCCAAAAAAACAGCAAATTTCACTAGTCTCCATTCCAAAGAGACCCAAACTGCTAAAATAAAATTAATATATCAAAAGCATTTTTAATTCAGGTTGTGACCTTGTTTTCTGTTCCCCTTCCTTCCCATCCCCTTTTTACTGTTATTAAAGCCACAGCATTTCAGAATTGACATATTTTTAAGTTTTGAAATTGACTGAGATTTAAAAGACTGAAGTTGAAGGCAACCACAATTTGGAAAGAAAAATCCTGTGATCAGCTGCAGCAAAAGGAAATGAAAAGATTGCAAAACTGCTTCAAAATAGAGTCATAAAGTTACTACAGCAGAGACTTTCAAAACTGTGAAGTTGCACGTATGCAGCTCCCATTACATTTTATAGGCACAGTATATCTGTGTTGTCTAAGTTGCTCTGAAAAACCTCAGTCTGCAAGCCTAATTCCTAATAACATTACACTTCAAATTTATTGCTTAATTTAGACTCTCTGCCCACTCAAGCATTCTTCTCAAATTCTGAAAGTCTAGAATAGCTTCAAAAACAAATCTTACCAAAAATTAAATCCTATTTCAGAAATAATTCCTTCTTTTACACAAATATTAAGCATAGAACCAGAGAGAGAGCTTAGCTCTCTTAGTGTATTGTAACATATAGAGCCTATAAGTAGTTTTTATTCAGTTGGAAGCAGGCTAAGAGTCAGTCTGGGAATATTTAGGTAAGCCCAAGAAGCAACACTGGAAAAGAAACAAAGAAATCTAACCTGTTCCTATTCATCACAATTATTCCTGACACACAGACTCAACTTAAAAAGCTTTGAGACGCTTTAAAGATATAATTATCTACAATTCACCCTTCATAAAGCTGGTATTTTCCAGAATGTCGTTATGTACATTAAATTTAAAAAATTAAAAAAAAAAAAAGAAAAAAGAAAAAAAGAAAAGAAAGAAATTATACCTTCCACACCCCCAAGTTTAACATGTACTAATAGAGATCAATTGGTTCTCTCCCTGAACCTCAGTGCTAACACTGAACTAATGTTTATTTCAGCTAGATTGTATTTCTTGGGGCAAATTTCAGGTAATAGATACTCTATCCTTTACATTTATTGTTCTGCCTGAGGGTTTAAATGGCCACAAAAGCTAGTTAAACCTAAAAAGACAACCTTTCCAGTAGGGCCAAACAAGTGTTTTCTCCCTACAGTCAGTTCCAAAGTGCAAAAGCATCCTTTAGCAAAGAATCAAGAACTTTTGAGTGTATTACAAAAATGTGTTGTTTGGTTCTGCCAGCACTGCACAAACCAGACTCCCACGACCCATCATAATGGGAGCATGGTTCTGCAGTACAGAGTGAAACAATCCACAACCCCCTGCCCCCCAGTACATATAACAAGACACACCAACTAATGAAAAAAAATGGTTAGATCATAGAATGGCTTGGGTTGAAAGGGACCCTAAATACCATCTAATTCCAACCCCTCCTGCCATAGGCAGGGATGCCACCAATAGATCAGGTTGGCCAAAGATTCATCCAACCTGGTCTTGAACACCTCCAAGCAATTACTTACTCTTTTCCTACCTTTTCTCACTCTCCAAGTCTTTTTATTCGGTCTTACTCTTCTCTTTTGCCTTTCAGATTTGCTTTTGGCTAAAGTGTTCTCAACACCATTTGGATAAATGCAGATCAAATTGATACCACAGGCACTAGCCACTTCCATTGTGTGTCTCCAAATGGTATTTTGCTTATTCTTTGCTCATGCCTGTGACAATGTATTTTGTTCAGATTACACCCACTTCATATATAAATATACACATGTTTCAGTTAATAGAAAGCAATTTCATATTGCAGTAGCTTCAAATAATTTCTTTTTTGGGGGAGGGGAAGTAAAAACAATGTAACAGGGTAGAATAAAAAAAAAAACAACACAACAGTCTGGTCTCAAAACAATATACATTGTGTGTATATATGAAGTAGAAGGATTATAATTATAAGAGCTCAGAAACACAAAGAATGAGGGAAAAGGACCGTTATTCTACATACATAATATTCCAAATACACTAAAGGCTAAATTTCCTAACAAATGTCACTTAAATTAATGAATACTGCTTTATCCTGACACAAGCCATGTTGTCCTCAGAACCTCTCTCTCAGTTTTCCCCTTCCGGACCATAGAGCATGGAGGAGAAATCAGAGAGAGGGATAAGTGGACAGTGTCACTTTCAGTCTATCATGGAAACAACTTTATCTGGGCATAGGTAAAAATAGGATAATCCATATCTTAAATTATGAAAGCAACACTTATAATAATAGTAATAAAAAAAATGTCCTGCTACCTGTATGTTTGGGAGACCAGGAAAGAAGTACTTCATATCCCATCAATATGTTATCAATTATGGGAATAATAACTCTATGAATACTGGGCTGCATTCATCTTCTTCACTGAAATCAAGTCTTGGTTAAAAAAAAAAAAAAAAGGATACACAGGCCTTTGTGAGCACACATAGGCAAAAGGCTGATGAATAAAGAGAGGTGAGAACAAAAGAGAAGAAATATAAAAGAATTTAATTAAAAGTAGTTATTTGCAAACATCAAGTGTATCTATCATTACAAGCCTTCCTTGCTTTTACTATATGGCAGCAGCAGAATAAAATCTTGTTGGTGATGTTGGTTTGGCTTTAGCCCAGGTCCTGCACTATTGAAATGTTTTATCTTTACATTTTCATTCTTTGTTATTACAGGGGTTGCTGTAAGATAGTTATTTTTATGTTAATGTTCTTACTCATTCCCTCTCCCTCAAAATTCCTTTCTTTTAATCTGCTCTTAAGTAAATTTGGTAGAAAATTTTCCTCTCCATATATAGAGATAAGGAAAAGGTCTCTTACCCTTTTAAATTATACTTAGGGCTTGTTAGATACAGAGGAGGAAGTGGAGAATAATGACAAAGGAAAATAAAAAGGAAGATAATGTTACATTCTTTGCTTATTTAAAGCTATTCCAATAAGCATAAACCACAAGCATATTCTAATCTGCATTGACGATAATCGTTACTTTGCCCATCTTTTGCTAGTTTGCCTATTCCAAACAAATGCTTATTCAAGTCATGAATACTTAAAGCAAGATAATGTTATTTACTTCATTCAGTTTGGACTGTTTTTTGACCACAGAGGGCTTCCTGGTAGTTTACTTTGAACCAAGTTTTAGAGGATTATACGAAAAAAAGCAAACTTAACATGTTACCTCTTGGTGGTGATGCAAACCAAACCTTTATTCCTCTCTAGAACTAACTCTTTATTAAAGCATTTTATTATTAATATTTTTATTATCTGTGATTTGCTCTTGGCAGACAAACTTTCTATCTAACACAAAAATGAAATAAGGCTGATCACATAGAACCTGATGATCCCTGTTTTACCATTTGAAGAGGGAAAAACACACCATTTTCTTCAAATTTTCCCCTTTCACAGTTACATCACCCTTTCAGGTTCAAAAGAGCAGAATACCTGTTGAATTCCTTGTGGACCAACACCAAAACTGTTTCACAGAAATGCTAGCAAAGTGTGCTCCAGTACTAGTTACATGTTGTCCCCTTAACGGTTTCTATGCTACTTAGGCTTCTCAGCTTCATCAGTGAAAACAGATCAGGGGAAAAACACTTAAGTCTATTTGGAAGTAGCATCTTTCACAGTATAAAAAGTATCATTTAAAGAAGTACTAACTACAGCCAGCTTAAGTACATAATGTAACTAATATTAACATTAGCTTAATTGAAATTCGGAACACAACTGAATTTATTTATTTATTTTATATAACTTATAAAACCTTTTTGATTTTTTGGGGGTCAAAGTACATGGCATGGATGTGGCTGTGAGAGGTTTGACTAGATCCATGGTAAGTAGTGACTCTAAAGAGACCTAATAGTTTGGTTCTAAACCACATAAAAGTTGCATGACCACAATGAATTACAGCATTAACAATCAGTAGCCTGAGAGAAATTAAACTGTAGTGTTGAACCAGCTTCTAGTCTTCTAGGTCATCCCTTTGTTTCCCCCAGTGGAAACCTATTACAAAAACAGCATTAATCACAAATCTTACGGTATTCATCAGAAAAATAAACAAGAATGGGCTTGGAAACAATTATTTTCACATTCCTACAGTGTGTGTAGTCACCTGTGTAAAGTCAGAAACAGACAACATCTTTGCAGGAAGAATCAGAAAATAGGTCTGTATTTATGTGTTTTAAATACAAAACAGAATCATCACTTCACCACTTCTTTATAATTAAACCCTTTATTAAGACACAGACCAGTTCTGCAAGCGTGAGGTAAAGGTTTAGAAAGAGCTTCATAGAGCCTTGTGGCAAGGCCAGGACTCTTCAGTCTGAAGCAGGGCATTCCTGTTCTCCCAGAGACGGGCCATAGTCTCAGTTGGGGCACAGCAACAGAGCACCATGGATGTGAATGAAGACTCCATGGTCAGACATACTGTATCAGTGTACACTATAACTAATATCTGTCTTGACAGGGCCACTTGATGGAAATCTGCTCTGCCAATCTGGTGCCTTTCACAGTTACTAGATATCCACCAGTTTTGCTTCCAGTAAATTACATTCACCATTCACCATTTTTCGTTGCAACATTCACCAAAAATGAACAAAATAAAAAGTTGTCCAGTACTTGTGTCCTCTGTCAATTTCACAGCTAAAAGTCTAACTCTTTCAGTCTTATTTCAAAAGAAGCCTTGCAGGTCTTTCAACAAGAATGTTAAATTCTCCCAGAAACAACTACAAATATTTTACTTTGTAAGCCTTGGTGCCCTGTTTGCCTTTTTTTTTTTTTTTTTTTTTTCCAGTTGCACTGCAAGGGTAGCATGTGACCACCTCAAAGAGTAATGCATGCATATCTTTCAATACTTCCAAATATCTTTCCAATACTTCCAATACTTCTCCCTGACATTTAGGTTTCAGAAAAGCTGAAACAGTATTTATTTTTTACTTTGCTCCTCAAGTCCATAACCTTCAGTATTCAATATAAAGTCCACCCATCATCTGTTTCTCCATTCCTCAGGCTTAACCAGCTATTCCAGTATGAAATCTTTCTGCATACTGCCAACATCACTTTGCATCATGAGCAATTCTCATTAGCATGCTCTTTATATGAAAAGTATTAATAATATATTAAGTTAGAAAAACCTCAGGAGTGATCCTATGGAAAACTTATCTATTACTTTCTTTGTCTCCAAGACCAAACCTTTTGCCAATTCATTTCTGATCTCAGATTTCTGCTACATATCCCCATTTTCTTCAATATAGTTAACTTTCTGTGTGGTACTATTTCAAATTAATTACAGAAGTCCACACAGACTAAAATCTCATATTTCCCTTGCCTACAAAATCAGTTACTTAAAATCTTCATTTAATGAAAATATCAGGTTATCTGGCATGATCTTGCTTTAATAAACACGTGCTGTGATATATCCCATCTTTTACATGCTGCCATATTTCAGTTATTGTTTCAATAAAAGCTCATTGAAATGACACAAATTGCTGTGGCAGATTTAGTCTGATGGATAAGCTTCAACAAAGTAACTTCATATCTTTCAGCTCCCATCTTAAAGTGGGAATAACAATGCAGTTTCTCTGAGAAGGATGATGGAAAAACACCTCTAATACAATTACTATTATCTAGTTTTTATCAGATCTTCTTTATATTGCATGCTTTTCTAACCCAAGTATTATTACTATGCATCACAGACAAGTTGCAAGTGCAGTATTGCCATCTGAGTAGAGAAACCTAAGCGCTTTTTAGCAAATGCTAAAACCTGGCAAACACTAAATATTCAGCCTTAAAATTGTGATTGTTATTAGTGATACTGTCTTATCGTGTAGCAAGCATTTCTGTAAAACATCCTAAAATAACAGTACTCCATAATCACTGCTTGTTTATGAGAAAAGACAACAGCTGGATTCAAAGGAAACCAAAGAAAATACCATTTTAAACAGAGGTGACTGTAAAACCTAACTTTTGTGAAGTTCTTACAGTACTGCAAGAGGGAAGAATATTGAGCATAGATGGCATGAAGGTCATATTTTTGTAGATATTTGAGAGGGGATTTATGCGATAGCAAAAAAACATGAGCACTGAGGTAACTGGGGTTGTTTAGTCTGGAGAAGAGAAGGCTCAGGGGAGGCCTTATTGCTCTCTACAGCTACCTGAAAGGAAGGTGTGGGGTGCTGGGGGTTGGCCTCTTCTCACACATAACTAGTGATAGGACTAGAGGGAATGACTTCAAGTTGTGCCAGGGGAGTTTATTTTGGAAATCAGAAGACATTTCTTAGAAAGAGTAGTCAGGCATTGGAACGGGTTGTTCAGGGAAGTGGTGGAGTCACCGTCCCTTGGGGTGTTTAAGGAAAGGTTGGACCTGGTGCTTAGGGACATGGTTTAGTGGGTGACATTGGTGGTAGGGTGACGGTTGGACCAGATGATCTTGAAGGTCTCTTCCAACTTTAATGACTCAGTGATTCTATGAAAAGCTTATGGAAGCAACTAGCATTTGGTTGATCTCTCTCTGCCAAAGACCAATGAAAGGAGCCTCCCAAACTACTTTCCTCAGGTGTTTCCATACTTCTGAATAAGAAGAGGCATGCCCGCCCACCCCACCTCCTGTCAAACAGGAAGTTTCCTAGTCCCTAGGTCTCGTAACCCGCACCTTGATGGTTTCTTATAGCCAGGCTTATACGGGCTTTCAAAGCATTATCATTTTCCTCTCAACACTTTTTCCAAACTGTAGTTCAGCATAGCCTGCCAACTGGTGCTGTAGTGGGACTGTAGTGGTCTTACTAAGGTGGGCAGCAAAGCTCCACCACAGCTGCTTTCTCACTCCCCCTCCTCGAAGGGGAAGTGGGAGAAAATATGATGCAAAAGGCTCAAGGTTTGAGATAAGGATGATTTAATCAAAGGGACAGGGAAGAGGGAAAACAAACAAACAAAACAAAACAAAACAAAACAAACAAAAAACAAACAAACAAAAAAACCAAGCAAAGGCCACACGGAAACACAGAGAAAGAAAAGTAATTATTCTCTACTTCCCATCAACGAACAATGTCCGTCCATATCCTGGGAAGCAGGGCTTCAATACACATAGTGGCTGTTTGGAAGGACTGATGTTTTCATAACGAGAGCCCCCCTTCTCCTTCCCCTTCCTCACCTTTTATTGCTGAGTGTGACACCACATGGCATGGAATATCCCTTTGGTTGGTTTAGGTCAGCTGCCCTGGTGATGTCCCCTCTCCATCACTTGCCCACTCCCAGCCTGCTGGCTCTTGGGGGGTTGGAAGGAGTTCTGATGCGGTTCCAGTATTGTACAGCACAAAACTCTGATGTGATACCAGTGCTGTTCTAGCTACAAGTGCAGAGCACAGCACTGTATGGGCTGCTGCAGGGAAGGTTAACTCCATCCCAGCCAGACCACCACACAGCCTTTGTCTAAAGATTCAGCACTGCTCATACCCCGAGGGATCCCCCAGGGCTGCTCTGAGATGGGGCACACTCAGAAGTAGGCCTTCATTCAACTGCAGTGACTTTTTCAATAAAAGATTTACTCACTGCTATTTCAAGAATCATGAAATGGTTGAGTTTGGAAAGAACCTCTGGAGATCACCTTGTCCCTGCTCACTCAGGGACACCTAGAGTGGGTTGCCCAGGACCATGTCCAGGCAGCCATTGAAGCTCTCCAAGCAGGTAGATTCCACAACTTGTCTGGACAACTTGTTTAAGTGCTCTGTCACCTGGACAGTAAAAAAGTGCTTTGTAACGTTTAGATGAAACCTCCTGCATTTCGGTTTGTGTCCATTGCCTCTTATCCCAGCACAGGGAACCACTGAAAAGAGCCTAGCTCCATCTTCATTGCCTCCTCCCTTCAGGTATTATTTCCACTGTATTCTTTCCTGTTATTCATGAGCTCTGAAGCAGCCTCTTCTGAGTCGAGGTTACCCTCAGCTCCCTGATCTACCCCATAGGTAACCTTCAACCTATCTTCACCAACCCCTGGCAATTATCCAGTTCCATAACTGACCCATCAAGTCTTCAGGACCTGCACAAAAAAGATCTCCACATCTTCCCCTGCTGTACATCCTACAGATCCACATAACATCCAATTTCATGATCAGCTTCAGACATGTGTGGCATAAAGCCAAGCAGCAGAATCTGAAAAGAAGGTGCTTCCCATCTTGTTGTCCCTTGTGCCCTTTTCAAGCACTCATCTTATAGAAAATACCAGAAATTAATTCAATGCAATGAGCATTAGAGAATGAGGATCGATGCCTGAATGAGCACAGGAGATGAAAGTAGCTATTTGGCCCCAACACAGCATGACAGCAGTATGAATGTGACACAGAAACCATCAGTCCACCATGCCATTGGTGGGAGAGGTATTATTTTGAAGTGACTTAAAAGAAATGCCAGAAACAGAGCTACTCCTGGGACAAGAAAGAAAAAGCAATTTCACATCCTACTGGGACAACAGTGAAAATCTGTCCAGAGGAGAAAAGCAAGACAACAGGACATTGAAAGGAGGGTGGTTTTGAAAGACGTGACAATAAGTTGCATAGTTGTTCTTGGAATCAGGAAGAGCAAGATTTACAACACAGTAGAATGAGGGAAATAAGTGTAAGCACAAAAGAACAAAAGCTGTGCACTGGATTATATATATAAATTATGTATATACATATGTATGTACGTGTGTGTGTGTGTGTGTGTGTTTTAAGGGCAAAAACTTCCCATACTAAAGGAGGTATGTTGACGGTTTTGGAGTTAAAATAGCAACACTTGCTTTTCTCTTGCTTTGAAAGCTGTGTGCCAGTAACACAACAGCACTCTGTGCCCACTTCCGCACAGCATAAAAAAGTGCATACCTAGAGAGGGACACAGAAATTGCACTGGAAGTTTATAGGTAGAGTATGTTTTTGAAACAACCAATCTTTCTGAAAGCTTACCTGCTTTCGTTTGTGACTATTAACTTCTAGGTCCGTGAACTATAAAAGCAAACTTTAGGACAATTCATATCACTAAGGCAAAGTGGAAAGAAAAGCCCATCTTGTATTATATGGAAATAATTATCACTGCAATTTTTCTTTGCTATTACAGGAAAACCAGCATAACTCTAGCCAACACTTCAAAGAAAACAAAATCTCAGGGAGAATACTGCCAAAACACTGTTCAATGTCATATTAGTAAGTGTTTGTCAGATCTTCAAAGGTGTAATTAAAGACATGGCTTTTAAATGGTTAAGGTCATTTACAAATTTAGGCACTGGTGAATCTTTACATTTTCCTAGAGAGGGGCCTCCAGGAGCAAATTTCCAATTTGTTTGGACCAGACACTATATGTCACTTTTCACTTTCTATTTCTATTGGTAAATGTCTCAAGATGAGATCAAGGCTAAAATTTTCACAATAAGAAAAAAATCAGATCAAACAATGTTTTATGGTTTAATGGTTTTATACAATAGGACAAGAAATGCAAAATTCCATGTGGAGTCCTTAGGCTTAAAAAAAAGGGAGGGGGGGGAGGGGAAGTAAAATATACCCAGAATTTAAAATCTTTTTTTTTTATTATTATTTTATAATGGCAAGGGTTTCTAGGATTACTGTAATTTGGCTAAACCCACAAGGTGATGTAACTTAAAATGTAGTTATTTTTCTTCTTGTCCACGAAGAAATTCCATTAACCTTGAGCTTACAACGTCAAAACAGTAATGGTGAAATCTGCAGTTTACATTGCTCTTTGCACTTCCAAAAACATTTAGTAAAAATATGGTTGAAAGCAATCTGCAGAAAGTGTAGGAGTAGCTAATGGAAAATAATATGACAGATCAACACAAAAAGAGCCCATTTATCTGCCAACATCATTGTCACAGTTACTTTTCTTTTTAAATAAATTCTAAAAAAAAAAAAAGAAAAAAAAGTAAGAAGTGCTAAACTTCAGACAGAAAGATTCTGTCCCATAAAACTAGGCCATAAACATGATTTAATATAGGATCACCTTACCTTTTTAATACAAATGTTTTTAAACCTTATTTTATGCTCCACATGAATTATACATCTGCAGTTCATATCATTTATAAATGATGTGGCCTTTAAGGAATCTGACAATGGACTGATCTAAGATCAAGGGAATGTTCTCCAAATGTATTTAGGAATAAACATCAATCTGACATTATAATTTTTCAGGCATTTTGAAGTGAAGTATCAATTTTATCAGATAATAATCTACTGGAGGTCAGTGTGTGTCAGTTTCCCATCATTTTCTATTACAGATATATTACAGAGAAGGTATATATGTACTGGAACAAATTTTCCTGGTGTAGTTATAGCTAAGTAGTCCTTCAGGAAGATAGCATAGATATAACAAAGTTGTTTAAGCTGCTCCTCTGAGCCAGACAAGTTGCAGAGAATGCACAAAAGCTTAAAGTCTCATGTTATGGTACTGTCTTAGCAGAGATGAACTAATGAAAAAAGATTGCTCTAATCATGGCCAGATTTCAATACCACCTCAGAAACACTGCAGTTTTCAGCATAATTACATATAAATATATATAAAATTTACAGAAATCACAGAGCAATATAGATAAACATGTTCAAATTTATTTCATCTTCCCTATGCCCTTTAACTCTGTTTGGGTGCCTCTTCTTTCTTTTTTTATGAAATTTACGCCATACCTTTATGTTCTTCCTTATTTCAAACTGTTTCACTATAAAGTGAAGTCCTTCTCTAGTTTATGAATGTAAACCAAAAATAACTGCAGTTACCTGTAATGTTTGGATTTTCTGCCCTTTAAACTTTCCATAAACTACTCTCAGTTCACACTGTTACAAATTATTTTTTCCAACTGCAAAGCACCATGTGAAAAAGAACAGTTAAGCAAAATGAGTTCGAAGGTGTCTCTTGATCTACATCAGTGTAATCAAGGTGAAAGTCTGCCCCATAACATCTGCTCACTTTTATGAGGGTAAAATACTTGCACAGAAATGCTACATTAAGTAAGTGAGATAAAGTGGAATATTGTCATGCAATCCTTTTTTTTTTTTTCCTTTTTTTTTTTTTTTTTTCCCCTGACCTTGAGATTAGTAAAATCAGTGTGATCTGCAAGGGCATACAAATTCAGACTTTCCAGATGCTGGCACTGAAATCCTTCTAACAAATGGTCTGTTAACCTCTTTCCAAGACCACCTGACTATGTTATTGGCTCTATACCTGCTAGGGAAAAAAAATAAATAAAAGCAAATTTTAAAATATAAGTTTTGACATGCAAAACAGATTGGGAAGAAGGATCCTGCACCTGGCACAGTCTCTTTGAGTGGGTATGTAACTTTGGACATCCACATCACTTCTATGAGCATTCTTCCCTTGTCAGTCTGGTTTGGAGGCTTTTGTGGAGCTTCTGCTCCTTTTAGGCTGCTGGAGTGTGAAACACAGCTATAATCCAGGTAACAATAAATGCACTCACTCTCTCATCATGTCACATTACAAGACCGATGCTTCAGGGGATTCAGCTGGGAATCTAGTAAGTTCCAGGAAGATCTTCCACCTGTGAATGTGCCCAAACAGAAAAAAAAAACCTCAGACCCACAGATTTCATTAGAAGATAAAGAACTAAAAATTTTCTCACAAACACTAAAAAAATGTTTTAGAGGCTCTTCTCTACACAATTCTTAGGTGATTTATGTTTTCCTGGGAAAGAAAAGTTCTCAGCATATAACTTCCATATTAAAACATTCCAAGGGGACCTTAGGGCAAAGGAAAAGCCGCCTTTTTTTTTTTTTAATAGAAAAACACAAACTTTTAGTGGTTGGGCTTTTTCTAATTTCTGTTTTCACCCTAAATAAACTAATTGCCTAAAATTATCATTAGTCTGTCATCTCATACAGCAACACTGGCTTGGTTTCATAGGTTAAGACATACGCACCAGTTGGGCTGCCACTGCCTCCTGCAACATCAGGTCAGTAAGTGGATATTTCCTGCAGGCTTTTCTAGCTCTGCACAACATCACTGAGAGAAATTCTCTAAACTCAGGTGCAGACAACAACAAGTGAGGTCCTTTCTGGCTATTTCATCTTTTAATTCTGGTATGGCCATGCCGAAGGTCAGTTTAGACTCACACTACAAGAAGATGTCGTGAGTAGGACGTACACCTTCTGCTGCAAACCAGCTTCACCATACCCCAACGTACTGCAAGCTGAGCCACCCCACGGAGAAGCTGCCTTAGCCTTCCACAAGCTCTTAATCCTCAAAGACAATAGAGGCACTACAGAAGAAAAAAGGGAATGATTTTGCCTCAAAAGCACAATATCCAGAGGGCTCAGTCTGGTGCAACACAAACCATATTTTATCTTGTTGGCTGTTCTGTTTTTCCCACAGGGTACTAGCTATTCTATACATAGAGCACAAAGTGTGCTGGAAATGCATTAATGAATCAGACCTCGTGTTACAGTCATAGATGAGAAGCTGCCCCATTTCACATTTGGAAAAATAAGAACACACAGAGCAAATGACTTTCCCAGTTGCAGAATATGTGCATATCTGTGGCAGAGCTGGGAGGGTTTACAGATGATCACTCTGCTTGAACAACTGTCCTCCATCCTAACGCTCCCCAGAACTAATTCTATCCTGACAAACAGCAAAAAACAGACAGAAGTTCCTGAGAACAGACATGTCTAAAAAAGTCTTTGGCATAGCTTAAAAATGAACTTGAAGCTTTAAAAAGACAGTCTGGGGCTCTGGAAATGAGTAATGGGTTTTTAAGCTTCATTTTTAGTTTTTGTGGTTATACAGCAAGATTTTAAGTAGTAGACCAGCCCAGTCCATCTGGCTGTTCCTGCTGGTGATGATAGCAGTGGCCTCTGCTTATACATGCTGTGCTCATCAACAATATACTGCAGCTGACATGCAGCATACTTGCTTTTTGTTCCAGTCAGGCTTTGATCTGCAGCATTCAAAGATGAGCAGATCCTTTCAAGGTATTTGCAAACCTTGTCAGTCTGATTGTAGCATGACATTGACATTAGGCTGATTATTACTTGTCTGAGGAAGCACTGTTTCCGTGAACACACTGGCTTTTCTCCTGATGTCTAATGATCTAGATATCAGCACACAGTACTGTGGCAGCAGCTCCATAGCAAAGTCCTGGTAACATCGCTGAAACAAACAAACAAACAGAGTTAATGTTCTTGTAAATGTTTAAAAATTACCAACAAGATTTCAGGATAGCAGTGCTGCATATCTCAGATTGAAAAAAAAAAAAAAACCAAACAACTATACCTACTTCAACACTGACGTATTCAGTGTACTTGAGTAGGTACAGAATGTCTGCTTTACCCAAATTGTATATTCATTATAAACTAGTGTTGTAGGTGGAAAAGAAACAAAGAAAGGGAATAATTGCTTTGGAAGTGACAGAATATTACTTTTAAAATTTCTTTTCTTTTTCTTTCCAGCGTTTCAAACCCCTACCACTGTCCTTTTAATATCTTCTAAATAAAAATAAAATAAAAAAAGAAATCACATAATTTCAATCTGAAATGTCTAGATAATGGTAAAGATATAACATTTGTGGACAAGCCCAGTGTGTCTGCCATCTTTACAGAAAGTCATGGCAAGCTCAAAGCAAATGCTGAGTTCCACTTCATCATTCAACAGCTCCTTGGGAACACTGGGCAACTAAAATACCTCTGAATGAAAACACAGATCAGCTCCTTCTCCCCCCCCATGTATAATGCTGGTCTCCAAACAAACAAACAAACAAACAAGTTAATTTTGAAATAATCCAAAAACAAAAACGGAGAAAAAACATGGTCTACACATAACTAAAGATCCTATTCAAATTTCTGTTCTCCACTAATACCTTTAATTCAGGTAAAGGTTGCCCTGACTCAGACCCCTCAAGTGAGGGCCAGAGACTGGAGGAAACCTAGATCTCCTCAGAATCTAATCACATTTTGGCTGTTTTGCAGATTTTCTTCCAAACAGAGTGGAAATGTTTAAAGGTAAATGAGCCAAAGTCCTACGGGCATCTGACAAGAAAGCCTCTGGAAGAGAAACTTTTTCCTGCACAAGAGCAGCTGAGCTAACAAAGTAGGCATTACTTTTCACTGAAATACTTTGCTGCAACCCTCTGTTTATTTTAGCATTATCAAATTTTCCAGTAAAATCTTTGGGGATATACTCCACCTTCCACGTGTACATATAGCTTCTATTAACTTCAGTGAAAGTATGGATCAGGACAGGAAAAAATCATGATGTAAAAACTTTGGGACCTTCCCCCATACCTGCATTTGTCATTTGATTAGTTCTAACAAGTTAAAGGGAATTCAGAAATAAAACAAATATCCAACAGAATGAAGAGGAATAATATAAACTAGTGATTGTCTCTCAGTCTTTGACTGTGAAAGACTAACAGACATTTCTGCCTACTGCATCTACTGCAAATTATACTAATAATAAAGGTAAAAAGGAATTACTGACAAGGAAGGGTAGAATAAAAGTTAGAAAACAAAAGAAAAAGTCATTCCTCCTGCCCTTACTCAAATAATATTCTAAATAAAACAGTAATTTCAAGAAAAGAAAGGTCTTATTCCATGAACACGAATAAGCACAATCACATTTTCAGAGAGTCTTGACAAATTCCAGGGTACGTGTCCTTCTTCATATGTGTAACTTCTCAAACCCATGAGTGTCAAAAAAGGAATTAGTATGATGAATTGTACCCATGCAAAACAGTTTGTGAACTGGATCTAACTTGTGCACAGAAGATTAAAGAAGAGAATACCAGTGTTATTTATTTAACTATTGAATTAATCCATCTAATAATGTGTTTTTATTTCTATACCCAAATCTAACTGACACCAGAAGCACCGGGAGCATTGCCTCTACCTGCTACAGCTACGCTTGCTAAACAGTTTTCTTCCATATCCAAATGACTGTCCCAGTTGTCACTTTAAAAGTTGTACACTTCAATAAAATGAGCTTATGCCACTAGCCTTAGTTCCCAATTGTGTTCTTTCCCAAGCAAAATAAACTGAATGCCTAAAAAAGCTGAGCTTGCCTTTTAAAAATTTATTTAATTTATTCATTATTGCTGATGGTGCGTGGAGTAAATTGTAGCTAACTTAAAACTCCCATCATTGACTTATTTCAGTGTGTCTTGGTGGTTTTTAGAGACAATCCAGGAATAAGTAGGACACAAAATGAAACATATTCAAGCCATATGTTTATTTTTACAGGGTGACTTTTACCAAATCACTTTCTCCCCACCTCTTCTGCTCTTTTTGCAGTGTCAGTGTCTCATGCGAACACCCCTAAACCATCTTTCACACTCCTAATTAACATCCCTGAATGAAGAGGAACCAGACAACATTTATTCTTTAACCATGCTCACCCCTATAATGCCTTTTTCAGTGTTTTCCAAGGCCTCTCTCTCCTGCAGAATAGAAGTAATCAGCCAAAATAAGGTCTGTTACATATGGGGACAAAGAGTAGTATTTGCTTTTATCTGTTTCTCAGTGGAAACAAACAGAACACCTTCTTTGAGGTAGATGTGCTGCACCACGATAAATAAGGAAATACTTATTTTTTTGAATAAAATTACTGACTGAAACAAGGGCAACCTGATTTTTTTTATTACTATTTATTTTATTTTGGAAAGTAATAGTAACAGATACTACTCCAGAACATTTACATATTAGAATCTAATGCAATTTATGAATGAGGTAACAAATTAGATATACCTTTAATAATTGCTTTCAATACAAGTGTTAACCTCTATACAAACCCATTTTGCATCATAGCTATCCCTCTTGGCGAGAGACCAGAATATCAGAATAGTCTCTACAAACTATAATCTGACTTTGAAAATAAAAAATGGGCAGAAAACAGTGCTAAAGTTTTTGATATTTTCTTAGATTGCTTCAATCTGTCACTCCTGCTTGCAGATTATTATCCAAAATATTTCAAGGAAAAACACACACAAAAAATATTGTTTCAGATTATTCCAGATTTCTATATGAGGATTTATTATTTATTATTTATTTAAATAATTGTGAACATTTTATACATCTTACTTTATCTGATTAAATCAACCTCCTTTATGTTAAGCTTGAATATAAAGATGATAATTTTCATATTAGGAGAGGGAGTAGAAAGAGGTCAGGATACGTCCTAACAATTCATTGCAACTGAAAGACTACTTCTATCTGCAGCAGTTATGTGCAACTACAACTACAAAAATCTTCATCATTCTTCCTTTGGCCTCATTAGTAGTATTACACTATTTCCAGCTTTAATGTTGTCATGAATTAGTACAAGGTCTACAGCACTAAGAAAGACTTTAATGGCAACTGCTGAGCAGAATGTAAAACAAGGGGAAAAAAAGGAAGAAAAAGAAACAAAGCTGGTGTTGATCTTTTGACTCTACAAGGCTCCCCATAAAGTCCTCACCACTCTACAGACGTATGTTTAAAATCAAAACCTTTTAGCAAACTGATCACTTTTCTTATCCTTCACCTGGCCACTTTATGTTTTATATTTGGAGAACTAATAAACCCTTCCTAAGCAGTCAAGAGTCATAAGACCACTGAAAGGACGTCTGCCTCTGGGACCTTGCTTGAGAGGTGCTGAGTACTTGCAGCTCCCGTACAGCTCCATTGGACCTGCTCTTCAACTTACTGTCAGATTCCACTTGCACATTTCTGATTATGGCTCAATGTTTTTGTGCTTTTACAGCCTCAGACCTCAGATTCAAAGTGCAAAAGCAGTCTTCCTCTTATTTCTTCAAATTTTCATGAATAGTCAAATTGTTTTTGACTAGAACTTCATTGGTTTCATAATCCAGTTCATCAGAAAAATAATTTTTAAATATATATTATATATATTTTAATGAAGGAAAGTAAGATATGTTAAATTTTTCCACTGACTTCAGTGGACTTTGAATCAGGCTCATAAATGACTGTGAGAGGTGGGCTCAATACTCAAAAGAATTTTTATAATTTTTTTAACCAAACAATAACTAACTGAAAAAAAGTAAAACTATCATACAAAACAGAATACAATCACTCCGGCAAATGCAATAAAGAACTGCAAATATTAACACTAGCAGAATAAATTTAAAGATGTTTACTATGCCTGCACAACCATTTTCTGAACTACCATTGGCTGCAATTGTTAGCTAGAGGGATCAGTGCAGATATTTCTAGCTTGAGATGTATAACATGTTCCAAGTTATTTGTCAGTTGTAAATATTACATTTTTATGTGGTTATTACTTGCTCCCTTTGGCACCCAAACAGTTATCCTCAGCTGGATTAAAAAATACATACATATATATGTATATATATATATAAATTCAACAACAAAAAACCTTCAGAACTCTTAAAACAACAACAGCCATTAATATAAGTGACATTTCCTTTAAAATGTCTCCTTCATAAACAGATATGCCAAGTACCTATACCCCAAGTCCGCTGCAAGAGGAGTTTAAATCTAAGAAGTCAACTCAAATTCTAGATTTGCTTGCTCTGGGACTCTTAAATAAATAAAACACTAAGATATACTGCAAGAAAAACAAAGCAGCATCTTTTCACATCTGCAAATGCAGCTTGCCCTCACAATAATCTGCCAGCAGTGGTATAAAAGAGCAACAAGAAATAGCAATGTTTGACTAAAAGCTGGTTGGCATCTCATTCAAACACAATACAACAGTGATGTTGCAAGAAAAGACAGTTCAAATTTTTACATCATGTTCAAAAAAAATGACATTAGAGAGTAGCTATAGATGCATGAAGACCAGTTGAAACTCTCAGAAATAGCATACTTTAGATACTTTAGCACGTGGAAACTATGTACAATAGTCAGGGATGCGCAGACATAGGAAACGAGTGAACATACTATATTACTGCTACTCTTCTTAAAGTGGTGGTGAGGATTCCATGTACATCCTCAGAGTAAAACAAATAATGGAATCAGCAAAGCTTTACTATAAGGAGCAAATTGTTATTCCTTTACTCAGCATTTATTTTTTAAAAAATATGCTTCACTCTTTCAATATTCACATGACCATTACATTTACAAGTACAGTAACTCTCCTACCCTTTAGCATTATAAAGGAGGGAAGTGTAGGAAAGGAAAAAAAAAAAAAAGTCAGATGTCCCCAGATGAATCCCTGCTGTGCCTACAGACACAACTCAAATTAATGGAAAAAATATTCAGTAAGTTACATTAGTAAATGAAAGCCAGGTGAAGTTTGTAATGAGTCAGGGTAATTACAACAGAATTCCTCCAAGCTGAAGGTCTCAGCGGCTGTTGGCTCATGTGATACAGCAGCTGCTCCAGTCCCACAGAACAAGTGCGATGATGCTTTGTCATTGACTTTTTATTCTTTTCCAAACCCTGTTTCTATTAAGCTATCCTCTCCAGGCAGATTTCCTTTATTTTTGCTATTAGTTTTAAGTATACTGTCCAGTGTAATTTCACAGAGCTATTAATTGTCAACATGGACTCAGGGGAAAGCCAATTAACATGAAAGATTTAAGACCATAAGTGTTCTTGATGAAATGTGAGTTCTTGCCTGAGTAAAAAGCATTCAGTATAGAGTCATCCCAAAAGACAGGCACATTTTTGTTACCTGTATCACAGAAACATACGAGCTAACCAAACAAGAAGTTCTTGCTTACAGTGCTGTCTAGTGCTTTGCAAGAGTCATCCCTACGCTGATAAGGCAAGGCAATGAACAGATATGGAGAGTGAAAGCATCAGGGCCACAAAGAATGGCAGTGGCAGAATTTCACCATGGTCCAGGCTTTCTACCTCCAACACAGAACCGCACTGATAAAGTATGCCAGTGTCCACACACCACAAATAGAAGCACCACCTTCAAGGCAAGGCAGATACAGATTTGGTTCAAGTGCAGCTTCCAGACTCTCTCTGTGGGGTATAGGTCCCAGATAAGATTGTTTTGAACAGGTTTTCAGAGAGCTATGAATTATTTTACTGGTGCTGTCTTGTTAACATCTCTTTCTGTAAAAGCTCCTCCTACAAACATCCTGTGCCTGATTGAGAAGACAATAACACATAGATAAAAATAACTGTAAACATAAACATTCAACATTTCACAAACTGTGACGATTAGAGCAAAAACATATTCCACAAAATTTTCAATACTAGTTTCTTGGCTTTTCCACAGTTTTAATGGCAGGATAAACATGATTTTTTTTAATGACAAAGTAAACATCCTTTCAGATAGTAAATAGCAATAGTGAAATTTTGAAAGCAGAATGTGTAGGACACTTGAAGAGATCGCGCACGTCAAGAAAAGGGGAGAAATGTTGAGATTTACAGTGTGTAAATAACCCTACGTTGCAAAGAAACAAGGTACTAAAACATTTTAGAAATATCAGCCAAGTGAACAAGAAAAAATAACTGATTGTACCAGAAGATTTTAAAAATGCAGTTTCAATTGCCACTCCCTGTCTCATGGCACAAACCAGCATCAAGTGATTCTTCTGAGAATCCTGGTGAACAGTCCTTGTCAATGACAGCAATAAAATTCCCTATCATTTAATGGAACTGAGATATTGCCATTCTGACATTGATATAAAGAAGCATGATGAGGCTTTCTA
The DNA here is from genome assembly GCF_964211835.1 of Anser anser. Classification (NCBI taxonomy): domain Eukaryota; kingdom Metazoa; phylum Chordata; class Aves; order Anseriformes; family Anatidae; genus Anser; species Anser anser. The sequence goes on along the minus strand of NC_139720.1, from coordinate 106,319,216 downwards.
AGTCCCAAGGTTCTCCACAGCTGCAGAGCTTTGGAAAGAGCTGTCCGTTTACTACACACTGTACATGGCGGGAGAGTTGTGATCTTTCAAGTGCAAACACAAATAATGCACTGAAATCTTGCAGAAATAATGCACAGAACACCACTTCAGGAGGAAGATGCATCTCCCTCTTTGGAGGTTTTCATAACCCAACTGAAAAAAGTACTAAGCAACCTGCTCTAGGTGACCCTGCATTGATGAAGGGGGTTGGACTAGACAATTCCCAAGGTGCCTTCCCATCTCATCCCATCTCAACTGTTCTGGGATTACATGAAGGTAACGGTAACATCAAATGTTGGAAGAGAAGCATTCTATACTATTCTAAGATAACAATAAGAGAAATTTAATATAAAATCACTTTATTATCTCTTAAATTCTTTTTATTTGTTTAGGTCAAAACTTTTCATCTGGTTAGGTTTTTTTTTGTTTTGGTTTGTTTTTTTTTTGGTCTCCCTTTTCTACCCAGAATGCATCTCTATTAGCGTTTAGAAATTAGTAACATATTTACTACTTAATTACAATGTCTTAAAAATCTTGGTGTATATTTCCCAGCAGGGTATTAGAGAATTATATTTTTTTAAATATGGAAATTTTGTTGGCTCTCCAAAAGTATGTGCTTTCTCAAGACAAGACATAAGCAAACATGGATGCCGTGTTGGTTAAAATTGCAATATCAGTTTCAACTATGATCTAAAAGGTGATTCTGCATGAACTTTAATGCCATATTTTTTTTAATCAATCATCTCAAAATAGATTTTTTCAGCATAAAATACAGTGTGATGTCATTAATGGATCTTGAAAAAAAACTCAAGACACCTGTTTACTATCTGTTTAGAAGACAAAACACATACAGGTACTCATATCTGCAGAACAGATATTGAATGTTGGAGGATGGGAGAGGAGCATTGGTGTGACTGAAGCAACAGACTGCCTTTGAACAACAAGCAAGATGGTGTTTCAAAAATGTTTTCTCACAAGAGTGAAGCATTTGACACTCATCACATACAAGCCCCATCTTCTCAACCCAACCACTGGTAAAGGAGCATGCTCTCTTTTTGATGTATCATTTTTTCCTTAATATTCTTACCTGAGAACTTAATGATGGAAAAAAAAAAAAGCCAAAAAAAAAGCCTCGTGACATTATTGAATTGCATTTACATTTTAATAGCAATACTGTGAATCATAAGCAGCAAAGGTGTAGTGTAATGACACAGGTCAAAGCCACTTGAAATCTCTGCATCATTTCAAGGGGATTTCTTGCAGGGCATGTGGATCATAGAGCAGAAGTACAAAGTTTTTACAATTAGAAACATTCTAAGACAAAAGTTTCAAAGTATTTCAGATGTGTGGGCCAAAAATTACTATAGATCTTTGACAGCGTGGTTGCATAAATTCTTGAATCGGCACTAGATCAGCACTGAAATATGCTATCACTTCAGCAATATCTTTTCTGCCTGATTTTCCTTCAGATTTTCCAATCTCAAAAGTGTTCTAGAAATGCATGTTCAGATACATCAGATACGTCTAGAAATCACACCAAGGTTTTGTTAACTGAACTTCATTATGTATTCATATATATGGTTTAATGTGGGCGTATGTGTATGCAGACTTGATTCTCTACTTTGAGACAAACAAGCAACATGAGAAAAGGCATTACTACTACAGTGAGACAACATTACACCACAGTAAATTAGATGATCTGCAACTAAACCATACATTATGAAACCAGAACTCTGGAGTTTTTATTCTGAATTTGCAGAAGTTAAAGATTTTAAAAGTCTGTGGAATATATTTTTAATTTCCGAAGGATATTTTAAAATCCTTGATAAATTCTTTTTTTTTTTTTTTTTTTTTTTTTTTGGCAGTTAAACAATATATATTTGTGCTCACAAGTTTAGCAGCTCAAACTCTAGATTAATTTTTAGGTAATTCATTAAAGATACTGTTGAAACAAAACACGGTAGTAAGTACTTACTGTCGGAAGTGCTATTATGGTATACAGGAGGGTTAAAGAATGAAAGGTCAAAGTTTCCTGTATATGATATTATTTTAATAATGAAATAGCTCAAGTATATGAAATTAAATCCTTAAAGGAGAACTTTAACATCAGGTTTCCAGTTATTTATAAATATGTAAACAACAAGGGGCTTTTAATAGTGTTTTAGGAAACAGGCAAGCCGAATACAGGATTAAGCTTGAAAACATGCCTTGAGATCTGTTTGAGTTCCAGTGATTAATAATGATTAATTAATAGAACTGCTAGAACAGAACTGTATTTCATGTATTTTTGAAAAATGTGTCCCATTTTTTACAGAATGTTTTCAAAATGATTTTTTTTTTTTTACTTCGAAAATAAATACCTATTATCTTTACCATGTGTTGTGTCTCTTTTGAGGAACAAAGCTACAAAAAGAACCTTTTGCAGAGCCAAGAAGTAAAAACATTAAAGTTGATGATACTGCTTGTAACTATCAAATTCCAATTAAAATATTTTTCTCCCTCATTCCCTGAAACACTAAAGATCAAAAAAATCCTAAACTCTTATAAGATGCCCGTACATCTCACTGTCAGCTGCTTAGAAATATCACATAGGCTTCTCCCGTATTTTTTACAAATAAGGATAAGGAAACACAAAAACAAGATATGCAGAAATATAAAAATATGTTAATATTTCCACAACTGAAACAATTTCAGATTTATACAAAAACTAAGGTGTGAGATGAAAGCTGAATGGCATATTAAGCTTTGTTTCATAAGTCCATCAAACCATATAGGTCTATTTCATTTCCAAGTGACTGTAGTGGTCAGATTTATCTCTGATCTTTTTGCAAAACTAAGTCATTGTACCATGATGTTTCTGAGGAAGTGTGCAGAAGGAGATATTAGTGTTCATGAAGTGCTAAATGAGGCTCCTGGAAACTTGTTATCCTGTAAGATCTTGGGTGTGAACAAGATTAGTACAGGTGGAGGAATGAAGACATCAACTGTGCACTACTACTGCCATGATCTTTACTCATTTCCTCAGAGCTGATATTTTCTAGAAAATTCAAATACCATGATGGCATTATCCAAACTTGACAATTTAGGTTATAAGAGGTAAGAAAGTGATTCAAAGAAAAATCATGCAAAGAGAAATCTTACCTGGATAAAAATAGAAGTGATGGAAAAATAAATTGAAATAGAGAGGTTTTATCTGCTTGGTTTGTTCTGTGGTGGTGCAGATCAGTTTGCAAAGAGCAGGGCTTCATATTGGGATTAAGGGACGGTTTCAGAGAGACTCTGAAAACTATCATGATGCAGACAGAATGAAATGATTGATCACAAGATTTGGGGGACACTAAACCAACACCAAAATACCTAACCTAGCCTTCAGCTACCTTTCCCCAATACACAGCCCACCTACTGTGCTTTCTCCTAAACTTTGAATTGCTTGTATCTTCCTCATGAACCTTTTGACACAATCCTGGGAGTCATCAGTATCCCTGCAATTGTTATATTCCCAGTTCAATACATGCCTTCTACTTCTATTCATCCCACTGCCCCAGGCTGCTCTGCTGTGTCACTGCCTGGTCCTGAACTGCTGCATCCTGTCATGGTGCACTAAGAAACAGACAGTGCTTTTAGCTAAAGGCTGCCTTTAACAAATGGGTAGGAAAACGCCTATACAGAGATGTTGCTAGGAACTTATAGACTAGAATACTCTATTTCACAGAAAAACACACCTTTTAAGCTAGAACCAGCAATACTTAACAATACTAAGTGTAACATATGTCCAGATGTAAGCCCAGACAGCCATGTCCCTCCAGCCCTGCTGGTCATATGGGCAGCCTGCTTTCTGCCAAGTCTATGGTAAGAGTGTATTTTCTCAGTGCCCCAGAAGTTTTCTTCCTTTCTGATTAAAGTTGAATTTGCCCAGTGACCACAGTAGCGTGCAGTAGCACTGCCTATGCTACGGCAGGATGAAATTAAACTGTAACTAGACACATTTTAAATATTTTGCTGTCTAATATAGGTATTTGAAAATCCACCCTGAAATCCGTATGACAGGCAAGTCTGCCCACTACAGTCAAGACAAGCTCCTTTGCTTACACATATGTCTGAGATAAGCCTACAGATTCATGTCTCATTTTGGAACCCTAAGTATCATTTAATTGCTTTATTTTTTTTCCCCTTTGTTCCTGGTGTAAAAACTTCAAATGTATGCTGGAGTGGTTATAACTAGGAATTAACTGAAAGAGCAGTTGCACTTTATATTTTCTAAAAAGCTTCTTTTTTTTTTCTGCCACTGCAGCCTTTTCTGCCTGCCTGCCCGACCAGTGATGACAGTGCACTTTCTTTGCCTTCTGGGCCCCTTTTGTCATTTAGGTTCAAAATTCACCAGGAGATGCAGGCAACCAGGAAAGTTATTGATCTCTGCTAGACAGCAGAGATGGTGACTCAGCGTCTGCACCAAAATATTGCCTTAAAGATAAGCAATTAACCTGATTAACTACCCAAATTATTTTCAGGTAATTCTGAGCATTCCCAGCATATGCTCCATATACGCCTCTGAATGTTTGCCGCTGCATCTCTCTGCTGCATTCATATTTCTCTGTCTGGCAGTAGCTGTGTATGTAGACTGTTAGATGGATTTTTGTAGATAAAAGCAATGATGAACAAAACTGCATCTCCCCCTGTTTTGGTATTCTGTGACATTCCCATCTCAGCAGACTGTGTCTGGCAGTCTCACAATGAAGCACTGCATGTGTCAGGGAGATGGATTATATCTGCAGTGTCTGAATTTCAACCCTGACTATATGAGCTCCTGCTTAACCTTACCTCAGGGATCTTGAATTTTGTGTCATTGAATTAGAACAGCAAATATATATATATTTATATCCTGATTATGCGACAATGCAAAGATTTAATAGCTTGAGATGACAAAATGAAACAAAACCATAACCTTCATACATATTTGGGATATAGCATATTTATTCTTTATTTTGAACTATAAAGCTCAAAGTATCACAAAAATAAATAAATAAATAAATAAACCAAAACACTGATACTGATACTTGCATTTTGGGGGTGTTTTGTTTAGGTTTGGGGAATTCTAAAAGAAATAAAAATATGTAAAAATTCCTTTTCAGTGTCCTTAGCAGATCAAATAAAAATGAGAAATAACTGGATTAATGTATCCCTTTTTCCACTATCTGAAATATGGACACCAGCACCATTGTGCAAAAATTGCATGAAATAAATTGATTAATCTCATCTCCTACTGGCTAATTAAAACATTGGTGCTGTAACTCATAGCTTAGCTGAAATTTATATCTAGTGTGTGTATTAAAAAAAAAAAAAAAGAAAAGAAAAAATGAAGTGTCTGGAAAATTCAGTCACAGATAATAGCGTGAAGTTGCAGACAAAGTCATGCAAACCAGAGCTGCACATTATTTTCCATGAAAGACTGCTAAACTTAGACCTTCAGTATTGTAAATTCAGGTCTGGACAGAAACAGATAGTAAAAGTGCAAAGGCTCATATTCTTCAGTTTCTGAACGCAGTCTTACTACATGGGAAATAGCTTCGTCCATTTGAGGTTGATTTGGACCTTCTGAGCTATGAAATAAAATGTATCTTACAGGAATTTAAAGACTAATAAGTGTGATAGCTTGAGTACAGCAATGACTGCAGATGAAAGGGAAAAGCTTAATTAAATATGATTGCATACACCTGCAGTTGGATATCTCCTACTGTTCACAGTATCAAGATTGATTCAAGAATGGAAACATCAGGATAAAATGCTTACAGTTTGTTTCAGCTCTAGTTTCTCCTTTGTAACATCTCCTAATTAGCAAAACTCCTGCCACCAGCAGTTTTTAAGAACTGCAGTGTAGCTTTTTCTGAGAGAGAGCTATAATGGTGCATTGGGAGTCCTTATCACTAATCTAGAAGTCTGGGCTGGGTTTGGGGCTTAAACCAGGATATAGAAGATTACAGCATCTCTTGCTGATTTTGTTTGTTTTCCTTCCACCACCACCCTTTTTAAATTATTATTTTTTTTTCCTTCAAAATTCAGATCACTACAAGATATTGAAAATGCTGAATTAGCACAATGTTGATTTAAAGACAGTTTAATTCATCTTGGTATTTTCATTTTAAAGTCTGTTTTTAAAAAAAATATGTGAAAATAGCTCCCTGGTTCAATAACGTTTTTTTCTCCCACAGTCTTGAATCAGAGAGAATAATATCAAAGAGAAAGTTAGCACTGCAGTAGTCTGTGAGTACAGTACTATACATGCATCTCTGCACACTCTACATAACTCATTATATCAGAACAGATTATTAGAAATACCTGTAAGATAATTATTATTGGAGACGTAGTTCATAAAATATGTCAGTATTTTTTCTTATGCTTTGTTTGCAAATAAAGCTTATCCACCCTGAATCACACATTCAAAAATCCAAAATCCAGTCAGTGCAATAAGGAAATATTCACAAAAAAAATACAGAAATGGCCTTATGCCTTAAATTGTACTTCCTGACCCACCTCAGCAGAAATGGAGCTCAGGAGCTTTCCAATCTCCTGTGCAGTTTAGAGCAGACATAATGACACATGCCTCAACACATGACTCAAAGTCTGACAAAGTGTCAGTGTCAAGTAAAGGATGTTTTGTTCTGACTAGTATTCACAGGTTTTCAACTGACACCTGTGTTGCACGAGTGTCAAATGTTTTGCTGGATATAGGAATTTATTATCACATTTTTCCTAGGCAAAATAATCCTGAAATAGGCATGTAAAACCCCACTCCATGTGTGCTAAATGTTTATTGTCTCACAATCCAATTGACAGCAAGTAAATATATCTCAGAACACTGAAGTTACTACCCTAATTACTTATAGTAAAATATTACTTTTATGCTTCCCTGGTATCAAAGGGAGAAAGAGGAACACTGAAAACTTTTGTAGGATAATGAGACTTTCTAGTTTACAACATGGCTTAAAGCTGTATATAACTTGAAAAGAAAAATAATCTGTACCACTGTACACTGAACCATGACTGTCTGATTAAACTATTTTTGCATTTCAACACCAATACCATGTTTTTGTTTCCCATTCAAAACAACCTTATTTCTATAGCTGCTCCACGTTCATTTTTCTTATTCCTACAATCTAGGAATCAGGCAAATACCAATCTACAACCTCATACAGTCATATTCCACAGCCCATGGCTTTCTCTTGACTAACTGAAAACTCTGCATATCTCTAAAAGCAGTAACGAGTGCAACACATTCAGAAGTCTTTGGTGACCTTATTTTAGTGACAGGCTTGAGCACTAGAGACAACGTGATACACTTGAAGATCAGTGACAGACTCGCAATGTCACCAAGACTATTTTTGACTGTCTCTGTCCTCTGAAGAGTATGAAAAGCTTCTTCTACAGGTTATTCCAAGACTGCCTATATTGCCTCAGGGTATACATTGCCTTAGTAGTTTATTTAGTCATATCTGTTATGAAAACACTGATATGTTCTTTAATTTATATATGGCTCCCAAAGGCATTTAATACTCTCATATGCTTTTGGGCCAAACAATATTGGTAATATCTGCCTGGAACTAACAGCAGCTGCTTTTACAGTCATCAGATGGTTTGGGTTGGAAGGGACCTTCAAGATAATTCATTTCCAACCACCATGCCATGGCCGCATGCAGCCTGGCTTTGAATACTTCCAGGGAGGGGACATCTACAACCTCCCTGCACAACCTGTTCCAGTATCACCCAGAAGACTGCATGGGTATTCATGCTCACCTTAGGAAGCACTTATATTTATTTCTACTCTCATACCTTGTTTCCCTCTGAAAAGATGCAGTGCACCGTTGTCTCTTTCTTAGTCTTTTAACTGTTTAATAAGGAATATTTTCTGCTACTCCAGTGTTCTGTTCCAGGTTGGAAGGGACCTTTGAAGATATCAAAAATGTTATAACATTGAATAACCTTAAAATACATTATTCTAGTTTTTCTGGTCACTAATTTAAAAGCTAAGTTAATCTAAGGTAATCATTTTTTTCCTCGTGTAGTTTTTACACCAGTGTTTTGTGGAACTGAGCATAGACTTATTTCAGGACAACTTTGTGGCAATCAGATCAGGTACTGCAAAGCCCAGGATTATCTCCTTACCAGTTTCTCTCAGTTACTATATCATGACTCCTAGAAGATGTTATAAAGCTTTCTGAAAAAAAAAAAAATAGAAAAAAAAATAAAATAGAAAAAAAAATAAAAGGATGGTATTATGTGAAGAAAAGCAAATGTCTTCTTTAGGACATGTTAGGCAAGACAGATTAGCAAAGGCATTCAGGCAAGTGATATACCAACAAGAAGAAGAGAAATTAAAAAGTTCCTCAAAATGTTGTTTATTATTTCTTCACTACATCTTCCTGTCTCTGGAGACAAATGGTCCAGACTCATCCAAGAAGTCCTCTACATGCAAGTTTTAGTGTGCTTTTATTTAGAAGGAAAAACTGGGTGAGCAACATCTACGCAATAGCAGATCCATACATATCCACAGTAGCAGGATTGTCAAGACACAGGAGATTTTTGTGTGCATAAACATGCTATGCCCTCCTCGATTAATTGGAGTATATATGCTTGTTCACATACATACATACTTGACAGGAAGAATACATCAGTGGAAGGATTAAACTACCCTAACCAAATGGAAAAAAGGTAGTATAAATGAAGTGTAGCTCTTCACTCTTTAAAGGTAAATAGTAAGACAGTTGCATTCAGATTGTTAGAACAGTGGAAACTTTCCATCTTCAAGACCATCACCTGATCATAGGACTTGATTTTAGTCTTTTCCTTCAAACCTGTAACAGAGAGAGAATGTCAAAGCCTGCAAGAAAAGCCTTTTGTTTGTTTGTTTTTGTTTTTTTTCCTCCCCATTTAGAATTTCTTCCTGAACTTTGTCAGCTACAGAAAGGAAAGTGCATTATAAACAATGTTTGACAGATGGTCTGGGGGGCTTCACTATAGTTTCACTTTCACAAAAGAACTATTTAGAAGATTTTAAAAGATGACCAACTGTAACCAGGAAAAAATCAGCCAACATGACCTATGGAACACAGTATCTGTACTAGGTTGTTAAGACTTTGGAGTCTTCCTAATTATCTTTAGAAAGACTTATCATTCCCCCATGATTTCTCTCTGGGAGAAGTCAGTTCTAAAGCTAGGACAATTGTACAGTGGAGCTAGCAGTTTGGCTGGAACAGAAAGCTGCAGGACAACAAGTTATATCAACAGTTCCACCACACGGGAATTGGGAAGGAAATTGTTTTCAAAATGCAAGCTTCTCATCTTTCCTTTATAACTGAGCTGAGAATACACTACCAAGTTTTGTCTATGGGAAATGTCAACCCAGCTGTTAAAAGAGATAGAATGAAACAAAAACAGATTCTGGTTTAAGTATAGATGTTTTTGTTGAAACTGAAGTTGCATAGACATCTTACTCTTCAAAGCCATCCAAGTCCCTCACTGCTTGGTAATGTATGTCCAAAGGTTGTTGGAATTTAAAGCTCAGTCTCTGCAATAGGCACAATGGACATAGCTCACTGCTGACAGTGAGCTATGTTGCCATCAGTCAAATGACAGGCAAACACCAAGAAAAGAAACAGTGGAACAAGAGTAGAAGTCCTTTAAAATAGTTGGTTATATGGAAGGAGAGGTTTCTTTAATGGTCCCAGGAGGTATGCATTTGTGCAGATTGTATATGTGAATGTCAGATTCACTTCCCACCTTCAAATAATAACCTCTGAAAGCTTGTAGAATTTTACAGAACAAAAGTAATAGAAAAAAAGTTGCCCTTTATGTTCATAGGTTCCTTTATCTTACATTCTCATGGGACACTATTGCTTTGATTCCAATTAAGCTATGACAAAAAGACATGTTCTACATTCAACAACATATCATAACAACAAAAACATTGAACAAGTTGCTCAGCATCACAGAATAAGGGATCAAACAACTGAATGCGCTCTGGATAACAGGTTAAATTCAGCCTCTGTAGTTACCACCTATTTTTGACCATAACAAAAACATTCCTAATGCAGACCAGTGGTGTCTTAAAAGGATCCTTTTTCAAAAGCTGTAAAGAATGGCAAGTTGATACTGAACTGTAAAACTACCATTAACCCAAGGGGAAAAAAAAAAAAAAGGTTCTAAAAAGGTTCTGATATCTCCAGTTAAGTCTGCAGAGAAATCTTCATTGTTTTAATTGAATAAGGATTGGCTGCATAGTTCAGGACACACTAGTATTTGAAAAGCAGGGAGTCTCTTAACCATTAATGTGAATACATACATCAAGATTTGAACAGATGGCAACTAATGAAAGTAAGCTCTCCCAGCTCTATTAATGTCTTTATTTCAAGAAGACTTACAATTACAAATTAAAATATTATCAAGACTAGTGTTGTTGATTTTTTTTTTTTTAATTTTTATAATTAATTTTTAAATTCTTCGTTGTTCCATATCCAGCTAGCCTTCACCTCCTGGCCAGTCTTTGAACTACACTTATTTCTCATGTTATTTCTTTCACACTAAGCAAGCAAGCAAGCAAGACAGCCTCAAGGATTTCCTTTTGCCTATTCTTTTTGCTTTTGTAAGGAACTCGGTGCCATTCCAGCACAGCATAACTGTTGAAATGCTAAATGAGTATCTCACTCTGAGCCAGCCTCTGTCCATAGCAACAGTTTATAACTGCACTTTATTATTTTAATGAGAGATGGAAATAGCAGGAATGTTCAGCAATGTTGTAATAACATAGCTACACTGCTCATTCAAATGAAATGGTGTTAGATACAAAGTGTTCATTAAAATAGCATTTGTGTCAGACTTACCCTTAAAAGCAACGTAATTCAAAGCTAAAACTGAGTTTTAACACCTCACTTGTGCCTGCACACTGCAGCTAATATGCACCAGCCCATTGAGGAACAGCATACGAACTTAAAGAACTCGACAGAGTTTGGTCAGCAAAGACAAACACAGTGCCTTTCCATTACTATCATAAACCCCACACAACAAATACTATTTTCTAAGAAATTTAAGTTTCCTTTGTACTACATCTAGATCAAAGTCATAAATCCAGAATTAGCCATTGTTGAACAGTTAGATTGGGATTTTTCCAAAGCCGTGCGTAAGAGATGTCCATTTCCATAAGAAGATCAAATGTGCTTTATAAAAAGACATTGCCATTATTTAGCTTAGTAGTAGCAACACAGATACTTGGAGGAAAAATGGCACAAAAATGATCTCTCACACAGAGTCAGCAAAACTTGGACTTGCCAACTCATTCTACAGTTGGGGAAGGAAGGGGTAGATCTTTTCCCCTCCTCTACCACCAAATGAATATGTCTCAGTTTCATTCCAATGAGTCCCATAATTGACTTTCCCTAGTTTTAGCCCTTTGGTTCACATAAATATCTTGATTGGCTGAATCAGAGTTTAGGAATAATAACAGCTATAGTAGTTCTACCATAAAACTCAATGCTGTAACATTTGTTGAACTGCCAATAATACACTGAGCAACATGATATAAACCTGTCCTGTGCTTTTTCTCCACTCTCCAGAGAGAGAGCGCTTTATACCAGAATCTTTAGAGAAGAGTAAATGGGGTCCTTGAAATTTATTTATTTTTTTAAGCACGCATTCATTCATTTACATTCATGGTAGATAAAACACACTTTGATTTTGAATCCGAAGTGGGGAGCAGAGCTTTGTAATTCCTTAGGGAGTCACAGAGATTTTGTACAGCTTTGGACCAGCTCTCTAGAAAGTTCTTGGTCCACCTGTACACATGATCATCTCTATACACATCAAATATAGTGTGTATACATTTGGCTGATTAGAACTGAGTCGCTTTCTTCCATTTCTTATTTTTCCTTTGCAGTATTAACTGGAAGGAAGCTGTCCCTTGAGATCGCTAGGATTATTGAACAAACTTCTAGATATTTCTTTGGAATGCATTCAGAATGTATTAACAATATATATATATTGACTTCACATTTCAGTCAACATCAAAATTTATTGACCCTTGAGGTAAATACTAATCTCAGCCTTGACTCAATCAATATTTACCACTTTGTTCAATAAATCTTGATGATCATCTCAAGATAATTCAATATATACTTGATATGCAAGAAAGGTTATTACACTGTTGCATGATTTTTATGTACTGTTCTTTTTCTTTATTTTAAGAGAGAAAGATTCTAAGTGGTATTTTGATAAATAATGCTAATCTAGATTTAGCTGGTCTTACTTATCAAAAATAAACAAACATGCATAATGAGTTCCTATGTAGTAGGCTTGGGGAATGCAGAGCTCAGCACTAGCAAGTTTTGCTTAGCAGTGAATTCAACCAAATGCCAAGGACAAAGTACACAACTGCCATCTTAAAAAGAAATACACATTAAAAAAAATAAAAAAATCTTCTATTCACAAACATACTTGAAAGAGAGGAGTTGTTGCAGCAGTGCTTCAGCCATTGAGTAATTAAAAAGGCAAAAGTATGTCCTGTAATTACAAAAACCTGTACAACATATTCTATGGAAAAAGAAAATAAATAAATAAAGATAGGTGGAAGAAAAATGCAAGTCAGTAGTTTCTTAATAAACTCTATTCTGCAGCTCCATACTGAAGTTTCTACCAATGACAAAACTCCCACTATTTGATCTACATACACTATTAAGTTCTAACAAGCACCTAACTGAGGTCTGCTATGGACTATAGAGCTTTATGTCTACTTAAGCTGTGTTCTCATATCTGCTGTAGGTTGAACTGGTGAATTCATTAAAAAAACCAATCTGGATTCAGTTGAGACTGGCTATTCAGTTTCATACTGTTGGACTAGATGATCTTGGAGGTCTCTTCCAACCTAGATGATTCTGTGATTCTGTGATACTTGCTCACTTTAGTGGCTAATGGCCAATAACTGATTCTACACCTACGCAGACATCCTACAGCAGGAAACTGTACAAATACAACCTCCTTGCTCAAAGTGTAACCATTGATATAAACAGGGTACAGAAAGCATAAGGGAAAAGGAAAACTAATGATATTTAATGGAGCCCAAGATGAATGCTGTTTTCATAGCCTCAGAAGAAAATGATCACCCTCTCACTTCACCTTGACTGCTTCCTCAAGACGCCTGATGGGAAACCCTGACATGTTACAGGGCTCTCCACACCACACTTGCCTGCAGACTCCCACCTGGACAGAAGTACAATGCAGGCACAAGAAAAATAAGCAACTTAACAAAGGTCATGTATCAGGCTTGTCCTCTGGAACAAAATGGCTCAGAGCTCTACTGCATTGATTCTCTGTTAGAGATATTGTTTTCTGGAGTTTAAAAAAAAAGGGGGGGGGGGGGGAGGGAGAAAAAAACAAAACACAACAAACCAATAAAATTAGATTTCCCTGGTCTGATGCTGAAAGCTAGAAATCTGCTAAGTTTTTTTGTTTTGTTTTGTTTTTCTTTTTCCTCTCCTTAAAATAGAATTTACACATTCATCCCTACTTATATCCCAAAGTTATTATATGTGGAAAAAAAAAAAACTGTCAGATTTTCACTTCTTAGCTGTGCTTCTGAACTCATATTGGTATACGTTTACTATTTCTCATGGAACATAATAGCAAGACAAAAATGATACCTTTTGTGAATAAAATTGCACTTTTGTTGTTCCAAGAATATAAAATAAACCTTAGTTTTCAAGTTTGCATTATTTCCTTAACACCGAGGGATAGTTCATATGACAAAGTCATGAGACACCTACCTGGATAACCTTATCACTGTATACAAAACTATAAAAAAGTTTCAAAGAAGAAATCATAACATCTGCCTATTTTCAAACACAGCACACTGTGTGCTGTCAGTGGGCAGAGACAAAAACCAGTGTTTCTGAACCACTGGCAGCTCTCACTACACAGCCAATGAATATATTAACCATACAATTCATGGGCAAATTGTTAAAAATTGCAGAATTAAACCTGCTGTCTTTCTATTTTTTCCACAGGGGTAGCCAAGTCAACTCAAGAAGAAGTTGAGCATATAAAGTAGTTCAGAAACTACTACAGAACTAGATATATGAACATATGGGCATAAAAGCAAATATAGGAACCTGAAATTGAAGACATACACAAACTTACTGTTTACTACTCTGCACATTAGGATAGTACTCTAGTACTCTAGACAGTAGGTGACCAGTAGTTCTCAGACTATGGATTCCCTATGGACTTCTGTCAGCAGATTATTTCTGCTTGCTACAGCTAAGAGAGCAAGCCTACATTCAGCAAGTTTAAAATTGCTAAAGTAAACCTTTATCCACAATGGTAAATTTTTGTTTTATGGATCCCCTGGAAAATTAAGAACTACCGATGATGGTTCTGTCTAGCTACCCTTACCTGCTTGAGGGTAGGAAGACTTTGCAGAAGGTTCTAGATAGGTTGGACCTATGTGCTGAGTCCAATAGCATGACATTCAACAAGGGTAAGTGTCAGGTCCTACACTCAGGTCACAAAACCCCCATGCAGCAGTATAGGTCTGAAGAAGAGTGGCTGGAAAGTTGCCCAGCAGAAAAGGACCTGGGGTTGCTGGTCCACAGCCATCTGAACATGAGCTAGCAGTGTGCCCAGGTGGCCAAGAGGGCCAGTGGCATCTTGGCCTGCATCAGAAATAGTGTGGCCAGCAGGATTAGGAAAGTTGATTGTCCCTGGCAACTAAAACCACTGTGTTAAGTACAGAAAAGATATGACTACAACTTCTAATGCAGCAGAAGCAAAACATAGGTTAGTACATATGAAATGTAGATGGAAATAAGGACAATAGAAAATAAGTCTATCTTGCGCAGAAAGCTAGAATAATATACCTTGGGAAGGAATCCAAAATAAAAAATAAAAATAAAAATAAATAAAAAAAAAGGAAAACTCTGGTAAGATGTAGTATATAACTATGTGAGTGAAACTTCGTCTTCTGTTAGGTGAAGTGGGTCTCTACAAATGCTTCTGAAAGCAGCCCAGGCCAAAGATTTTGCATTTGTATACATGATATTGGTAAGTCATTGACTCAGCCAAATCTGAAAAGGAAATCTGAAAGCTGAGCAAAAGATTCACCCAGACAGAAGAGTTTTGTCCCTTGAGTAAAGATATGAGTCAAGGACAAAGACATCACTGGACACAGTAAAAAACACAGTCAAATAATACAAGCAAGCCCTCTTTAAAATAGGCATCAGCAATCTGGTGATTAGAATAATACATCGTAGAATTTTATTACCCACCAAATCAAAAACAAACAAAAAACAACTAGGAAAAAAATAGGACTTCTGTGTAAAATAAGTGACCACAAAGTGTTGCTTGACTCAGTGAATATCACCATCAACCTTGGACCAACACCATCTGCTGCTAGTAATCTTGAACCCAATCAATATCTGTTTGATAAATATTGTATATTAATATCATTTTGGAAAGACAGGATTAACAGCTGTGCTGGGATTGCAATCTGTTGACATTGATAGAGGAGATATCTAATATCTTGGCTGAGGGCAGATGTTAACTCTGCCTCTGAAGACAATGTCCTTATTATTTGTTTCTTTAGATGTTATGCTTTCTCAGTTTTACTTACAACTTCAAAGAGCATTCGATTTCATTTTCAAAGGCAAGAATGACACATACACAATTGGTAAAAATTGGAAATGCTCACTTCAAAACTCATCTGGAAATCAATGTGCTAATTTCAATAAGATCATCACTGGTCATGTGCCTCACATTAGGCTACTGTCTGTTTTGCAAGTAAGGGAAGTTATCCAATGTTTTAGATGGAGGAAATATGATCAGCCTGATATTAGATCAACTACTATTACTGTCATAACTACTGAAGATCATGCTAGATATTCCATTTTAGACACAATTGTTCTAGATCTCACAGTAACAGTGAGATGTAAGACAGACTGTTTCCAGGGAGCAGAGCATAAACTGTCAGATCAGAAAGCTATACTTCAGTGTGGCATAAAGGCCACTACTGAGCAGGAACTGGGGGGGACTGACCCTGAAAAACTAACATGGCTTATTTGGCCCATTTCTCCATTTTTATCCTCTGAATTTCAAATCATCACTACCACTTAGAAAGACAAGAAAAATTGCCAGATGGTCAGCTTGCCAGAAGGAAGGCAGGAACACCCAGATATCCCATTTCCATGTTATCCCAACCCACTTTTTAACACTGTTCATTTGAATTTTGGATTATGTAATTCTGCCAGAGCAATGCCAAACTGTTGTAGGAAACATCAAGCAGGCACTGTATTAAAAAAAAAAAAAAAAAATCTTTCCATAAACTACCAGTTGTCAGCGATACTGAAGACTAATACAGTGAAGACAGACCTTCTACCCTCAGGGCTTCCACATACAGGGTAAATTTGCACTGTTTGTAGGGCAATTTAAGAAGAAAAAAAAAAAGAGAAAGAAAGAAAGAAAAAGATCAGAACACAAGTTAGAGTCACAAAATAGGGTAAAAACAAGCTGTCAAAAGCTGGAAAGCTATTCTTCTGTTTTTAATTCCTTGTTAATGATCTAACAAGCTAACTTTCTGGAACTGTCAATGATGATATGTCAGTCTGCAGTGCCTATAGTACCAGAGTAGTTAAGTCAGCAAAATTTCATCATTTTTTCTTCAGCTTTAAGAGACTTTACCACAGATTTAGGGTTAAATGAAGTCAATAGGATCATCTTTGTAGAGACTATACAGTGAAGCATATTATAAGCAACAACTACGATTATCTAAATCACCTATCTAGAAAACTATTATAGAGTCATGAAGTCCAAATGAATCAAATGTTGGACCTTTCAGATATTCTTCCAGCAAAGAGGCGTACTTCGTATAAAATAAACCCTTGCACTATACAAGAATATTTCATGTTGTCAGCTGTAAAGAAACACTTGCAAAAGGCTCAGTGACTCTGAGCAATTACAGAAGACCGCAAAGAGGATATTTATTAATCATTTACTGAGTACTTGAGAAGTAGGAGTAAAATTTTGTCTGCACATGTGTAGGACAGACAAGAGTGTTTGGGTTTTAGGAGAATGTTATTTGTTTTTAAAACACATTATTTCTCCACTTACTTCCAGCTGGAATATGGGACAAAGATACTGGAAGTTGAAATTACTGGAAGACAGAGATTAAATCATTCCTCAAAGGAATCCACACATTCAAATTGATATTCACAGATAAAACAATGGGTTTCGAAACAACTAGCTCCTGTATTTTGACTTCCCCTCAGTTTCAACAAAATAAATCATATATAAATAAATTTACAGGCTGCCTAGGGAGGTTGTGGAGTCTCCCTCTCTGGAGATATTCAAGGCCCGTCTGGACGCCTACCTAGGCAGCCTGCTCTAAGGAGCCTGCTTTGGCAGGGGGGTTGGACCCGATGATCTTTTGAGGTCCCTTCCAACCCCTTCGATTCTGTGATTCTGTGAAATCAAAAGTAAGAAAGCACGTGGTTAATACATTTCAATTGACAAGCAGCACCATATGGAGCTGCACATGGTAGAGCAATGCCATAAGCCAAGATGCAGTGGATAAGAGATGAAAGAATCATGTGCACAGTATAGGCACATGAGAGTATAAGCACATCAAATGAGATGGAGTGGTCGTTAACTGAACAAAAAAAAAAAAGTGGGGATTATTTTTATGGGTATTTGTGTTCAGCATAAAGTCCAAATAAGTATGAAGTCAAAAATATTATCTAGTACTTCAGTTGAATAAATACATAAAATTGAGAGCTTACAATATTTAGCCATTTTTTCTCCCCTAGATTAAAGTCTATAATTCAGTGCAGGGATAACCAGATAGACAAAAATAAAGTTCCACCACAAGAAGAGAATAACTTATTAAAAGATTTCATTCAAAGAGAGGTAGCAGACTAAAACTGAAGAACTTGAAGATGTCATCCAGGACATTCACAGGAAGGAACAGAAGGGATGTAGAAATTCAACTATTTCATGATTCATAAGAATCCATATATTGTATGTAGTATATATACAAAGCAAACCCCCAAACTGGGAGTATGCCATTTCCTCCACATAATACTTGCACTGTATTCTACTGGATGCAACAGACACATGCAGCTACAGCTTCTGATGACACATAAATAAAAAGAGTGAAATAAACCTTGAGAGTGGCAGAAGGGCATGCCCAGTTGAAGATAGTATTATCAAAGCTCCTGCCAAATGACTTCCAGAAAGCGATTGTGGTTATTCAAATAAGGTGGTTAGATCAGCATATTCCTTGCTTCTATTAGCAATTTACAGCAGAAGCTTTCAGTGTCAAAAGCTGTTCTTGTTTTTGTCTTTCCTTTTTTTTTTTTTTAAGCACACATGAAACAATGCAATGCTACTGTTCTTATATAAATGACCAGCAAGAGCCACGTAGGAATTGAAAGAATAATAAAAAAAAAAGAGGCAAGAAAAGGGCACAATGACACTGAGAAATTGATAAATTTGTCAAAGTACAAAACGAATGGAACCAAACTTCCTGTGAAAATAGTGAATGAAACGCTACCCTGACACAAAATAGGTTTGAGCTGATTTATAATGGCTAGGAAAGATATATATGCAACTATCCTAGATTAGTATTCTCCCTTCTCTAAGATAGCGTTAATAGGAGCTACTGTAGTTTGGAATAAACCTTCAATTCATGTAATACACCTAGAGAAAATGCATTTCAGAGTGACCCTCGTCCAATGAGCAGTTTAGTTTATCAGGCTGTTAGCAGGAAAGTACAAGTCAGGCATGCCAGACCTCAGCATTCTCAATCCACAAGACAGGCAGAAGTTGTTTTAAAAATAATAACGCATATAGATTTTAAAAAAGCTACAGATTCTGCTATATTCTGTTGAACTACAAAGTGTCATTACTGAAGGATTTGATGACTTTATGTTCCACAGAAAACTAGAAGCCTTGAATGCTGTAGGACCTGCTTTGACATTCCAAAGCTAACATAACCTACATCTACTTCAAGGGACAAAAGTTAGAGGTATTGCACAAGAAACCATACTGTCAAAACAGGAAGCTTTCCTTGGACAACCACATGCTTTCCATGAACAAGCAGGTGATATTTTTACAGAAGAAAAGTAAGAGCCAGCCAGCTGGCTTTTTCTCAAAGAAGATCCAACAAGCATGGCAATAAAATAGGTGAAGGATAAGGGATGCCCATAACAAAGTTACGAAAGCCTGGAGTCAGTAGATCACGTCTGTCTCTGGACATATGCAGGCCTGCACAGCAAAGCAATGCATTTCAGAGGCTGACAGCATTTGATCTCTGTAAGTATTTGATATTCTGTAGTAGCTTAACTAACTTGGATTGTTAACAGCTGTATTTGGTGAAGAAAGTTGCATGCTCATTATCTTCATGCAGTTCTCTCATACATATACACAATAATTTACATGTTACAGAGGCTTGCACAACAGTACCTGAACACCTCTTCACAGAATATAATATACAGTTCACTGTATATAAAATGTTGACAGAGAGATATCAACTGTCTTAATTTTTTTTAAGCTGTGAAATAACCAGACAGTACAAAGCATCAGGAACAATGAATGATTTAAGTTCTAAAAAGTAGATAGCTATTGTGAGGAACCTCAGTGAACTTGGACGCCTGAAGTATACCAGCGCAAACCCTCTTTGGTCAACTTGTTGTTGGCAAATTATCAACAGAACATGTTTTCTGCATTTACATGATGCAGTCAGCAGCACGTACTGTAGAAGGCTTCTACCCTTACAGTCTAAATAATGACATATTTAACTAGTCTTAGCGGTAACAATTACTGGAAGATGAAAAATAAAGAAACTCTCACTGCATTTCAGATGCTACACCAGCTCACCAACCATGTAAATTATTGTTCTCTGAGATAGTAAGCAACCACTGAAAAATAAATTTAAAAAGTCATATGTATTCTGTATCAATTTCTAACTGTTTTGTTTGTTTGTTTGTTTGCCACAGAGTTTCACCTACTGTTTTCCAGGAGTAGCAGAGTCCACTGTAATACAGTGGACCTAAAGAAATAGCTTTGTAATTATTTGACTGTCAGGGGAGATCTAAGTAGAAATAGGCCTACACATTTAAACGCAGTCATCTGTTCGACATGATCACAATTTGACTTGTACTGATTTTTTTGAGCTGGAAAAAAAATAATATCAATTTCTCTTCGTCCCAGAGCAGAAGTGTTATTTTACATTATTTCATCTGAAGCACTACTCCTACCCCTAAAAGGCTAAAGAGGCTTTTGTATTCTCTGAGTTTCAAGTAGTTACAGGGTTTAGTTTTCAGTACCTTGGAAGTGTTCTGTTTAAAACCTAAAGGTGGAACTATTTGGTAGCATTGCTCTCCTCTCCATTCTGGGTGAATCCCTGTTTCAGAGGAGATAGAAGAATACAGGAAGTAAAGGAACATTTCCTGGAAGAGGGCACACTGGCTAATTTCAAGCTGGCAATCTATTTGCAGGCCCCATATACCTGCTCTGTTTGAGATCAGACCTGAAACCTGCCAAAGAAAGCATATCCCTCCATAGCAACTAAAAATGCAACAGATGAGACTCTTACTGAGAATGCGAAAAGCAGGGACTAGATCCACATCTGCCATACTTCTCCGGTCTCCCTTGCAACCCAGATAGCTGAGACACCCCATGTTTTATTGCACACCACCTCTTTTTGACAGTATGCAATCATTTCCATCCAAAATTGCTTAGACAAGAGCATCAAGTATATGTTCCTGGTTTCAAATGAAGGAGGTGAGTTGCCAATATCCAGGTCCCCACTCATCATGGGGCTGGTAAACCTGCCTACAGCCACATACACACCTTCCTCTTTTGCTCAAGTAGCATGGCACGCTGAAACAAGGGCCCCACGTGCAGTTGCAAACAGGCTGTTACATTAAGGCCCAATCTTGCTCTCCCAGGAATCTGCATGAACTTTGCCAATTACTTCAACGGGAACAAGAATAATGCCTTTGTGAATAAATCAGGGAAGAAAATCAATTCTGTTCTAAGCTAAATCCATAGGCCCTTTTGTACTTTATATGGCCCTCTTTGGAGGAACAGCAACAAAGCTGCCAAGAGTTTGAAAGCCCAGTGAACAAGTCCCTCTGGGTTCACTAAGAAAAGCTCACATATTCACTGCCGCTCACTTGTTAGGCTCAGGATAAAAAAAGCATACCAGAATGCTGCCAATAGTTATCTATTTATATTTGGAAATCCAATAGTTTTATTTGAACACAAGACCATTCAAGAGGAAAGTTTGCAAGCCCGAAATGAAGAAGCTTGAGCAATTAAGCACAGAGAAATATTTAATTTGTCTCCCCACTTATTCATATTTCTCCTTTTGATTTACTTTAATTAAGCTCTCTTTAGGCTTGCAAGTCTGAAGAGAAGGGGGTTTTCTCCCTCCCCTTTTTTTGTGGTAGGAAGAGGAATTGCTCTCCAGGCGGGTTTTTCCAAATGCTCATAGCTTTGCTCTTTACTTAAATAAGATGCCTTTGAAAGGCAGAAGTGCAGGATGGTTCACCATAGATTTGAGATTTATCAAACTTCATTCCTACAGTGCTTCAATTTGGAGGGTTTTTCAGTCAAAACCTTAGCTGCTATTTTCATCCAGCCATAGATGGCAAGATAACAGGAGTGCACTTTGGAACTTGATACTTGAGTCATGCTCATCATCAAGGATGTAAGGGGGGGGGGTCATCTCATCCTCACTTTGTTGTTAACAGAGACTCTCACAGCACTCACCAAATTTCTCTTTATACATATTTTTAAATTCCAGGGCCATATATTGTTTCAGTCTTTAACTTAATGTAACACTTTCTGCTTCTAAGTGTATTTTTAAGCTTAAGTTGTTCAAAGGGCACTTTCAGTGATACAGAATGGAAGCCAAATAGGTGTTGTTCTGTAAAGTGATATATTCCTTAAAACTCTTTCCAGTGGGTGTTATAAAGCCTCAGCAAACAAACTCTCAGGAGGTATAAGTAGGTAATGCATCAACAAAGACACATAAAAAACAGAGGCAGCTGGGCTATTATTAAAAAAAAATGAAACAGAAGCCGTTGAAAGTATAGGGTGTGAGTTAAGAGGGTAAAAACAATTTGGTTAAATAACAAGAACACCAGCATCTGAATCTAAAGGGCAAGCACAACCATTGAAAAACAAAACGAGTCCACTATTTCTCTTTGCACAACGGTCTTTTCTCTCCTGGCTGTATCCAGAAGCATAGAATAAAGTCTATGCATGAAGGGTGCTTCAAAGCATAAATTTTCGAAGTTCCACCTTCACTGAAAGCAACAGGAGTTTTGGCGTCTGGGCACCTCAGAGAGGCAGTGTGAACTCTAAAGCTATGTTGATATCCACATGGGGGCACAGTTGTACTTGCATGAAGTCCCATTTAGCTGAATGGCTCAATAGCCCTTCCCCAAATCACATAAACAACAGTGGGGTCTTCACTTACTTGCCTGAGTACAGAATTTGGCATCCATCTTTGCCTTATATTATCAATTCTAACCAAGTTCTTATTCCCACCATTAACAAGCCTTGCTTTACCTCTAAGCTGGTCCTACATCCTACAGAGTATCATGAAATACAGCAAGAAACCAGGAATTAAGAGACTAGCTGCTCCAGTTTGTGTTTTCAGTGTATTAAAATAAATAAAGAAATAAAAATAAGTTAGATGCAAAGCTTACTAGTCCCCAACAGAGATGTCTTCTGTAGAGACATACACCAAAGAATGTAACTGACATCAGCAGATCTAACGCTTCTGAATATAACATTTTCGTTGTTTCAATAGTCATGCAAATGTAACACTCATTTTACTTGAACAGTGCAAATGTGTTTGAAGCTCATGTAATCATTTTGTGCTCAGAACAATGAATTCATATCTAGGCACTTCAGTCCCCCAAAAAACCTGCAACCCAGCAAGCGATCAAATTGAATAGAATTACAACCATACAGATCCAATACCTAACTTTATAAATAATTTCTCTATCTGAATGTATTCCACACTGAAGTCCACTGATGATGATAAAAAAAAAAAAAAAAAAAAAAACAGAAAAAAAGCAACAAGAGATGTAAAAAAGAGCTAAGTATTGTACAGAAGGTATGAGATACCAAGAACATAATTAGTACTTATATTGGAGTTCTTACAGGCTGACTTTGTACTAATATAATTAAAAACAAGGTTTGGCCCTCAGCCTCCTATTTATGGTAACACCATGACCCTTTAGGTTGCTTCAAACCCTTTAATAGAAGTACTTCCTGAAATTCAGCAGCAAAACGTGATACATCTACCAGCCCACAGCATAGGCACCTGCTCTTTGCTTCTCAGTCTCTCATTCAGAGATAAGGAAAGAGGTTCTCTTGCACTTAGTGGACACTCCTATGGCCAGACAGTCTGCACAATGCACTCATCTGGCACTTGACCCAGGATCACAGCAGAGCAACTATCTCGTTCTGACTGATTTTACCTGTCATATGGAAAAGGATCAGCTCAGACCCTTACTATAAGCTAACACCTTATATATTTACATCAGGTATACACGTTTCAAAGAGTATCCAGCTATATTTTAGCCTAATCTACAAGTTTGTTTTGTGCATTTCATCTTTCACTGTGTTCTTTTTTTCTTCAACATAGTTAATGATTTGATTTTACCTGTCTCAGATTTTAAAAAAAAAAAAAAAAAAAATCATACCCAAAAGCCAGAAGAATGTATACGTGGCTCCATAAGTCCCAGGCTAGAAGAAATGTCAGGTTGTCATTGTCAACCCTTGTTGTTACGTCTTCATACAAGTACCCACCTTTTTTCACCAGACTGTAAAACTTCTGTTAAACTGCCTACAATTATCCCTTCTCCTCCCCCAGAGATCTGCTCTTTATTTCATAGAATTTCATAGACTTACTTACCCAAATTTTCGTTCCTTTCTTGACTTCTTTTTGCCATAGCTGTAGTCTTAAAACTTATACTTTTAATGTACAGCAAGTGATGGGAGAGTAATTAGGAGCTCCATTAAACCTTTACATGCTGCAGGTGTATGGAATATATACCCATGCCTCCCCATAGCTCAGACCATAGGCAGCTACTGATCAAATTATCATCTCAGTATTAAATTGCAGAATAAGGGTACCATTCCAGTCTACAGATTATAAAACTCTGTATATTAACCTGACATAAAAGTCACAGACTCAGTTGCTTTTCTTACTTGGCAATTTAGCAAAGGGATGAGTTTTCAACAGGGCACATGCAGAGAAAATTTTTGAGCCAGTAAATACTCAATGGAGAAAAAAAATAAAAATAAAAATAAAGAATAAAAAGGGGGGTGACTGGAGGGACAGATTATTGAAAAAAAAAAAAAAAGAAGAAACATACATCTAGGGAAAGGACCTATCTACTTCTAGAAGAAAGAAAACCATCCAATTTCTATTCATCTGCAATAATCCTAATTTCATGAAGAGTAATTTAAAACATTTATCTCCAGTCAAGACAAAGGCTATCAGGAGTATTACCAAAACAAGATACACATTAAAAAAAAAAAAACATTTTAAAAGATTTTTTTTTCCAGAGTCTCATAAAGGCCCCATCCAGTTTCCTCTGAAATCATTAGGATTCTTGCCATAGATTTTTAGATGGGACATTAGGAAAGAACTTCCCTTGAGAGAAAAATATGTATATATGTTTTTTCCACCAATTTATTACTCCTACAATTATGCAAGTGGAAACAAAGTTCTGTTGCCAGCACTTGTCCTAGCTCAGATCTTATATAGCAACAACAGCAAGAAACCACCAAACACTAAGTAAACTATTTTTCATATTTTATGGGCAGCATTTATTGTACATGCACACATTAAGATTTAAAAAGAAAAGAACAGCTTTATTTGCCAGTCTCTCAAATCTGACCAGAGGCTCCCCTCACTATAGAAGCCACCAAGACTCCACTCCTGACTGATGCTGACAACAGCCTGCGCTTGCTTTGAGGAAACACGATGGAGAGGATATCAAAAAAACAGCAGTTATTTTCTGCAGCTAAGCATCTGCAATTGCCTGATTGCACTCGGTGGTGGACCCTACCGCGAGCTGGGAGAAGAGCTTCTCATATGGCCTCTGACTCTGCCAAGGTAGCAAGGACTGAAAGTGAGCTCAGAAAAAGTATGGTTGGCTTTCAGCCCCCAACCCACCTCTGAAATACTCATCCCCTGTCCATCCCTGCCTGGCTGTCCCAGCACTGCAAGCCCTGTCTGGTCAGCCCTTGCCTTCAGCTGAGGAGCCCAACCATGAGCTAGGTGTTGATTGGGTCTGTTTGGAGCAGAATGGGCAAAGTGGGGGGGTTAATATCATTGCCTTCTGGCAATTTATTTGTCAGTTTAAGAGCCAGATAACTATTAGATGAAACGGAAGTGCCTCCACGAATACTTATTGTCACATTTGCTTTTGAGTTCCTCGGTGAAGTTTTGAAATTAATAATGACATTGGTATATGTATTACCTATTATTGGCAGAAACATGCTACCAGTAGTAATTAAAAAAAAAAAAAAAAAAAGAAAAATACAAACAGGGAATCACTGAAATAGACTGTGTAAAACACTGGCAATGGGAAAAAATTAAAAACAGAATTCCTCCCATTCTCAAATCTAAATGTTACTTTTAGCAGGAGAGAAGTACAGAATTTTGGGAAGATATCCAACCTTAACACTGACACAATCTTAAAAATCACTAAAATTTTAGAAGGTTTATCACATATTGTTAATACATCATGTTTATAAATTAATTAACTACAAAAAGAAAATGAAACCATGAAATTTATCAGAAAATATATTATCTCCTCCCTTGGTCTTTTTCTCTTCTTCCACAGATACAACTCCTCATTTAGAGTGAGGGCACCTAAAACAGCACTACATACAGCTTTGAAATTTTGCTGCATAACTTTTTAAAAATATATTTATTTTCCATAAACAGACCATGAGAAAATGATGTATGAAAGTTACCTTAATCTACGTGATGTCTTTGTCTGCAAAGAAATTAATTAACAAGAACAAAAGAGATGCAACTTTTTCAGTATTCAGTTTTCTTTCTAATGAGGAAAATACTTTTATAGCACACAGAGGACAGTAACTTACACCTAATCATGGTAAACTTTCATACCTCATTGTATAGTCTATCTCAAGACATCTAGGAGAGAGTATGTAATTGTCTGCGTGTGCCTCAACCAATTTTTCTTGGTCAAAAAAAGAGAAAAAAAATCTAACATTTAAACTGAAAATCTTTGAAGCCCAAAAAGGGCCAGAGTCCACTCTTTTGAACGCAATTAAGTAGGCTTTATTTTCAGCTCAGCTTTTCTCTCCTTATTTTTTTTTTTCTTTATGGGCTTGTCTACACAAGAAAGGACAATGGGGAGGTATATCATTCACAGTGAGTTGTAGTTCAGTAACTGCTGCATATTTAATGTTAGGCTGCAGCCATGGCCACACAATCAGCCAGCTCACATCTACAGTGAAAATAATTACTTCCATATTTGTGGGGATTTTCTTGATATTAAGCACTTCATGGCCATACTCCATGTTCCAGCCCCCCACTCCCTGCTAGCCCACAAACATTGTAGAACCTCACCTGCTGTGCCCTGGAAAACACAGCAGCAAACAAACAAAACACCCATTTACTAGTTCCCCTGATTCTTCTCCTGATGCTGCACGTACCATCTCCTCCTCCAACAGTAGCAATACGCCTACTGAGACCAGCCAGCCAAGTGGAAATGGTGCTGTGAGCTGCATTTCTGGTGAGCAACACAAGGGTACCTGAAGGTATATTTGATGCTTTACCTTTGCCAGTGCCTGGGCCAGCCGCAGAATGGCAGCCTGCTGGAGCTGAGCCCGCTCACAGAACAGTGATCGACCCTTCCACAGCCACACCAAGGCACCAACACCACTAGAGAAAGGTACCTGGGGACAACTAAGCCCAAAACCTGAAGTTCAGGGTGCTAGCTGCAGGTGGTTGGCTAACATACCCTGATCAGCAACATTTGGCCAAACACAAAGACTCATCTATCAAACAGAGTAGTGGAAGTTGGGAATGACCAACATGGGTCACCTGTAACACCAGCATCATTATTGTCCATGGTAGCAAATAAGTGCAAAAATCTGACCAGTTTCAATTTATATACAGCCTGTCAACGTGGGCCTTTGCAGACTAACCAGTAGGTTAGAAAATATAAATATCCTTTCTAAATTCTGAGCTCAGAGGACGGAGGACAACTGTACGAAGAACAGGATTATAGATACCATTAGTTCCATCAATGTAATCTGGAAATCTTTTTTTTTATGCAGACCCATCTCTATACAGAAAACTCCTTAACAGAAACACAGCTCTTTTATCAAATGCCTGCCCTATTCATAGCAATTCATACCAATTAATAACAACCAGGATGGCACTTCAAGGTAAATGCAGCCATATGCTTTTGAATGCATAAGATCTCCTGTACTCAGTGCTGCTGTTAAAGCAGTTCTGTGAAGAACCTGTCCTAAATATGCAGGATAATCTTTTCTGTAAGCCTTTCCACAAGGCTTGGCTTGAGAGCATGGCAAAGGTATATATATTATGCTCATTATTCCAGGGGAGGCTACCTATCAGATGTTATCCTGACTGATATTGACTTTTATTGGACAATTGGATATTCAACAGAATGGTTTAACCATCACCAAAGCAAGCAGAGGATTGAATTCAGCTGAAGTAAGTGAAGCCAATGCTCTTTCACAACTAGGTTAGTGTTTGCTAAGCAATGTCTCCACCTGGTATTTTAAGTGCATGTTATATATTACATAACATCTGTGAAAGTATGAGAAAGCTCTCTGGTGGCTGGAAGGCATGGGTTCAGTCAGGTTTACAAATATACAAGCAGCCAGCCTTCTCCAAAATGACAGTTACTAGGGACGCGTCTAATTCTTGTTAGATACTTGCTCTACTTGCCAGATAAAGACTTGTCTTTTAAATGAAAGAATTCAGTTTCCAGAGGTATGTGTTTTTTCTTGTATCTTGTATAATTTTCATGCGTATTTCACAGGTAGTCTATGCAATACAACATGAATATTTCAAGTTTTTTTGTTTTGTTTGTTTGTTCTTTCAGACCGTGGAGTTCTCTGCTATAGTTTTGGGTATGAATATCTCTTTATTACTCCATTTTTAAGCATTTTTGAAACAGGAAAATTAAGTACGGGTTGACATACAGGATTAGGAACTGTACAGAAATCCTACTATGAAAACACTGCAATCTATGAATACAATGATACTTTGATTTTGCGAAAGTGTAAAGTGCCTAACCAATTTTATTATTGAAATGAAAAATATAATGAATTATATTTATAATTGAAATGAAAAATAATTGAAAAATAATAATTGAAAATAATAATAATTGAAAATTTATAATTGAAATGAAAAATAACACACAATGTCATAGTTTCTATACCTGCACAGCCCTGAAAGAGAGAGAACTGCAAACACAGGTGGGTTGAAGAACTGAAATGACAGATTCTTGAACCACTGCTCTTGATATCTTTACAGTATCACTATTGGTGGCACAGGACTGTTTGGGGCTAGTAAATGGCAGCCTCTCTGACAAGAGCTCCTTAGGTTATTGATAACCAGAGGAATTACATACAGCTGCTATCCCATGCTAAAGAGATGTACGGAAGAGGGGGAAGAGATATGACAGAACACTTCTTTCTATAAAGTTGTCTGCCTACACCATTGTGGCAGATGTCACAGCACATCCCATGTTCAAGTATGTGGCCACACGTACTGCAGCTCTATAGCAGGTGAGACTCTCATACACACATGCAGTCATGTCCCCTCTCCACACAAGTGGTGGTCTGTCATGTTCCCACAGGTGCCCAGCATGGGATCCCACAGGCAGTCTCTGTGGAGATAAGTGGACAGAAAGTTTGCTGATGGCTTCTCAGTTCTTTAATTTCTCGGCTCAAAGAATCCCACTAACTCCTGGCCTTCCTTCTCTCTGACTTCTGGGAACTGGTCAAATATTCCTCACTTCGTCTCTTCTCCCTTCAAATCTTGTCCTCTTAGAGGCAGGTCCCATGGAAGACAGGTCAATAATAAGCAGCAGTGGTCCACTGCTTCATTTTCAGGGATGTGAAGCCATCATCTTGTCACCATGTTGGGATATGATGGAATTGTCTTCAGCGCAGGCATTTAAACCCAAGCTAGCCTACCGTTCTTGTTCTATACCCATGCACCGTGCAATGCAGACTCCTGAAGGTAGGTGAGATGGATCCCACCCACTCTGTCTCATCACCAGCATGCCTGAGAATCCACTGCCGTTTGACTTTCCAGATGCTCCCAGCAAGTCTGAGAAAACAGTGACTCCTGCACCACAACAGGTGCATTGATATATGGCTGTTAAGCACCAGGGTGTGGGAGAGGTAGGACCAATTATCAGGACACTTGGCAGATACATCTGCACTTCTGCAAGCATCCCTTTTAGCAGAGGAAGTGGGAAAAGAAAGTAGAGAAAGCATTTCAGGAAGAATAGAGTGAACTCAGCACAGACCTACAATAGTCCTTCCTAACATTTTGCATACATGGAACTGCAAAATTCCCCATTGTGGAATGGGTGACAAGACATCTATGCTTGGTTCAGTTAGGCTTTAATAAATTGCTCTCCCTGTCTTTCCATTTTATACCCCCTGCAGACATGCACAAAGTTCACTATGAAATAGAGTTTTGAAATGATTGCCGAGAATGCCTTCATACTGATATGTATTTTCAAAAAAATTGTTCCACAAAATATTTTTTCCTCCTCAGAGTTCATTACCTAAGAACAATACTCAGTTTTGTTTAAGGGCAAAAAATAGAAATACCTTTGTACTGCTGTAATCATCTGATCTACATGTGATTAAATGCTCCAGGAAATACTTTGCATGTTGCCTCACTGATACTTTGAAATGCACTTCATAAAATGCTATAATATCTGTAGTCCCAAAGCATTTTTTTTAAATAAACCTCTTTCTTTTCAGCCCTCTCAAGTTCCTACCATCTACTCAAGTGGTTTTTTTTTTTTTTTTTTTTTTTTTTTTTTTTTTTACACGAAAGGCCCCACTTTCTCATGGCCCCTCACTCTCAGAGCTTTAATCCAGGCCATCCACAGCCAACTTGCTGCTCTTCTACAAACCGTAGTCCAGCACTGGTGTGACAAGAGCAAACACTGGTCAGTTCCTCTTATAACCAGAAACAAACACAGACTGTACTAGAGATACAGGGGAGGACTTCTTCATCGTATCCTTGCAAGCTGAATTCTTAGACTTCATCTGAAACTGATGGACAACCTGAGTGCAAAGGCCAGCATCAGGGCCATATACTTACATATTCACCTAAATACACCTGGTCATGTAACAAATTTTCTGCAGAAGAATTTCCTGAACTCTCATCTCTCCAGAAATAGGATAACCTAGGGAAATTCAGGGTTCCTGACAAGGTGCTTTTATAGTCTGTGCACCTCAGTCTAACTGGAAATATGCTGATCCTGGTTCAACTTAAACAGAGAGAGGGTAGATAGCTTAGAAGGAGACTGACTGTACAAAGAAAGCAAAGAATAAGCTAGGGTACCAACTTCAACTCACAGAAGCATATGAGTATGGACTTGCTTCTTTGGGGTATGCCTGTGTAGACACATATCAATATTATGTCAATGGGAGAGATACATACTTCATTTGTTAGGCTTTCCATCAGCAGTGCATTAAGTTGTTTACTCTTAATTCTAACTTATATTTGCTAAATTTTAGTTAAGCTGAAGGAGTACTAAAGAAAAACTACAGCAAAGCTAATTATAAACTGGTCCAGAAAGACCCTGCTCACCCACTTATGCTGCTTGGAAAGGCAAGACCCTATGCATGTCCTGCATGTCTCAGATAATGCTCCCATTACTTTTGAGTTACATCAGATTCTGTACTCAGCATGAAATTCACAGGTCCCACTTTGGCACTGAGTAAAGTGAAGTCCAGAAAATGGAGGGTTTGTGCATGTGGATTTTTTTTTTTTTTTTAAACAAACAAAAAAAACACCCAGCCCCACACTGTCCTATATAAAGGAAATGAAATATAAATGAAATAATATACATGAAAACCTAAGGAATTTGTTGTTCTGCTGATAGAGCAAAATAAAGATGTATAGTATGTTTTTAACTCCTTCTTCATTTCACCAGCTGTCCCACGCAACCTTTAATTGCTCAGAAGAAATAAGCACATAAGGAGAAGTGTATTACTGGATAAATAAATAAATAAATAAATAAATAAATAAATAAATAAATAAAAACCCTCCAACTTCTGCTATACCATACTTCCAACACAAACATTAATTTGAAATCAAGGTTTATGCAGTTCTGTGTCATTTTTCTTAAGCTTACTTTTGCCATAAACCTGAGTCAAGTGCAGATTTTGGTCTAGACCGAGATCACAGAAGACAGGCTGTCATCTCAGGAAACAACAAGCAGTGCACACATCTACAGTGATTCTACAGAAGAGAGCAGAACAGTTTAAGTAACTTAACCTTTAACGATTAAACTTTTTATTATTACTATTCCTGTGGTTTCTTGGGAAAAGTCTACAATAGTAATTCAGTTACATGTATTTTATGACTCCTTGTGACAGAACATGTAAGGGGGGATGGGGAGAAGCTACTGATGAGCCTTGAACAGACCCATCTTTCAATATAACTTACTCAAATATTTGATTATGTTTTATTCATAACTGTTGCATCCCCTTGACTTGAACACCATCAGAGCACAACATCACATACATTTGTATTCCTTGAAAATGTGAAATAGATAGGAAACAGGAAATTAAAGCTTGAAATTTGAAGTGAGGGCTTTCCTAGTGAATTTCAGAAAGGCTGGGAGGTGGTCTTCCTCTAAAGAGTTTGTTAAAACTGTTATAATTAATCTGTAACATTGGTAAATCCCATTTGCTACAGCATCACTAAGTTCAAATCAGTAATGAAAGTGTTCTTTAAGCACCTGACTAACAGATGATGAAGCCAGACACACTTCCAGAGTCTTGTGTTTCTAATACTTCAAAGAGACGAGTCTTCTGCTGGCTCTTGTGTTTCTAATACTTCAAAGAGACGAGTCTTCTGCTGGCATATGGGCTGTAAAAGGTTTTTGGTATTCTGGACTGTAAACCAGTGGGATGCGAGGCAAATATATACGAGGAAGGTGGATTCCACCTGCAAATGCAAAAAGCTAGCTTGCGTGTGTATCTGCACAAGGGACTTATTATTTTCTTAACTTTCTTTTTTGACATATACTGTGAGTTATGCATTCCTGCACTGCTGTTAGCTTTGCTATAATAATCAGTAACTGGAAGCCATTTCTAATGTTTTCTTCTTTTGCACTTTCCTCTTTTTTTATTCTGTTCAGTTCTCTATTACTGCCATCCAGTATGGCCACTTCATCATATCATCTTTTAAACATGCTCAATATTGCATTCCTTTTCATTCACTAAGCACACACATTTATGACCAATTATTTTCATTAACTTATCCACCAACTTTGAAAAGAGGCTTGTGGTAACTGATAGGCAGTTATACCCTTTTCCATATCTTATCTAACTCAAGAAGTGGGGATTTGTCTCCTGATTTGGTTTCTGCAGGGAATGCAGTATATTGGAGGTAAAAGCTTTGGGTCAAAGAATATTCTCGACCTTTCTCACTATTACATTGTAGAGTCTGGATTATATTAGCCAACCTTTAAAATCCCTTCCCATCTGAGTAGGTTCCAGCTGCAGTGTTGATTCTCATTTCAGTGTGGATGCTAAAAGTTTAAAGCATGTCTTTCCTACTTCCCACTTAGTCACAAGTGTTACTTTAAGGAGAATCCTACATTTGAATATAGATAATCTTCACAGTGGTCCATCTGCTTCTACCATGGTAGAATCCTCAAACATTGAGGGTATACAACAAAGCTTCAAGAAAATATTGTCTCATGAATGGGGTACTTTCTCAAATGAGACCATATACCTCAACAAGAGTTTGAAGAAAACATTCCATATAGTTTTAGTTGTGCTTTAATGTTTTTCAGAAGCTGGATGGACAAAAGAAGTAAGCTTTCACTAGGTGATCAGACAGCTCTATCTTTAGGTAAAGCAATTTCTCAGCAGATCATTTGGGTCTCTAGATTACAGTATCTCCAGATTACCTTGGAATGAAAATATATCCTCCCATCCATGCCACATCAGAGCACAGCTTTTCAGTTACAGATGCAATGACACACGGAGGGCGTTTGGTAGTGAAAAGCTGCTAATATGTAAATTTGAGATAGTATCTACACTTCTCCAGTAGCATCCTTCCTAACTTCAGATATTTTCAGTAGGGTGGGAGATGTGGTGGGTGGGGAAAAGAAAACATTTGCATTTGTGCTACTATGTATCCAAATCTATTGCTGAAATTAAGTTATGACAACTTAAAGTGTCAATAATAAAATGATTTGGGGCAGATTGTTTCTGCCAGGTGTTTGATACAAGTATGTAATATTTCTCAAGACATAATCTCTGCATTTTAAGTTGGTGAGTAGCCTCACTCGTATATTTCCATAACAAGAACAATCACAGCTGGAGAAATAAAAAATCAACCACATTAACAATCTTCTCACAATCAAATAATCAAACAACTCAGCTCCTCTTCTGTTATGAATGAGTATTACAGAGCCTTTGCAAAAACTCTATGTTTCTTGTTCTAGGACTGATTTTCAGTTCAACACTGTTCCCCTCATTAAGGAAGCTTTTCGGCCAGAAGAGAAAACTTTAAGCCAAAAAGCTGTCCCAAGTCCAGCCAACTTTATCATAGTATTTCTTACTGTAAGCAAACCTTTGGCATCACAGATCAAAATTTGATATCCATATTGCTCTCTTTCCAAATTCACCTTGTTCTTATCCTTCAAACTTACCCTATACAGTTATCTTTGAGGGATAAATTATAGTTTCCATTATATATACACATATCATCATTGTAATGATGGATAGTATAAATAAACTGTAAGCACACATTCCATCTACGTTTATACTGATGTGCATTTGCTTGTAGAATTTTGTTAGAGTCACTGCTGACACACTCGACTTACTAATTAAAATGCAACTCAGCTACACCTAGGGATGATGCCTGGCATGCTCAAGGGAAATGAAAGTCTTTGTCATACTTGCTCTTCCTTCTGAACTTACATTCCTGCTTTGGAAGAAAATGTAATATGAGACCTGAACATAGAAGAATCCTTCCTGTAAAACAAGAGACTCTCACATGAAAAACATCCCTATATTATGGTCATTCTTTATTATTCTATATTTATGCTGTTCAAAAAGATTGGTTCCATTCTTTTCCCTTTGCTGCTCAAACATCCTACTTCCTTTTGAGACAGGCATTTAAAAAATAAAAATAAAATAAACAACAACAACAAAACCAGAGTTTTCCTGTACTATGTTCTTTCTCTTCCTCACCAGTTGGAAGAAGCATCATTAACAGCAACGATGATGATTTTATAGGTATCTTACTAAGACCGTATCTGTGCTTTATCTGTTAGGCCAGAAGTCATTCATCACCTTAAGTTTTTCAGTCCAGAAAAGCCCGTATAAGAACTCTATCTCAGACACCGCAGCCATAGATTGAATTCATATTCAGAGATATGTTTAGGCATTCTTTCAGATAAAGGTTTTCACAAGACTTCTTTTTGATATTTTCCTTTACTAAGTCAGGGGACATTGGTTCTTTAAATAATTGCTCCTATGAGGGGAGGGATCCATCTCTTCTGACATCACAGGCTGTGTCAATCTAGAAGATCCATTATTGAGAGCCCTTTCCTAACCCTGTCTATATTATTTTCATCTGCAAAACTCATTAGACAGCTTAGTAATGGCCAACAATTCCATAACTACACTAGATTGTATTTAAATTTGTCAAGGGAGAATTTAACTTCTCCTAAGATAACAACAATTTTCCTAGTTATTAACATATTTCCTTTATGCATTTGTATTCACTTTGTCATCCCTTCTGTTTTACATTGCTTTTGGACTTTGATCAGATATTCTTATAAACAAAATGAGTTATTTTAATAGTTTTGTAATATACCTCAAAGTCCATATTTAACAGAAAAAATAAATCCCCAGAAAAAAAAAAAAAAAAAAAGCTATTAAAATAAAGTGTGCCACTACAAATTCTCTATGCTGCCCTGAACTTCCACTAAAAAAGGGAAGAAGGACTAAATAAAATAGGATGGGACTGTTTTTCTCTTTTTTTCCTCCATAATAGAAGACTCAAAGATTAGTATTGTATACATACAATACTGATGGAGTAAATGGTATTTCTATGGACATTAATAAAAGCTTCTACAGAGAAAAACAACGTGTTTTCTGCAGATGAAATCTCTGAACAAGCTGTTGGCAAGTTCCCCTTGCTAAAGAACTTACACACATGGATGTTCCCACCATCCTCTGGACAATGCTTCTGTTAACATCCCTTTAAGGGATTATCAACACCAAAAACTCAGCACCAAAAGGGAGTTCTCCAGACTATGAAAGAGTTGCTTGATATCCTATGCCACATAAATATGTTGGTTTCTGTCAAGGGTAAAATGATCATAAGGACCACCCACCTGTAGTGCTTTTAGAGAGGAACTGAGAAAAACATGGAGTATCAGCATGTATCAAGGGCAGGCTACTGTACACTGGAAGTGACACCAATAGGGGGAGGGGCAGGGGACGGGGCTGCAGCAGGGCCATGTTGTTTCTGCACAGGCAGGGCATCATGCTGCAACACCCAGCAGGTGAGCTAGGCAGTTCCTGTGGCCTGATTGTTTCAGTCAACCATCCTGCGAGTTCAAAATAAGACAGACCCAAAGCTAATCCAGTCAGCAAATCAGAACCATCAAAGAATGGGACAGAAAACAAGCTTTCTTACAACATAGCATAAGCAAGCAAGTAGCCATAGCAAGTGCATGAGGGCATATGTAAGTGGTGGGCTCGTGGCTAAGGGTGTGGGTCAGGGTCCCAGCTGGGGCTGGACAGAGCCATTAAGACCTATTAGTGCTCTCATTAGGGCCCTAATATGGAGCAAATAATAAGAAAATAGAACGCTAAGCCAAATTCAGAAATAATAATTAATAAAAATAGAAGAAGAAGAAGAAGAAGAAGAAGAAGGAGAAGGAGAAGGAGAAGGAGAAGAAGAAAGGAGAAGAAGGAGAAGAAGAAAGGAGAAGAAGGAGAAGAAGAAGGAAGAAGAAGGAAGAAGAAGAAGGAGGAGAAGAAGGAAGAAGAAGAAGAAGAAGAAGAAGGAGGAGAAGAAGGAAGAATAAGAAGGAAGAAGAAGAAGGAAGAAGAAGAGGGAAGAAAAGAAGGAAGAAGAAGAAGGAAGAAGAAGAAGAAGGAAGAAGAAGAGGGAAGAAAAGAAGGAAGAAGAAGAAGGAAGAAGAAGAAGGAAGAAGAAAAGAATAAGAAGGAAGAAGAGGAGGAAGAAGAAGAAGAAGAAGGAAGAAGAGGAGTAAGAAGAAAAAGATAAAAGAAGAAAGGAGAAGAAAGAAGAAGAAGAAAGTAGAAGACGAAAGAAGAAGAAGAAGAAAGTAGAAGAAGAAGAAAGTAGAAGACGAAAGATGAAGAAGAAGAAAGTAGAAGAAGAACAAAAAGAAGAAGAAATTACTAGTTTTGTATGACTTTCAAGAGATGGATGTTAGGAGAAGACTCTTGGATAAGATTTTAATATTTGGGGAATTATTAAGTGAAGTTCTGAAAACTGCCTTTAATCATTTGAATATGTAAAGCTTGGTGGAAAAGCACCCCCCCACCACCAAAAAAAAATATGTTCATTTAAAATAACACAGTATATCTCCACCTGTTTTGGTACACTATTCTCTAAACTATTCAGTCAGTAGCCACAGATGCATCTTCATGCGGCCTAGGAACTATGCTTACACAAAAACTTTCAGAAGACCAAAGTCTTTTTCTACCACATCAAGAAGCTATGCAAAGAAGTATGGTGAAATAGAAGAGGAATTCCCACTACTTGCACAGGCCTATTTACTGGTTCAGTGCATATTTGTTCATTTTAGTTTTTAACAAAAAACAGAACACAAATCACAGGATATTTTTTCATTTAGGGTTGATATAATATGACTTCATCTATTTTTTTTCCCACACTATGACCCTATCATACAAAACTTTTCAAAGGAGAAAATATTCTAGAGAGAGTATTTACAGTAGAGTTGGTAGCCAACCACCAAATTAGGAAGAAAAGGTAATGATAACAAGTGTCTGATGTCATCCTGGCAGCAATGTTATTTAATCAAAGCAAGTTAGAGATGAAGAACTAACACAAGACTTGCCAGTAACTTCAGCTCCACCTTCATCAGTGGCAAGTGAGTCAACTTCCAGCAAGTACATTACCATATTGGCAGGACTGAAGTGACCTTCATATGACTGATAGCCTGCCTCTGAAAGGATGGCTGATTTTGATCCCTTGAGTACATTAGAGGACTGTTCCCCCAGTACCCGAAGAAC
Source organism: Anser anser (assembly GCF_964211835.1). NCBI lineage: Eukaryota > Metazoa > Chordata > Aves > Anseriformes > Anatidae > Anser > Anser anser. The sequence goes on along the minus strand of NC_139720.1, from coordinate 106,281,590 downwards.
ATAAAGTTATAAACAAGCACATGGTCAGACCAAAATATCCCATATGCTAGTCTTCTTTTTTAAGTAAATTCAGGCTATTGAGTAATAAGCATGTGGAATGTAACCGATTAGGGGTAGGAAAGCAAAAAAAGGTACCAATAACAACAGTCTCCACGGCTATTAATCTCCTCAAAGCTACCTGCCAGATCTTGGCAGTAGAAGCAACAGAGTTGTTTTTTTGGAAGGGACACAAATACAGTACTATGGCTGATTACTTCTCCAGATATATTGGCTTGGCTCTACTTATATGGACCTCACTGGCACACATTGTCCAGAAAGCAAAGTAAATGCTTGAGAAACATGAAGTCCTCGTGTCAGATAATGGGCCTTTAAAACAATCAAAGTGTTTATATAGAACTTTACGTTCAACATTGTTGTCATAGTTTATTTTGCCCCTGGAGAAATAGAAAAAAAAAAAAAGGTAGAGATGAGAAGTGCATAAAATATACAGATTAAAAGAAAAACAAAACCCACAAGAGTTCTGCAAAAATTAACGGCTTGATATAAAACACTTCTAGCCAGTCAACAACCATTGCACCTGGATATGCTCCTGCAGAATTTCTGGTGGTAAGAAGATTAAAGATGATTCTATCCATGGCACCCAGACAGCCTTAAACTAAATGTTCCAGCTCAAAGGAATGCTGAACATGAGAAGGTGAAATAAAAATCCATCAACAACAAATGTCAATGCTTGGCACAGAGCAAAACCACTGACTGACCTGAGATCAGGGACTGGAGCTCTCAGACATTTGGAGTTACTCAGAATTTAGCAGATATTCCTAACCTCTTTTTCATGAGGATTCAAAAGGATTTCTTTAGAGGACCTGGACTGATCTGCAGTGTTTTCCAATTCAAAAAGGAGAGAATCAAAGATCTGTTTGAATTCTCTAATGAAATGTAAACTACTTAGGAGGCTTCCCCCAGGACCACATCAGAACCCAGAACAATCCTCCTAAAGAATTAAACTTAAAAACTCTCCTTGTGCGTATGCTCCATATGCATGTGCATGTGTGCTTATGTTTTAGAAATGTTGATTTGTCATTTTAAGTTTTAATGTGATAGCCAGACAGAACCAGGATATGTTGTAAGGGTAGGATAATAAACAGGGCAATTTCAGGAAAGGGGTTTTCCTAGCAGCAGCATGAGCCATGTTCTTATTTAAAACATCAAATTACACCAAATATTTCATTTTGTATGAGGTCATCCATATCAAAACATTACTATTTTCTAAAATAAATTACTGCTTTTCATATTGAGAAAGGTTTACATTAAGCTCCATCAACCTGAGCTGATTCAGTGCCTTGTACTATGAGGATCTTGTTCTCCCCTCTGGTGACAAAGGCATTTTGTGGTTTTGAACTGCCAAATGCAGATAGTACCCAAGCTGAATATACAGTCCAATCCCAGAGAACAGCTATCCCCTATCAGTCATTTTATTAAAAAAAAAAAAAAAAAGAGAGAGAGAGAATTTAAACCTAGACTCTTCGAAACCCTGAAAGAAAGAAGCATAGTAATACATTCCACGTGTAAATATGGGGGCTGAAGGCCTGCATGGTTTATCTTATGCTATCAGATTTTCTTATTTATTAAAAATTTCCTCACTGTGAAGCAATTTATTTCAACAAATTTTAAACTACAGTATTAGTAAAACTATGAAAACTAATCAGCAACAATTAAACTACGAAAATTAAACTCCAGTAAGAGGTGAAATAGAAGCAGGTACCATTTGCCCATGCATCCTCAATGGCTGCAGTTTTGCTTGGAGTTTCCTGCCATGTTGCCCGAAGACCCATGCTTTTCCCGAGCAATTGTCCAGGACCATCAGGGCATTAGCCATGGACACTGTGAGCCTAATGTTTCTTGAGCATCCCATCTTCTGACTGTGCTTTATAGAAGTCTCTTTTACATAGGCATGCTGTGTGTTTCAAAACAGGGTTTGCAAGGGATATAGATACAGGAAAACACACTTCGTAGTCTGTAAAGTTGTCCAAGTCCTACCAGTTTGCTATCTGCTCAACACTGTCATCCAGAAGCAGAGCTGCAATCACATAAACAGCTTTACTGATAAAAATGTAAGTACATAAAAACTTCCAGCACTATAAGGCAAAGAATCATTTGAATGGATGATTTGAAGACATAAGTTTTGTGGTTGTTTTAGTCCAGAAAGCCCACGATAGCTTTGTAATTTTGAAAACCTGCCCCTGTTCTCGAAGAAAAAGAGGAAGACATTTCCTTTACTGTCAAAACCTGTGATACTTCAGAAGGACTCAACAGAGCAACTCCACAGGGATAAAACCCTGAAATAAGTAAAATCTTTGCCTCTGAAAGTAACAGAGATGAAATCTCTCCTATAATATTCTTTTGTTTGTTGGATTTTAGTTCACTAGGAAATAAAACGTAGTTACTTGGGATCTACATGATACTTACTTATCTAATTCATTTGTTATTAGGTGTTTCCAGTTCAGGAGATTTGCTGAGAAAATCTACACCTGGCCCTGACAGGTGTATCTATACAGACTGCAGCTGCTTCAGTAAAGGTCCAAATCTTGCTTCAAACCATAATTTCAAAGACCCAAATTTGTCCATTTCAAGGTCTATAAAATACCAAGGCTGAGAGCGATCATCTTAGAATCCATTTCAAGGTCTCCCGAAGGCATGCATAACTATCTTGGGAGGCTATGGAAACCTTCCAAAGCATCTTTCCAACTGTAGGAGGGATGGTGGACATGCCACTTCTCTCCTGCGCTGCCACACATGGGTACAAAAGGCTCTCTCTGCTCCTGACTTCAGTGCCTGCATAGGCATGGGAAGGGCTCAAAACAGTCTCTCAAGACAGGAGAGTGCAATAACATGCTCCCTTGAGAGTCTTCAGAAGTCCAGAGGAATAGAAAAATGCAAAAGGAGGCTACAGAAGGAGAATAAAACCTACTTACCAGTCTCATCAATGTGGTTCTGTGTATGCTTGCACTGGGACTCTATTATGTACCATAACTTCATTTATTCCATAACTTTATTTCATCAATTTTCATCTTTTTAACACTGTAACTTTGCATGCCAGAAAGAACCAAAATTCAGGAAATTACCAGGTCCACATTCAGGACTGAAGTACAGAAAATTTCTTGCCATAGGTAGGGAAGCACAGCTATTTCTGTATAAGACAAATAATAACTGAAACATCCAAAAGAGAAGTCTGGGAGTATTTTTGTTGTTGTTGTTGTTGTGTTTTTTTTGTTTTTTTTTTTTTGTTTTTTCCAGCAATCCAGCAGAGGGTTAATATGCATTGGTTGTAATCCTACTTTTATGTGTATAGTTTATATATATATATTTAACTACATTAAACTATATATACATCTATATAAGATACAAATACATGTAAAACAAAGTCAAACCTGTCATCAGCTGAATGCTTAACACAGATACATTACTTTTAAACACACTTGCCTAGAAGAGAAATTGCACTAGGGAGTACTGGTATAGAAGCAGAGTGTATTTTGTATTCCTGCAGAAAATTACTTCACCTCCCTCCATTTCCCCTAAAATCTTGGTAGAAGAGGAAATTAAGGGAGACAAACTGAACTGTGATGCTTAGGGAGTCCCTTGATTCTGCCTGTCACAGTTTTAAGCCTGCTCGGGGCCTCAGGGGAGTCTGGCTGTTCCTACTCCTCCTCTGCCAACCAGACAGTAACGGCCCACTGCTTTTATTCATTACCCTGAATGTAATGCACTAAATTTAACAAGTAACACACTCAGCGGGAATTTATTGGCCTTTTGCAGCATGATTGCAAGGTAGGATATGGATATAGATTCCAATTACTGCTGACACCCAGATAAGAGGAACAAAGCCTATATATGATTGTTATTAATCAAAGGTGATATCTGGTATTACAAGGAAAAGAAAAACAAACCAAGAATAATTAAAAAAAATCTAAGCTTTTTTTTCTTTCTATCAAAATATCAGCTGTTCCAAATAAAATTATGCTGATATTTTCTAGTTATGAATAATAAAAGGGATAGCATATTATACAAAAATGTCCAGAAAGAAAATGTAAATAACAACAGTTATTCATTATAAAGTGATATGCAGAAAATTCACATCCCAGGAGATGTAATATACTGTGAAAAGCCCAAAACAAAAATATGTATACATTCAGTTATGTAAATATTAATAATCACTAAACAAAATAAAAATTGTGCAATATATTCCAGAGAGCTGAGCTTCATATTCGTTTGCCAGTATTAAAAGATGGGATAGGAAGGAATTAATTTTTCTTGTTCACATCTGGAATTGAAATAGGTACAATATGAATGGGCAAAGAACCAGCCAAAGACCACTGCATCAAAATTCCAGAAACCAACAGATGCGAAACACATGTCTATCTGTCCCAAACCCCTCCCAGGTGAGTACAGAAACTAACCACTCAGCTATCTGTGATTGCATTCATTTCATAACACTGCAGCCCACAGCACGTTAAATACTAGAGCTATTCAGAGTAGGAAGAGGCAAAGAATTCACCTCTATAGCATTCAGAATTTCCATTCAGCTTGGAACTAGAGGATGAAAGTCTTTTCCAGGCTATCCAAACCATTAGGATCAGCAGAGTGCAACCAGAAAGCTTGTGAAGTTTACTATTATTATCTATTCCTCATAATTCAGGCTGAGCACATCAGACAGAGAATATTTTCTGGTAACAACTCCGTTCCCTTCCTGAACCATAAGCAGGAGGCATTACTTTCCAAAACCAATGAGTTAAAAAGGATGAAGACATGAAGTCTCAATTTCTGAAAAGATATAACAGTACAATTTGCTTGAAACTCAGTGAGTCCACTATTCACAAACAGGCTACCTCAGATTCCTACGGATATGACTTACCTATTTGTCCAAAAATTAATCAGATAATGACATTGCAAATGCCACAGTGGTCCTTCCTGGCCAAACCTTACCACTCTTTTCTGTTTCTTGAGAAGGTGTTCCCTTGTATGCTATTTATTTCCCAGTCCCTTCAGTATTGGTAAAAGCTAATGTAATTGCTCAGTGGAGATAGAACTGACACCAGCAGTTGTCTCAAATGAACCATCATGAACTTTTCAGTGTCAGAATCTCAAGCAAGTACTTGGAGCCCAAATTTCAAAGAGAACTTTGCCAGGTCTCTTGTCCTGAATTAAAGACTTCATTCTACAAGTCATCATTATCATGCTATCTGCATAAAGTGCAGCATACGTATCAGAGTTACTGCATGTATAACATGTGTTAGCTTGCCTTTTCTGGGATGCTCTCTCTCACCTGTGAAAAGAAAGAGAGACCAGTCTGCTATGTTGGGCATATTTAATTATTATATTTTTCACCTCTATTGTGGAAAAAAATGTCATAAGCAGTTCAGTGATCATGTCTTAGATGTCTTATAAAGAGAGAGGCGTCTTAATTTTAATGAAGGCAGTTACTTAGTGGCATGGAAAAGCAATCATGTTTTCTCGCCTTATTTTTGCCATTATACCTGGAATATAAAAGTGTTTTGAGACTGGGTGCAGCAGGAGAGTGAAGAGAATAAATACAGAGGAATAACATATTTTTAGGAAAAATACTTTTTAAACAGACACTATATACATATATACATATATAATAAACCTATGTATATCTATAAACCTATAGCATAGGTTTTACTATGTGTATATGAATGATGGATTATATGAGACCATAAAATCATTTTTTGCTGCATTTGATGCTGTAAGATACTACTGATAAATATTTGATTACATATATACATGATTTCAAACTGAGAAACAGTTGGGTTGGTGATACAGACTTGGTACCAAAGAGGTCTTTTTTTTAATTATTATTATTATTAATAATGCTAGCATTTGCTTGCAATTTGTGAAATTTGTGACTGAGGGAAAAATGGAAACAGCTAAAATTTTGACTAATCAGAGCGTGCACATATGTATATAACTTTAAACTTGAGAGCAGTGCTTACCAGGGCTTTGTAAATAAGGACTTTACTAAGAGATGACTTACTAAACTGCATATTTTTTCCAAACATTAGCTTTAGAGAGCTTTGGATCAGACTCCAAAAGAAGGGTTACTTCTCTAGCTAAAATGCATGCTGGCCTTTTACAGTCTTTGCTTGCATCAAAATAAATGCACAGAAGCTATGCTTCTGTGACTGTGTACACATTGTTTTGTAGAGAACATGAAACAAATGCAGTATCCTCATATTGCAATTAGCTGCTTATCTGGAAAAACAAGACAAAACAAAACAAGGGGGCTATTGTAGCTTGTCAGCATTGCAACAAATGTTAAAACTCCAGCCTTTTGTTCTCAAATGTTAATGGAAAATAAACAACAACATTTTATGGAAAAAAAATACAATTTTAAATGGTAATGATACATTTATCTCATGAGAATTTGTATTTTGTCCACAAATCAATCAAGACATGCTGAAATGACTTAGAGAGAAATCACTGCTGAATGCATAAAATCCTGGGAACAAAGAATGGTACCTGCATACAGGAGACAGCTGGTAATACCCACCAGTGGACAGAAAAATGCATTTTGTAAATATATAAACTCATCAATTCTGGTAGCTTCTACTATAAATGACACAATTTTTGTTTATAGTACACTGTTGAGAAAGATACTGTGCTCTCCATATTTTTACTAACACATACCATGGGTGCATATTAGATCAAGACTCTCATGACTGGAATAAAATCACTGTGACATGTGGATCAGGTCGATAACTTTAATGCAAAATATTATCCTCTCTCTCTCTCTCTCTCTCTCTTTTTTTTTTCTTTTCTGAATTTCTCACAATGCTTTTGACACACTAATCCTTAAAAATCATTTAAGCAATAAGATTGGGAGAAGGCATCACATTGGAAGGGAATAATTTCATGCCTCAGATGTGTTGTGAAGCATGAGGACGAAGAATGAGTGACTTCAGTCACCTGAGAAGTGCAGTGATTCCCAGAAACGCACTGCCTAAAGTATATTATTGCTATTACTGCATGGAAATTATTTTAGAAAAGGTCACACCCATGGAGCCAGTAAGAATGATTAGATATGAGTGATTAAGGTGGCAACCATACAGACTGTAATTCACTGTTTAATAAATAAGTGAGCTCCACCATCACGCTTTTAAAAATAAAGTGTACATTTTAAAGATTAAAAAGAACCTCCTTGCTCAGGGGAAGTGCTGCCCTAGCCATGCATGACTGTCAATGCTCTGTTACAGCAACCAAGATAACTCAGTGTTCAAGCCACTGTATCTGACCCAGAAGAATTCCATGGTACCATTTGTCCAAACCCAAAGCATTCAGGAAATGCAAAATCATTTGTACTGTCTAAGAAGGTACTGCAAAGCTGAGTGTTCCTCTACCTCACCTGGCCTGAACTCAGTATGCAAGATATAGCTGATGGGAAGCACCCATTTCCCCTTCATCTGCTGGGGGTCCATCCCTGGGAGCGGCCACTGTCTTCCTAGGCTTGATAGTGCCCCACCAGAGCACCAGTGCCTCTCTGGCTTTAAGCTGTTTAGGTTAGGAACAAATACTTAAAACGTTATTATTAGTTTTGTTAGAGCAATTAGCTCCAATTTTGTTTCTTTTACAATGAAAAATCAATTTTATTCTGCAGAGCTGAAATGAAATCTCATTTAAGCAGGTTTTATATGTATATGTGTATATATATATATATATATAGGTTTCAGAAAATCTTCAAAAATGAAACTTTAAAAATGCTATCCATCATTTTATAGATGGGCTGCAGCTGGGTTTGCTTATGTGCCATCTAAATGGATTCTACTATGGTATATTAATAGAATCATAGAATGCTTTGGGTTGGAAGGGACCTTAAAGACCATCCAATTCCATCCTTCCAGAAATGAGCAGGGACACCTCCCACCTTTGCTCAAAACCCCATCTAACCTGGCCTTGAACACGTCCAGGGGTGGGACATCCACAGCTTCTCTGGGCAACCTGGTCCAGTGCCTCACCACACTCCTAGTTAAGACTTTCTTCCTCATATCTAATATAAATCTGCCCTCTTTTAGTTTAAAGCCATTATCCCTTGTCCTATCACTATAATCCTTGACAAAGAGTCCCACTCCTGTTTTCTTGTAGGCCCCCTTTAAGCACAGCATTATCAACTATTGAATGGAAACAAGATTTAGAATTTGGAAAAAATGAAGATTTTTCTTTTGAAAACATTGGAATCATAGCTGTTTTTTAAAGTTACATAATCTTTTCCTAGAAAGTTTATAATAAGATCACTTTCCAATTTTCATTCTTGGCATATGTTTGTGATTTAATCCTACCAGATACTCGAGCAATATTTTCTTCTTTATTCATATCAATTTATCAATTACATCATGATTGACCATTAGTTTTAGGAGAGTTTTCTTTAACTCTGTGATATTATTTTATTCCATTTTCCTGATAAACTAAGCAGAAAAAAAAGATAGTTTTAAAATAAAAACAATCGCGTGTGTGTGTGTACGGTAACCCAGCATTTTTTGCACTACTGCTAGTCTATTATGGATATGAGGTATTGATCCAAGTATCTGAAGCACTTTTAATTTTCTCACAATGAAATATTAAAATTAAGCGACTTTTAGTTTTGCTCCTCTGGAAGTACTATTCAAAGTAAAGATAAAAAATGATAAGAAATCAAAAGGATGAATACTTTAAGAAGTATTCTCACAGCCCACTCAAGGTACATAACTAAGACATGATTACATGTAAGTTTAGCAGCCAACATCTACCATAGAGGCAATATACGGAATCAGGTTCTGTCAGAGAGCAGTAATTCATTACGGTATATAAATTCAGAAGGTGGAAAGAGTTCCACCATTTCTAGCCACATTGTGCTGAAAGATTTTATCACTAAAAACAAACATTTGAAGGAATGACACAAAATAGAATTTGGGTGGTTGGTTGTTTTATTTGTTGTTTTTCTATTTATTTTTTGTTTTGTAGACACATTGTGAAATTTAAAAAAAAAAAAAGAAAAGAAGAAGGAAGTTTTAAACAGCAAAGGAAGTCTCACATTCAAAATAAACTTATAAGGTATTTACTTATTGCCACAGTGCAGAAATACTGTAATTGACTCCTTCTAGCTTGTACTTCTTGTGTTGTTTGATTTTTAGCAGTTGCTCTGGGAATAAACAGAACCACTAACGTCACTGGACTCAGCACCTGAGAGTAGGCCGAATCCTGCAAGGCTTTGTCTTTCACATTGGAGACCATCAGCTATGAAGGATTCAAGGACTGAGGAGGACTTCCAAGATCTGCATCCTCTGGAAGAAACTGATTTGCAGCCAGTTGTGGCAAAGAATCTACATCGTGGTGAGGAGTGGGCTCAGTTACCTCCACTACAGTTTCTTGGTTTAAGAACACAGCCTGTTCCAGCTGGAAATCACAAAAAGGGCAACAATGCAATTTTCCTCTATTTTTTTCCTTGTGAGCTCGTTTCCATGCCCTCATTTGCAAATGCTGTCAGGACAATGTCAGGTTGCTTTAGGCCAAACATTCAGATTTCTTATCTATATTTTATAAAACTTAATCCCACTGGCAATATTTGCTTGATTTCTCTAGTGGTTCCAATGAAAACAGTGTTTTATTTGGCTTTAAACTTTGATCACAGATGAAACATTACAGGACTATGCCAGGATATGAGGGCCAGACACTGAAACTGACTCTAAACAAAAACTGAAACTACTTAGTCTGTTTATTAGTATAAAAGCTGGGGAAAAAAAATAAAAATAAATTTTAAAAAAAGCCTAAAAATCATAAAAATTGCTCACACAAAGAAATAAATTCTGGTTTAGTTATATATGATTATATATATAACAAAATTATATATCTGTGTTTTTCTATGATTTATAATGGAAAATGTTCCTTACAGTGGCTTGGTGGCAAGTTTCCCTCTTTTTGAGCAGTAATAGACCCTGTTTTGTGACGTGCTGCTGGTGCCATACCCGCCAGCTTGCTGTCTCCGAGCCCGGGGGTCTCAGCCATGGCAATGCTCATTAACAGCCGGCAGTTGGATAATTTATCAGCCAACCGGCACGCAGAGTTTCACATCTCTCTTCTGTAATTCAAGGGGGACCTATCCCTCCAGCCTACTCCCACTCCCAGTTTAACCCTTCAGCAAAACTTCTACGCTATCTTTGTGAGGAGTCCTAATCCACACTAAATATGCTAATCAAGAAATACCTTGAGGGTCTTTTTTGATCATTTCAGTTATACATATGCTAAATCTGCAGCTTTCAGTGTTATCTTCAGCAAGGAGTCACTGTCTCTGGTATAGGAAATGCCATTTGCTTTGTCCTGTATAATAGGGAGGTTTTAAACACACTATTTTTTATCAACAAACACAGACTGGGAGATTAGCTCAGGAGGATACATCCCACAGAGGCACAAAGGATGCCCCTGTCTGAATACTCTGACCTCCCGATCAAGAGGCATTGCTAGAAATAATTTGGTGGGGAGGGGGAAGGGAAGCTGAGGAGAAGTGTCCACTCTGCCAGGATCTCCATCCACGTGTCTGTAGCACGCACAGAGAACAGCCCCAACGAGACAGCCCTGTGATGAATAGCAGTGGAAGTCCATCAATTTCTGCAGCTAGCCTTTTTTTATTGTGAGACTCCCCAGAAAGAAAAGTGTCAATAGGAAACACAGATGGGGCGAGTCCCAGCAGCACTGTGGTGTGTGCTGCCAGATAGCCAGAGCGAAGCCATAGCCCTAGAGAAATAGCTGCATGACTCCTACACCAATGGTCTCATGATTCTCCGAAAAACCCTCTGGGATCTGCGGGCTTTGGGAGAGAAACCTTCCTTGCTCTTTTCAGGGTAGGAAAAACTTTGCCGTATCCCATGGACATATTAAGGACGTATCTGGTAGAGAAATCTCATGGAATTTTCCTTTGATTGTTACCTTTTTGTGCAATTTTTTTCACAGAGAGATGAGGGGTATATGCCCTAAACCTAAGATCACGTTACTCTGGATACAAACATGGGAAAACAGCAGGCCTGAGAAGCGAGGTGCTAAGGAAAATGGTGGATCTTCCCCCTCCTCGGATCCCACTGTGCGAGCTAAAGGCTGTGCCTGGTGAGGTGCTGTGCTTCCACCCGCCCCCGGGATGGGATGCTCAGGGCAGATGGGTCCTCTTTTCTCACAGGAGGAGAAAAGGAAAAGCACTGAGGTTAATACAGAAGTGGCAAGGATGCTCCTCAGAGCTTTGCCCTCTTGCCGAGGATGGGTGCTGTGTACTAAAACAGATCCCTTGTAAGTATTTCACATTCCTTGGTCAGGCAAAGAATGCCGGCACCGCCCTTTGCATTTCTGTTATTTAAAGGGTTGCTAATCAAGTGGTGAACTTACCTTGCTGGCAAATCTACATACCAGACAACCCATATTCATCTGGTGCTACCCACCCTCTTCTCCATTCACACACGTTGTCCGTCTCTCTCTGCCTTGCCCAGGATTAGCGTAACCTGGGCAGCGAGCCCCGAGGACTCACCAGGGTGTGCTGTGCTGAGCACTGAGGGGAAAACGTGTGCGATAGCCGCTGACGGCAGCCAGTACAGTAGTGACAAGACTAGGAAGGGTTAAAGTTTTGTCTGTGACACTGAAATTGAGGCCAGCTGTAGGTCATATTCACGTCCCAGTCACAGGAAAATGAACCTGTGAGACAGAACCTAATTATCTGCTAAACCAAAAGCCAGTCTCAGTTCAATAACTTACGACAGAGCTGGCAGCCAGATATAGCGTTGCCATGGTAACGCTGAAAAAAAAATCCACTGCAGTAGAGAACAAGAAGGAAAAGAAGGAGACTGTAACCCTAAATATGCTGTAGCCATTTGATCTTGGACAAGTGGATATGTCTAAAGAGTTGGATTGCTACAACTGTCTATCCACTTTAATATCCTCTATAATTACTGAAATGAAAAATGCAATTACAGTGTGCTCTGAGCTAAAAACCAGGAGTAACTGGCTAACTGGGAATTAATTTTAGAGGGAACAATATCAGCTTCTTTCCCCTCTCAACACACACAGACTTACAAGTATGTGGGGGCTGGAGAGCACAGGCGCCTGCTTCCCGCTAGTCCAAAATCACTTCACGCCAATCAAGCCCTCAGTTTTCACCATCACCTTCCCCTCCTCCCTCTCCTTCCTCCACAAGCAATTATACACACGAGAAAAGTTTAGCAGAGCAAAGCACTAAAGCTCTCACTTTGGAGACCATAATCTTTGAACTACTTGCAGTCATGAGTGACATGAGTTTACAGGTCTCAGCAAAACGTCCTGAGAATGGCCCCTTACAGGAGATGTGCAACAGACCAAAGGGAAGCACAACAGCCCCATCGTCCTGGGAGCCATGGGGCTAGTGGTCCCGTCCTCCCACCATGCATTTTTCCAGAGCTAAGCGCGGTGCTCTCAAACACTGCCAGTGATGGATGTGGGGCTTTTCCCACCAGAAAGCCCTAGCAGCAAACAAAGGGCACCGTACTCAGCAGCTCCCTGAGCTGGACTGGCATGCACACCCACCCGCAGCTCAGCTGTGGAAAGCCACCACCCTGCTCTGCCAGGCTCCTCACCGCAGCCACAAAGATGTTCACGAAAAATTAGATACAAGCACGTACCAAACACAAAATCAAACGTGCGTTTTGAAATGCATTTTCCGAAAGGCATTATGTGCCCCTGCATGCACATATTCCTCACTGCTGTGGGGACCACAGAACCAACCTCTGCTTGTTTTTGTTGGAGATGTGGATTTGATGTCAAAAAGATCAGCTGTGATTTCATGAAAGAACTTATGTCTGTTTGTGTGTGTACATGTTAAAGACAGATCTTAAATGAAGCACCATGGTTAGAAAAATATAATTCAAACCAAAACAAATCAATTTTTTTTTTTTTGTGGTCTGCACTGCTGCATAGGTGTCTTCAGCTTGCTGCCTAGCTCTTTGTGCAACCCAGAGCAGCTTGCTAACAGTGAGACTTCACCCCCAGATGCTAGAAACTGCATGGTTTCAGACTCTCACACCGGCATGCTAGGCATGCTATTCAGACTCAAAATGTTCTTGCCATTACAAATTTTATGAGACACTTCTCAAAAATAATAGTATTTCACAGGGCTAGGATAGCAAAATGGTTTCCAACCTGAGAGTGATTAAGAAATATTATTGTCCTCATATTTTTACCCTGTATATATATATATTTTTTTTTTTGTAAAGTGAAGTCCAGATTTGGCATTCCTCTTTCAGAAAAAGCTCTCATTCTAGTCATAGTGCTGACTGAATAAGTAATATGCATTCAGGTATGCTGCCTTCTGAAGTGGGTTATGTATCAATCGCTACTGCACAGTGCTGTGTAAGTAATGAAAAGAAGAAAAACTCATTCAGCCAAAAAGTTAATGGTATTCTAGACGTTTTCTAAAGATGTAAAAAAAAACCACAACAAAACAAACAAAACAAATCAAACAGCATAAACACACACACAAAAAAACAAAAACAAAAACAAACAAACAAAACAAACAAACACAAAATTCATAAGCAACATCTTATGTTGGTCTTTCCATATCTCAATATTGTTTAAGACATTAAGACTAGTGTCCTGACCTTGTAAATACCATTAATACCCAGTCCAGAGAGTAGTTTGATTGAGCTGGTAGAGGTGTCTGGTATCTAAAGAGAATTTGAGCATGACCTTTCTATACACACACAGGTTTTGTTAGCAATAATGTGGATCTAAGGGGGACCACAGTATTATTTTCAATAAGCCAACCTGACACTTGGTGTAAGAGAGGTCTGCTAAAGTCAGAGGACCTGAGCTTGCTTATGCTGTTCATGAATGTGGCCTCATTTTCATCACTGGAAATATAAATGACCTTGTGCTTTTCTTCTGTTGAACTCTGTATTTCTGAAATGCTAGTAGCGTGCTTTTCAACCAGTCTGAGAATGCGCTGAGTCTCTTCAGATTGTGTAAAGGATTTTAGGAGTCTTCTGTAGCTGCTGGAAATTGGCTTTAAGGCACTGATATTCATTGTTCAAGCAGCAAAATCAGGAAACTGATAACTCATTTTTGAGAGAAATTTTCTAACAATGCCCCTCAATCTTTACTACAAAGAACTATCTCCCAGATAGTTCTGCTTCCATTTAAAGAAGCAAAACACAAAATACCCTGGTTTCATCCATGGAATAAGAAAGAAAAATTTGACATTGCTACTCAAATGCATTTGTTTCCCGTCTGAGCCTGCAGACAGTCTGAAATAGTACTTCCAAAAACTGTGAACTGCCCTTTCCCTCTCAATTACAATGATTTGCTGAGGAAAGACAGACTCACACAGGGGCTGAGGCAAAGGACAGCCCCAGAGTGGGTTTGTGGTACCACTACATAATGGAGCCGCCTTTATTAGCTGTACTTCAGATGTGTCCATTATTATAACTGGAGATGTTTCTGGAGAGGAAGCAAACATCCTCATCTGTGATGTTAGAGGCATGTTTATCACTAACAAATCCCTAGACTGTACACTGTAAACTGCTCATTGCATCTATGAGAGGGGTAGAGTACTGACACAGTATTCATTTACACATCTGAAATCCAAACATGTGCCTCAGTTGATCTTCTGAAGTTTGTAGAAAACAGCAGGAAAAGACCAATTAATGAAAAGGAGAGCACAATTTTGTCATGGTAGAAATGTTAGAGGCTGACCTACCTTTCAAAATCAACTTAAAAAAAATGAAGAAGTAAAAAAAAAAAAAAAAAAAAAAGGAAAAGGAATGAGGATCTGACCATTACAGCAGTGACAGTGGTGAAATTCTGGATTTGCATCTGTTTATGAAATTCCAGCTTACATAAATCTGAGCTACATACAAGCATCCATTGACAGATTTCACTATGCCGAGTTTTTAGACCACTTCCGCAGAAAATACAAACTCCAAAAATGAAATGGGCTGTGGTAGTCACACTGCAATATTTTAAGGGAGATGCATCTTTCTGAAAAAAAGTAATTAGTTTGTGAAATTCATGGAAGCCCAATTGGATGGGACAGGACTCAGTTTCCTATGTGTAGGTGTCTATTGTCATTGTAGATACCCTAAAGTGCCCTAAGACATCTAGTGAGGCTGGTAGATATGTCACACAGACCCTGTGGACTTGGGGCCTAGGGGCCTGTGGACTAGGGCAAAGAGCATGAGAAACCTATGGATTCTCTGTATTTTCTGAACATTTCGAATGATGTATGGCTCCTCTGATGTCCCAAGTACTAACTTTAGCAGTCATTATCATTAGGACAAGTAAGTTTCACTACTTCTAATATGTGACACAAGCCCCCCAGGACACACAAGACAGGCAGAGGCAAAGGTGCTCCCTGTGCTCCAAGGATGAAGGCAGCCCTGAGCTGACTGATGCCATGGGCCTCTCCAGAGGGTCTGGCAGCCTGGGCTTGGCACTGGGCTGACCACCAGCAGCACAGCCCAGTTAGAAGGGTGTGCTGGGCACAGGGGCTACCTCAACCAAAAGCTTCTTAGTTTTCTGAGCTGGCTGGTAAGCAGTCAGCTGCTTTTCTACTGCATTGTGTAGTTAAACATCCCAGTGTCAAATGGGAGAAAAGTGCCACCCTTATTGTGCACAGTATAAATGACTAGGCAAAGGAGATAGCAATGGAGAACTGGCCTAGTCTGTCGTGGGTGAGCTGGATGAGTTTTATATGGGCTGTATTGTATTTTCTTACTTAGATTGCTCAGCACAGCACTGAACTAATGTTAAATTCAAACATTTTTACTATGCTGTCAGGTCTGAGAGAAATATCACGTAACCATATGAGCCCATTTTGATTGGCCTCATCAACTATGTTATAGTATGTCCTAATGAACAGGCATTATACAGCAGAGTAGCTTTACTTGATCTAATCCTCCTAAAATCAGCACTTATTACTAGATATTAAATTTTGATTTTGGAACGAGAACTCAATGACTACCTTAAAAATGGGGTGTGGTGTGTTGATTACTTCAGACAGTCTTGAATAAAATCACACTTTACAAATTGTGATGCTATGGTTACTCTAAAAAGTGCATGTATAGTCTACACAAATCACCCAATCAAGCTGCTATATCAAAAGCTAAAATCTCTGTTTAAGCTAAGCAGTTAATATTTAAACTCATGTTCCATTAAAAATATGCCAGGATAGTTTTGCATCATGTTAAATGATATACAGTGAGGCTCCTTGATTTGTTTCTGTTTTTGTTGCAGTTTTTAGATCCTGAGTAAACTAGCTAAATGTTGTATTTATTTTCTTAAATCTAAATAGAGCCTTTCAGTCTGTTAATATAGATGATATAAAATCCTTTCCAAAGCTAGCATTCAACTTTAATACAGGCGTCATTGCAAACTTTTCACCTTGTTCCTGAAAATCTGTGACTCTGTAAGGTATGATGTTCTGACAAGGGCTGCTATGGTGTGAAATGCCTGCCAGTGTGCATTACACTGTCCCCCCTGTAATCTGGGGATATGTAAGTAAGAAAGGATCAACCTTGTGGTATGGAGCTTTGGGGGAGTGGAAATAGTTTAAGTAAGTGCCTTGTAAGAATGGTGGCCACTCTTCAAAACGTTTACATTTCATGATATCTTAGCAACTGAAGCCAATGACAAAAGCTCCCTTGGAGTTTCCCAAGACCGAAGAATTTCTTTATGGAAACTAAAAGGCTGCAAGAAGCCTTTGTCTTCCAGGACATCATTTGCACTGATAAAAACAGTCATGAGAACATCACAGCACCAAATATCACAGTTCTCATGTAATCTACCTTAAATCTCTCATTGTACAGAACAGTGTGTGGCTGGAAAAGTTTGCCAATAAGCTGTATATATCAGAAAAAAAAACACTGTCCCCAGGTAAAATCTGTCATGTAACAGCACATTACAAATCCTACCTGTTAAGAAAACAGAGAAAACAATTTAAGTGGGCATAACAATGCAGGCTGCATAGAGGGGTAGTGTATTGAAAGTCTATGCAAACTACTTACGGAGGGCTCCAACACTTTCTCAGTCCCCTTCGGTCACAAATGTATCTGCAGAACATGGAGATATTTGTAATCAAGAAAAGACACTATTATTAAGGTACCAAAAGGCTTGACGCAAATAAAGCAGACATAATTAAACAAATGCATAGAAGAAAGGAAAAAAGTCTGCCAAGGGCTCTTAAAAGGGTGGGTACCACTTATTAGTCTCTGGATTACAGTCTCCAGGGGGCAGGAAAACACAGCAGAGCAATATCACTATACTTGTCCTGATCTTATCTTTTTACCTGGGAATGTGCTAGTGGCTATTGTCAGAGAGAAAAAAATCTGGGCTAGACGCTAGCAATTTGCTAGATTGTTAACATTTCTTTCCACACCAGCACCCTCTGCTTTGCTGCTTCTTAAGATGTGCTGAGATAAAACCAATGGACAGTGTCTAGACATCACATATCTATGGCCTTTGAAAGTCATTTGATGCACTAGGTCTGTGGTATACATGCATGGATTTAATGAGGTTCTTATGGGTTTTTCCATGAGTATTTTGCAGCAGGCAAGAAAGACAGAATGAAAGAAAAATCCTTACCTTTGATTTTATACCTGTTGCTATATACATGTCTATATGTTTCACACTATTCTGTTCAAGGGGCTTAAACATGGAATGACCATCAGACATTTTAAATCTTCTGTAAGCTAAGGATGTTTTTCCTTGTTCAGCTTACCTCAGGAATGCATCTGTTGGCAAATTTAGGTTCAGTTGGCTTAGTTTATCATATGTGTATTATATCATGCCATGTTCCCCCCATTTTTTATTTATTTTTTAATCAAAGTGTCCTCCAGGTTGTTTTGTTTTGCTGAATGAGAAAATGGACATTTTGCAAAGTGTGATATTTCCTCATGCAACAATTGGAAAGAATCTTTCAGGGTCATCTTTGGACCTTCAGTCACTGGAGGTCTGGTGCTTCCTCAAAGCCTTCAGTTGGGACAGAAGCTATGTGCAATACCTAGTCTGGGACACAATGGATCTGCTCCCACAGACAGCCTTCCTCTGAAAGACCTGTTATGTTATATATCAGACAGCTGGATGAAGGCAGGTTTTGGATAGTATTTACTTACATTTGTTAGTTCAATGGTATTATGGGTGCTAGAATTACAAAGCTCATTCCTTTTCCTCATTGAATGGGGATATTTTGCCATTACAATGTGTTCTTACAGATAGGGACAAAAAAAAGGAAGAAAAATAAAAATTAAAAAAAAAGAAAAAAAGAAAGAGAAAAGAAAAAGAAAAAGAAAAAGAAAAAGAAAAAGAAAAAGAAAAAGAAAAAGAAAAAGAAAAAGAAAAAGAAAAAGAAAAAGAAAAAGAAAAAGAAAAAGAAAAAGAAAAAGAAAAAGAAAAAGAAAAAGAAAAAGAAAAAGAAAAAGAAAAAGAAAAAGAAAAAGAAAAAGAAAAAGAAAAAGAAAAAGAAAAAGAAAGAAAGGCAATTACATGCATGAAGGTTTATTGCACAACAGGAAGTCCTGGGGTACCAGTACTGCTACTTCTTAGGAGCAGTTTTGGGTAATCCACCCCACATACATTCACTTCCACAGGAAAAGGGACATGAGATCACACACTCTGAGGCATTCCTTTACTTCCATCTGAGTGCAAGCTACCTACTGCCTGTGGAGGTGGTAAAAGGTTAAGGTATTCCAGGTTGCACCATCACCCAAGGGAGCTGTGCCCACCACCTTCAACAGGCTGTCAGAAAAGTGAGTTTCCTTCCCACGCCTACATAGAAACAGGTCCCATGATGCACTGCTTATGCACACATATTTCAATAATACTAAACTGTATGTTGGAAATGAAAGTCATTGTAAAACACAACTAATCCTTTATCGAGATCATGGAAATTCTGCATAAGACACAAAAAAGAACAAGATGAGGTTTGGAGTAGTATCCCAAGATTTGTGAAATGAAATTGATTTCCATTCAAATCAGGTCTTTTACTCTTCTTGAAAATGTCAAGGTGTCAGCCTTGGCCATTACCAGACTGTGATTTATAGTAGAGACAAAACGATAATACTCAGGTGACTGTCTGAGACTGTGCTGCTATGTCTGGAAAGGCTACAGATGACAGCCATCTCTTTTCTTAACCAACTTGGATTGCTTATCTAAGGATCAACCTTCTCACACCTCTCCTTCCCAAAGCCTTGACAGAGAAATGATAAAACATGTAGGCTTGAAGATTTACTGAGATCAGACAAATAAACATTGCGAAGGGAGTTGGTTACAGAACTTGGAAGAAACACATTAAAAATAATCCTCTAGCTAACTGTGTCTTAGCTCTTTGGATGAATACCTGTAAAATGTGAGACTGATTGCCTGGTTTCAGCACATGGGTATGTTTTAATCCATCTGTACAATCTATTTCTGTAACTTGAGTATACTAGAAGTAAGAAAATGCTTGAACCAAGTAAGTTTTCAAATAGTAAGAATAGTACACCTGTTGTCATTTCCTTTTGAAACTAAACACAATTTATTCAATACATAGAATAATGGAGGTTGAAAGTTACCTGGCTATTATTTAATCAAACACTGATGAGCTAATTCTGTTAGTTGTCACCTTGACATAAAGTTTTGCTTACATAAAGGTAACAGAATTACCTAACAGTTTAGGTGCTAAACTCCTACTAATTTCAACTGGAATTAAGCACCTTCAGTAGCTCAGACAAGCTTTTTTCAAATCTATTTCTCTCTTTATCTTCAGCTACACTTGTGGCCTCAGTATAGTGGAGTGAATGAGAAAATAAACAAGATATATGAGTAAGTCAAGCAAAAGAAAAGAAGAATTACTAGCACACGTAATGATACTATTCCTAACATTGGGTGTCTGGTCCTGGTATTAGTATGTGCAGCGGATATTGACAATTTGGAAAGGGTTTACAAAAAAAAGATAGTGACATGATCTGATCTATCCAAAAAGCCATCTTCAGTAAGGAACTGAAGACAATCTCATTAATTTAGCAATGAAAAAGTGAAGAGATGATAGCAAATGAAAATTTAAATTATCAAGAAGAAAAATTAATAAATAAATCAGTAGCTGGAAGCTGACACTAAACAATTTCCAATTAGAAACAAAGCCTAAGTTTTTATTAGTGGTGTAACAGACTACTGGGATGGTTATGGATTCTTTGCCATCCTGAATCCTAAAATATACATGTTAACCAAACAGAAATTGTTGGTGTTGATGTGGGAGTTGCTTGGTGAATGCTTTGGCATATTTTATGGAGGAAGTCAGACTAGATGATTGAGTTTGCCTTGGCAGGAGACATATGATATTTCTGCTATGTGTGGGAGACACATGGAAGGAGAGCAAGGTAAAAAAAAAATAAAAAATGGAGGAAAGAAGTAGGAGATGTCTGACTCTCTTCTTTGCTTAGTGCATTTAAGGTGCAAGCCTTGTGCAGTACCATGTTTCATGGTGCAGTGAACTGCAAATGGTACCTAGAAGCAGAGGGGATATGGGATCGTATTGAGGTACAAATTCTGCGACAGTACAGGAGAGTCCACTGAAAAGACTGACACAGATATTAAAGTCTGCTGTCACTTCATAATCTGAGCTGGATGTCAGGGAAGGATTTTTTGGCCATAGCCAAGTAATATAGAATTGAGACACATGTAAGACTAATTTTTAGAAAAATGCTGACCTCAGTGACTCTTTTGAGCTGCTACGTTTTTGTTGTTGTTTTACTAGCTACTGTAGCAAAGCATTGGGAGCATTTAAAGTTATTAATCTAGGGAAAAAAAAAAAGTTGAAGAGTCTCAACAGAGACTAGATGAATATTGGGATAAGAGATCTGGTTTGTTTAAATGTGCACCTCTGTCTTCCCAGGCACAGCTATAAGTTGGTGCAAACACACAGAAAAAAAATAGCACACTGACCACTGAATGCTTCACTATCATAATTGCATTACACTGCAGCCTCAGAGCTATAACCAAAGTCTATGTTCCACTCTGCTCACCACAGTTAGTGAGTAGCAGTCCCCGTGCAAAAGACTTCAGGGTCTGCACACCCAATGTTTCAGGGAAGGAAAGCAAAGGTTCACTCGCTGAAACAGAGTTGAAGTGAATAGTTCACAGTCACGTTGGGTGCCAGGAAGTAACTATGAATCTTCAGCCATTGGTGTAGAAAAGAAGAGCACGTAGGCTGCAGTTTGGAAACATTTGAAGGGTTTTAAAAAGTTTTAGTTATTGCATGTAGTAATTTTGATTTCCCACTAGCATTTAAGGAATGATCACCAAATTTTAGAAAGCCAAACTGCAGTCTTTGGAATTTATTAACTCATAAAAGCCTACCAAAGTGCAATAGCCAGATACTGGCAACACCCACAAGAAATCTAACCCTGTGAGTCAGTGGGAGAGGTTTCCAGCATTACACTGGTAACCAGTCTTCCTTTCAAATATTCATCCTTTTTATTTATTTATTTATTATTTTTAGAACTGGGTGCCCCAATGACTTCTAAAACATCAATATTTTGACCATATTTCTCTATTTCAGTATGAGGCATGCATTTGAGAATTAATATCCACAGTATTTTGCTGACATAATAAACGCCAGAACAGCATCATCTCCTACGGTGATCTAAAAGACTTCCTACATTTATCTAAAAACTAGCAGACAAACTAAGTTACCAAGTACTCCAGTGTGTATACAAATACATTAGAAGAAACTGTAAGCACTGTGAGAAATTTAGCCTTGTGAGAAATCTTCCTAACACAGAGATGAACCCTCCACCTGCGTGAAAAGCTGTGAAGCTGACCACAAAATGGCTGCCCCCGCCATTTTACACGGCAGGCTAGCTCACTGCTGATGGTGGTGCTATTCGGGGCCCATAGAGAGGATGAGGTGCTGCCCAGCTCCCCGGCAGGACTGGGGTCACTGGGTGGCACTAGCAGCCTGCTACAACTAGTAACCTAATATATCATCTCTGACAACTGGTTGTTTCTTAACAGGGCTGAGGGAGGCGATGCAGATTCTGCAAAAAGTTACAGGTAGGGCCAATTTATGTGTTTTTCATGTTTGGGGAGAATTATCGCAGAGACACATAAAGGTAAGAAGTGAAAGTGTGACTAATTCAAACTCGGGAGAATGAAGCTGGCATCTTGTAGGGCCTTACACTGGAGCTGTGGAGGGTCTAAAGCAGAGTTGATTAAATTGGTGGACATGAAGGGAAGGTGAGAGGTGACAGCAGTATAATGTAATGGCCTTTACTTAGTAATATTGTCATTCTATCCCCCAGAATAAACTTTGGCAGAAAAAACAATGAACTCATCTAGTTCTACTGTGTACATATACCAACATGCATACATAAATTTTAGAAGTAAAACTAGAATTCACAGGAGGATCTCACAATCAAACTTATTTCCAGGCACAAACTTGTTTCTTTCAGATCAAAGGCACTTTGTAGAGGAGAGAGAGTGCAGAAGAATAGACAGTGAACCATGAAGACTGGTCCACTGCTAACTGTCTCACTTGTGTGGAAATCAGTATATAAATTGGATAAACACAATCTACTTTTCTATGCACTGAAGATACTCTCTTCATCTGATTTACCTTCATCTGGTGGAGATGCTTTGAGTAAAGGGATGTATTATGAAGAAATGCATTCTGCTAGGAAAGGCTTGAGTTGGAAATTAAATCCTGTGCTAAACTTTTCAAGAAGTATCTACCTTCACTGAAGTCTTTTCATGGTCCTGCTTATTCCTACTTTAAACTTCTCATTTATTGTACTTTAAGCTCCATCAGTGAATGTAAATGGGGTTTCACTATACGTTTAGTGCATTCAAGCATTCTTTGTTACAGTTCCCACCCTGCCGCATTATGTGAGCTCTGCCACGGAAGTCCAGCAGTCGGTTTGTTTTCTGCTATTAATAAAAGAACCTACTTTTCGCCACTTCTTTGAAGAAGTTGAAAGGGCTACATGTTAGAGGGGGAGGTGGTGGGGAACAGACTGTGGTGTAATCCCCAAACGCAAATGCTGTCTAGATTAGAAACCTCCCTGAAGAAAATTTACAAATGCTAAGACTGTGCTTTTTGTGTGAACACTAGAGCAATAACTTAGCCACATACTGGGTTCTGCCTAATGCTTAAGGAGCCTACTAGGTGAAAGGAATTAAATGGAAAAAAAAAAAATCTTCCAGTTGGCTCTGTGCCGATGCCATCCAACCCTTTCAGTATCTAGTGACTTACTAGTGGAACTATTTTCATATCATTTCAATGCTGTGGTTTCTTAATATAATACTTCAGATTCTGTTAAAATAAATTAAAAACAAAACAAAACAAAAACAACAAAAAAAAACACCACCAAATGGGATTTACACATTGCCAGTGTTTTTACAGTCCAGGAAAACCTTAATTAAAGGGGTGGGACACGTCTCTGCTGAATAGCTGTTTTTCCTTCATACCTTCCCATGCACAACACGCACACATCCAAGAAAAGAGGCTGGGGGTGGGGATGGTGGTGGTGGAAGAAACCCACCCAAAACCATAGCCAAAATTACCAGTCCTAAACTGCTCAGCACAACCCCATTGGTTTGCTTGGCCATTTAAATAAATATGCCCCTTGCAGAGAATCACAGCCCAGCTGTAACCACTCACAAGTAGAAGAAAAATACAGAATATTATCTGCCTTTTTCCCTGTAGGATACTTGTATTGTTCAAGTGATCATTACTGTATCTAGTTTATCATGCATTTACAGACTAATCCTTAATTCCTAAATAATCAAGAACAGGAGTAAAGATAGCAATCCTGAAAGCCTACCAGATAAACTTTAGTGTATAATCAACTGGATGATTTTGTGATTAATTTTAATACCTGCTTATTAGGTTAAAAATGTTTATAAAGATAAAATAACTTTATCAGTGTTGGTCTTAACAATCTTTTGTTCACTTACTCTCATACACTTCCATAGTCCATCCACCTGTTGTTACTCAGGCACTGTAAGTAAAACATAGCTTTGCACACAAATTAATACAGCTAGATGCTGGTAAGAATATAATCTATCAGGTAAGAATAACTGGTGGTGCTTGGGAATGGAGTGATGCAGCATTCAACAATCAACAAACTTTGAAGATGCCTATTGTAAATATCAAACAAGGAAAAAATTTAACAAGGTGATGAATGTCTCAGATACATTGGACAAAAATACTGGAACATAACAAAATAAATTTATTCTATTCTGTGAGTGATGGTTTCAGATGGCATTTTTATAGGATTCCAGATATTTTTGTTACGTATATCTGTCTGACTACCTAGCTAGCTGTAGAGCTCAGACAGCGTATCTGTCTCTCTCTTTTTTATTTTTTATTTTTTGTGGACTACAGACAGTTCCTTAGAGGAGATGACTGCATTTCAGTGTGAAATTAAGTATCCAGTCAGGAATTGAGCACAATCATCATACGGGCAAATCAAAATTATGGCTACTTTTACTGCCTACAGAAATTTTTTGCTGCACTGCTTATTAACACACTGAAAACATTGTGTTAGCTAATCGTGAATGTGCTGATTTTCATTACCCATGGAAATGTATAACATCTTTGGTTAAACTTTGATTGAAAAAACTTTGAATGAACTTTGATGAAAATGAATAAACTTTGATGAAAAATTGACATTTTTCATCAAGTGAGTAGAGCAATGCTCTGAAATGTGGTAACTGTAGATTCTTGTTATACAACTTTGAGTAAAATATTCGTTCCTCTAATTCCAACAGTAATTATCTTGGATTGGAATTCTCCTGACTCATGTAACAGTCTTTAACACTATATTAATGGTTCCTAGTGTTTATATGGTTTGAATAGAAATCCTGTCCCATATATGTAATACTACATTAAGGCACTAAAGACTTTCAGGTTAAAGAAAGGTATTGATCAAATCACCCTAGCTTGGTCTGTAAAGCATTTTTTTGGGTTAGGTTTAAAATGAAATGGTATCTTCTTAAAACTTAAAATGCTTCAGAAATGAAGCTCTCGAAAATTGTTGCATCTCTCATGAAGACTAAAAATTAAACTAGACAATTATCATAATAATAACCCAGTTGTACATGGCAGACAAAAGAGAAGCTAATACTTCCCTCTCCTTTTTGACTGATGTTTTGTTGGGCTGTAGCTAAACAGCACTTTAAGTTGACAGTAAATTAGCAAACAATATGAGGGAGGAAAAAAGAAAGAAAATCATGCAGGGGTTAAGATGTTTATGTAAAACAGTGATTTTCCTTTTTAAAATTAAAACGTACAAATAAGCTGGTGTCAGAGACTAGGTGATCCTTCATTTCCACCGCATTGAGCAGGCTCACATCAGCAGCAGACAGCCGTTAATATATGCGTCTGGCTCAGTCTGGTCTACCAACTAGGAATTCATCGAATTGTTAATATCATTCCTTTTTTGTATGCACCACACATCATTTTCACTCTCTCTCTCTCCTTTGCAAGAGCTTGTGTTTTGTTTTGTTTTTTTTTGTTTTTGTTGTAGCACAAGCTGATTACTCTGAAATCACATATTAAATAGCATTTAGAAGCATTTTGTACTGGAAGAACAAAAAGTCATATAGAAATGAGAGTATATTGAAATTCTGTACATATATCTATGCATAGTATACCAAAGATGCTTTCTATTTATTTGCACTAATAGAGACAGCTTTCGTATACTGTCACAGCATAAATAAGACTGCTTTCTATGTGGTGTCTGCAGACATTGTCACATAGTCCCAGGACGGGGAGATGTCTTGTTGATCTTGGTGGGAATTCTGCTTGAGCAAAGGCTGGGCTTCTCCCCCGCTCCATCCGCCTCTGCCCCACCACAAGGAGTTTAATGTGCACCAGAGGTGGTTTTGCTGTGTTGAAACTGGGGAAGAAGAGGGAGGAGAGAAAAAGGAAGGCACCGTACCAACCTAATCTCTATGGCAAGGGGCAGCAGTGAGTACTATGGGCAGAGAAGAGCCACCAGAGCTGTCACAGTTCAAGCAGTAATGCAAAGGCAGTACTGCATATTCACAGCTTTTGCTGTAGCACCCAATAAGCCAGATAGGGGTTTATCATGGCTCATTTTATTCTCACACTCACTGCAGAGCAAAAAATACTCGAAATCTTCAGATTGTTGGCTTCTGACAGAGGCAGACATTTTGCACTACAGTTTCACCTTCATTGTACGTACAGTACTAAAAGCAAAATGAATACCGAATGTGAACCATCCGCATTCAAGTAAATTTTGCTGACTCAAACATAAATGCAATCAAAAGTCTTTCATGTATACAGACATGTGCATTGTATATCTGATTAAATCTGTTAGGATTTTATTTTGATAAATACTATGCGTAATTTAAATTGTATACCAACATGCATATACCTACACACAATATGTTTATCTCATTATATAGCTTGAATGAACAGAGTACATGTTCACCTGATCAGTACCTTCAATATACTGTTTTCAGTACAGAAGACTATTATACATAATACATGTCAGTTGCTACTGAACTACTTCAACGGTGTAGCACCTAGCTGTGTGAATTAGTTTTTTCATATACAGATTGAGGTCTACTTTTTTAATATTGCCTGAATAGATGTCAGTGATGTTCAATAACACATCTGTGTTTAAAAAAAAATTAAATTACCTCTATGTCTGAACATTTGCAAGTAGCTCTTTTCACTGTTCTGAGTATGTGGAATTGATGGTTATGAAGAAAAGAATTGCATATTTACAGGAATTGTATCATCATTATAATTGGCAAGACAATATTTTTATGACTATTTAAACACAAATTATATCTTGAGCAACTTGGAAACCGTGTACAGCACAGTTTCTGTCTCTTAAGAAAACAAGACAACAAGAAAAAGTATTATAGTAGCAGATAAGAACAGTTTATTTTAACAATAGTATTGATGCTTACAATAAAACATAATTCCTCCCACACAAGTGGGAAAAAAACACTGCAGCCAAAATACCGCTTCTAAAATGAACAAATAGTTTAGATGCCTGATCCGTGTGAAGCCTTTGTCTCAGGGAAGTCTGATGTATCAACAAGGTCCTGCAGCATCTTGGTTTAGACACAGGAAACAGAGAAAAATGAATCAGAACTAACCCACGTATAAAATATTAACTAATTTTAATATTAACTAATGCCCTTGTAAATCTTCGTATGCAAAGTCAGTGTAAGTACCTAAAACTCACAGTTTTTGCCAGTGGGGAAAAAAATGCAAAATGATGAAGAGGTTAGAAGTTGAGTATGGTTCTCAGAGTACTGCCAGCTCTGTTTAAATTTAACAGGTACACAGAATGTGATTCTGTTTGCAAAATCATCTTAATGCTGTAGTATGATTTTTACACCAATGTTCTCTATCAGATTAAAATGTAAATTGAGACAATATTTTAAGTTTGATATTGTGTTCTCACTCAGACAAAGAAAAATAATGGCAACTAACTATAAAACGATCTTTGTCCCATATTACACGAAAAGCTTAGCAATAGTTCTCCTGTAGACTGAAATCATTTCTCAGACAACAATAGAATGAATGTTTCTAGGCCTCAAGCATCAGTGTGTTCTATGTTTTAAAAGTTAATTAAATGCTGTAACAATACAGCTGAAAATATACTTTGTGGTAATTATCTACCAGTATTGTCTATAATAATAATATTATGGTTGAAAGCCTTTTGTATATTTCAGTATCTGGTGGGTTTTGCTTGTTTGGTTTTTTGTTTTTGTTTTTGGAGGTACAAACTGGCATTCAGTTTAAATTTTAATACTAATATTACATGGGATCTAGTCCAGTTTTCTCAGCATAAATATGTAACACGCTAAAGTTGCACAATGTATAACAGGTTCTTTTTTTTTTTTTTTTTTTAGGAACAGGTCTGCTGCTTCACATTTTGTATATTTTCCAGTATATTAACAAAGGTATGTTTTCATTTTTCCCTTCCAGACAGGGAAAGCTTCTTTGGTTCTCTAAATTCTGCAGAGAAACAATCATAGTCCAAAGCTGCTGGTTCCCCTCCGCCTAGGTCCCAAGAGCCTGACTTGTGATTGTTGCTAAAAAACCTCACAAGTTAGGGTCTCAGGGACTAGGAAAAGTCTGATATGATCCAGTAGAATTCGTCTTCCAATAATCTGAATTGTTTAGTAGTCATAATCGCTGTCAGCAAAACTTTCACTGCTATTGTAGGAAAAAAAAAAAAAAGGAAAGAAAAGAAAAAAGAAAACACAACCAAACCAAACCAAACAAAAACAAACCAAAACAAGAAACAACCCCCCCAGTCAACAACCCCTCCTCCCACCCAAATAAACACACCACAGTTTCACGTAGGGGGCAGAAAAGATCAAATAAGCAGGCAAGACACATACATACATTCAAGACAATGTATCAGCTGACTGAACAGACTTTTCTTAGAGTACAGTCCATAACTTTTGAAAAGCAAAATCAAAACACAGCAAAAATCTTCACTGCCTTGACACACAAGTAGCCATATTATAATGCCTCGGAAGGAAGCATCTAAAAATGGGTTAAAATGTGCTTCTTCCAGCAGATTCATACAGTAGCAATTTTATTTTATTTCCCTTAATGCCGTAAAGAAGGATTAAATGCATGTTAAGGAGTTTCTAATTGATATATTTCCCCATTATACTTTCAGTCCCCCTGTTCAGGTGGGCCCTGGGTTACACAGTACTTTAAACCCCTTCTCAATGCAAGGATAACCTCTGGGCATGTATTTACTTTTTGCTCTTCCCCACGTTCAACATTTAATCCTTCTACAGACTGCTAGCAAAAGCTTCTTCCTTTCCAATGTCAAAACGAGCTTTCGCTCCATAAACTGTAGAAAACACTGACATGCAGAGATTGTTGTCACTTGTACCAAATTACTCAAAGCACACACAACTTTCAAATACTGTCGATACAGTAAGAAGAAATGATAGGATTTCCCAAATAATTTCGTTCTGAAGCCGAACACTTTTAATGGCATGACCACGATCCCGAATTACTTTCGCATTCATTCTCCTCCGATCTTTAGCCTTGTTTGCAGAAGGAAAAAGAAAATTTCTACTTTAGGGACGGGATCCACGGTGTTATTATTATTATTTTTTCCTCCATCAGAGCCCAGAGCAAAAGAAACAGCAGCCATAAAGGTCCTAGCCACTGGAGCAGAATCTGGTATAGAAAACTCAGTGCTCTTCGGGAAGCCGTTCAGCTTTAAAAAGGAAAAAAGAGAAGAAGGGGGGGGGAAGAATTAGAATCTCTGCTGGTCGAACAGGTGAATCATCCATTTACAAGAAAGCTGCACAGAGAGCACTGCTGAAGAAAAGATTTGCCAGTGCCCCCCACCCCCACCCCTGCCCTTCACCCTCCCCTCCAGAAGGCTACTTCAAATTTCAGAACATTTTGACTTATTTAAAATATTTCAGTAGATGATAGAATGCAACATTACATAAGAGCCGTTCCTTTGTCACTGTGCACCATTCAATCACTTATGCCTCAGACACAAAATAGTTAAACGAAACAAAATATATATATGAGAATATATATATATATGTATAGCAGTCCCTAGATTTCATTCCATTTCTTTCTTTCAAGCTGATCATGATTTAACAAACAATTTTGACCACAGCTTTCAAATCAATAATTAGAATGAAAAATCTCTCCCCTCTATAAATATGACATTAACATAATTATACCACCCCCATCGCATAGACCCATCCTCTTTAGGGAATACATCTGATGCTCTGAAGATGGAAATCAGTCAGATTTTAGTTGCTCTCAAACGTACCTTTGCTTCTCACTGACTGACTGGCTTTACCTCCCATGCACACACACGGTCACCAACACACGCACACACACACATACACATGCGCGCGCACATGCACACACACACGCGCGCACGCACAAAAAGGCAAGGCAAAGCAGCGGATGCTGACTCAGAGCGGTTGTGTGTGGAGGGGGTGGTATCGGCTGGTATTTTCACTGCACTCATCATTAACATTAACTCACTCTCTAGCATCCACCCTCTCAGACCTGCTGGACTGCAGCATTTGCATGACGCTGTCACTCTAGCCCTTGTGGGTCAGATGTTAGAAGAAAAAAAAAAAAGCCTCAAGGCTCTCATAAGGAATGCCTTCATTTCTTCCAAAGGGTCCCTCTTCTTATTTTTCCACCTTTCTACTTCCTCTGTTGCTGTGTCTCAGTTGTTTGACATCTTTCCGGAAGAAAATGTCTTGAGCTGCAATAAGCCAGTAGTCAGTCGGTCCTCCCCTCACCTCACACTCCTATTCCCACCCCCTTTTTTTCCTAATCAATAAGACAGATCTCCAAATGCAGTTGTGAAAACAGGCTCTGACACACAGACTTTCATCCTCGATCCTCTGCCTCAGGAATAGCAGGCAACCCAGGCTCACACGTGATGTAGAGAGAAATAATGCCAGTAATTCTTGAACAGACTTAGGAGTTTATTCTACGCCTTCTTCATTTTTTCCTTTGCTTGCATAAATACTAGTGGGAAGGACACAACAGCTCTCAATAGCTATAAGGGTTCTTTTCTTCTGAAAATCATGATCATTAAAAAGACTAATATTAATCTTCCTCAAAATTAATGCTATCTTCCCCCCACCCTCATTGTGCTCTTTATAAGTAGGAATTGTCTCATAGCCAAAACACTGCCAGGGGCTGAATCACCATTCACTGTGCTGAAATCATAAGTTCCTGGACTTCAGTAGGTATTTAACTGGACTAAGGTTTTTTTTTTTTTTTTCAGACTTTTTAATTGGGAGGAGAAAAAAAAGGAAAAAAAAAGCTGTTTGAGTCCGAGGGAGCACTGTGAGAGAACAATGGCAATGCACACGCACTACGGTACGAAATACTGAAAATGCACATTTGAGCTACACTGGTGTATGTACATGTATGTTATTTACTCTGTGGTGGTAGAGCAGTCTGTGCATACACATGTAGATCAAATACATACACACACACGAACTCGAGAGGTATATATAAATCATACAATGCAAAACAAAGCACAGAGGCTGCTAACTGAAACAGGCACAGGTTGTATGACAGGCTATGAAAACCTACAGAGCACACTTACTGTTTGCATTTTTACCTCCTTCCTTTGTTCTTAAGACAAGGTACTTTAATGACTTACGGCGCTGACAATCTTTCTGCATTTCCCATTTTACACGAGCAGAATTTGTGCATTATTTTCCCAGACAACACCACAGTGCTGCCGCGATTCTCAGTACAAAAATTATTTGCCAAAGGGGGGCAGGTGATACGGCGCTGCTCTCCAGCCAATTCCCCAGGCTGCCGGCCACGGTGGGGACGCTTGCCCCAGCCGGGCAGACAGGCCCCAGGACGCAGCGCCACGCCGCAGCCCCGCCAAGGCGGCCATTTGGCAGCCCACACCAAGGGCACCCGCTCGCGGGCGAGGTCCTCGGAAAACGTCGCATGAGTCCGGAGGGAAGAAAGTAAGCCACGGTGCCAGGGTGCCCACCCCGAGTCCCCGGTTCGTATAGGCTTATGACCAGTTGTTGTAGCAGTAATTAATGTCTCCGATAAAGGACGGGAGAAAGTAGACAATTAGGAAACAGTTAAGTTTGTGATCTCAGGAAAAGGCAAAGACGGAGACAGACACACACCCACAGGCAGAGACAGAGAGCGAGAGGAGAGCGCCAAGCATGAGACAACAAAAGCAAGACTGAAATCAGATTTGGGAAACTGAAAAAATACAGGATTACAGCATTCAGCTTAGCAGTTACTGAGGTATAAAAAAAATTAACACATGCACAGCATGGCTTAAAATACTTATTGCCATCAATAGTCTGTGACGGATGCCGGCTTCTTACTGCTATACGTACATTAGATTGGTCATCGCCTCTTAATCTCCTTTTGCTCAGACCCATCCATTTTTTGCTGCTCCAGCATCTGTGCCCTTTATGCTTTTTTTCTGTATAGTTACCCACAATACCCTGGATAAATTAATGTCATGACCTCGCTATGGCTATCAGACAGAAAAAAAAGTCTACTATTTTAATAATTGAACGTGCGTGTACAGCAAACTGCCTACTGATAGCCCAGCTTTGTGGACTGCCTCCAAAAGCAGCCTTTGCTAGCTCTGCGAATCAGAAACAACAGATGCAAATACTAGCTACATAGCCCCAGCTCTCCGTCTTGCCTTTTTTTTTTTTTTTTTTTTTACAAAAAAGAAACACCTCTTCAATCTGTGCTGTCTCATTTTCCCTGTGTCTGCCCCCTCAATGGTTAAAAACACTAGCCTGCCAAAATTAGAAACATTTGAATAAAAGCATGAAGATGAGTGAAAATTATAAATGGCTGCAGATTCTGGAAATTTATATCCACATGGTGAGTAGGGAAGAGTACGCAGGTTCAAGTGCTGAGCCTCACTCGGGAGCACCTCTGGGGCCAATGGGACTGCAGACTAGATTAAATCAATAGTCGTCTGAAACGAGATGTCGTAATCAATCAGCTCAATTACCACTGTCATAGATCTGGGCTTAAGGTCTTTCCTGATTCCACTCTTCTAATCATTAACCCTTCTACATCCTTAAAATGGGAGCTCATATTTGCTCTGCTGCCCTACCTTTCAGATCACCCAAGTTTAGCTTAGCCTTTTTCCCCATTTTCCTTTTCCTTGTTTAAAAGACATAAGAACAGGTCAGCAGGAAATGTTTCAAGTGTGAATATGGTAAGGTTAGATGCACTCCTTTAAATGCACCTATTATATATTTGCTGCGTGTGCGCATATTATTATGCCTCCGGGAGTGGCTGGGTGGATCAAAGACTGCTGTTTAATTAACATTCAACTCAGCTGTTTCCTTGGAGATTACAAATAGAAGACTAGTTGAATTAAACAAGCCGTTCACTCTCCTTCCACTAATCCAACACCACACAGCTCTTCTCCACCCAACCTAGTTAGGAACAACTTGTTTCTAGTTAATCAACCACTAGGAAAGTCCATTTTCAGTTTGAGGGCAAGTGTGAAAAAGTTGAAAAGACATTTTTGTATGCACGTTCGAATTTCATGGAATCGCCCAACCAGTCACCTTGTGCTTCCATGGTGCAGCAAATCCCCACGCAATGTAAGGAGAAAAGAGCCATCGGCTTTGAACACGAGCAGAGCCACTTTAAAATTTTGCCTGTAATTGTTACTTGCTATGCAAAGATTAAATTTCATCAATTTAACATTTTTATTCTTGTGCAAATCCTGAAAAGAGAAAAGCTTTTCATAAAAATGCCTTAGCAATTGTCACATATCCCTCTTTCAGTTTCTCAGGAGGAAAGAAATGTTACTAGATGGTTAGCAGGTATGCAGAATTTTGGTTTCTCAAATTAGATTTATTCTGCTGATAGACTCAAATAATAATAGTGAAAGGAGCCCCATTACATTTACAGTTACATCACTGTCTGTGCGCACTGCCTCTGTTTCCAAGCTCAACCACACCTTTTTTAACCACGGATCTGCTTTTCAGCTGGGGAGAGTGAGTGCACAGCCCCAGCCCACGTGGCGCTGTGAATGCCAGGTCACAGATTTTGCCCCTGTGCCACGGCAGTGGCATTTTGGGGAGGCATTTGTGCTCCTGGAAGCGCTGGGAGTGGGTATAGAGGCAGCACGAGGTGCTTGGCCGCAGAGGCCGAGGCCAGGGGAGGTGTCTGGGGGAATGGCACCTGCCAGGGCAGGGCCGTGTGCCGCCCCGGGCGGGTTAGCATCAGAGATCGATTGCTGCATTTCACGATCCAGATGTTTTCATTAGTGGAAATATAAAAAATTGGGCTCGAAAATGATTCAGCTGCTAGCATAGGAGCCTTCTAACAGGCTTATACCTCAGCTGGGAGCTGCTTTGTTGCAGGAACTGACCCCTCGCAGATGGAAAAAAATGACCTCAGCTTCACATCTTTTCTGGGAAAGGTTTAGCTGACAGAGGGATGAGATACAAAAAGAACCTTAATACTGTCTTTTAGTAATGCTAAATGAATGAGAAGCACCAGACGGCACACTGAACTATCTGAAGGGTACTGCTCAATTTTGCAGGCAGCAGTTAAGACTTTAAGCATCATCCACAAGGGGACAGCATTCACATCCACACTGTAAAGATGCAGCTTGTGTACATGAACAGAATGGGAGTAGCAGCCATCACTACCCCTCACCAAAGCACCCCCCCCCCGAAAAAAAAAAAGAGAAAAAAAAAAAGAGAAAAAAAAGAGGTGTTTCCAGTATTATTACTTATGGACAGACAAGGAGGAGTGGTGAGGCTGGACGTGAATTTTAGATGTCAAAACCCATTCAAATACAGCATGAGCCTTTTGTTTCTCAGACAGCAAGAGTAAGGTGATTTGCTATATTAATACATACTTTTTGCAAAAACTAAAGATTGTCTGGAATAACAAAAAAATAATGTTAAGAGAATGGGGTGACAAGAACTAGACACTACTGGAGCAGAATCAGAGTGTGTCTCAGGTGAAGGGAGAAATGCAATATCAAACATTATTTTGATTTTGCAGTTCTCATCTTCACATTTTCAATGTGCTACAGTGGGAGGTAATACCCTCATCCCTCTTCTTTTTTTAAGAGCAGAAGTTCCTTCATCACGGTGTATGTGAAATGGATACCCATTAAATAAACAATTTAGCTTCATTTACTGTAGCATTTAAGTAACTGAAAAGAATGAGGCTGTTAGACTGACCGGCAGCTATGCATATGCCACAGTTTTGTATGATTGTCAACAATACCTCCTCACCTTACCAATGAACAGCAAAGGGATGAGGACTTTAGAAAAATCCCAATCTATCTAGTCCCTGATCTATCACAAAAATCTACCCTCTTTTAAATTTATTGTTTAGAAACATTACATCTGGATTTTGCCTTATTTTTTAATGACAGTGCTTTTTGTTACTTGGCTGAAATTCCCACCTGATCATGCAGAATTAAAAATACATGTATTCTATACCATCTATTACAGAAAGGAAATCATACAAACAAAAATCTGGAAAAAGAGCAATATCCTTCTCTCCCTGTGTAAGCTTCTTCCTATCAGGGAACACTATTATAGTCTCCTTGCTGACTTGTCAGTTTACCTGCCCTTAATTAAAACACAGACATATGACAGCACAAATTATTGCAGTCTGAATTACTTTGAAAGTATATGAATACTATTCAATAGACTTTGACTTCACTGACATTTTTAGTTAAAAAAGTAATTTTTTTGTGAAAACTAACCACTATGATATTTATTCTTTTTATTTTTAGCTTCAGAAGCATGAAATAATGAATTAATTATGTTTTCTATTTATGAACACTTTTTAGCCTTACTTCATTAATTGCTTTGTGTTACTGCTTAATACAGCATCAGCACAAGGTGAAGAAAGGGCCCAGTACTAAAATTAAACAACTGTTCATAAAACTGTTTTTGACTTAATAGCCAAGTTTGCATTTTCAGTCTATTCAGTAAAAAAGACGTAAAGTCCTGAGCAGTATTTTAAAACTCTCACTTCATAAATTTTTCAATATGACATCTTTACTATTTCCTTAATAATTAGGTATGTATGTATAAATACATATATAATCAATAAAACCTCAAGATTACGTGGAACAAGATCATCAAAATATATTGTTTATTCCCTGAAGCCACCCCCCCACCTTTCCTCCCTGCTGAAGTTTCGTGCTACTGTTGCAATCAGCAGTGGGCCTGATCCTGTAAATAGGGCAATTCAAGTATCTTTATTCAAATGAATAGCATCACTGAAATTATCTGAACTGTTTTCCTGAGCACTGATACTTGGATTCCTGCATGTTGAATAAGAATCAGATTTATTAAAGGAAATTAAAGGTATTCTATTAATGAAAGGTAGAATTTTGTTTTATAGATAAAAACTCTCTTATTTTATTAACAATGTGATTTGAAGAGAAACATTTCCAACAAACATTCCAACATACCATTTATAGAGGCTCGTTTTAAGAGGCTTCAAAAGAAGGCTGAGGAACAGCAAACCTTTTTAATCAGAAAATACAAAATAGCAGGTTCAATGCCTGCAAAACCAGAATATTTTAAATTTTCTAGACAGTGAAGGTTAAAGCTATCCTGCATTCTCATAGTTCCCTCTCTCCTTTCAATCAATCTCATTGATTTTTTTTAAGGGTCAGAGGCTATACCTTCATTGATCAAAGAAACAGCCTGACACAGCGAAAGAGTCTGCCAATTCCAGACAGATCAATCACACCTTTGTCTGCTTTTGATACATTATGGTTATTTATTCTGCATCACCACGACTTTCTGTCGCATGCTTCTTAATGTAATAATGCTGCTCGGGGACAACAATAAAAAAAGGGGGAGGGGAAATATTCTATTAGAAATATTTTAAGCCTCTCTCCCTGGTATTTCTGAGGGTGGTTTATGATGGAACTTGGCCAACTTGTTTGATTTCATTTTTGACTTGGAAAAGAACTTCTGTTCTGGTATTTAGCTCTTCTTGGTCAGCGTTTTGTAGGATTTTATAAAGGCAATCCTTTGAAAATGATTTGTGCAAAATGTTTTCAGAGAAGTAATTAGATCTCAATAGAACAACAATTATGATCTAATCGCAACCAGAATTCTCCATGTTTATACTCGGTTTTAGAAATGTTTTAATAAATAGAATGTAACTGATACCCAGCTACAGTTACTGACTGCTTTATGACTGTAAAATGAAACTAAATGGTCAGCCTAAAATAATTGCTAGGAAATATTGCTGAATAAACAGATATAAGTGCTGAAAAGCTCCTGGCTTTGCAATCTATTATGTTGAAAGCCAGCTAAAGCTTTAAAAAATGCACTATATGGTCACTGTCTGTCGTGACTGAAAGTTATATGCTACTATTTATCTTTCCATAGCATCTGCAAGCAGCCTTTAAAACTGGTCCAATATCAAACCTTTTATTCACGTTTGGTAGCCTCTCACCTCACAAACAGTTGCACCACTTAAGAAAAATTGCTCATGGGTCTTGTGATATTTATTATAAGCAAAAGCATTAAAATCCAGTTCTAGAGGTGAAATTGTAGCGTAAGAGAAGTCAGTGGCAAAATGCCCAGTGACTTCAGTGGAGTCGGGACTTCACAGCGAGAATTTACGTCTGAACTCCTTCAACTCAAGCTACCTTCAGAAAGAAAAGGCAGCTCGCAGGACCTCACAGAGCCATGCCCTTAGAAGAACATGAAAAAAAAATTAGCACGCTTCTTAGTAAAATCGCTAACAAAGCTGTGATAGGCTCTATGCACAATATAGCCTTAGCAAAGGCAGTGGAACTCTTCAATAAAATTAAGCATGTAAATCTTTTCAGAATCAGGATATCATGTAATAAGACATAATCACCGTCTTGAAGAAATTATTCACCTACATTGCTAAAACATTAAAATAAGATATACGATAATCCAAACACTTGGCATTAGTTTCTGATTTCATTGCGCCTACTCTGAAAATTGTTGTGCACCAGATTTACAGTTACATCAACATTATTATGTAGAGCAAAAGGTAAGTAGTATACAAAGCTGAAATATTAAACCCATTAAAAAGTTATGAGTTTGACAGAGTCCCTACATGTATTTGTGTGCATGCCAAGAGATGCATTTAAAAACCTTTAACTAAAGGAAACTGCCTTCCAGTGATAAAACTGCAATGCCTAAAAGACATTGCTAAAATGCTACCACCACTCTCAAAGGCCAGGAGACCTTAAAAACGGTTGCTGGCTGACAGCATTACACAAAAACATACAGTCTCTTCTGCAAAGAAATAAAGCTGAATGCGCAACATTTCAGAGAAGTTTTGAATAAGTCTATTTGTCCAGCTTACTTCGCAAAGGCTCTGTAGAAAACAGCACCGTAAACACTTTCAGTCCCCACACAAGGGCTAAACAAAGAGTCCTCTTTCTAGCCATTTAATCCAGTAATTTATTTTTTCAACCATCACATAAATCGAAACACAGCTGTAACCAATGACTTGCAGATCCAGTTCCCTGCCAGCTGGATCCTGTTCTGCTGAAGCAGCAAGATTTTTACATTGTTCACTTCTGTACATCTGGAGAAATCATTTGGGTTCAAAGGTGACTAGAAAAGCTCTTTAAATAAACTCAACCAACAGTGAAGAGAGGCCTAAGTATCTACAAAAGCTACATGGAGTTCCATTTAAAAAGTTATTTTTCTCAAATTAGTGCAAAAAAACAGTTTTCTTCTTTAAACATTTTATGATTGTGACATTTTAATTGAATTATACACTCAAATACGTATTTTAGTAATAAAGAAATGTTTACTGTTCCCCAAGAACTTTCAAACAGTGTCAGTACTCAAAAGTGATCACAGCTATAGCTCGTGTACTTATCACATTTAAAAGAACTGTCAGAAAATTAGTGATGGAATGAAATAAAATATCAAAAATATACCTCAATTCATGCATTTTAGCTATTGCCTAAAATGCCACTCAACTTTAAATTCAAAAAGCAAACAATAAGAAAGCATATACTGTGCTTAGACATGTTGAACCTGAAATCTCTTAGAAGGTAATCCTTAAAATAGCCTTACGTCAAAAAGCCTGCATCATCCCTTTCAGCATGAGTCTGCTAGTTAAGTAACAAAAATGTCCCTGACATTTAAAACTGCATACAGTAAATTGATTACAATGCATCATTTCCTTTGGAAAAGCAATCACAAAGCAAACCAGCTGAATCTTGCAGAGGTAAATAACAATGAATATTGAAGGCTCATATAATCTGTATTTTTGATTATTTTTCAGACAAAGAACAGACACTCAAATATATTTCCAAAGAAGACGTTTCATGCCTAGCACAGGCCCCACTAACAAAAATACTTAAAACGTCGAAAGTACTTGCGCTAGGTTTTGTTTGTAATTCATAAACATGCACTCCACATTACAAAACAAACCAAGAAGTGTCAACAGACATGCACTCAAGCAAGTGAGCAAGACGCATCCAGAACATGCCCCGATTGCTTTGTTAAAGATGCAGTTCATTTACTAAACATGATTAAGAGGTATTTCAAAATTCAGCCAGGGTTCACTACTTTAACTGCTTCTTTTACTTCAATACTTACTGTTAGAGTTGGTTTGAAACAATGCTGATAAAAGTATCCTCTCTAGTTGCCATTCTGGCCACATCTCTGCACTGGTTTGATGTTATTCCCCACCACCTCCTCCTTGCAGCTCAAATGAGTAGCTACCTCACCTTCAGCTCATGCTACTTGTTGTCTGCTCTTGTCTGTGCTTCCTCTCTCACTTATAATTATAGGAATACACTGTTACATATGCTATCTGTGTTCTGTTATGAAAGTATTAAAGAAGGAAAACTAAAAAAGAACTAAAAAAATAATAAAAAATGTCCGTAATAGTCAAATAAATCAGATAAATTATCTGCAAAAATTAACATGCACAAATCATAGCCACATAATTGCTACATCACTCCAGGGCAAACTTCACGGAATTTAGATGTGCATTTCTATACGCTAACATATATAGATTCACGTAAACATTCTAGAATTAAAAGTATTTAGTTTGCACTTAATTACAATGTTTCTGGAAAGCTCTCTCCCTTCAGTCTCTGATGTGTATTTATTCTTAACTACGGTTTAGTTTTTGCCTATAATTAATATAAATATCACAAAAGTGAGTTAAATTTGACAGAATGTAAGCTGCAACTGACCAGTGGTTGAGCTTCGGCAACACCTCCCATTATCATCTTTGCCAAAATCAACCACACAATTAAACAGCACAAACTTTAGTTGCCGTCCATTTACCACAGTTCTTTTGTTTCGCTATCAGCTGTCCTCTCCAGTTCAGATTTCATATTGTCAAAGCTATTTGCCTCCATTTTTAATGAACAAATTAGTATTTATTATCCAATTCAGACATCACCTATGGCCCCTCGTGTAACATTATCCTCATACCTGCTTAGGATTTCAGGTAAGTTAGATCAGGGTAACTTTGAGTCACAACCACATGCAC
Organism: Anser anser; assembly: GCF_964211835.1. Classification (NCBI taxonomy): domain Eukaryota; kingdom Metazoa; phylum Chordata; class Aves; order Anseriformes; family Anatidae; genus Anser; species Anser anser. The sequence goes on along the minus strand of NC_139720.1, from coordinate 106,241,533 downwards.
CCTTCAGAGGCCTGGCACCGTCTAGGAAAAGTAAAGGAGCCTGCACAGAGACACTGTCTGTTTTAGTTAGGTGACTTGATCTGCTTAAAGAACCTCACACAACTCTTTCGCATCACAGTTGGCAGTACAGATGGTATTCTGATTTACCCAGGAATGTTACTCCCATGGCAGACCCTGAGGCAAAGACTTCAGTGGTTTTTATATTTTTGGTTTAAAACCTAAGCCCCACTGAATGAAGCTCCCAACTAGAAATATAACTCACCAAGCTAGAAAGACTGAATCAGAGATTTTTAGATCTGACATGCAAATTTCAGAATGTGCTAAGCCAGATCTTCCAATTATCTGATTTTTTGTTTGGCAAATGTTATGGGTGCCTCTACCTGGGAGCTTGGGTAATTATGCTTATCTTCTACAAGGCACTTAATTATGCCAGTTTACATTGCCCGCAGTCCTTTATGTAACCTGTTCCACTGAATGCTCTGCAGCAGGGATGAGAAACTTTCTGAGGCTGGGGTGCCAGACTTCACATACCTCTCCCACATTAAAGATAGAGCTTGTCAATAGAAACTGAACAGGGAGCCAGAAGCTGCTGCCATTTAACGATGAGTGATGTTGCCAATCACCTTTTTGGCAGACTCCTGCCCCCGTGCAAGGCAGCCGTTCCCATTTGCCGTCTCTCCGCAGGTTTGGAACCCAGGACATGTTATCTGTAGAATAAATCAGGACATCTGCCAGAAGAGGTGGCCCTCTCTGCCCTCCCACCTGACCTTGGCCATTTATTCCTCCACCTTGCTTGTGCTGACACTTGCATCTTACAGCTGCATCGTAAAGCAGACTAGGGAACTGACCCAAAAAGTAAACAGAAGAAATGAAAGATTAGATTGCATCTGGATCAGTCCTTGATCTGGCTTGTTAAACAGCCACATAAGCTAAGTGACAGTTCAAAAGGCCGTGTGGAAATGAGTGCCACTGGCAAGAGGAAGGAGCTTTCCTTTCAGTGGCAACCTGAACTTAGGCAGGATTTAAGTAGGCCTGTTCCAGGTTGGAGCCAGGAGCTGTGGGAACCGTGGCCTCTCAAAGTCACCTCATTAGGACTCTGAGAGTCCCCATCTTCCGTCTGTGCCCTAGCCTTACTACACACCCAGGCACCTATGCTGAACTCTGCAATACGGAATTAAAAATACTGTCGCAAGCAAAGACATGAGACTGTATTACAGACAGAGAGAAATTAGAAGATACAGTCAGAGGAGAAAACACTAGACACTCCTGAAAGAATCATGTAGGGGGCTGTTCAAGGTGGTCAGAACAGTAAATGAGGTATTAGCAACAGTCCTGTAAATATGTCAAGGCTACAAATAAATGTTGTGAAAATCAGGTATTAACAGTAATTATGCAACGCACAAAGGAGGGTCTCAGAAATTCCAATACTCCTGAAATGAAAATTATGGCAGAGCTATGGGTAGTTGTGACAATGGAATTAAAACCAGTATTAGATCTCTGATTTTCAGACACTATCAATAAGTTTATTTGAACTTTGCCAAAAAGAGATGGTAGGTACAATATATATGTAGTTACTTGTACAGTACTTGCATGTATCTTATTGCACTTATCCAATATAGAACTGTGTTCTCAGTCAGTTATTTACAAAGGTAAAGTAGACTGGCTTAGGATTTTCATGATGTCCACTATAGCCATAAACCATACAGAGAGAACCAATAAATTGTGTTATCTCCATACAGAATACAGCATTTTTATTATTTTTTTTTTTTTTAATTTGGTAAGTAACATGCCTATCAGTGATGTAGTGAGTACACTTTTCATTGCATTTTGATGTACAGGCACGCACCACAAGGCAAACATATGCCTCTTCCTTCACAAATAAAGTGCCATCAGACACTGCATCCATGTTTGTAAATCATTTTTGAGATGCTGTGTTCTCACACGTGCAATCTGAGAGCAACAACATAAGATGAAACATATCATTGTGAAACATATCACATCTATTACTTATGAAAAAAAAAAAAAAAAAGGTGGAATGGCACGATCCACTGCTAGGTCTATGTTGTGTGCTGAATTCCTAAGCAGAACATCTCATCACAGTGTCTGAGAATCTCAGCCCAAAAAGGACCGTCTCTCTAGAGATCACAGTATCTGCAAGTGCATCAGAAACTTATGTGATGCATGCATATGACAGACTCTGCCTTGGAACCCACCAGCTGGCTGAAAGATACTGACAATATATGCAACCAAGCAGAAAAATAATTACTGCACAAGTTTAAAAAAAAAAAAAAACTTTCAAAAAAAACTTTCCAAGTCCACACTAATTTACCTTTGAAATAGCCACCAAAGCATAACTTCCTTTTTAGCAATATAAGTTTGACATAAAATATTAACTTAAAGTACTTTATTTGCACATCCTTGAGGAGATATGACCTTGGGTATTGACCTGAGGAGATACAAGCATCATAGAATCATAGAATCACAGTATAAAGTAAGTTGAAAAAGATCTCTAAGATCATCAAGTCCAACCATTGCCTTGAATAAAGGCATTTTTGATTATTAGGTTGCAATGACACCTTGAAAGGCACAGTTTCCTCTAAGTACTCAGAGAGGCTCAAAGACAGTAGCAGATACAATCTTCACTCTAACTACTAGCTGAAACCCTGCTGAATGAGCCTTGACCTGGGTACAAAATTGTAGCTTAGGACAGCACCCAAGGAAATTGAGTAAATCCTTCTTAATGCTTCTGTTTTCTCCGTGAAGAAGGGAAAGCTGCACTACACTTTAGAGAATATACTTCTATGCTAGTAGGTTAGATGCCAGCAGGATAACCAGCAATAGGTGAAGTGCAAACTTTTAGCCTTTTATATAACATAAAAAACAGCCATAATGGGTTAGATCCAAGGGCCTCCTTGGTCAACATCCTGTCTCCAACATTGCATTCAGATGGATGCCAAAGAAAGATTATGGACCAGACAAGCACAGATGATACCATTAACAAAAGAATATGAGGTGTTTATAAGGAAAGAGAATTGCTTTGGATATTGCTAAGAAAGCTGCCAGGTGGGAAAAATGAATTGTAACAACCTCTTTACAGGAACTGAGGGAGGACAGAGGGTAGGTAGGACAGGTAATGAGATAACAGAATAATGAATTGTTATTCTATACTCAATAACACTTTTCTGTTTCCCAACTCCTCTCTATTTTCCATGGATATTATTACAGTGATTTCAAATCCACATTGCAATTGTTTCATAAAAGTCAAATTCCACACTATGCTCAATACCAGTAGCACTAGCTACAGTATAAAAGCTCAGCCTTTGAACTTAAGTTCTTTGCTGCAAGGAATCTCTCGTTATCTCTCGTTATATGTGAATTACTTCAAACAATCAGTACTTGAAGTTTGCTGAGGAGTGCAGGGGTCCCAAAAGACAGAAGCAACACCAGCAAAACCCAACAGTAGCAGCTAGCCAATAATAATGTGTTGTTAAATAATTACTATTGCTTTCTCTCTCCATCCTAGGATCCTTTGGTATCCATCCCTGGAACTTTGCAAAGAGAGATAAGTGAAAAATTCAACATCTAATATCAAATTTGGGTATTTCAACTATATTTGTAAAGCCACTTTGATGATACCTTCTCTATGTGTCTGACAAAGCATAGGTAAAAGCTATTATGACCTACATGTTATAAAATATTTTACAGACTATTGTAAACAGAGAAACATTCTCCTAATAAAACACACAGGAAGCTAAGCAAATAAACTACCATATTTTAACATATTACTGGAGCATTAGATAAAGTTCCTTGTAAAGACATAAACCAGCAAACAAGAGATTCCTCTAGTGTTCTTTTATTATTATTATTATTATTATTATTATTATTGAGACGCTGTACAGGGTATAGACACCATAACTATATTTATTTGAAAAAATAAATTACCAAATTTTCGCGTGGATTTTAGTTAGATAACTTCAAGCCTTCCTGGCTTGCAAACAGATTCTGATCTAGCCAACTGTGAAAGTACCCAGATCTTACAAAATGGTTCAATCTAACTTGGAAGTGATCAGAAAGTGGTTCAATCTCACTTGTAAGTGATTTTGCTTTGCAAAATAAATCCACCTGCCAGAGAGGTGTCGCATGACCCTTTTCCATACAAAAGGGTTACTGAGCCTTGATGATATTAGAATTTTTCAAAAGCATTTTAAAGCACAGTATTTAAAGCAGTTCAACTTGCCAAACAGCACTATTACATTGGCTTCATTCTTAACATTCGGCAAATGAGTCAACATGCATTTTCATTATTCAGTGAGGACTATCAGCAAGGGTGAGGCAAACAATACCTTAGGACATGTATTGTTTCTTCCTCTCCTCTTCTACCTCTACTTCTATCTCTCTACCAGTTCTTACAGGTTTACGATTGTTTAAAACTCTCTTCTGTGTTCCTGTCACTAGTTTAGCTAGTGATCTCACAGCAGCAACTTTTAATTTTAAATACCAGGCTTACGCTCCTTGCTAAATGCCCAGTAAGCTACATTAGAACAAAATGCACTTTCCCCCCTAATTTCCAGGGAAAACTATTTTTTGAACTCTCCTTCGTATTTGTAGATTATTCCCCTATTCCCAGAATATCAGTGGGGTAAATGAATAAAATGGTATGGCTATGAAAGCCTCTTCAAAAATTATTTATTATTATTTATTATTTTATTAATAATTATTAATCTCATATTTTACCTTTTTTTCTACCAGCAAAATACATTTTGGGAAAAGAAAAAAATCCAGTACTTCATATTCCTTTAAAACCATCAACCTTTGGAGGAAAAACAACATCAGCAACCAAGCAACCAAACACAAAAATAAGGAAAGACCGTAAAGTCTCAAGCAGCACTCCACATTCATTCAGCTAGAGCCTTAGTATGATTACTTGTGTTCAGGATGGTGTGTCCTGGAATCCTCACACTCCAAGTTTCTCCAGGTTGTATTCTGCTTATAAAAGGCAAGAAATGAATTTTCTTATCATCTAATCTGAAGACAGGAATTTTCTTTAGATTTGTAAGAATTTCAAATATGATGTTAACAGGTGTGGGAGTAAAATCCACAGTACCTATGTACTTACAGTTTATTTCCCAAAGGGATAGAATAGACTTAATGGAGCTGTAACATTTATTTCACAGACAACCCTTTCACTTCAAAATAAATCAGCTAAAGTGATTTCAAGCAAAGAATTTGTGTGTGCAAACCCAGTCTTGTCATTTGTTTAGGCCTACTTGCCCACTTCTCTGTTTCAGGACTACAATCAGAATTTACCCAAACTGGCATTGAACATCAATGATATTTCCCTGTATCTACCATAAGAAATAGTGGTACCTGAGATGACACCAAGCAAGATATCCATGGATAAATGCTGACTTTACTGAGGACCACTAAAGATTAGTGAAAGGAAATCTTAACATAAGATTAATGAAACTCATTGTCATTCTAAAATAGCCCTGAGTAATGGTTTAAATTCTGTGTTGAAAAAAAAAGTAGAATAAAGATTGTCAGAGGAAACATGGAAACAAAAACATTGTCCATTATTTTGCAGAAGATTAATCAAGTTGAATGAAATTGATAACATTTTAAATGATTGTAACTATTACAATTTTAAGTGAGAATATACAGTTCATATATGAAATTCAACTTTTTGAAGAGGCTTTCATAGCCATACCATTTCATAGCTTTCATAGTTTTTTGAATTTAAGTATGTACATAAGCAGCCTGCACTGAAATGAATTTCATTCAATCACAGCATAAACGACCCTCACCATGCTGTTAGCAACTCTCAAAGAAGATCGGCAGGAAAAGCACAGTGAGTGGTGTTAGTGCCAGCCTAAAGAACAGTACAGGTATGTACTTTACAGACAAAACAGGGAAGACACAACAGAGATCAGGCATTAACACAAAATAAATTAATTGGTGGGGTCCTGAATATCACAACTCAGGACACTATTTTATTTCATGCTTGGGTATACAAACATGACCTGAACATGTCTAACTGCAGATAAGCAATAATTGATCTTTTCTTAAATATTTGTTCAACAACATCTTGAGAAAACTTTCTGAAAAAAAAAAAAAGTTCAGTAAAAACTGGTTAATCATCATGCTAAACAAGAAAGGGAATCAGGAGAGATGAGGAGAGATGGTTACAAAATAATTTTAAATACCTTTATTTTGGTTCAGCAAGCCTAATGGATCATTTTTACCCCCAGTTCATATATACTTTTATATGAAAATAAGGATGTTAGAGAACCACATTAGTGGTAAGGATCCATAGCTAGGAAGGACCTCAGAGCATGGCAGCAATTCAATGGAAAGTGGATTTTTGCCTGCCTTGATAGGGCTTGAAAGGAGATAGCAATAGCAACACCACAGTGACAGTTCTGTGGCCTGTCTGTTCAGGGAACAGAGGTTTTATGAGGGTATTATAATATTATAAAATGTAGAAAAGAACAAGAAATATCATTTTACAACTAATGGACTATTTATTGACAATACAACAATGAAATGCTTTTAATCTTGAAAATAGGCAATTTAGAGGAGATAAAATGGTAGTCTGTAAGTATGTGAGAGGATGTCGAGCAAGACACAACTTCCAGAAAGAAGCAAAGAAGGCAAGGAGTGCAGGGACTTGCCTTGCAGTTAAAAGTAACTGTTACTAGGTTTCAACTCATTTCTTTGGTTTTGGGGTTTTCTGATATTCTTTGCTGTACTTGTGATGTAGAACAGTCTGGTGAAAGATTAGACAGCAAGGTAGGTTTAGACAAAATGTGGATCTTTCATTTATGCTGAAAAACAGATATGTGTGACCATGTTCCACCTATACCAAGTTCAACCTAATTTAACAAAAGAGGAAGTCACACCTCCTACCTCCTTCCCCTACTAAAACCTATGCACCAACAGTTGCAACGAGGGACTGAATCATGGACATCTTAATGAAAACCTTTTTATGGATTTCTCCAAATCCATACAGTTATTTGAGCTACTGCATAATGCACTTTTCTCCTAGAAATCTATTTTAATCAGTTTCTTTTATACAGCTAAAAATGATGCTCATTTCACATTTTCCTTAGTCTCCTCTCATGTATTCCATGGGCAAGTATACTGCATAAAGATTACTTCTGTGAATGTGTGACTGCTTATAGTAAGACTGGTACATTTCCTCCACATACATACAGTTCATTTGCTTACACCATATGTGATTTACTATTACCGTTACCTTTCAACTCTAGGGAGACACATGAAGCATGTGCCTGGCAGATGCAGAAAAGCAACAGTCTGGCTAACTACAGGTGTAACTATGTAAACCTTAGCTGTGCCAAGTAATAATTATAATATAAGCAAGGAACAAGGACTACTCACAGAAACCCCTCAGCTGTTTCAACAACAGGGCAGACAGGGTAAATCTTGCCCCATGGAGAGAACAGCAGGACAGAAGTACTCAGCTAACATCTTCACAGACACCTTCCCCTTCTGGACTTCTGGGTCAGCAGATGAATCTGTATGAGATACTCAGCACCCTATAGTGGTTGACCCTACAAGCACGTGGATTTCAGTTTGGCTTTATGCAACTAAATTGCCCTGCTGAATGAAAGCACCTACCAACTGGATCTTTCTTGCAGTGACAACCATTTAGATACGTAATGAAGAAAATGCAGTCCTATCACAAAATTTGCATCTCTTCTCTTTAACTGAGTCTTCACTTAGTGTTGTACTTTGGAAAGAGGCACAAAAAATTTATTTGGAAAGAGAGTGTTTTCTTCTCTCCTTTTATTTCTTCACCAACCAGGTCAGAATAAGAGATGGTGCTGCATTGTAACTGTACTGTATGTAGATCAATATCGCATAGATAGGATCTTGTTGCAGTTGCTTCTTGTTTTGCACTGTGGGGTTTGTTTTGTTTGGACAATTTTTAAGGGGAGGGGAATAGGCTGCTGCAAATTTAACAGATCATAGGTTTTATTGAGTAGTCTACAATGATTTGATCTTTTTCCCTGGTATTTTTAATGTGTTTAGAACCCAACATAGTTCATGAATAGTTCAAAATGCCTCTTTCAATGCTTGCTAGCTTTCCTACATCACTAATGAACAATTTTTGACATCGTGTCATCCACTGCTGTATTTCTGGGGGTTCTCTTTTGGAGTTCCCCTCATAACGTGTTTTGGACTTGAGCAACATAGCTAATTGTTCCATTTGCAGATGTTGCCATCTCATTGCCTAACTTTCTTTGCCATTCATTAATACTCTTTTTAAATAGCAACCCTCCTAGGAATGAACACTGGAGCATGCCACTGTAATCTTCTTGCCATAGAGGAGGGCGGCTGTATATTTTACTTTAGATTTTTTCATCTAGCCATTTTTACCCCATGACAAGGATTTCCCTCATCCCCAGTGACTACTTAGCTTCATTAACAGCTGGTCCTGTGGAGAAAGCTTTTGAAGTCCAAAAATAGTCCATTTGCTGATTCTCTTTTTAATTCTTTTGCAACATCTTGGTTAAACAAACAAACAAACAAACAAAACCAACCTGTGGTTTAGTGAGGAATTCATTTCCTTTGCAGAAATAGCCCTAGTTACTACCATATTTACATTAGTATTTTACCGTCTTAGTCTAAATATATCCTCCTCTAATTCCTAGTCTCTTTCTATTTCTTTCCATATTCCTGAAATATACTTCACTGGACTAATCTGAAACAGTTTTCCAAAAACTGGTCACAGTATTTGCTGCTATTCAGTTCTTCAGTACAAAAAAATATTACATGGAAAAATCTAAATAAGAAATGTTCACATCCTTTATCACATTTTTCCAATAATAATTTTGCTTATTGCAAGAACCAAGCATTATTTCCCCTCTCAGAATACAGAGATTGAGACCTTTTAATTACATTAGTACTAACATACAACAAGCAAAGCAACTGAGGAACTCCAAGGAGAATCAAAATCCTCAGACCTAGACACTTTTATTTGAACCCTTCAGAACTTTTCCTTTTTTATAGTCTTGAGTTGTAAATTTCCCAGATGAACCCTTCCCGCTTATGCGCTAAACTTTATTCTCACATTTGTGGGATTTCACAGTTGTGTGAAATTCATATCTGAAAATTGCAATTTGTGATTACCTCGCTTTGTACCACATTCTTTAGAGTTAAGAGAACACCCCTCACATAAAACATTCAATTTGTCATTTCTAAGGTGTAGAACATACAATTCACAGCTTGTGGCATGTGGGAGTGCAATGGATGTAAGACAATTTGGAGCCCTCTTTATCCTGGGCTGCACTGCATCTCTTCACCTAATTTAGCTGAGTAAGGAGAGCTCAGCTGCCCATGAGCTCCAGTAGTGGTCCTCCCTGGCACCTACACAGTACAGCACATTGGGTTCCTCCAGCTGTGTCCTGACATGATCAGAGTGCCCACGGTCCACAGGGCTGGCCTGGAAGATGACCTAATGGGCATTTTCTTGCTCCCTGTGGCAAGAGAGCTCTCCTACAGATGGACCTGGGGCTTCTAGGGATGTTTCTGACAGCTCTGGTGCTCTTTGCCATAGAAAGGGACCAAGGGCCAGGTGAGGATAAAGAACAGGTGAAGTTGCATGCTGTAGGCATGAGCATTTCTTCACCTTCCTTAATGAAAAGTCAATGCTGCAGATTACTTAAAGAGAAAAAGCTGAACTTTTCCATCACTGGTTCACATGCCATATTCCTGTCATCTTAGACAGTGAAGATCAACAAAACCAATTTTAGTCCTATTTGTACAGTCAGCTGTGCTTTCAGGATCCATTGAGCCTTAGTACTTGAATTTCAATCAATGCTGTTTACTTAAAATACCTTCATTACTGAAGTCTTTATATGTGCATACATTATGTAGCTTTTAATATTTATGACAATGAAATAGTATTATTAAATTTATGTTATTATTAAATATATGATATGCATTAATTTCAAGAACTGAGGAGCAAGCTGCATAATTACTACATTATAAAATAGAGTAACACAAAATACATCATACTCATAAAGAAAACATTCATATGTGATGCATGGCCTTCAAACTGTGAGATGCTAGTTTTTAATTTAGAGCATTGAGGCCAAACCTTTAACAAACTGCCTAGACAGAACTTTTACGTGCATATTTTGGACTAGTCTTGGTCTTGGCAAATAAGAAGGTTAGTCTGTTGATCTTGATGATGATAATGACATTTGGCAGGAGCTTGGTCAAGTCACTTAATTGTTCTGAGCTTTTGCCACATCACAAAAGGATGTCAGACTCCCAGGTACATCCCTTCTGTTTAGAAATGCTTATGGAAATGCATTAAATAGAGGTACTTAAAAGAAAAAAGACACAAGGACTTTTGCTTTCAGAGTAACAAATCTGAACGCTTTCCTGAATATAAATGCCCATTTAAAGGCTTCAATGAGACTAGGAGAGAGAAGTTTGAAAGAACTAGGAGAAAGAAGTTTGAAAGTTTGTGTATTTCTGTATTTTTCTACCTATTTTCTATTGCTTGGTGTGTGTATTTGAAAAGCCTTATACATGAATGTATCATGTTTAGAGGTGCATCACACTTAATCCACTGAAATGTCCAGTGATTTTTTTCATAACGCTGTGAATTGCAGACTTGGAAGTTAATAGCTTTACATTTCTTCCACATTCTGATTACAACAATAATTTTGAGTGGATGCCATTGCACTTCTATATATGAAGCTGACTTATCTTTAGATAACAGACTCTATTTCCCAAATGATACGGTTAACAGAAAGATAACAGCTTAGAGAGTTCACCTGCAAACATTATTTAGAGGAAAATTATGAAAAAGATTTATATTATATTTTTATATGATAATTATTTACATTTCCCTTTTTTTTAAATAGTTTAACTGCATTGCTATTGTGCAGTTTCAAATTAACACTCAAATTTACACTTGTTGGATTATGTTATTCAGAAGATGCTAAGACATTTAAGTACATGGCCTTTTAAGATCGTCTAGTCAAATATCAAAGGACAATTTTCTTTGTCTAATAGATGGTCATTAATGTTTCATTTCTCCTTTGACTTTGACCATTCCTACTGCTAGTAACAAGGCCCACTTCTCTTGGCAGACTGATTTAAAAAAAATAATAATACTTTTTCTGCTTGCAATTTCTAAAAAAAAAAAAAAAAAAAAAAAACCAGAAAAAACAATTCTTTTGTTCCTAAAAAACTTGATTTAGTTAAGACCTCATCTGTACATTTTCTGTAGTTTCATGTCTCCTCTCTAATTGTCTTTTAGTCTTCACACAACTATTTCCCTGTAGCACAGAACCATTGTCTGGCTACACACAACTATTTCTTTGCAGCTGGGTGAACTCCTAGGTCCAAGTTTACAGAAAAGCTTTCATGGTTTAAGAAGGGACAAGAATTCACCACATTCCCTAAGTCACTTATTTGTCTTCCTCTTTTTTGAGTATAGATGAAGAAACTTTTACACTGAAAAAGTAATGAACTGGTGAAATTACACTCAAGAAAATTTCACCCTGGAACAAGGACATGTTGTTGTTGTTGTTCTTAACTAGCCTCAAATTCATAAGAAAGGCTAATATTCCAAAACATAATTATAAATTACATGAATTTGTATCCTTTTAATCTGCATGCAAAAAACCATCCTCAGGTTACATCTCTTAGCACCATTCAGATTTTTTAGATTCTGTAACAGCTCTTAAAGATGAGCGAAAACCACGTATACAGAGACAAAGGTAGAAGAAAAATGCAGATATTAGATAATGGTCTGTCTCACTTACATTCCACAGAATGAGAACTGAATGTGCATGATCTCGTTAAGGAATATTCCTAAACATTTGTCAAGTATATATAATCGCACATTTGCTCCAATCAACAGGTTTAAAGCTTAAAGCAGATTTTAAATTGCTGAAGTGCTCTGCAGATCTGAAGCTACACAGCATTTTTAAAAAGAACAAGCATTTTCATATGCTATTGCATTTAACAAAGATAGCTACATGTCCAGTATTTTAAGCACTATGCTACGGACACTGACAAATGATGACTGTGCCAGAATTTTATTTGCACATTTTAACTTCCTTCGTTAAGGACTTTATTTCTTCTTATAGGCAGGATTTATATTTTTATAGTATTTGGATGCCCTCACATTTGAAATGCAAAGTTAAGTCTGAAGAATTTGCCTTTATTGTCAGTGCAATACTGTGAGTAAAAAATGACATTAATAAAACTAATGTGCCTAATCCATTTTAGAGAATTTGACTTCTCGGTATTTCCTACTTTCACATATATTAAGTGAAATATAGACTTATATTAATGAATACTTACATTTCTTTATGCACAAATTCTGTTTTTATTAATGCTAGATCTGAAGTAAGTTTTTACTAAGTGAGAATTTCTACTATCAGGCCTTTTAAATGTTCTATCACATTTGGGGATTTACGTTTAAGAGACGTGGTATAGGAAACATATTGACAGAAAGCAACTATAAATTGTAAATTTCTCTCCTTTCTATTAAATGGAAAGAAGAGAAACAACCGACCGATCAGAGCACTCAGTAGAATTTTGCAACACATATTTTTTTAAAATATTGAAAAATATTTGTAATACTCTCTGACGAGAAATTAGTATCAAGTAAATTATGATTGTCTGTTAATATCTAATATTATTTTAAAATATTTTTATTTTTCCTCTCAATACTGCCTTGAATGTGAATCACTTGCCTTTATGTTACAAAGCTTTGTATAAAACAAAATCTTTGAGGATACCTAATAAGAAGATCAAGACAAAGAAATCATTGTTTTATTACCACAATAACAGCCTGTTTTGTTCTTTAGCCATTTAATTTAACTTGTAATCAGCATTATAGCCCCAAACTCTATTTTTTACAATGAACGTAGCAATTTGTAATAACATTATTTGATAACTCATAAATAAACACATTCTTCTCAAAATAAGAATCTGGACAAAAATCTTCAAACTCCATTTGGATGCTGAATATATAGGGTTTAATAACAAAAAAAGCTCAGCTTAAGATCTTGGTATTTCTCAGTGTAGATGCTGCTGTTTTAACATGTTCCATAACCTCCAGAAACTTTCACAGAGCTGAAAAATCTGAAGCAGCTGAATTTTCTTTAAGGTGATGGAAATTTATAATGACTTGACCAGTTTAGTGATATTTGGGGAATTAATGAGCTATTCCATTAATATGCATCATGTGGAACTGCTGTTGCACTCTGGAATGGGCTGATAGACCACCATTCTATGTCTGGAAGTGATCAGCAGTCAATAACTTCATTCTCTCATAAAGCACTTAATTTTAAAAGGAAAGAAGTTCTGTAACCTCAACAACTCTTTAGTGCATGGTTTGAATCAGAAATATTGCTACTTCTAGCGCCACTGCACATACTGTTCTTATTCACGCAAATGTTTAACATTCTTGATTCTAACTAGGAATTTCCCTAAATTAAGTTCTGTGGTAACAGGCTGCTGATTAATTACAGTCCATATAAAAGCTGGGGTTATCTTTGTCTTTTTTACATGAGGCTTTGGAGTGTTTTATATTTCTCATTAATATAAATAAACTGAGCAGAGCAAAGGAAGGCACCCACACGAGCTAAATTCTCCCCAATGTTGACACTGTGCAGTAATAATATAGCTGTGCTATAATCATTTAGTGTTGTCTTAGACAAGACTGAACTAATCGACATCATTAGATACATCATCTAACTGTGTCAGTATTTAGGCAGACTTATGGTTATCTGCATGTCCTCACACTGGATTTTAAGTTTATCCTCAGCTTTGAAATTTGTGGGTTCCTAATACTTGAGAATGTGGGATAATTTTAAGATGGTTTCAATATGTCTGGAATGTATGCTACACTCAATTACTACTCTTCAGACTTACCACCCCTCTAATTTAGACTTCTTTTTTTATTAAAAAAAAAAATGAATAGGCAATACAAAAACTTATTGCTGTGAGGTCTTCTGTTTATTTACAAATATGAAATTTTGTCTGTATATCTCTATGTTTAGAGATATAACTTATATGGTTTAATTAGAAAAAAAAAATAGTTGCAAAAATGTATCAAGACAGATGAAGTAAACAATGCAAAGCTGTAATGTCCACATGTCCTTTCCTCACATCTACATGGTCAGAGACTCTTTCCTGAGTACAAATGCAGTTGCTATAGTCCCATTCCTTTTATTCTCTCTTACTCTATATGACTCTTCAATTTCCTTCCTCTTCTTACATCCTCTCATGCTTATCACATAATAATTCATCCTCCCTACTCCTTCCTTCCTCCCACACAGATACACTCTGTGCCTCTTTCTCCTTTCTTCATTGATGAATTCAGGTGCAAAGGTTTAGTTGTGGAAAAGGTAATGAAAAATTACCATTAATTAATCAGTTGTTAGCTCCTCCCTGTTTGGACCATTCATTTCTAAAATTTATAAATGCATACTGCTAAAGATTCAGAAAGAAGTCTTATCTTTAAAAACTAACTGATAAATTTCAAAACCAGATAATCTATGTTCATGTCTTGCAATCTCTGCTCTTTGAATAAAACATACAGTTTGAAAATAAATAGAAGACTGTGGTAGCTAGTTCTGAAATATATGTTCTGTGTATGGTAAATTCTTCTTACTAACAAATAAAAGCATAGAAAATTTCCAAAAGTGACAAGTTACTTATTGTCAATTAAAGTTTTGCAAAGTTGATCCCTCAGACTGCTTTAAAAGCCCATTATTTTACAAAACTCAAAAACTGAGATTTTAAGTTTTCTTTGAATAAATATTGAAAATAAGATTATGGAAAAAAAAATCCTCAAAAAAGGAAAAACATTGCCAATCCATTATTTAAAAAGTAAAGTTTAAGGAAGAATTTTCCTTCTTTAAATATTTTCACACTGAACCTCACTGAATTATTGTTGAAGCACCCGAGTTCAAGTTCTGCCAAGAAAAAGCCCTAACAAAGCTGTTTTCTCAGATTTACATTAAACCTCTGATGAAGCATCTGAGTGCAAGTTCAAATAAATTAAAGGCCCGATCAATAAAACTGGAAATCAGCCTTGCAAATCATGTTGCCTACTAAGGACTGCCATTAAATTAGAGTCAAATCAAATTACACAATAACGAACAGCAGCCACTTCTCCTGCTTAAGAAGGTATCCTTAACACAGCCCTACGCCGCCTGCAGATTCACACAGCTGTCTGCTCCAAGCTACCAGGTCCCACCTTGGTGTGGGCACAGCCTGGGAGCTGTGCAGCCCCACGCCGCAGCCTTGAACCACAGCCCTTATTGATCCACTTTGGTATTTCCAGCAGCTCGCACGGCTAATAAAGAACACATTCATTAGACAGGCTGCATGTTTACTTCCAGAGCCCAACCCCTGCGCCTGTCTGGTAGCCATGCTTCACTCCTGTCTACAAGCACCAGGCTGCCCATACCCACCCTTTGTGGGGCAGCAGCGGCCCTGTGCCCATCCCCATGCCCATCCCCACGCCCATGCGAGCTGCCCCTGCCCCAGCAGCAGAGTGGGGCTGCCAGCAGCCCTCAGGATGGTGCGAGGGCTGAGGCTGCCTGCCCAGCCAGTACTCCCTGCCCTCAGGTGCCTTTACGGCAGGAGAGCGGGCATAGAGCCATCTCCCACTGCAGACCACAGCACAGGATACCCAGGGAAGATCAGGGGCTCCTTAAAGAAGGGGCAAGAGAAGGGGCTGCATGCACCAGCACGGCTGGCAGCAGCATCCACAGGTGCATCAGGTGTGCATGCTGCTTTCTGTTTAAATTGTTGGCCTCAAGCTGGCCAGAGCATGAAGCTTTAACTGAGTTTTAACTTCACTAAGTGTTACGAAGCACTCCAGTTTTTCAAAGCTGTATATGTCTCTATGTTGCTCATATTATCTCATTTTACAACAGCAGTAGGAATGAAATTAGGGCACTATTTATATATGGGGACTGCATGTTTAGACAAGAACCTCATGTTCAGAAGCATGACAAAGAGGCAACACCAAGAAGTTTATGTATTTAACATCCTGCAATGGGGTCGATCATTAAGAAGCTTCGGGTCAAAAAGCTGTAAAGATGCCTATGTGTCTGAGATTTCTCTTTTGTAAGTTGCCCACATGCTGTAAATCAACAGTATGCAGGCTCCTAAATGTCCAAGTCATTTTGGGAAAAAGGTAGCAGCATGTTACATAAAGTATGAGTTCAGTTCTTAGATTTGGCACTAAAATTACCTTTTTGGCCATTCAGGTACATTTTTACTTCAAAATGAAAATAACAGTAGAGATATCTATACGTTCTTCTTGTATTAGAAGCTGAATAATTCAGCAGGACAATATACTTCACAGTATTTTATAATAATGCCTCTCAAAAACCCCTTTATCACCACAGGAATCGTGTCCTTCATAAGCAACATCCTGAGTAAATGCTATCTAAAAACAAAAATATTTTTTTAACAAAACCTCCCTGTGGCTGTACCGAGATTTCCAGCTGTGTTACTTCTGATGGACTCAGGCACGCAGTCTGGTCTCCAAGTTTATGTGAGCAATAATCAATATACACTGATTACTACTGAGCATTTTCAGACACTGCCTTCCTATAAAGCCAGTGAAGAGACACAAGGACAATATGTGAATTTAGGAGGTCTGAGCTTAGTTCTTTACACTACACAACCTGGAAAAGGATATTTGGGCAGTAAGGCTGAAGAAATTGGAAGTGGATATGGTCAGATATGTTCCATTGGATAAATCTAGCCTAAATCAAAAGTTGTTAGCATTTGGACAAAGAAGCAAAACACATCACTAATTGTGGAGCTGAACAGCTGCATTGGTCTACTGGCTCCCCGTACCCGAGCCCACAAAGATGCCTGCACACAATGACACCGGCTTCAGCAGAGGCCCTCAAACACAAGGGTCCAGAGGCATAGCTGCTGTGTAAACTAGCTTTGCCACTATGAGTGGTGTCCTTGGTACAACATGCTCAAAACTGCCTTGGGTAGGTAACCTGCACAGGATGTGAATAGAAGCACGTTTCAGTAGATCAGTCACAGGCTACTTCAACACAGCATAAATCATAATTTAATACAAAGTCTACACCGCAGACATTCTTCTCCACATGAAACACTCAACTAACACAGGTGAATCTGAGAGGTTCAAAGAACTTATAGAATAAATCCCCTTCAGCTGTGTACATTAAGTGTATTTGCGCTTTCTGAAGAGGCAGAGAGGCTGGAGATAGAAATATCCCCCAATAGTGGAAGACTCGTGGGAAAAGCTGTGATTGAGAATGGTAGTCATGAATTCTCAACCCCGGACATGTGAATACTTGGAGACATGCTCAAGCCATAAGGCTTCCCTTTGTTCCTATGTTCAACTCTCCCAGTCACAGGCACTCTACTTCCAGACCCAGACTGAACACCTTTCCTGTGCAACCTTCCAGGAAACCAACTATTACAGCGATTGCTATTACTGCGGCCCAAATACTGTCCCTAGTCTAAAGGGGAAGTTCTTTCAAGGGATGGTGAAGTTGTCCTAGGAAAGTTCCCATCTGATGATTTCATCCTCCTCTGGGAAGTTAACAAATTTGTCTCAGCAAACATTGAAATATACGAGATGTACCCCCCAATAAGTGCTTATTTATTTATTTATTTGTTTGTTTATTTTAATCAACGTAGTGCAATGCAGAATAAAACTTATACATACATGTATGTATATGCATACATACAAAACATTTCAGGGACTGACAGTTACCTTTTCGCAGGCCTGTAAGTCTGTTTTTATAATGCAGTTACCACAAGGCTGGGTGCATGTTAGGGAAAAGTGAGCCTTATAGTGTATTTAACGTCCAGGGACTTAGCTTGAAATATATTCCACGCACACACAGCTTGAGCAAGTCAAACCCATTGGTCTCAAGCTAAACCTACAAAGGTAGCAGTACCAAACAGCTTATTCTCCTTCCCTGCTGGACGGGCATTAGCAGAGAGGCCTCATGGAGAATTTGGTTTGAGAAAGCTTTTGCAGTCTGCTAACTATAAACATGCAACAACACTGATCCCACTCTTCTCTCACGCTGTCAGCGTATTATTCCATGACCATCCCTCTTGCCAGTATATTCTTTGACATTGCCATCGTAGTGTCAGGAAATTAAGAATCAAAAAAATAAATAAATAAGTAAACAAATAAATGAATAAAATCAACCAACCAACCAACCAAAAAAACGGCTGTGTATAAACGACAAGTATGTGGAGACAGAAAAAAGAAAAATGAGGGAGCCTGCATTTCCTAGATAAACCACAGATAAAACCAGATAATTCACTCTCAACCATGGAGATAAAGCTTTAGTTGAGCAGACTCATAACTCTCAGATGAAGGCAATAGTGTAGTATGTTAGCTGCACGTTAAAAAAAGAAAATGCCTCCCCTCTGTTGCCCAATCGCAAAAGTAAAGTAGGCAGTACAAAAAGGCTGTTCAGACTCTTAGAAGAAGGATTAATCTGCTATGCTCTACCTGTATCCTTTTGGTAAGGCTCTTGGAGCAATAGTTGGAGCATATCAGCATCAGTCTTACTCAAACCAGTCAACTACATCAGTCAGAGAGCCTTAAAGTACAGCATTTTAGCGGTGAGATTTCTCTGTTTAAAAGGAGGTGCAAACAAGGCAGAAGAGAGCAATGGGATCCACAGCTATTATTCTGTAAGATCAAGTAGGCTGTCAATCACATTTGCAAGAAAAGAAATAAGGATACTGGACACAGTTCCAAACAAAAGAGAATGTCATGCTAGAAAAGAGAGGCATCATCTTTGAGGTTTTATTCAGGCTTAGTAAATATTCCTAAAATGACTTCATCAACGTGAGCCTTGCTCTTAGTGCTTCCAGAAGTAGTAGGAAAGAAGAGGTGGCAGGAACAAAACAGAGTAAGAATTTATCTGAAATTTCCATATAAATTATATAATTTGCAATAAAATACAGCTGAAATATCCAGAAGCTCTGTACAAAATTACTCTACCAAAAGATCACTCAGATGTAAATATTTTTACTATGTGAGAAAAGACAAGGCTGAAATCATTTAATTCTTCTGTGCTATGTAATGCAAAAGCATTAGCTTTTCAGTCTTGTATTTAACTATGCTATAAAAGCAATATTCACATTGCAACAGGGCTTGCCAGATGTATTTAATTTTAGTTTTATTAAAAATACCAGAAGCTGCTCTTAATAGATAAATGAATGTCATATGAAACCACATCCAAACAATTCAAAAAATTTCAAGTGCACTTCTACTCCAACTTTATCAGTCAAATGACCTATCACAGGTCTCTTGTTGAAGAGTTTCAATAAACAAGTTTTAGAGGTTATTTTTTTTTAAAGAACAGATTTGAAATGAAAACATTTTCTGGGATTGCTTTTAAATATTTTACCACATTTTTTCCCAAAAATCTCTAAAGAACTGCAACCTGTTTGAAGATGAGGAAGTTAGATGAAGCATGAAAACAAGTGAAATGCATCATTCTCTTCTGCTTAAGTGGAATGACAAAAACAGGAAGTGCATCAGCTACAGGAAAAAAAAAAAAAGAAAGAAAAAAAACACATTTTATAATGACTTTCAGCTTTCATAATACAAATCTATTGGATTATTTTTAACAGCTTAAAAACACGATATTAGCTATATTGACCCAGATTCACTTATAAGTTTTTGACAGTTCTATGCTATTTCAACAACATAAAATTGCTAAAAGCTTGCTTTTCCTACTCTGGTCAACTGGATTAATGGCAGCTTTATTCCACTGACAGGGCTCAAAAAGGCTGGGTCCCAAACACCCAAACTCTGTAACTGCATCTGACCCACAGTTATTAACTCAGAAATGTCCTTTTAATTATGTTTTCTTTTGACATGACTCTGGACAGAGGCATTCTGGGCTGCAGATGGAAATCCAAACTCTCCCCATCTCTCTGGAGTGAGTTAGCTCTTAAGGCAAACAGGATCTGGCATTAAAGTGGGTTTTCACCAAGTTGCAAGTTTCTGAGTTCGGAACCAGGGTTAAGGCCTTGGATCATGCTTAATGAGTTCGGAACCAGGGTTAAGGCCTTGGATCATGCTTAATCTTTACCAAGGAAATTGTGGCCACAAAAGGGTGTTGGGCCGGTCAGTGTCTCCGTAGTAATGAAGGCAGTTGTTCTGTAGGACCAAACTTGTGCCAAACACCTGTGTCTCCCCAGAATAACAATGGAAGCTGCAGACTGCTTGGTCCTAAGGATTTGTCCCCAGATATCCTAGTGGGTATTTCTCCCACATCCAAGAAGCAAAGTAAAGGCATACCAGTATGGCTTGCTTATAGGAACAAACACTGCTAGACAGACCCTAGATTTGGAAGACGTTCATGTTAACCCATGTTACAAAATGCATTTATTTGCTGCAGAAGTCACATCGCAACATAATGCTGAATGCTACACAACTGAATAGTACTCCACCAGCACTTTAAAGGTAAAAAAAAACACACCAGACTTTGCCTAAAAGAGACAATATGTTTTATGGCTTTAAAATGAAATCACAGAAGACCTAACTCCATCCAGCTGTTCTTAATAGAAGTTTTTTTTTTTCCCTTTGTTTTTCATTCTCCACCTTAATCTGCTTCAGAATTACCTCAGTCTCATTCATTTTTGCTCGTAACTTGATAACTCTTACCAAAATAATATATTGCACGTTACAGGGTAAAAAATAAATAAAGAAAGAAAGAAAGAAAGAACAGAGAAAGAAAATGTATATTTTTAAAGCTAGTGATGCTGCAATGGAAATTTGCATAGCAACCTGTAACTATGCCTGATAGAATTACAATTTTATCATGCATTTTAAGGTCAGATGAAACATTCCCACATTTTCTGCATCAGTCATTTCTATTTGGTTCAGCTTAGTATAAGCAATCCCCCTTATTTTGCAACTAATTGAAGAATTAATATAAAAGGATTGAACACCTGTTGCTCTGCTGGCAGAAAACAGCAATTAGAATTACAGTGGACTTAAAGTAGAAAAGAAAAATTTTAAAATAGAAGGGGAAGAAAACATACTGGTGACCAGAGTCCTTTTGAATCCACAGAGGATATTACAGTTTTTATTCAGATTGTGAGTGGTCCCTGTTAAGTTTCCTTGGTTGATGGAGGTCTCTTCTCTACACCCCCATTTAGCCATTGCCCCCTTAAGCATTTTCCATTAGCCTGGAGTAGCTGTGATTCACTCAACATGCTCTCTCCTTGTTCCCACACACTTTAAGACAGGCTTAAAATCCATTGTATGTTCCCCTAACTGTCAGAAAGATCCTCTTTACCAATTTCCTCTTACAAACATTAATAACTGAAAAAAAAAAAAAGCTATTAAAAAGAGAGACTAAATCCATGTTCATCTCCTCCTTTTATTTGTTATCTAGGAAAGCGGTTAGGCAAGCCTTAAGCTGGAGTAGAAAAAGTCAAATGTAGGGACGTGTAAGTAACTGATTTTTTGAATAGACAGAACTAAAAGGAGAACAGTAATCACAATAAGAGCAAGCATCACATCCACTTAATATAAGAATTCTTAACTTTCCTTGCTGCTGCAGAAAACTAAAAAATAATAAAAATGCATGCTGGGGTTGTCAAACATTTTGGTCTGGTCACCTGCAATAAAAGTAAAGCAGCAAATGCAGAAGTACAAAATAAACCATAGAAAGAACTATTTGCTATTAAGCCACAGCACCACCGGGGCAGGGCTCAACTCTTTTGCCTTATATCAACAAATCTTAAATCATTTTTAGGCAGAATTATCACTGTTACCATTAATAGTAAATGATTAAGTTCTACTCCTTTCCCCTTTTCAGGGAGAACTGTGTTAATACAGACAGCATTGTTTTTTCTCAACTATTTCAGAATGAGCATCATTGTCTGCTCTTTATGTGGCAGTAATGCCTTCTACCACAGTGATGAGAACTGAATGCATCTTTAAGGACATTTTCAGAAGCAGGGCCTCACTTGAAAAATCATGGCTGATAGACCAGCACAGTCCTTTTCCCTTTCATTTCATTTCTGGGAACGGCAGAAATGTGAAAACACTTTCTTAATTTCTTTGCTAAGATATCTACTTATGAGATATATATATCTAATGGGATTTTTCCAAGATAAGGAAGACTGAAAAAAAACAACAGCCATGAAACAGGAATGCACAGCTTAGGACATAAACATCAGCAGAACTCCATAAGCACACCTTCATCTTCTATTCTGACTGGGATAAAATACGTTTTGCCCCTCGGTGTGTTCTGGCACCCTTTCTTTAAAAACGGTATGGGACAAAGAGGCAGCAGAGGGCCCGAGGAGGGCTGGTTCTGCGGCTGGCACCCAGCCCACCCAGGAGGAGGTGAGGCCACCCAGAGTTGCACCTCGCCACCCCATAGGGTGGGTGCCCAGGGCTGACAGAGAAGGAAGCCGTGTGTGTTGTGCCTCCCTAGAGTGGTGCCCATCACTTCGGGGTAGCTCACGCAGGAAACATGCCTTCTCAAAGTCCTCCTGGTTAGGAGGACTCAAAAGATGCATCAGAATGTCTGTCGGGGCCAAAAATGATGAGAGTGTTAGGGGTCAGGACTCAGGTAGGCTGACAAGCTGTGTCAGGCCATGGATGCTGAGACTCCAGGATGAGATCAGGCTGAGTGGCGTATGAATCACACAACAGTGAAACACAGCCGGGGCTGCAGTGTCTATGTAACACTGGGTTGTGTATGCATAAAAAAAGAATGTCATAAACCCAAGGAAGATTGAGACCGACTTGTGATACTGCCCCTTGCTACCCAAGTAGCAGCATGTAATATTTTTTGGAAAGTGTTGTAAGGACAGAAAGATTTGTTCTTTTTCCTTTAAAAATAATGTGCATCTGAATATAAAAAATATATAATCAACTATGTAAGACAACCTATTTCTATGGAGGAAGAATAAAGCATTAAATACTCAGTATTTTTATGAATTTATAAATCAAAATGAAATTTTAAAGCTTTCTTGTTAATGGAATTAAAATCATCATCAGTCTTTCTTAAGTGTCTGCAGTACACAGTCACAGTCCATTAAGAGAACATGTTAGTATTGTTCGTAACAGGATGTAAATGAAATAATCAAGTAATCAGGACTATTTCAACATCAATAAAGCCTCAGAGTGATTATTATGTACAGCCATGACACAATACCTTTTTGCATACTTTCCCTGATCAGATTAAAGTGATGATGAATTCCTCGATGGCTCGAGTGTGCTCCAAGGAAAGCTAGAAGGTTGTACAGTTAACTCCCAGGGTGTAACTCTAAACCATACAACCTACTACCTCAACCCGGATGCACACAGCTTCCGACGGTGACCATAAAGTCTTCTTCACTTCTTCAGCATTTCTTTGAAATGTGACAGCAGCCACAGGCCTACATATTTCCCATGGGGGTAGGCTTTCAACTGTTGAAATAGTCTGAAGTTATTCCCCACTTTTTAGACAACAAGGCATATTCTTAGATTTTTCTACTGCAGAGGTAAAAATTATCTTCCTTCATGTTTACATATGTATAAAGATATAATGTGTGTGGTTTGTATGTATATATATGCATATATATCTGAGAGGAACGATGCAACTAGGTTTCTGGATAAGAATGACCATTTGGCTTTATTTTAAAATAAAAATAAAATGTAAATTTAAGTGTCTCTCTTTTTTTTTTTTTTGAGTGTAATGCCTTATAATGATATATTTACTAAAGCTAGCAAATTGTGTATCCTACTCTCCCTCATTGAAAACCTTACAATTTCCTCACGTTTCTTTGTAAATTTTAGTAAGATATTAAGCCAAAGGTTGCTTAAAGCACCAGATAACAGAACAAATTACTTATGTTGGAAGATAAAGCAACGGACAAGAGAAGCATTCCAAAAACAATATATAGTTTTGTTTGAAATGCTCACTTGGGCTTGTTGTCAAATACCACTGAAGTGCATGCTACATAAACTTTTGCCAGATCACCATACTGACACAGACCCATAGAAGCGAGCTTGTGCAGTACGTTTCAACACAAGATCGGATCTACGGGTTTATGCCAGTTGGCATTGCTGATTAGCATTTTCCTTTTAAATTGAGACACAGAAGACTTTAAACAAACAAACATATGAAGCAAGTGTAAGGACGAGTATTTAAGAGTAAAAATATTGTAATTAATCCTAAAGAACGCTACTTTAAAACTTAACTGCATAAATGGTGGATGCACCAGACAAGCCAAACATTTGTCACTAGTTTGTTTTTTGAAAAAGGAATAAAACCCACTTTTTTCCAGATTGACTGCGCAACATTGTTTTGTCTTCAGCAGGAATTAATGTCCTTTTGAGCACTCATGAACTCTCAAATCCCAACAACTTGAATCTGACTGCAGTATGCACACAGCATGCAAGACCAGAATCCAAAATCGGACACGGCATAAAAGTGAACAATATAGGTTTGTCCTTTGTGTCTGAGACCACATCATGTACTACAACTTAAAACAAAAATCACCCCACTAAATCTGAAAAGCAATGAGGCACACTGGCATGCAGCTCTCAAACAACATTATAAAGACTTCTTAGCTATTTCTTCATGTTACAGAGTATCTAAGTACTGCTTGACAATAACTTGTTGACTAAACAATGCTTATTAATCAAAGCAAATAAGTTAATTTGTATATTTTATTCACTAATCCTCCCATCAGTGTTATTCCCCAGTAAGATTGCAAGTAGAAAGGCAATCTTGCAAATCTTCAGGGTTAACTTCTACAATAAATACTTTCTTCTTATGACGGGTAAGCAGTACAACACAAATTATCAGACCCTAAATGTAGGATGTCCTATGCAACAGACTCAAAACAGATCCTGAAGCAATAATCAGTAGTTTAAAAAGGTAAGACACAGACGCAGTTTTATAACTTACATATTTTAAAGAAAATAATTTATAAACACTGTATCTTAAAACACAGCAGGGTAACTTACAACAATATAGCCACAAAAGCATTTGTAAAATACAGGCATAAGTTAGTAAAATTTTAAAAACAGGTTCTACAGAAAGGTAATAAGGTCTCTTATAATTTTAGCAGCTTACTGAAATCTGTATCTGAGTAAGATTTTAATGCCTGCCTTCCGTTAGCTCCCACTGAAGGCCTAATTCTGTCATCGTTAGTTGGATAAAGCTCCTTTAAAAAGAATAAGCACTGCCAATAATAAAGTTTTTAAGTCAGGCCAATGCTAAATTTTCTTGCAGACTGTAACATGTATTTCTAGTTCACTAATGACTGCTGAACATTACTAAATGGCCTTTTTTTTTTTAAATTTAGTTGATTAAAATCCTGCATGCTCCAATGTATCCTTTTGCATTTTAAAAAATAATGTCAACTATTTTTTAATTCTATAACAGTATGTTTTAAACTCACTTTCACTTCATATACAACACTTCAGCATTCAGAAGGAATGATATTTTTATAATTATTTATTATTATTATTTATTATTATATAATAATTATTATTATTAAGTGTTAACTTGAGAGAATATGTAAGAAAAAACTCAAACTAGAATATTTATCTTAGTATCAAAAATAAGTATTCGGACTGCATATATAATTTACTGAATGATTCTAATAAGTGCTATAAATTGCTTCTCAGATTTTCTTTTTTTTTTTTTTTTTGGTTAATAGAAGAGGTATTTCACGTTTCACAGAGACTGGTCTAGTATAGTTATCTACTAGTATATATACATGTCATGTAAATATATATGTCATACAAATACAGTAGTATATATATCTGTAATACATATTTACTAGGCATAACAAAAGAACAAATTGTATATTGATCTTTCAATCCATTCTAAAGCTTAATGGAAACAATAAGTATAAAGGCTACCCAAACTGTAATATTCCCAACAGAAAGTAATCATAGCAAAAGTTTAATATATATCTATAAAATGATATTTGTAGTCTCTCTTAAGGAAAGAAAGTATTTTAAAGGTAATCTGCTTCATGTTCTTGCCATGAACTTTATTAATTAACAAAAAAATAAATATTTAAGATCACTGTATTACCTTCGTTGAATTCTAGTATAATTAACGTCTTCAGTTTCCTTTTTCATCTGAAATTTTTTTCTTTCACTAAAACAAATGAAAGAGAAAGATTTTGATATATATGTTCTATGTAAAGTGTTTCCAGAACAACATGAAACCTACACAACATTAGTAATTATGCTTTTAATATATAAAACTGACACACTGCTGATGCCCCTCTCAGAGCCATGGGAAGACATGCTGTGAACACATAATTTGGCAAAAGGACTATTTCATTTAGCATTTCCTAATCCTATCACACCTAACAAATACTTTACTTTTATTAGGAATTCCAGAAGTGAAGAAGAATGCTGAACAAAAATAAAGAGTGTTTATCAAATGGTGAATATATCAGGTAGTTTGCTACGCAACTGCATAAAAATACTGGGAAAGGCTAAAATGCTTAAATCAAGAAATGTTTGCAAAAATTGAAGGAAATAAACTCGTTTTATATAATCATATAAAATTTTTAAAAGTTCTTTTAAACAAATGCAAGCACTAGTTCCTCAACAGACATAGGTACTAATGACATACATAACTATTCCAACAGACATACTGGGGAGGGAGGTATCACCATAAATCTAAGAAACACTTTCTTGTGCAAAATGGGTGAATGGAAGTATATGTGTCATATACATAAGATCTCCATTCCATAGTTTCCCAGAATTCATTGCAGAACAACAAAAATATAAGGTAGCAACATTAGCATATAATCTTAGGAGTTGCTGTCTAATCAGTAATGTATAAAAAGTGAAAAACATTAAAACAATTCTATTTTGTAACACCAAAATATATTTATAAAGCTTTTTATTAGACAAGTATCTGTCACAAATATTTTGATAAATATATAAGAGTTTTTGATGAAAAAGACCCTAAGTTTCAAAGTAATTTCTAGCCAAGGACTTCTGTATTTTTAACGAAAATTTATAAGACTAGGAAAATATAAATAAGTAATCCGAGATACATAAAACACTGATTTGGCCGAGCTTTTTAAAATATGTCAGTCAAATTGAATTTTGGTACAGACTGCTCGAACTGCTTAGTAATATGTTACAAAAGCAGACAAATGTTCTAAGAAACAGGGTCTACTACTAAAGCGTCATATGCTCAAAACTTCCTTTAACTTTGCATGCACTTATCACAAACACTCTGAATGGATATCTTAAATACTGTTTTCAGCTATTCCTGGACAAGTGCTGCTTTACCGAACATCTTAAAATAGTCACTGTTACTAGCTGCAAGCCAGGCTTACTTCATGAATGTCCCAATAATGTGCCTTTTATTCCAGTGCTTATTACACTGATTTCTTTGTAATGGATTTAGATACAAATTGTAAGAAACTCATATATGAATTAACTCCATAATAACTTTAATATACTGGCTACAAGAGCGATCCTTTCCTACCAGTTAGCACATTTTTTTTCTTTCTCTCTTTAGAAACTGAAAGCATGAGTCACAGTATAAAAAAAGAATTTACTTTCCTTAGCAACCAGATCTAAATGCCCACAACTTTCGTAGCAATAACCAAAGCTTACACTGAATAAATGTAACATTAAGGTCTTTGCATAACTCCAGTGCTTCGCTAAGACAAAATGTGCCTAGCCACTCATTTCTACAGATCCTCGATTTTTTGTTTACTTTCTATTTTTAGCAGTATTAGCTCAAACACACCCCAAAAAAGTTAGTTTAAAAAAGTGTGAACAGCTGACTATGTTAAAATTAATACACAAGGACTCAGTTTCAACAACGTTTAAAATGAAACAAAAAAAAGGAAAAAAGGAAAAGAAGCTATACCTGTTATGAAAGGTACGTTTTCACCCAGTGCCAAATATTGCTATATAAGCAATAGCAAAACAAACAAACAAACAAAAAAAATCCTTCTTTCTCTTTTGTTTTTACTAAAAGAATCAATCTCCTGGGCTCATTTTGCTACACTGCTTTAAGAAGCTCTAACACATCCTGATGTCTCTGCAGTGTAACATGCCAGATTTTTTTTTTTGGAAGCAGGAGAGCCACTTTTTTTTTTCTGCACTCTTGTATGTAGGACAAACTCAGATTTGTTTCTTCTTCTGAGGGCTCCTGTTATTTCTCGGAAGAAGACCAGGATGCCTGTCTTCTCTCTCGCTCTTCTCGGAATTCCAGGCACAAAGCACTGCGCAAAAGCTGCACCAATCCTTGCCGCCACCGCCTGCACAGTGCGAGAGGTGGGGAGAGACCAGAAAATTCACCTCGCCCCTGTGCCGGTTTTATAAATGGGGATTGCACAAATCTGCCGAAGCAAAGGGGTGAAAAGGCAGGGTGCCAGTTTGCTACACTACGCTGCAATGATCTCATGTTCAATGCTGTCGCCCCGTTTGCCCAGTTCAAACGCCTGTTCATTAAACAGGAGGGAAAAAAAAGAAAAAAAAAAAAAGAAAAAAAAAAACTTTTATCCTTCAGATACTCAGGAGGGCTGTTCTGAACTACAGATCAGCAATAAAAAAATACAACACGTAGTTTGAAAATGCAGTTATGAAGTCTAAATATTCTGCTTATATTTCTTTCTTTCTTTTTTCTATTTGGAGATAAGAAGCAGAATTTATCAGGCGTGAAAGGGACAGCCTCCTGGTGGTGTGCCAAAAAAGCCAGAATAAAGGCAAAGTTGTGCTTCAAAGCTCAATTGCTTGCTGAGTCTGGCTAAAGTCAAGTATTAAGATCCACCATTTTCTGAGCCATGTAAGAAAGGAGGAAAAAAGTCAGAACGGGTGCTGCTTTCCAAGTCTCCGTTGGCACCATCACAAAATCTCAGCCGTAAGGTCACATGATTCTCTGCCAAATGTGGAGTGCATTCCCATAAACCATTCTGCTGATACTGCGAAGGCAGCTATTGTCTAGTTTAGACCCAAAGTTCAGCCCACTCTTCATTGAATTAGCTGAAAAACGCATCACCTTTGGGGGTTGGGAGCCATGGAAACGTCTACCTGGCAGGCTGCCCACTTTTGCTGCCCATCAACCAGAGATGGGATTGTGCTGCCTAATGTAATGATGACTAGGAATGTGAAGAGTCGTCCAAAGTGAATCTGATTCTCGCAAAGCCTGCTTCATTTGCACAGCAAACTCTGGCTTCTTGTCATTAAAAAGGGGAGGGAAAGGAGAGAAAAAAAAAAAAAAAGGCGCCTTTCTACTAAATGTAGCAATTAAAGGTCTAGTAAACATGCCTAGTCTGCAACTTTCCTTCATAACATACTGAAATGGTTCCCAAACTAAAGGACTTGGTGCAGTGCAAGTTTTCTGATTTAAAGCAGCACTCGTTTTTCGCTGAGTGAATGCAGCATCCCTGGGACATTTTTTCTCCTTAAGAAAAAAAAAAAAAAAAGTACATGACAGATCTCTCATCTCTTCTTTTTACCTCCCTTTATTACCTCCTGATTTTATCTAGCACAAATTATACATGCGTGCAGCAATACCCACCAGTAACAGTGGGGATGCAGTATTGCTGCAATCTTCCTCAAAGCAGCCTCCTGAGAAAGCTGGTTGTGTTTCCAGCAGCACAAACTCCTTCATCTGAGCCCTCTTATCGTCACTAGTGAGGAGTAGGACAGTTGTTCTGCAAGTTTGTAAACCAGCGCATTTGAGACCCATCAGCACCCTCCTGTTTTCAAAATACATTCAAACCAGATTTCTTGAAAAGACAAAATCAGACAAGAATTTATAAAAGATACAACTTATTAAATAGACTAAGTAATAGACATAACTCCTCTGCTTCAGACTTGAAATTTCGATATTGCCCATCTATTGTTCTACAGTAAAATGTCACACAAAATGTCACTTCCAAATGAAAATACCACGTAAAATACTGAGCAACGAATACACGTGCTCCCAGCACCCAAAAAGCTTACACAGAAAAATTTATCTATGGGGCTGTGTAGTGAATAAATGAACAAAAATCTGCTTGATGCTTCTACACCAGAAAGCTTAATAGCTACCACAAAAGAGATGTTAAAAATGTGGTAATTTGTCTGATCTCCATATTTAATAAAAACAGAGCCATGGGAGGAGTCTCTCTACCTATTAGCATCTGCAGACAGTTGCACAAATGTGCTGTGAAGAGGAGGGTGCATGCAAAAGAGCTTACGGCTAGAAATTAAGGAATGGCAAACAAAGTGGAAGACGACAGGCTGGAAACCGTGGCAGGAAGACAGGAAAAACCATTCCCGGGGACACCACGGGCAGCAGCCACCCAGCTCTGCTGCTGCCGTGTTTACTTTTGCTGTTCTTTCCAGTTTCACTGTGTTTATCTGGAGGAGATCGAAGGCTCATTACAGAAGGATAGAAGTGTGAGAAAGGGGCTTTGAGGCACAGCAAGATGGCCACAATGGCCGTGCTTCCCTCGCAGGCCAAAGGGCTGTCGGGGCTGCCTGCACCCCTAGCTGGATGGGGTTTTGGGGAGGGTCAGCATGGCAGGGATAAGGATTGCATTCAGGGCAGTCTCTGTGTGTAGAAGGGTGAAGTGGGCTGGGTGGAGGGGACTGGGAGCAGCCCCCAGGGTGCCACCACAGCGCAGGCAGGATGGAGGCAGAGGACGCAGGAGGATGGGAGACGACCTGCTCCTCCTGCCAGCTTGGATCAGCACTCCTGAGCAGGGCCCGCTCCAGCCGAAGGATGGGACCTGCCTGTCAGCGGAGGGGCTTGTGTCAGAAAATCACCCCAGGCTTGAGTTCCTCTCTTTTCCAGATCTGGAGCTTTTGAGGGCTAGCAGCAGTAGGAAAGCCCTCGATACCGTGACATGGTGTAAACTTTCCCAAATGGCCTTTCTGATTGAAATGCTGCCCACGTGGTTCTGAATCCAGAGATGATGCTTTTCTTTTCCCTGCCAGCTGCAGGAGGCTGCCTGGGCACCGCCAGCAGCTAAAAATGCTGCTCCTTGCCTCGGCTCCTTGCCACTGTGGTCCCAAAGCTGCGAGCACAAGGGTGGCCCTAATTTCCAGGGGCCGCGAGCAGCATCCACACGGTGTGACGCTTCAGCTGTGAAAATGAGCCCTGGTGGGTTCTCCCACAAAGGTCTTCCAGATTAAATAAGCTTTCCTATTATTTAAAACTAAATGCTTTTCTGCAGGCTCATAAAACTCAGAAACCCAATTCATCCGTCTTTAATTAACAATTATGTAGCAACAACAACTTGGGATTCCACTTTTTATCACTTTGATAGTTTTCCTACTGATTTGATTCAACAAATCAAAACAGAGTTTTTTAAACTTTATTATTATTATTATTATTATTTCTTCTAACAGGGCATGGGGGAATCAAGCTCAGCTCACTCCATCTCACATTTTTCCATCAGCCATAAAAACATTTAAGCCAAAATACATTGTTGTCTTCGAATAAGCCACTGACGAGGGTGTAACCTCTGAACCCGCATGGTATTTTGATCCAAGGTGACAACAGTGGTTCCATTAAAACTGAGTAGAAATCTCCAACTGAACTACAGTGAATGTATATTCTGTTCAAATTTACTGCTATTATTATCAGTGATGGTATGTAAAAGGACAAGGGAACAGCCTGACTTTCAGATCTTTGAAGGGCATTTTCCAGTATTATTGCCACAAATAATACACAGTCTGAGCTAGGTAAATTTGAGCAGCAGCTTTTGAGAAGCGACAGGCATCAAATTCTGCACAGTCACTTTTATTTTCCCATGTCAAAAAGCATTTCAGCATGTGGCTAGTCCCCACAACGGAGCACTCGCCTCACCAATATTCAAAAGCAGAATGTTAAAATCCTGCTGAAAAAATTACTTGCATATGTGCCCAGCAACAATTACAGATGTAGATGGATCTCAGAGTGTTTTGCCTATGAACTGATACAAGGATAACTCAAAAGGAACCAAAAAGACACATCTGCCAGAGCGTCTGGCCTTGTTCACCTGCAGCTGGAGCAGGCCAGGCGGCCAGGTGGAGGGAGGTGGCACTGGACCTCTCCACTGGAGGAGAGGGGACTGGTTCTGACATCGCCCTGAAGGAGGGAAGGGGAAGGCAAAGAGACATCTGAGGGTTTCTGAGTCTGTACTGAGTACCCCAGCCTTCCTAGCTCAGCAGGCAGTTTGTAAACTAATTGGAACAGAAAAAAAAATGGAGCCTTCTCTGAGCAATGGCACCCTGCATAAGAGAAAAGCAGAGGAGAGATCAGGAAAGAAACACAGCAGCCCTCTCAGAAAGAAAGGAGAGGGAATGACTGAGGAAGGCAATGTCTACTCTTTTGTGTATTTGCTAGTTTTGTATTTATGAACAAACATATAACTGCAATTTCTACAAGTTAAAAGTTGAAAACACACAAAGCAAAGAGGAAATGCAAGTACTGGATATATTACATGTTTCTGGCTAACTTTAATATACTGTATTGCATGGCATAACACTTCATAATAAAACGGTCTTGTTTTGCAGAGCATACTCTCAAAGGCTCTAGTATATAGAGGTGATAAAAATTATTTGCAAAATGCATGCAAATGAAAATTTATCATCTGCTTGCTACTTTCATGTTATTTTCAAATGGCACTGTGCCTTCCCATTTTTTCTGCCTTAAGGTTAACACCACCAAATTAAGAGACTTAAGCAAGATGCTCCATGGTAAGAGCCAGACATGTCATTCATCATAAATTTAACTAAAATTTTCCTGTTCCTGAAATTTTCATCAACATTCTTGCTTTTATTAAGTTTCTTCTCCTCTAAACTTGTCACCACATTATCTGCAGCCTATTTACTTACAAATTTATAAATTATCTTGTCTCTTTGACTCTGGCTGGACACCTGAACTTCACAACCTTCTTTCTGCTTTGCTACTACAGAAGAAAATATTTTAAAATTGATAGCAAAAAAATGAGCAATGCACAGCAAATGTTCCTGTTCATGCAAGAAAAGCATTCTTCACAGACTTTAAGACCAGCTATTTTCTTAAAAGTGCAGATATTCATAAAGAGAAAAGGATGCAAATATAACAAATTGAAACAGCTACTGAAAATTCAAATGAGCATTTTCCAACAACTATTTTGCAGCATGAAAAAATCAAACATTGCAGACGGGAGCAACCCTTCTGTTGTTCATGGTGAAGTGCAATTGTGGCAGAATAAGCAGCATGGCTGTGGTGCCGGAGGAGGGCTGGGACTGACATAAGCTCATAATGAGGCCAAAGCAAAAAGCAGACTCTGTCTTTATTCCACTTTTCTAAGAAACTTAGGTCCTTACGGGTGATCATTCAGGCACAGAAAGATGTGGCATTTTCTCCACAAACGACAAGACAGTACCTCAGACAGGTAAAAATGCTGTGGTGGTATAAAACATCAAACCAAACGTGATGATAGGAAGAGCATTGTCACACACATTTCCTTCAACATACTTGCTTCATCTTCTGTTTATTTCACCACTGTTATTCCATAAACATAAAAAAAGTTCAAATCAAGAGGTGAGGCATTCAATTCCCTCACATACACCAAATCCTAGACATACAAAAACTCTTCTTATGTGCTCTTAACCTCATTTGTCTCTTGCAGGCCTAAATGCAAATACAGACAAGCTTTATCATCACAATTCATCAGATAAAAATTCTGACACACATATATTTCCCAAATTTAAAAAGCTGTAGTGCGTCACTCTTCTAAAAGCATAAGCAGCATGGCAGTTAGGTGTTTTTCCAGTTCTAGAGCCAAAGATACCAAACTTAGGTTCTTTTCATAAATCATTTATTCTTAATACATGATGGAATATCTTACATTGCTCAGTGTTAACTACTCTGCATTGAATCTTAAGTAATAGCTTGAATTAGATAATTTCTAAATACTGCCTACAGTTTCCATCATCTTGACCACTACCTCTGAAAACAAAAATCTGAAGTTACCTTGATCTAGTTCCTGGAAAATGTCACTGGAGGAGGAGGAAAGAGAACTAGGTAGCAAAGTGAGTAAACACCAAATAATTATTTACACTCCTTCTACTTCTGATTAATAAAACAATGTTGACATCTTTCACTAACATCTCTTCAAAACAAGGGCAAGCACAGCCAGAATATGTTTTACTAATTTCTGATTTAGCAGGATACTTAATGCCTAGACCTCTCCCAGTGTAACTCCCACGCCTATGCTCCCCTTCAAATATTGCTGCAGCGCTTAGCTGAGTTGCATGAAAACATAACCAGGGAACATCTTCACAACAGCAATTCTGTCCCAAGCTTCAAAATGAAAAGTTCTCATGGATATGGGAGCACACAAACATAACTCAGGGGAATGCATAGATGCCTTCCTGTTCCCAACTGTACACCAGATTGTGTAGAAAGGGTCCTCCACAGCCACTTATTTTCCTAGGACTCATTCTTGATCTGTATATAACCCAGGAAAATAAAGATGCTGCAAGGACGTTCTTCATACCATTGATTTCTTAATGAATGATAAACAATTTTTATGTTACTCATACATACTTTTCCTATACAACCCTGTATGAATCCTGGTTGCTCAAGAACTTAAAATGAAATCGTATGCAGTGTTATTTGAAGGAGCATTTCATTTAGCTGCCTTGAGCCAAAAGTAGCCTTCAGTAGAGTATGTGCTGTGTGTCATCCATCACTCTACTTGCTATAACTGAATATGGCATCACACCGCAAAATGCCACAGAGTAGTGTTCTCGGGCAAAAACAGAAAATAAGTATTTTTGAAACATTCTTAATTATTTCAGGAAGGAAGTTACATACATCTTTAGGTACTTATATTCTTACAAATCTGGACAGTATTTTCCAAACCATCACCTGCAGGTAGGTATATACGTGCACATATCCAAAAACACCACACATTTTTTTGGTAATTTAATTACAAAAATATGAGGCCTGTGCATGCACTTCTCTGGGTTACATTCTTAGCAGGTTGAGTTCTGTTAGCCAAAAAATCTGGGTAGGCCATAACTCTAAGTTGAAAAGAAAGAACATGTGCCTTATAGCCCAATGTAAGACGTGTTTTTGATTCAGCAGACTAAAGGATCAATTAGTTTTGAAGCAAAACTGATTAAAACTGGACAGGAAACAGTTTTTTATATCTCAGTTTTCAATTTCCCTACTGCAAATTTTAGAGTCAGCAAAATAATCTCACTTCAAATTGCACAAACCCTCCAATCTAGATTTTAAAATTTTTATATTGGAGCAATTAACTCTTTATACATTAAAATGTTTTAAATATTCATCCTACATTTTTTACTTCTTTGATATTTTTAGTACAAATGGCTACACTTTCCAATTTTGTAGTTTGAATAGGCATAATTTTGTGAGTAAAACCTATACTTCAAAACAACAAACATCCTCAGATAACCTGAACAACACAGAGACGGAGGCAGAAGAGATCAAAGGCATGGAGCCTTCTCGGAAGATTGAGCAGGCTATGAGTGATCAAAGGCAGGGGAGAGAGGACTCTGGATCTTAACTCCTGCTTCCACTATACATGTATAATTTACAGGTTATTGGATTGTGGGGAGGGGAACTATTTATACATTAAAAGTAGGTTACAGGCCTGAAAACTTATTTAAAATACCAAAAAAAAAAAAAAAAAAAAAAAAAAGGACTTTAGTCATTTAAAATGTCTAGGCACTATCTTTTGCAACATACTTTTCCAATATTTTTTCCGATTGGGAATTGTTCAAATGCAAGCAGCCTTGTTTTCAATGAATCAGCATTTTCTGACAAAATTAAACAAACAAAAAGTACACTATTGTTTTCTGGTGTCATGATAAAAGAGACATCATGTTGTTTGTAAGCAATAACTCACAGGAAAAATGGAAAATTCATGTTCCAATTAGAGCATTGCTACTTATGTTAGCTTGCTTTTCAGGACATATAGAGCATGTGTAACTCAAAATCTTCATCAGATTACATTTCCACATTATGTGAAATTCAAATTGGCACAGGGCACTCAGCAATAATATGAGCTTTCATGAAATCAGTTGAGTTTCTTTGCTACCAGGTCCTTGGTTACTTGGTCATTGTTCATCTTTATCAGAAGTTCAGTACTTGAGAAAATATTTCCAATTAAAACTTTGCTAAAAAAGAGGCAATTATTACACCAAAATTTTGATTTGGTAAATCAATTAAGAACATTTTTTTCAAAAACTCCTGAAGTGCTTTATAGAAAATGAATATCAAACATTGTGTGTACTTAATAAACACACAAATTCAGCAGTCCAACAATTTAGTAATGACTCATGAATTCATATGATTTGTGACATCACAGCTCATTGAATTTCATATTACATATATCTGCTGCCCCAGAGAATAAATAAGACAGTGAATTTTATGTTAACATCACACTGCTTTCTTGATGGGAAGACAGGAGCTGCATCACAGCCAGCATTACCATAGAGTAGCTGAAAACACACTCAAGCTTAAGAGATGGTTTTAGTTCACACTTGACAGCCAAAGCTGCCACCTTGCACAAAGGGTAACAGACTACAAATAAGTGCAGAATGACTATTGGAGAGCTTGAAGTATACTGAACCACTGGAAAAAAAAAAAACAACAACGAAAAAAAACACAGATAACATATTCCATTATTTACTGGTCTGAAATTCTGTTTATTGAATGCCTGAAGAGCACCAAAGAGATTTCAGAGGACCAAGAAGGGTCATGTACCTAGAAGGTGTTTTTATCTTCCCTAGTAATAAGCAGAAAACCTTTATTGTTATTTAGAAATTGTGACAAGAGTACTTC
The DNA here is from genome assembly GCF_964211835.1 of Anser anser. Classification (NCBI taxonomy): domain Eukaryota; kingdom Metazoa; phylum Chordata; class Aves; order Anseriformes; family Anatidae; genus Anser; species Anser anser. The sequence goes on along the minus strand of NC_139720.1, from coordinate 106,204,706 downwards.
AATCTTGCTTCAACATCTTCCTGGAATTCTAAACTACTTGCAGATGTTTACATAGCCTTTATGGACTTAAGGACATTAAAGTGATTTTACTCTAAATTTGTATAATGCCTAGCTCTTTGGGATCAAAGATGGGAATTTGCATTCATTATTAAAACAACAACATGTAAAGTGGCCTTTATTTTAAACATGAGTGATCCAATATAGATGTACTGCATTTTGATTAGTACTGGGCACATCCTGGCTTAATAACTAGGAGGCATTAATTGTTCCAGTGGCTCAGAGGTAGAGTATCTGCAGAAATGTGCAGTCTAGGTGGCAGGTACTGTCTGGTTTGCTTTCTAGAAAGACTTGGTTGTTGAAGGTCAGTTTATTACACTGTCACATGACATTCATAACCAGGTGTATTCAAAGGGTAGGCAGCTTCAGGGTACATACACGGATGCTTCTAAAGATATTCTCATGCCCTCTTTTTTATATTTATCCAATTGTAACAGGAAATTAAAGTGTACGAATCATTTCATCTACAAATACATTACTTTCAATTTGTTAACAGATGGTTCATTCAGCACAACTTCAGCAGACTATATTGGATTATATATCTGCTTCCTGAAAAGGTATTTTTCTAAAACACTATAGTAACCAACGCTTGCAGAACATGAAACATAGCAACCAGATTTCTGGAATGCGTTTCCGGATAACTTCTATCAAGCAGGGGAGAAGCAGAATGAAACATGTAGAAAATAGTCCTTTAGTTAAAATGCAGTTAAGTTCTGCAAACAGAATCTAGTTCTGTCCTCGGGGGATTAACAGCCATGGGACCGGGAATTTAAGAGAAGCTTTCATAAAGAATGCCAATTTCCTGCATGATTTTTTACAAAATAAACTATAGAATGTCATGATGGCACAAAGTATGCAGTAAGCATGTCCTTGATTCAGTATGTCCAGTGATTAATCTGTTATTTCCATACTCTGGGAGAGGAGCTGATCTGTATCTACGCCTTTATCACGCAAATTCTTTTACTTGTATTCATCTTTACTACAACGAGCCTTCTCACTGAAATTAGGGGAACCATCCATAACAATATAACCAAGCATGCACAAGTTTCTTGAGCACGGGAACTTTAAAAATCACAGCCACCTATAGCAGATGCTGTTTTTAATTATGAAAACATAAAACACTAGAGCACTGGAAATCCCATTCTTCACCAAGGCCTTTAGAGATGACCAAACCAGTAGCATATAACATTAATATGAACTAAAACATCCATCGATATGTCACCTTTCACCTCAGATCAATATCTTCTGCTGATACCTACTGGCAACTTGTAGCAGTTTCAAATAAATAGCCAAGTGGCTCCTCCTATATATATGTGGGGAACCATATAATGTGCTTGCTCATTCCCCTGATCTACTTTCCCGTTTGTCAACTTCCTTCTGTCTTCAACGGCATCAGCTATCTTTCTTGTTCAGGACGTTCATGGGTGTCTCTATGCCTAACAAAGACCCTGGGATGCCCCAACAATCCAAATAAATAAGCAGAAGTACTGCTTTGCTCTCAAAAGATATGGCAACATAGTAGACTTTTTTTTTTTTTTTTTTTTTTTTTTTTTTTAAGGAATATAGTATTTGTATCAGAGAATCATAGAATGATTTGAATTGGAAGAGACCTTAAAGATCATCTAGTTCCAACTCCTCCTTCCATGGGTAAGGACATCTCCCACTAGACCAGGCTGCTCAAAGCCCTACCACCTCACCTTAAACAACTTGTCTGGGTAACCCATTCCAGTTCCTCAACACCCTCATCATGTAAAATTTCTTCCTAATATCTAATCTACTTTTTAATTATTTTTTTTATTTTTATTTTTAGTTTAAAATTATTACCCTTTGTGCTATCACTACATTTCCTGACAAAGAGCAGCTCTCCTGATTTCCTGTAGGCTCCCTTTAGGTACTGCAAGGCTGATATAAGGTTTCCCCAAAGCCTCTTCTCCAGGATGACCAACCCCAGCTCCCTCAGCCTGTCTTCATAGGAGAGGTGCTCCAACCCTTTGGTGATCCTCATGGCCCTCCTCTGGACTCATTCTAATACATCCATGTCCTTGTGCTGGGGGCCCCAGAGTTGAATGCAGTGCTCCAGGTGGGGTCTCACGAGAGCAGAGAAGAGGGGGACAATCATCTCCTTTGCCCTGCCTTACTTCTTTTGATGTGGCCCAGGATATGGTTGGCTTTCTGGGCCGCAAGCACACATTGCCAGCTCATGTTGATCTTCTTTCTCATCAACCAACACTCCCAGGTCCTTTTCATCAGAGGTGCACTCAATCCATTCCCTTCTCAGCCTGTATTTATGCTTGAGATTGCTCTGGCCCAGGACTTTGTACTTGGCCTTGTTGAACTTCATGAGGTTCACACAGGCCCACCTCTCAAGCCTGCCCAGGTCCCTCTGAATGGCATCCCTTCTCTCCAGTGTGTCAACTGCACCACACAAATTGGTGTCATTTGCAAACTTGCTGAGGGTGCACTTGATCTCACTGTCCATGTCGCTGACAAAGATGTTAAACTGCACTGGTCCAACACGCACCCCTGAGGAACACCGCTCATCACTGATCTCCACTTGGACATTGAGCCATTGACCGCAACTCTTTGAGTGCAAACATCCAGCGAATTCCTTACCTACCCAGTGGCCCATCTGCCAAATCCATGTCTCTCCAATTTAGAGATAAGGCTATCATGCAGGACATTATCAAATGCTTTGCACAAGTTCAGGTAGATGATGTCAGTTGCTCTTCCCCTATTCACCAATGTTGTAACCCCATTGTAGAAGGTCACCAGATTTCTCAGGCACAATCTGCCCTTAGTGAAACTATGTTGGCTGTCACCAATCACCTCCTTATTTTACACTGTATACCTTTAGGTTCCTTAGGTGGCCTCAGACCTGATCTTCCTACAATGGGTGGTTCTTTATTCTCCCAGACCCTGACTGTGCCTTCTGGGGGTTGGACTATGTGGCTGGAGCTCTTGCCAGTGAAGACTGAGGCAAAAATTTTATATATTGTCAGTCATGATATAAATCCTAATCGCTAAGCATTTGTAAGCAAAATTTATTGTAGGAAATAAACATTTTTGCCAAACAAGCCTTTCTACCACAGCACTATTTCATTCAAACCTCCCCTTATGGTTTTCATTCTGAAAGCTCTTCTTTTCTTCTGGGAGAAAAACTACGCATCTCAAACTCGTTTGTAAAAAGTATTTTAAGTTATTTTGGCAACTCATCCCCAAAAGTCTGCATTTGTTGAGTCACTGATATGCGACCTAAGTCCCCTCATTACTTTTAATCTTTAAAAACAATACTTACAAATGGTAATTCTTACCCTTCAGCTGTACTGTCCATCCTGAGCTACTCTGTAGATACTATAGTTTGTGCACATGCCCACACATACATAGCCAAAGAACGCTTGTCAAAATATTGCTTGGCACTGAGAAACGTGTTAGTCTCCTGAATACAGTGTATGACAGAGTTTCACCCCTCTCACACCTTTTCTCTCTCTCAGAAAGCTGTCCTTCGAATCATGTTCTGGAACCAAGACCATAGCAGAGAGAGTGTGGATCTGTGGGCTTTATCAAAGAGAGTTATTTAGCCGATGAGTAGTCTTGTTTTTTCACCTGTGGTATTGTCTCCATGTTACTGTAAGAAACCACTACCAATAGAATACATACTTACTTCTCCTGGAGAGGAAGGATAATCTGTTCCTGATGTCAGGTTGTATATATCATGCAATTCATGAAGTTTGCCAAAATGTTTAGGTAGCAACCATACAAATTTCAGGCAAGTTCACACTGTGAATTTCTGAAGGTACTATTCTTGTATGATGCTTAACAGTAGAGGTATCAACCTATTGATGGTATCTCTGGATGTGAATACCAGTCCACCTACACTGTGAGTGAAGCTAGACCATCAATAGTTGACCTCTAAAAGTTAAAAATTATTTATTTTAACTGTTAAGTATCTTATTTCACTCAAAGCAGTAAATAATGTCTCTTCTATCTAACGAATTACGTTGCTTTGCCTTTCCAGGATTTGTGAAAACATTATTTGGCATAAAATGATTTAGGTAAAAATCCAGACCAATTTTTGTAAGATATCTGGGTCTAAGTTCAAGTCCTGCATTGTTTTATGAATTAAAGTATCTGACGGGATGAACAATATAATTTCAAATGTGATGCTTTTTCCAGTTAAAGAAAAAGTTACAAAGTGAAATTTCCATTTCTTGTTTGACATAACTTAGAAATGTGTAATAGCTGTGAGAAAGACAATTGTCACAATTACAGAATAACCTCTAACACAAAATAAAAACAATGCAAAGAGATCCTGTTCTCACTAGGTAGGTTAGATATGGATTTAAATAAAATTATCAAGAAATTTTAAAGTCTGGTATCTTCAACGAAGAAGTATTCATTTAATTAGTTGGCCATTTTTTTTAACACATACTGTGCACAGGTATTATAAAAATACATATTGTGTATGATTTTTTTTTTCAGAAACTCATTTATTCATTTAATTACTCTCTTAAAAGTAGTACAAGATCTTTACTTTAAAATAGAATTTTCTTGGAGCTACCTCCAGAAAATTTTAGGAAAAGTACATGAGAATTGCAAAGTTTTTTGAAATATCATAAAATTCCCTTTATATTTGGTGGAAAGAGTGCCTTTAATTGTTTGATATCTTTTTACTCTGTAGTGTTCAAATTGCCTCAGCCTCTGCCTGTTTATGCATTTTAAATCTCTAGCTTTTTCCATGTACTGAATGAACACTGCTTAATTTTTTAGCTTTTTTTAGCAAATAGGAATTGCCTGTTATTCCTTTAATATTTTGAGTATATTGTGCATGCAGGTTTTCTAAGTCTCTCTTCAGCACTGCACCACTAGAACACAAGGTAGCCAGCTCCCCAGCTACCAGAATTCCTTGCTGGACAGAACAGTGCTTTACCAAATGGAGGGCTCTCTCAAACTCCTCCTGCTCTGGAAACAAACTTACAGAATTGTAAAGATTATAAGATTTTGGAAACTTTTTTTCCTTCCCAAATGAAAAATGAGGTTGATTAAAGTCCACTAGCCAAAAATTCTGACCTTTTTTTATAGGTAATTATGTCTTTTAATAGTCTGTTAGACATTTCTGAACTACTCTTGAAAGAGATAGCAACATTCATGGATCAAATGGCAGCCCCGTTTAGTAGCCTTCCAAAACTCTGCAGTGTCAGCCAACACATGCAAATCTATTCTCTTTCACCTAACTGGATACGATTTTCATCATTATTGCTATTTCCTTCCACCTCTTTTATTTTATATTTCCACATGCAGAATTTGTTAACATTTAAGAAAGTTTTCACAGCTTCCCTATTTCTCCTCGCCCAAACCTACAAGAATCACCATACAAAAGCAGAACACTAAGCAGCAGATGCTAATCCCATAGCTTAATGCACCACCGGAAAGTAATCAGATATTATGATGATAAGAGCAGTATAATAATCTACATGGAATAAAGTATTTTCATTGTTCATTTTTATCTTCTCTCACAATTTGGATTTCTGTGCTTTGAGGGAACTTATTTCCCAGGAGCACATCTATGATGTACTATTTAAATGACAGCATGGTTAACATGAATTCTTTTATTCTGTATAATCAAGTCTATTATACTGATAATATCGTACCACTTTTAGGAATATTCAATTGCTATTCAAATACTTAACCACATAGATACCTACTGTTTATTTTAATATAAAGTTTAATTAATCTCCTTGTTCCTGCTAAAATGCTGACTGTGAAAAAATTACTCTATGATCTATATCATCTATATTTCATAACTTCTCATCACCAACCAGGTTTATTTGGATTATACCCAGCCACTTTCTCTTTCTTATTTACCTTTTCCTGTTGGAAGCTAGTCTAATCTAAACACTTTCTTTCTCTTTTTCAGAGTGTTCCCTTCAAAATATCAAACGTACTTAGATGTCAAGATTTCTATCATTTTTTCACTTCTGATATCAGCGCTTCAGGAGTCCTCCCTAATTGGAGTAATGAAAACCTCAGCAGACGTATAACCAAAAATGTTTGGGTTTTGCTGAATCAAGGTATCAGACGATAAAATTTTATCATAAGTAACAATCTTTTATCTATATTCCACATGTATGTTTCCATTATTTTTAACATAAATCCAATAACTGTATATAATTATATAATAATATTTATTCTGAATTTTTCATTTTCCAGTGTAGCTTGTGATCCTTTCTCTGCTAGAAAAATGAGAACCTTAAAGTTACATTTAAAACAAATTTGGACAGAAAAACTTTAGAAAATACTATGTTCCATAAAATATATTTTGTTCAGATTAGAGATAAAATCCAATCATTTCAATTTTGTAAAAGGATATCAATGCTACTTAAACTGTAAATATTGACATACCTGACTATGATGTTGCTAATCGCATTTTCATACTGTGTCCATTACAGCTATGTGCATCATTAGCACAGACTTATACTCAAGTCTATTAGTTAATTTATTAAGTATCTACGTAATACTTCTGACTTTCCCTGTAAGTAGATTTCCCAGTTTGATGTCTTTGTTTTGTGCTTTTAGACAATAACTGTTTTTATATGATTCATCTAAGTGAATGCATGTGAATTGTAGCCTAGAGTTAGTTTCTGTACATATGAATAGAATATCAAGAATTATACACTGTATTTCACAATAAAATTGAATTTATGAAAATAAAGGGACTACTCACGTGAAAAAGTACATTCACTAGTAAAATTTGGAAAAGGTGTTATCACCTTGTGAAGGATGACAGGAGGGAACTGTTTGGTGCAGTGTGTTATACATATGGGTCTTCACTTGTCTTTCCTATCCCTTGCAGCTACAAAATGGTCATAGAGATCATGACTTTCCTGTTAGTACACACCAAAAAGGCAGGGCTGGTATTATAACAGGAACAAGTTTTCAAATCTTCAGCAAGCTGCTTCCCTATAACAAACTTACCAAGCCTCCATGCCATGTAACCAACAGCAAGAAGAAACCAACCTGCCATATACTTTCTTCAGAAAAGCTCTTAATTTTGGATGGGGGGAAGAGAAATCATAGCACTTAAGGGCACAGCTACAATGGCATTAATGGCCAGCCATGATCAGAAAATTAAAATACTAACATTTCAAATGCTACTAAGATTCAACAAGAACTGTGACTGCTTATAGACTGGCAATTTGTCTGTTTACTTAGTTGTCAAATGATAACATTAACATTCAGGTGCTAAGAATTGAAAATGTTTATAAACTAAAACAAACAGGAAGTATGTATTTGTGTCAGACAGACAGGGATGGGGGCAACACGATATGGCCTAAGTATTCTTTACTTTTTTTTAAGCTGCTGTGGATTTTTTTTTTTTTTTCTCTCTTTAATATGAAAGTGTAGATCTAGAGTTTTAAAGATGTACTGGAAGTGATTAGGGGAGTCTGACCTAAGTTGCTGATAAAAGTCCAGGGAGGAAGAAATCCACTGTTATGATTTAACAGTGCTGTTAAAATGGTGGCTTAGGTAGCTTGTGAGCTAAATACCACCACCACCAAAGCCTAAGCACCTAGACTTGCTACCTGCTTTCCAAAGCAAGTGACACTGTAATATGCATAAATGTAAGTCTGAAGTAGGAGTGCATGATGGACTTAACATAACCTGTTAAAAATTATTTTTGATATACTTGTTAGAGGCAAAATAAAGCAAGGCTCTATGCTAGAAAGTTATCAAAAGCAATTCAGAATCTGCCCCATAGGAGAAAAAAAATGACAAAAATATGGCTTTTTGGTACAGTTTGAAATATGCAATCAGTTTAAAAGATGCTGAGCACAAGATAAATGCAGAGTATGCAAGGTTCTATGAACCAAAAAGCCTAGTCACAGCATTATGACAGGTTTATGACATCTAACCATCACAGAAAGTGAAAATATAGGAGAGATGGCAGGTGGGAGGTAGTACTTACTTGATATTCAAGGAAAAATATTAATGGATGTGTATAAAATGTAACTATCTTTTAATGTGTCATGCTTAGGAATATTTGCATAATATTATCCTTTAAATTGCAGTGTGTACTTATTAATTTTAGTGTCACTCCCAGTAAGTCTGGCATCTGTACATTCAGTGGGACTGATCTAGCACGCTTGCATCTGCTAGAGACATTTGGAGTCTCAGTTGAAGAAGTGGCTCCAAAGACATGAAGAAACATCAGTTTGTGGAGAAAAACTGAAAGCCTCCAAACAAATCATGTCCTAGGAAACTGTGTCCTGCAATAAGAAGGAATGCTCCAAGGCACCCTCCAAACTCTTCCCACGTATACATTCCTTACAAGTTTTTCTTCTTCTGCATATTGCATGTTACATACATACGAGAAGTCCATACATACATACATACCAAGAATCTATGAACAACCAAAAGAACTCGGAAAGAAAGGTGTACAAAACAATTATAAAATAAACCTGAGGTTTTTTTTTTTTTTTTTTAAACAGAACAAAACAAAACTCAGCAATGAAGAACTATGAAGCAAAGCACATGCTCTGTTTTTGTCCTAAGTCCTTGGTATTATATACCTCATAGCATATTGCTTACTGCCTCCATTCTCTGATTTCCACTTCTCCCTAAGAATTACATCATTAGATAAACGTGAATTGTTGGCTGTAAGTATTTTTCTGTTTAAAAAAAAACCTTATGCTTCTTATTGAATAGAAATACACACACATACAAAAGAAAAAAAAAAAACACAACAAAACACAGAGCTGTATGTCTGGTCTCATCATCGATGTGAATAAACTCTTTTCTACTAGATGGGTATTTTGGAATTTAGCTTGATGTCCATTTGCAGTGCACAGCAGGAATTGTACCACATGTCCTGTGAGACCAGGCTGACAAATCTCAAGCCTAACAGCTGATCTCATTTACCAAAGAATCACAATGGGGAAAGAAAACCCAAACAGGATTCAGAATTTTGTAAGGCAACACAAACAAGCAATCCAGAAGTCAGAGAAGCTCCAATGTAATGTTTTTCATCTGCTCCATGAGACACCATTAAGTGTACAGGCAACGAAACCTTGCAATAGTTGAGGCTTCTCTTGTGTTGACTCTTAAAAGTGTGAAGAACACATTACAGTCACTGATTCTCAAGGAGACCAAGACATACCTATGAGTATGCGTTGAAGTACCATCATTTTCTAGCAGGCCCCTGCCACATTAGATCTTCAGAACAGATTTAGACCTGTAAATGTGCCATTTCCTAGCTTTCATATGTTTCACTTTGTAATGTAAGTAACTTCCTTTTAATGTAATTTTTTACAGTGCAGTGTCTATTCAAGAAGAATTAGATATGCTTGCTAGAGAGCTTTTTTGTTGTTTTAAAACCATCGTGAGTTAACAGGATGTAAAACTTTAGAATATATCATCTTCAGACAGAACTAGCACACAAAACTTGACAATTTCACTTTTTTTAATCTATGATAGATGCTAGTGTTTCCTGCAAAGCAGCTGTAAAAAAAGATGAAAAATATTTTAACTCATTTTTAGGAAACATTTCCTCCTCATCCTTCCTACGGACATTTTTTCCAATTATTTGCTTAGTTGCATTCCAGTGAATCAGAAATCAAAGTTGTCAATAGTGTGTATAAACATCCCAAGAGAGGGTTAGAAAAATGAAACTATTAAGGAATGACTAAGACAACTGTAGAACAGCTGTTCACTTTTGCTATATATTATGAAAATTAAACAAATATCTCTTCAGACATAAAAGATGCAGTAATAAAAATAACTTCCTTAAGATATTCAGTTCAAACTACAAAATACTGCTGCTGGTATATTCAGATGAATTTTCCCTTAAATGTTCCAGGAAAAACTACTTAAAACTAAGCCTTTGGACATATGACAGATTTTAAGATACTGTAAAACATGAAGCAAGTTAGTATCTCATCCAGTTATTCATTTTGAGAAAATGCCAAAGCCACAATAGTTACAGCTCCACTGTTCCAAGATGAGGCTTGTAGTTCACAACTCCTGTAATTTCTTACATACTACTGTCTGGAGGTGTTTGAGAAAGAAATACTTTACATACACTATCCTATTCTTACGCGCCTGACCAATTTTTAAAAGTAAATTTGGAGCTCTACAGAATTAAATTGGTGAAATGTTTCTTCTGAAATACTCACATGGTCTACTTCAGGTGAGTGAAAATTTACGGTTCGTTTGGCAATTTCCTCATGAAAACAACAGAATGTAGAATGATGAACAAAGGCACAATAAACAATCACCTGCAATTCTTGCTTTAAAATGGTGTAAATTTAGAATAATTAGGTATGAATCTATTTTTCAGGCTTCCTCCTCCCTACAGCAACAATCAGAAGAGTGCTGTAAAAATTATGAGATTTATGAGAGGAAGAAGACTGGTTCTTACTTTTGAGTCTTGCATATTGCTTTCATAAACACTTTTAAAATATCCAAGATTTTGAAGTTATAATCGGTCTTTGAAAATGTCATCTGTAACTACTAAGGCTACAAAATTAAAGAGAGCATGAAAGCAAGAGCTCTTTCATAATCACATCCAACAGCTGGAGCATTAACAAAATTATCAAACTTTGCAAGATGGATGGCAGGAGAAAAGAGTTGCCAAGTTTGCTGAGATCATGACCCTGCAAGTGGCCTCCTGTGCTTGTACGAAGATTGGTCAAAATCTGTCCTGTCTGGAAACAAGGGCTTTCTCTGTCTGGATGTAGCTCCAAGACTGGAGCCTCTATATGCTAGCAATTTAATATGTGAACTTTGTACATGAAGTATTAAAAATATTTTAATTGGTTAGTTAGCTTGAGACTATGATACAGTTAAACTTTCCTAGGTCTACAGACATAGCACAGAAGGAGACACTGTATATTCCACCGACACTAGAAATTATTGTTCAAGGCTTGTATTTCATTCAAAAAGGTCAAAAAAAAAACCACATTTTCCTATAAGGAAGAAAAAAAAAGAGAATGCTTGGTTACAGAGTTACTCAAAGGCAGACAAAGCTGGGGATCCTGACTTCGTGAATATACACAATGCTGGGATCACACTCCCAACCCGCTAATGAAGGCAGGATTTTTCTTCTCTAATCACCTCTCTCAACAACTGCAGTGTAAACTCCTTCAGTCTTCAGGGGCAGCTCCTGGCAATACTAAGGTGCGATTTGCATGGAAAAGTCTTGATCTGCCATTACTGAAGCTGTTGTAACTGTGTGGGAGCAGCAGCTGACCTAGAACACACAAAATGTGCAATCGAAGTGTGGGGGAATTCCTGATGATAACTTCCTGCTGGGAAAAGGTAGATACTATCACCCTGAAGAAAGCCAGTCTGGAGAAATAAAAACCTCAGAGAGTTTTGTCATCCAAGTCACCCACAGGATTTAGTGTAGATGACTAGTAGCTATTACTACATAAGAAGAGAAAATTAGAGTGAATTTAGGACTTGTTAATTAAAAACACCACAAATGAAGATCTACCGATGAAGTAAACAGAAGTTCAGGGGGCTTCTGTAACTGACATAAACTGAAGAGAAACACCCTTTCGGGTACTAAAATGCCACATTAATTACAGTGAGTTACACAAGCAATCTTTTTCTCATTACTTGTACTAAACTCCTCCATATTCTTGCACACCCGAACTGAAAAACAAACAGCCCTTCTAAAGAATGGCTTCATTTAAGGCCTCTCTCAAAATGTACACATTCATATACTTTTTCATTGATTAAAACAAAGGGACCACAAGAACAATTATTTGCTTCTGGGCATTATGAGTAATATCTCTGAATTAAATTATTTTCAATAGTGAAAAGTACTAGCACATGAATGAAATTGCCTCTTAAAAACCATACTGCCTTTTCAAGTACATTTTGCACTAGCCTGGAGATGTGCAGTTCTGAGTACAGAGGCATGAAAAAACCAATACTTAGCTGAGAATCTGCTTTTGTTTTTCTTCTGTCTGTTAAATATTCAAGTAGAAACAATTTCATCTGTATTGATTCTGTATGAAACTCAGCTCTGTGCACAGAAACAAGCACACAGTTTTATGACAGACAAGACTTCAAAATATCAGTAAAAACAGAAACTGCCATGCAGGATGGATGAAACCTAAGGCTATCTAGTCCGGTATTGTGTCTCAGAGAGGCAGGACCAGGTGTTTCAGAGGAGGTTTGGCTGAAACATAATAAGGAGACAGTCATTGGTTTATTTTATTCTGGCTCAAATATGTTTTGGTTTACAGTTTGTTTGTGAACAGATCTCTGTATTTGAAACTTGAGCAGTGAGTGATTAGTTGGATCACATGGTATTATTCAAGCATAACACTGGCAATCAGATTTCCTATGTGAAAACTGTGAATCCAATTTTCATTCTCAATGACTGTTCCTTATAATGGGCTTTGTGTCTGCCAGTAACTTGATGTGCTAGAATAGTCTTAAAATGCTAAAAATTCTGAATGTTTCAGAGAGGCTCTGTGTGACTACCAAAAACTTCTCAATGAATTTTTATGCCACAGTTATAAGAGCTCTCCTGGTATATGAAGATTTTTTTTTTCCAAAATACTTATTAAGAGCTTTTAATATTTCATATAGATCATGAAGATACAGGATGCTGCCAGCAGAAAAAAAAAAAAAAAAGTGCATGAAATGTAGATTGAAAATGAAGTGATCATTTTCATGTTGCATTTTTATATGTTCACATGGAAAATATCTGGTCCACAATCTGTGTACTGCAAAGAAATTGTATACTAATTGTACACCCATACTTTTAGCAGGCTTTCAGTGCCTCAGAGAATACCAATAGGCTTGCAATCTTCAAAATATAGCTTTTTGTGAGAGAGTTAGTTATTGTAAGAACAGTTTTTGACAGTATCTATGGAAAATTTCTTTATTGCACAGCATTGCACTAGCAATACAATGCTTCAGTTTCTTAAGGTGCCCTATACATACAATAGTGGCTAAAACATGAAAAAATCTGCCTGGCTTAATGGTCTGTATAAACTAGGTGTCAGTTTCACTAATGTCTACTTGACAGAGACAGTATTGGGTTTTCAGTCACTAGGCAATTGTTCACACTAACACAACAACAGAACAGGGGGTTGAACAAAAACATGAACAATCTTGAAGATACTTTGATTAACGTTTAAAGTGACAGAGAGATATTAAAGGTTCCAGATCAGAACCCATTTCATTACCGGTAGAAAAGATTAGCACTGAACTCCAAGATGAACCGCTCATCTTCAGCCATGTTTCGCCAAACCCTCTACCTCATCACAGACATATTCATAAGCTGTATCATCTAATTCATTTATAGAGATTTGTAGAATACGTACAAAGACAGATATTCTGTCCATGGAGCAGAAATATTTACTGTAGCTCTTTTTTTCTACTTTATGATGGCAACAATCATCATCACCGAAGACAAGCAATTAATAAAGCTAGTAAGGTCAGTAAAGAGTTTATAACTATGTAGCTCCTTTTGGGGTCTGATCTCTGTCTTTAGACTGTTGTTTTTAGCACCAATTTCTTAAAAATTGATTTCCTTGACTGGCAGATATATTTGATCTGGAAAATACAGCCTTGGATTAGGTGATCTTTGGAGGTGACGGCTGGCATAAGAAGGTTGGCAAGGTACAGAGAAGAAGTTAGAGAAAACAGTTTATGCACTAATAACGCAGTTTAGATGCTCCAGATGAACTTGACTTCATTACTTTAATAAAAGAACATGATTAGTTTTGTTAAAGACAGGCTTGAATAAATCTTACTGAAATATATTGATTTTCATTTCAGATAAAAATGATTAACGATACTTAGAGAAACAAAGATTTAAAGAATGAAATTAAATTTGTTATTTGAGCCATGATTTCTTTTCTCAGATTTTTCATATTGATGAGTAAATCAGTTATTATTCTAAATCAATCGAAGTATTACAATTTCATTATAATTTACATTTGAAAAGCAAGTGACATGACAAGCTTTTCAGAAGATGTCTATATGAGAAGAATAAGTACAGAGGTTGTCAATAGCCTTTTTTTTCTACGGCTGTTACAATTATATTATCAGATTTATTTATTGTCAATAATTGTGTCTTACATTTTGAACAAAATATAAAAATATTTTCAAGCATGAGTAAGGAAACTCGGAAGAATGACTAACGTGGACATGTGGAAGATCCAGAAGAAGAGGGTCTAGATGTGAAAAATGAAAGATGCAAATATAACTCCTTGATCATTTGTCCCATGTTACCCATCTTTTAATATGAAATGCCTAGGAGAAGCCCTTAAGATTAACATTTGAAATCACTAGGTGGTTTTAATCCAAGATTTCACTTCCTGATTGCAAGACTGATTGCAGACCGATCTGCAAAAAACATAAAAATAAAAATAAAAAAATCCATGAATATCCAACTAGAGGAATTCAGAAGACACCACTACCTGAGGTCTGTATCTAGTTTTTAAATGATGTGAAGGTATAGTGGGTTTAAAGTGAATTTTCAGGAAAAGATTTAAAGGGAAGAGATCTCTCCTTGGTGAATTGAGCTCAAGGAAGCTTTCTAGGTCTTGCTGGCACCACAGAAAAACCCTATGATAAGAAGATAGAATTATAAGATTATGAGACCACCTCTCATCTTAAATAAAGATGAGGTTAACAGTACAAATAAAGTGTTAGAGCTATAGAACATTACGACGTGAAACAAGTGAATGGATTTGATATGAACCCAAAGTACAGTTTTTTTATTTATTTTTTGCCCATATTTAGTTATTTTAACCATAGCTAAGATGAGTCTATGGAAAACCACCAGAACTGTAAAACTAATGGAAACGATCTCTGTAAACAAAACAGTCCACATGAAATAGTATCGCTAATTCACTTTGTCCAGTCTATTCTCTCCCAAAAAGGTATTGATCACTCAAGAAGAAATATCAAAAAATGATGGAATTTGGTATACGTAACGTTAAAGCTAAACCATGTTAAAGCTCCACGCAAATAAGCCCAACTCCATCATCAACACTGATAACAATAAAAGAGCCAAAAAAGTGTTTTCTGCCAACTACAGCGTACAACAACAGACAATCAAACCACAATTCCATAGGTAAAAGATACACCTCAGTGTACCAATCTATAGACGGTAATATATAGACAGCAATATTTTAAGTTGGTTCTTTGACTTGGCTTTTCAGTACCCAGTGTTGTTGTTTTGTATGGCCTTTTTTTTTTTTTTTTTTTTTTTTACTGCAAAACTGATCATTAGAAGCAACTTCGTTCATTTCAAGGTTGCATTTTATTAACTTCTGCTCTACAGAAATGGCATTCATAAATTTCCAAAGTCACTTCCACTTTCCTCCAGCCACTCTACTGTTGATGTTCCATTCCTGCCTGTGTTGTTAAAATATTATCTCTGGAGTTCTCAACAGACAATCCTGTCTGCAATGCTGGTACCCAGCCAGGCAGAGAGAGACTGATAACACCCAGCAAAAAAAAAAAAAAAAAATCCATTTGTAAATTGTAAATATCAACAGAAAGTGTGAGGAAACTAAGATGACAAGTAAAAAGAAGAATAGAGAGAAAGAATAAAATTAAGCATATCTGGAAAATAAACTGAGTTTCCAACTGAAATTTAAAGAATTTGGGAGATTTCAACTTTTTTTTTTTTTAATTGGAAACTGACAACAGCATTTTCAACCTTTTTTATAATAGATTTTGCAGATTTTGTCCAACAAAACAACACCAGTCTCTCAGAATTAATTGCCTACTGTCTGGAACACATATTTACAAAAAACCTCTATGAGTACGTATATTTGCTTACCTGGTCAGTAAAAGAAAAATTCACAGGCTTGAGGAGAATGTATTGTAAAAGAAATCTGTTAAAGGAAAACAAACAAACAAAAAGACATTTTATTACGATTTCTTTGTTTCATATTTTTGATGATAAATTAGTAATAGTGTGGTTACTATCATATGCAAATTACAGGCAACAAAATCAAAGTAAACAAAAAGCTTCTTAAAATCTATTAAGTCGGTGTTTTCCCAAAAGAGTCCTGACTGTAGATCAGGATTACATTTATAAGCAATAGTACTAAAAGCCATAGACTATATTGTTCGCTATACTGTGCTATTCAGAACGGATTGAATATATCTGTAATGTAAAGTTTGTAATAATTTTTGTGTCTTTTTATTCAAATAGCTATATGCATATCTCTCATTACTTGTTTAGAAGCATACGCAGATTTATAGTATGTCCCTGTGGTAGAAAAAAGCACGCACTTCTCATTAAATGTTCTTCAGGGTGCTTGAATACATGCAGTTCATTTGCTTTCTATAAAATTTCATATAAACGTAGTATGAAAAGAACATTATTAAGACTGGAATGTGATTCATATAAATTTTAGAAAATGCCAAATGTTTGGCTGCCAGTGCAATTTTTATTTCTTCAATGAGTATTGTATGGCACAGCTGCTAATTGCTTAGCCATACAGCATTCGTCCATGAGAACTCCTCTTCATTTGTTGTACAAACAGACATGCAAAACATTCAAGCACTGATAGTTTGTATTAATTTCATTGCTTAATTTGTGGATTGGAGAGACATTCAGAGAGTAGTATTGAAATCCTGATTTTAAAACTGCATTACGCTGCTATGCTACCTACACTCCAATTATGACCGTTTTGACTGTAGCACAAACATCATGCAACTCAAATTCAGCAAATTCCTTTGGAGGAATAGCGCTGTCCCCATTTTACAGATGAGTTACTTGGTGCTAAGGGATCAAGCTGAAAAGTGAATACGTAATTTGGGTCACATGGGCCTAGTTTTTCATAGGACTGAGCATTACACAGCACTTTATATATTCAAGGCACCACTCACAACAGTTTCAATTGGACATATAAATACCAAGCACTTTTGCAAATTAGATGCCAAACTGAAATTACAAAAATGAGGAACATGCAATTGCTGACCAACTCTAAAAACTACGCAGTGCCCCTCACACCTCAATATGTGAACTCTGTGATAAATCTGAGGACTGTATTTTATTCTGCAGAGCTTTAATCAACTTTGTCATGAGACTCCTTTTTCTTGTCCTGAGACATTCTCAGTCACTGCATAGTTTCCACTTTTTCTTTCTGAACAAGACTGTCGCTTATTACAAAATTCAATTTATGCTCAGAGCTGGCCCATCTGTTCACTGCCTAGATTGAAGGCTGTATGAAAAAGAAGTGTGTTACCAAATAAGAAAGAATTCCCACATTGCGTTTGCAGAGGAGGGTCACGTCAAGGTGCACAAGCCAACCTAGTATTGCTTGACTTTACCACTTCACCACTTCAATAATGTTGTAAGACCGCTTTCCTTGAAAAGTAAATCAGTTTGGAGTGTTGGGAATGCAATAAGTTTTCAGAAATTCCGTTATGAGGCATGTTAGCTGCCAACCACAACCAGCTCCAGTGCTGGAATGCACAGATCTTCCTCCTTGAGGTCAGGGAATAACTGAGAGCATACAATCCCCTTTGCAAACCAACACAGCAGAAGGGTTGCCTGGCAGTGTTTCACAAAATACCTACTTAATTTCCTTGCTGACCACAAGGAAACTGTATCACCAGAGAAACAGTTTCACTTTTGGACACGAAATGAAGAGTCTCACTCTTCCCACTCTTATAATGGGAAGTGCCATAAGATGTCAATGAAAGACTCTTGAAAAAGACCACTGTAACACAGAGGACAGTTCTATCACCTCTCTCTGCCTTTCACCTGAGACTGCAGTTTCCGGTGTACTGAAGATCAATCATCATATGAGTACCTGCCTTGCATTTTTGACTAAAAGGAAGTCAGTGACCATGATGCAGAGAATTCAGGAATGTACAAGCAACCAGCTGTGAGGAAGGGTATAAACAAACTGCAAACCCTGTCAGATCAGTAACACTATCAGCAAAACCTAGAATTTATGCTGCTAATAAAATATAGTTTCTTCTTGGCTACATTAGCAACCTCCAATGCAGCAAGATTAGTTTATCTTAATATAAAAGCTGGGATTTGGGTCAAGCAACCTTGAGCTGAAAGGGTCATATCCTCACCATATCCTTCGCCACCTGCCTGTCTCTGGTGTTAGGGGACTTCTGTCTCATTTTAGAAAGAATTACCATGGCACTTATCTTCTGTGTTCCTAGTCCAGCTACAGTCCTGCTGCTGGGTTTGCACCACTGGACTCATCCATCTTTTTAAGTCAACATAGGTAAAAAAAAAAAAAAAAAAAAGTTTCTCTGCTCATAGCTAATGGCAGGAAAGTTTTCAGCAGTTTAACAGCAGGAGAGCTTGAACAAATGCAAAAAAATGAAAAGATGACTGATGATTGGATAAACGCAACAGTGGCCACTTTGCTGTATTAAGATTTGCTGCATATAGTCTTTTATTCTGAGGTTCTACACAGAGAAGAATTGGAATGAATTCTTCACTAGAAAAAACAAAACAAAACAAAACAAAAAACAAGCTATGCTGCTATGTGATCAGTTGGAATAGTGATCCAAACGTTTCTGTAAAAGTGAGAAATTCAATAAAATACCTGTCTCCGTATGTTTAACTTAAGCCCTGACTGCCTGAGAAAGGCTATTATTTTCTGCACGTAATACCAACATTCTTGCTGCTGAATCTATCTTTTCTAGACAGTATTGTAAGAGAAGCTTTGCATTTGAGCTCCAGCTACAACAGTTATATCCCACCACACGTAATCACTCGTGGTTACACAGCAGAACCAGGGAAATCAGGGATGGTCCTAACAATTACCTTTGTTTAGCATCGGAGAGCAAACTGTCTTTCACTGTTAGACTTTTGGTCAGCCGTTCCGTAACAACATGATACGCATGAAAACTAGCAAGAGTAAGTGGATTAATAATAGACCGGATACAATTTGCTTATCTTGGCCAGATCTCAGAACTGTGACGGACACCCATCCCTGCTGATGCAGGCACTGCTGCCAGCACTCATGTACTAGCCAAAAGCCCCAAACACATGACTCTGTGCTGAGGGAAAAAAAAGGCACCTTTTTTGCATCAGCAGCTCCACTTCCTCCATGTACTATGTCACAGCCTCTTCCAGAACACAGATTATTGCTCACCCCTTCTTACCCATTTTCTCTGTATTGCTAAAAAAAAAAAAAACAAAAAACAAAAAACAAAAAACAACTTGTATTCTTTACTTGCTAGTCAGTCATAAACAAAGAGTTATCCCAACTCTTGCTGGAGGAACAGGCATCATGATGAGTCTGATGGGGGAAGATAAGCTATTTTTTTTACTCACGATAAAGTTTGAGTAGAAAATGAAGCAAGTTTGCCTACCAGTTGGCAGAGTCTGCAGAAACAATAACCAACTTTTTTTTTTCAAACTGAGCACATACAATAAGATATAAAGAGCACAATGTACTGAGACAATAATCATAGAACGTTATAGATACATACAATTTTTAGTAACTTTACTAAGAACAGCCTTGTTATGCTCTTTATACTTTAAACATTTAATAGTAATCCTTTTTTATGCATATTCATTTAAAGTCACTTATAAACAGATTTGCAAAAGTATTGATTTCAATAGGAGTTAAGGGCTAAATATCTTTGTATGGAGCCACAGCCTTCATCCTATTAAATCTCTACATTTATTGTCTGCACACAAATCATTATAAAGCAGGCATTATTCAAGGAAGAACTCAATAGCAGGAGAAAAGCCCAATTAACTAGGAATTCAATGTAATTATGGAAGTTCAGAACTTGCCTGGGGATGTGTTTGTCTGCAAATCATTGGGGAAGGATGAAAAGGAAATAGTTTGCTTCATCCCCCCTTCCAAAATATTATTTTCACTTCAGCTCTACATTATTAATTTTTAAAACCTGAAGTACTCCAGCAAAGTCACAGGTTAGGAAAAAAAGAAGCTATTAACTGGGTTTTGGGGAGTTCTTTTTTGAAACACTATCAACAGTACTAGAGTTAGTCATATCAATAGCTAAAAGCAACAGACTGGAGTTCTTGTCTATAGCTCTTGGTTGTTTGTAGATAATTAAACTGGCTTTTCTCACCCTTGTCTTTTAGAAGTTAAAGTCAGGTCAGCAGAAACAATATAGGAATGTACGTTTTAAAGCTTAAATTTCATCCTTCCACTTTTACACCCATTTATATGGAAAAGGAAAAGAAAAAAGAACTGAGGGCCAAAAGAAATGGACACTGTCTAATTAAAAGTAAGAAATTTTTATAAGTACTGAAAAGTGTTTAATTGTCATAGGCTCAGGTATTTCCATAAAAAATAGCACTGTAAATCTTCCAAGTAAGAATATAAAGTCAACAGAGAAAAGAAGTCTATGAGTCTATATGTTTGCCTTGGGGGCACTGAAATTGCTGGGGAGATGGGGGGAATCACAGCTGAATAGCCTCCTAAAAGCTGCAAGGCATTTCAGGACAGCATATATTTCATTGCACAGTGTTGTATGTCCTTCTTTAAGTACAAAACTGTGGTGGGCTCCAAACAGCTTGTTACACCAGCAAAAATACTTGGCTGGTTAAAATCACAACAATTAATGTGTCCACTGAATTTAAGACCTGCAAACTCCTGCCTACTATCATGCAAATGTTTTTACCCTGTCTCAGCTAAGTTCTGAGACGTTTATTTTCTTAATTTTCATCCCCACCACCTTCCTAGAAAGCCATCAGATGAGCCAAACAAGGGGTCCCAGGTTGACCTGGACACCCATAGGACACTGATGGCTCTACTCGGCATGCAGTGACGCCAGGCAGAGACTCTGGTTTCTCCACTTCAGACCTCCTTGGAAGAATGGCTGTCCATACAGACCCCGCAAAGACTGAGGGACCAAATCCTTGGTTTGCTATGCTCCTTTGGCCAGCTGCTCTAATTTATGCCCATAAGAAAGCAGAGGATGCTTAGTCCTTGCAGTGCCCAAAGCAGCACTGGAGCTGAACACCACCAATCATGTGAAGAGACTGCAGCTTGGTGGCTGTGTGGATAGCCCTCTTTGTGGCAGCACCTGGGTGCCTAGGAGAAACCACTGAGTCTGATCTAAATGGATTCACTTCAGTCAGTGGGCAAAGCTCTGTTACACTATGTAAACTGTTTATCATAGGACCTAATGCAGCAAGCGTGCAAAAGCTTGAACTGTTTCAGCAGGATGCACTCCTACCTTTAAAACTGAACAGACAACATGTTTGTTCAAGACAGGTTCTACTCCTATTATGCAGCTAAAACAAGATTAAAGTTATAGTACATGGCACAGAAATCTCCAGCATAAAGCAGTCTTAAGAAAAGAAAAGAAAAGAAAAGAAAAGAAAAGAAAAGAAAAGAAAAGAAAAGAAAAGAAAAGAAAAGAAAAGAAAAGAAAAGAAAAGAAAAGAAAAGAAAAGAAAAGAAAAGAAAAGAAAAGAAAAGAAAAGAAAAGAAAAGAAAAGAAAAGAAAAGAAAAAAAGAAAAGAAAAGAAAAGAAAAGAAAAGAAAAGAAAAGAAGTGTTAATTCAAGTAAAATTATTTGCGTTTTCCAAAAAGAAAATTATATGTTTCAAGAGCAAAAGACTGCTTCTATTAAAGTAATAACTGCATGCATAAATAGCCAACACAAACCTCTTGGTTCTACTGAGCATGTTGGAATTCTTTGAACTTTAGTGTTTAAAAAATATCCTTTTTTTGGTAATGAATATCACCTACTGAACAGGGTTAACCTGTAAAGATTGAGAAGTCGTATTTGATGCCAAAAAAGTTAAGAAATTATCTACCAGTACCTCATATACCACTAAAACTGAACTGGAGATCTTTACAGGGAAAAAGCTGCTCTTAGTATTTTCTTCATTTAGATTACGCATGTAAGTACAACTAGAAGCAAACTCTCCTATGGTTTTGTGTGGACAAACATGAGCTATTTAGAAGCTTTATTAAACAAACTGAGCTTCTTCAAGGTTCTTGTAAATGCTTACTGATTTGGGGGAGAGAATTTCATACTTTTCAGTGAGATCTATTCTACTTTCTAAGGCTTCAAGTTCACCTCAGTGGTCAAATTAGGGGTGAAATTAGACTCAAGTGCTGTACTACACTTTGAGTTCCCTGTCTATGAGTGAATTTGGATCTGCTAAATTCAGATTCCTACAACATATAAGCAATGCCCAATTTATCAAAGCAAATCTTACAAAAATATTTTCATTTTGTTGGTGGTAGTTTCACTTACTGCTAAAAAAAAAAAAAGGACAAGGTCTTTTAAGTGAAAGTATTTTTTCTCCTCAAGTACTAAAACAATACTAATTTTTATATACTTACTATGGGTTGCATTGCACTGTAAGACCATTACAGTGGAAAAACAGAGAAGAAAAAACACCACTGCATCTGAAGGAGAATCGTAAGACACATCCAAAACTTCCTCAAAGCTTCTGGTAAGCAGTGACAGCTACTTCGTGGGGCACCTGGAGCAGATCTACAGCCCAGTGACCCTCCCAGGTGTGCCCACAGAGATCTTTCATTTCCCTTCAGCAGGCAAGCAGAAGATTTCTGTGTTCTTATTGCTCCCTGCAGCTTTGCTGCCAGGGTCAAAAGTGTCTCCCCGTGGAGATGACGCCCACATCCAAAGGCTCACAATAGGCAAAGAGATCCTATAACCCTCCTCCAGACCCACACTGAGGGACAAGAACAACACAGTGCTTTAACTTCTGTTTTGCTGTGGTTGAGAACGTTCGTAAAAAAAACTTACCATGACTCTCAGTCCATTAATGAGCTGTGTTATATCCCAGAGCATCCAAGCTCAGTGATATGCTACACCTACAATCCATGCAGCATAAAGCAAAATGTACTCTTGAATACAGAATACTACACAGGAGTAACAGCTCACAGACTGATCTTAGATACCTCTCCATAGGCACAGAGCAATTCCATTAAATCATAGAACAAAAAAAAAAAAAAAAAGAAACCATCCTGCTCAACCCTAGCTCATTACATTACCATTTCTTTTTGATTAAAAAAAATAAAATTAAAAAAAAATAAAAATAACAGTAAGCATATACTAATTATTTATCTAGTATAATAACTTGTGTAAGATTTTTGGCATTATTTCAGTTAAGCTTTGTAATTTGTCTTCTAACATTTTTTAATATACCACATGAACAGAAAACTGCATTTCAAAGAATGGCAAAGCCACAAGTTACATAATAATGGGTGGAAAGCGGAATCTGTTTTAGCTCATAACAGGTATAATTAACACAAAAGGAATTAATCACGTTATATTTCAGTGCATCCTTAAAGTATTCCATATGTTTCATGCTTTCAGTACTTCACTTGTATTTACTTAAATTCTTATTAAATAAGGCTTGTACAGGAAGAGTACATAGACCTGACAGCTAAACACCAAATTGCTCTTTTATTTTTTTTCCTAGTGTGACTAAACTGGAGAAAATTATATTCTGTTTACTGCTCACCCCCAAACAAAAACCTCAGCTAACAATGCTCTCCAAATATAGTACTATACAGGAGGTGAGATGAGATGAGATGGGATGAGATGAGATGAGATATGTTCTATTTTTTCCTACGAAACTGCAAGGCCTTATCAAAGTAAAGAAAATAAAAACACAAAACAAAGCAAAAACTCTACTCCTTAAAATTCTCAGATACAGTTTTCTGTGACTACTTAAACTGCCAAATCCAGTCTGAAATTCTCTGTGCTTATACTT
Source organism: Anser anser (assembly GCF_964211835.1). Lineage (NCBI taxonomy): Eukaryota > Metazoa > Chordata > Aves > Anseriformes > Anatidae > Anser > Anser anser. Next base: position 106,180,951 of record NC_139720.1, on the reverse strand, counting down.
GTTCCCAAATATTATTCTCTATCTTAAGATTTTGGTATCTGTTCCTAGATAAATTCCCTTCCCAGTCCGTCCCTCCCGGTACAGCTTCAGTATTCCCACTGCTTTCCCTTCTGTTGACTAAATCATCCCTTCTGTTGACTCGTCACCCCCTAAATCGTTTTTGATATAAGTAACATCTCCCACCCATAACTATTTTTACATCAGGAACCTGTTGCCTACGAGGCCAAGCACTTACCTACAATGCACTTTTCACTATCACGACTAAGGAAAAGGCTGTGGTTTCAGTGCCCATGTGAGTGCCTGGCTCACTGTATGCAGCCAGCCTGAGGTCTCCTCCTGGGGCCTGACACAGACAACTGAAGCTAGTGGAATTTACAGCTTCACCATGACCTCTGCCTTTAACCTTGAAAATGCTATGTTATCTCTATGGCACCCTTCTTTTCTCCAGTAACACAGACAGATTCACTTCAGAGGTTTTTCAGCTGGAGTATTTCAATTATTATTATTCCTCAGACTATTCTAATGCAGTAATCTTCCCACACAAAATGTTTTTCTTAGCTGCAAACTATAAATCTCCTGATTTTTGATCCTTCTGTGATCTCCTCCCTGTCTGCACAACTTCATCCACAACACTAGTCTTTCACTAGTCAAACGCAATAAATTGACATTCCTATACCAGTAGCAGCTACTGTTACTCTCTCCCACTTCTCCAGCATATTCTCCCTCTCCTGTTCCAGCTCCCCAGTTATGTCTGGAGCTATAATCTAGCACAGAAAAATCCTTGTGTTGTTATTGCCACATTGTCATTCTTCTTCCACTTTTTTGTTCCTGTCCTTGTATGTCTGACCTCCACAAGGATGTCTCATTTCTAGAGCTTGCTTGTCTTGCTCTTCCACTGCCTCCTTTCTCAGAAGAGAATATGATATAGCAGCTTTCTCTCATTCCCCATCATTCTCTCATTCCCCATCATCTTCTCAGACCAAGCTTTTTTGATTATATTCTACTATTCTACTTAGGTCATGTCCAGCCACAGCACAGCACAAAGAAGTGTCTTCCTCAAAGAAGCCTCTTTTTTTTTTTTTTTTTTCTTCCCTGACAAAAGTGGATCTCGGAACAGTGCTGATCTTTTGGTCCTTTTAGGTGTGTTGTTAGTTCCACTGTCTTCCAAGCTAAGTGGAGTAAGTAATTGAGAAAGCCCCTGGTGCATGGAGACAGCCTATATACATTCCAGCATAAATGATGCTTCAAGGTACTTAGACTATCTTCATTACTGAATAATCCAAGCACTTAACAAGCATTAGGCATTCATCCTCACAACAGCCCTGTAAGAGGTCCCTATTTTTACCTGATGGGGAACTGAGGCATAGGAAAACTACTTACACTACTTAACCATGGGATATCTCTGCTCAGGAACCAAACCTAAATCTCTGATAACCTTGACTAGGATGTTAACCCACAGACTATTCCTCCAACTTCCTAAATGATAAATGTTCAGCAAACCTCATGAAGTGTTTTTTTTCCCCACTGTTGCCCTTGGAGTGATCTATGTATGTGTAGATGAGCTATGCTGGCTGGCTTCAAGGCAAAGAAATGGGGTGTGTTTTTTCCCCCACAGACACCCTTAGCCTGAAACTGTTAAACCATTTGTATGTTGCTGTGTGAAGCATTTCTAATTTTAGTCTTTGATATAATGATAATTGATGTCCCTATAGCTATTACCAGATGCAGTTAAAATAGGGGTGGGGTGGGGAGAATGTGTTACTCGTGGCTTCTGCACTGAATTCCAAAGCAACCACAAAATCTATGTTATTTTCAATACTATCCTGTTCCTCTAATTCTGAATATCTTTTGTACTGTGGTTTATTTTTATGTGAAAAAGTATTATTCATCTTCTGTCATCTATCTTTACATTTGCTTATTAAACTATTTGCATTCTACTTATCTCTCTGAACTCAGATTATTGTGTGGAAAGGTAGTAGTTGTTGGGCTGTCTACTATGGATCCAAAGAGAATCACAAAGAGCATTTATAAAAACAAAAACAAACAAAAAAAAACATACGTGTGGGTTATGTTAGCAGAATTCTTTATATCAATGCTACCAAATGAATTACAGATCCTGCAGTGGACTTGAGCCAAAATGAACTCATGGTAAACCAACACTTTAGAGTATCTAGAAATGTTTGTTCCTCTTCAGAAGCCTTCCTCTAGCATGTTCCATCAGACCTTCCCATCTTGTCTCTTCAGACTGGTGCCTGATGTAATCATTCCACCCTGCTGCAGCAATCACTGTGCACAACAGCATGAGCTACACCCCTGTATCTAACTTGTAATTTGAGTCAATTGGTCAAGTAGGTTACACAAAGGCTGTGGTGGAGATTTAATTTTTGCTCATGCACAAAACACTTTTGGAGTTTGTTACCTATTTTGAAGAGACAGACCCACTGTATCGTGAAGAAACATTGTCTACACAGAGATATCACCCAGAGGCAGCCCCTATGACTTTGCCAGTACAAATACAAATAACTTTGCCAGAGACAAAGTTATTACAAATTATTATCTGTATCAGAAAAGTAGGTCTGCTGAAGTGGGGGGCAGGGATGGGGGAGAGAAGAGGAAAAGGCGACAAAGATTGAACACCACATCTAATATAGAAAAAAATCATAAATAAAATTGATTTCCAGTAGACAAGTAGAACTTTGGGATCTAAAATATTTTTGTGCCTCATTTAAAATAAATAAATAAATAAATACAATTTTCTAGGACTAAAGCCATACAACCTCCAGATCCATGTTTCTGTTTATTATAAATCAAACAAAACAAATATTCTCTCTAAATAGCAGGAGGTTTATTAAGCAGGCTATCTGCTTCAAACTGGGTACTGTCCACACACCATGAATTGATCAAGTCAACCTGAGCCAAGTCTACTGTCTATATTCTTTACACTAAGTTTCTCAAGGGAAGACAAAAAGAACACCTGATGATGTGAAGTCCATTTAAACAACTTAGACTGTACCTATACTACCTGTTTAATCATGTCCCTATGGCAAAGTACAGATTTGCACAGGTGGAAATCTGAAGTTCTGTTATCTTTTTTTCCTTTACCATTTATAAACTACTAAAACAAAATCAAGAATGCCAAAAAAGCAGATGAAATTTAAGTCACGGTAATGGGAAGAATTGGCCAATTGTGTTCCTAACTCATTTAATGCATCATGAAACTGTGTATTAATAGCTAAATGTCTTGGTAATGATCAAGTAAAAGTAAGTTTTGAGATCAATTAACTTCTGCACATCTTTTAACAATGAATATTCTATACAAGAAGGTATAGGAGCACTACTGCTACACTACTGAGGACATCCTGTAATGTTACAACAATACAGGCAAGTTAATTCTACCAATATATATTATCACTTGTTTCCATGCACAGATTAGAGCCACAAAGTCCAATTATGTGTAAGAGTATGTCTAAATGAAATTACCCAAACTTGTGGACCTGTCCCAAGCTGGAACACTTAAACTGGGTCAGACTAAATTAAAGACAAAACAAACAAACAAACAAACAAACAAAAAAAAACGACATTAAAAACAAGCCACTATGTGCCATGAAGTCTTAAACCATATCTTAAACCACACCATATCTTAAACCACCACATCATAAACCACATCTTAAACCACAGCAAGCCCATGAATTAGCTTATGGCATTTGCAAGTACCAACACATTAACATATAGCTTGACGTATCTTACAGATGGCAGTATTTTGCCACATCAGGGAGAAGATCTTGGCTGGTAAGCACAGAAAACAATAAACACTGGAGATTTTAGAACTGGATTTTTCAGAAACTGGCCTCCATATTTGTGACATCTGAAGCTAGGCTGGAAATAAAGCCTTTAATTTCTTCTGTAGTCATTGCCAAGAATGCAAGGAAACCTTGACAGGTGGAGGAGGAGATGAATGATGCAGACTGTGGGGGTTGTGGAAGGTAAGGATTCACAGCATCAGGATGCTGTGGTGTCCTCCCACAGCAGTGGAGAAAAAAAACTTATGGTGGATTGCTTTCTGCAAAGTCAAAAGCTCAGACTACCAACAGAAAAGCTTAAATACAAAAAAAAAAAAAAAAAAAAGACCATTACCCAATGTATTTGTGGAGACTGAAGCTCTAGGGTATACTCAATGTTGTTGTATCTACAAAGACATTCTAGCATTAGAGCTTACTTCTTTTTGAATTAGCATTAGCATTCTCAGACTCGATTATTTACAAAACTGCTTCAATATAGCCAAGGAAAAGAAGAGAAAACTCAGAGCTAGGACCAAAAGACTGATCTAAGAGAAACCTTGTGTTGCCTCCAGCATGGCCCAAGTGTCACTCTGGACTGCAAAAAAGAACCATCTTCTGCACACCCTACCCTACTCCACTGGGGCTGTGGGGCTGCAGGGTCAAGGCCCAGGGCCACTAGGGCAGTGCAGTGCCTTCCTCCTCAACCAGCCTCATCCTGCAGCTCCAGCGAAGCAACCTGGGCTGGGCTGGGGATAGTGACCAGGGTTGGCCACAGCCCGGCCATCCCCAAGCACTGCTGCAGGCCCCAGGCCCAGCCGGGACGGGGCAGGACAGGACAGGGTTGGTGTTAAGGTGGTGCCCAAATCATCGGGGCTGGGCAGAAGCAGGGCTGTGGAGCAGCAGGGCCAGAGAAAATTCAGTTTCAGAGAAGAGGGTGGGCTCCACCGAGGTTTCACACAGCTCTCTTCAAGACTGGACACTTGTGCCCCAACCCAAGACAGCTACGCATCAGTGGGAGGCAGGGAATGGATTTTCTTGGGGCCCTGGCATGTATGATTTACCTGTGCACCACATACTACTACTCTTCTGAGCATGCCAGGTCCAAATAAATGCAATGTTGGGTTCATTGCCCTGGCCCCCTGGCCAGACTTGCCAAGTCCATGAGGGACGGTGCTGGTTTACTCTCCTCTTCCCGCAGGAGGATGTACAGATGATAAATTCCCACTCCTCCTGGAAAAGAGGAGTCAGAAGGGATGGTGAGTCAGCACTGACTCCCCACAGTGCCCTGCCAGCAGCACGGTTATGCCTCATTCTTCTCACAGGAGAACCAATAAAATCCCACATAATGCCTAAGAGATTTCCACTTCACAGTCCCGTACTAAAAGCAACGTGTACCACATGTAAGTCAGAGGGCAACTGTGCACAGACCATTTTACAGTTTGATATCCAGTTCTCCTAGCAGACATATGAACCAGGCCTCCAGCCTTCTCTTGTCTTCATAGCAGGGCTCCTCAATTTACTGACTGAAAACTGATGGTAGTTTGTAAAGTATTACAACATAATCTGCAAAAATAGTGTAGAATTTAAAATCTGAGGAGGACAATACACACACATCCCTGCACATGCAAGGCAATGCACAAACAAGCAGGGGAAAACAAACAAAAAACAAAACCCAACAACTTACAAGCAACTTACAAAACAACATCCAAAGTATTCCTTCAGTTTTGTATATTGATGAATGAAAACCGCTGCATTAACATTGAAGAGGAATATCTTTGGTTGTTTGTGTTCCTCCAAAGGTTTGGTAGTTCTTTGATTAAGTAAGATTGGGAATCACTACTATAAAGTACCCATCATTGTAGCAACTGAGCTCCTCCTGAGTAAATTAAATCTGCACTGTACAACACATACTCAGTTGAAGGGATCTATTTGCTCTTCAACCCATTCTTCAAAGCTTTAAAAGAAATTTGTTGAGAGACAGAAAGAATATTTTATAACAATCATCCTGCTGCCGGTAGTGGAAATAATTTATCGAGAAGTGGCCGTGGAAGATGTGTTGAGAGTTAGTCTTTCATATGAGACACTCATTTACTGAGGATACTAGTTTAGAAAGCCAGGCTGTCATTTTGCAGCGTTTTTTTCACATTTTCTTGACCACGTTATGTTTAAATAAAGACAGCCAAATGATGTCCTCAGCTCCCAGATTTTTATTCTTTATTTTACATTTGTATCTTCTTATTCAGTTTCCTGGCCTCTGAAATAATAAGCATTACTGTTTGCATGAGCAAGCTAGTCTGCTACCACACGTAAGTGAGCTAGTCCCACTTTCTTTGTGACATTTCCCCCGGTGAAGGAAGAAAGCTCAACCTTATACAAAAGTAATAAAACATTTGTTAAAAACAAATAAATAAATAAGAATTGTATCCTGAATTTTTCCTCCTCTAAAGCTCTTCCCAAGTTCCATTAGACATACCTTCAGCTTCCAATTAGGTAATTCTTCCAAGAAAACCCTGCACAAAACCTGCAATGAGGCAAATGAATGGACTAACCATGACCAGGGGTGCTACACATCACTTGGTACACTATACAGGTAAAAAAGTGAAAAGCAGCTACTAATTTTTTGCAATACAACCTCAAAGTCTACCTTAAAAAGCTGCCCAAAACTCATCAGAGATGGCTAAAATTTCAATATGTTTTCCGATCAGTTGCTCAATACCTTTTTCCTTAATCTGCACTAGATGAAAGCTTTATAAAAAATGAGCAAGCATGACTCATTTTTATGACCAATGCACCATTCGCAAAATGCTTTCCAACCAGATTGCAGTTCAAATAAGACATGTGTATTGTTGCAAAACAAAATATGCTGGCTGAACAGAATGTATTCATCTATATTAGTTTTTCTTTCTAAATCCAGCACACTGGGAGCTAAATTAATCTGCTGAGTGCTAAATTCATCTACTGAGAGCTACTGTAGATCCAGGGAAATGTTTTGAGTGCTGTAGCAAACAAGTCTCACTCACTCAGGAGCCCTCTGTGGGCTGTTGGTGTTTTAACCATTTTGTCTGCTTTCAAGCAAGCAAGCAAGCAGCTGATAAATGAGGAAAGCGCTCATTGATTTGCAGTGGCAGCACTACAGCCAATCACCCCTAGAATGAGGCACAACCATGAATCTCTCCAAGTATGCATATTTATATGCAGCTGTCATACCTCTAGGTCTCCAGTGAATACAAAGTGCTTGTGTGGCCACCAAGGCACACAATGCTATCCTGCAGCTTGTTCTGACTTAACTACAATAGAGGAAGATGTAATATATAGAAACAGATTTCATTTTCCCTAGCTAAGCTACCTCAGGAACGTATATGTCTAATATAAGTAGACTATACTCCCATAAATTCTTAATCCGGAGGTATTTTCAAAGGACTAAATCATTTAAAGGCAGCAAACATCTCAAAAATATATATTTCCAGTAGGGTAGGCTTAGCCACAACAATATAGTAACATGGACAAGATGTTTTGCCAGTAGCATGAAAAAGCCCCATGGTATGGAGGGAAGGGAAGGGAAAGGAAGCAAGAGCCTTTCCTTGAATTAGCTACAATGTTGGTATGGACAGCACACAGGGCTGCAAGACGTATCATGAGGTTTAGGTTTTAACTGAAGGGCAAGAGTGTGGCTTCTTGACTCTAAAACTGGGAACAAGGATTAGGAAGAGTGACACAGGCTTTTTCTTTTGGCTTAGTTCTCTTCTATGTTTTCATAAATGACTTGGATGCAGGTATACTAAATAAGTTTGTGGATGACACTAAACAGGGAGGAGTGGTTGACTCCATCGAGGGCAGAGAGGCCTTGCAGAGAGATCTTAACTAATAAGAAGGCTGGGCAACAATATTAAGTTTGACAAGAGCACGTGCTGGATTCTACCCCTAGGAGAGGGCAACCCTAGCTATAAGTACAGACTAGGAGACAAGAGGCTGGAGAGCAGTTCCATGGAAAGGGATCTGGAGGTTTTTCTCGACAGTAAGTTGAATATGAGTCAGCAGTGTGCCCTGGCAGACAAAAAGGACAATTGTATGCTGCTGGGGTGCATCAGGCAGAGCATGGCTAGCAGTCGAGTGAAAGGATTGTCCCGCTCCGCTCTGCACTGGTGTGGCCTCACCTCAAGCGCTATGTGCAGTTTTGGGCGCCATAGGATAGGAAGGACATAAAATTAATAGAGAGGCTCCAAAGGAGGGCTACAAAGATGGTGAAGAGTCTGGAGGGCAAGATGTATGAGGAGTGGCTGAGGTCCCTTGGTTTGTTCAGCCCAGAGCAGAGCAGGCTGAGGGGAGGCCTCATGGCGGCCTGCAGCTTCCTCATGAGGGGAGCGGAGGGGCAGGCGCTGAGCTCTGCTCTCTGGGGACAGCAACAGGATCTGAGGGAACGGCATGGAGCTGGGACAGGGGAGGGTCAGGCTGGGTGTTAGGAAAAGGTTCTGCCCCCAGAGGGTGGTCGGGCACTGGGACAGGCTCTCCAGGGAGGTGGTCACAGCACTGAGCCTGCCAGAGTTCAAGAAGCATTTGGACAATGCTCTCAGACATATCACCTGATTTTGGGATGACTTTTGGTGCAGCCAGGAGCTGGACCTGATGATTCTTGTGGATCCCTTCCAACTCAGGATATTCTATGATTGTATGATTAGCAAAGTTTAGGAGTTGAACACATACCATAAACAAGGGACAGACCTATGGAGCTAAAAGAGGTCCCAGTAGAAACACAGATAGAGAAATGTCTCTATGAAAAAGAAAAAAACAGAACTAGAGATACGGCCATTTCAGAAGACTGTTGAAGTCAGTGTGCTAAGGATTCAAGGGCTCTGGCTAGTCTATTTAGTAGTCAAGCCATTGGGTGTATACTGAACTAGACTGACGTGTTAAGCTGTTTCTTACAGTGCAAGGCCCTGAGTTCTCACAAAGCTTCTGCAGACTAGTATCAGAAGAAAGTCAGTGCTGGAACCCAAATTGTGCAACACTGAAAAAAGGAGCTTAAACAGCCTCCAGCCTCTGTGTACAGGTGAATGTATCTGCCTTTGATTACACTCCCCACAGTCGGGCGCGCTGCCACATCTCCTTGAGAAAAGCCCATCCCAGGAGCTCCTTCAGGTTACTAAAATACACAGAAAACAGCCTCCCAAGTAAAGCTGGACCTTGATGCTCAGGCAAATTCACACTTACAAAGAAGACTGGACAAAAGCAGGTTGAAATCTAAAATCATTACAGTTCCAAACCATAAATAAAATCATATGAATGTATGTATATACATTCTTAAAACTTCTCCAGTGAGTTGCTGGAAATATTTGCATTTGCTATTCCCCTGCAAGCAAGCCATGCTACACCATAAAGCTGGGGGGAGAGTGGAGTGGGAAGATCAGGAGAGAGTATTTTTACAGCTGGTATTTACAATTGAAAAAGATTACGATCACGTTTTATTTATTGTGGCAATCACATATAAGCTTAACTCCTACTATGAAATTATTCTCATATTTTCAGTTTCAAAGAACAATAGAAAAAGACTTCCACTAAATGCCAAAAAGAAATCTCCTACATACTATAGGTATGCTACATAAAACTGCTAATCTGAGAAAGACTGTTACAGAAATCTACATCATTATAAGATCAAACTCCAAATCGTATTGTATCAAAATGATGAAAATCTTGTATGGATCAGGAAATGAAGCAAATGGACCTCTTTTAGTTTCAAGATTATTACTGAAAATGGGTTTTATGATTTGCTGTGCATAGTTAAAGTGCTATCCAGACAAATTACAGCTGCTCTTTTAACCTGAACATAAGATGGCACAGTTCCAACCAATCTGAAGTACGGTTTCTAGGCAGGATGTCAAATCTCAGCCCCCTGGGTTCCAGAATGATGGATTGAACCTTGAAAGTTGCAGCAGAGCAGCATATGTGATTTCTGTACTGTATTCTGATCACTCATGAATATATTAAAACATGTCCATGCATGCTATTCAAAGTTTCAGTTTATTGTTTGAAACTATTATCCAGAAAAAAATATATATAATACATATACATATTTGCATATATATATGTGTATGTTTTTTCCAAAGGAAAATAACAAAATATTAAAAATACAATGTTAATTTAAAGGTAAAATAACTGTTTATGTTTTTTTTCTTTCTTTACTGAAGAAGACACTAGATAAGAATGCAGTCAAAAGGGCACCTAAAATTTTACAAGCCTCACACAACCATCGGCATACACTGCAACAAAATAAAAAATAATTTAAAAGCTGTACTTTTTGCATTATAAACTACTGCAAGTGTATAATGTCTATTAATATTTTTGAAAATAGTTTTCAGCATGTAAATACAGTGTCCAAATATTAGACATCAGCCACACTTCTACACCTGATCATACTGACGTTCCAACTGTTGCCATAACATCACTTCCTCATTTATTTTCCTCTCTTCAGCATGCCTTTTACTTACAAGAGCTGTTTCCTATACAATCAAAATTAAAACAAGGAAAGATATGCCCCAAAATACCTCTTAGAAAGGAAGGGAAAAGTGGAGGATACTAATATATGCCAAGAGTACTGTGCAGTTCTTCCTGATTGTGTGCTTGGGAAGAGGCTCCCTGGGAATGTCTCCTGCTGCTGAGGAGAATACATGCTAAGAAATAAATACATCAGCAATATCACCATACTGCATGCTAAACCTCACTGAAGTCCTTAGCTGAACAAGATGCACACAAAACCACGCCATAACATTTTCACAATCATGGCAAGAGAAAAGTTCGTAAGAGACTGAGGCAGATTAAAGTGGAACACACATTTAAATAGAAGTAAAGACAAAAATGAAGATTACAAAGTTAACATACAAAAATCTTATAAACCATTTGTGCAACTCAGCATTTTAAAACCTCCTAATTTACATATTTTTCAGCTAGTTAAGGACTGTCTCCAGGACATGTTTTTAAACATGGCACTAATAGCGTGAATTTTCTGCTTTTTCAACCTCTATGGTTTTACCCTTCAGAATCCTGTTTTATAATGACACTAAAAAATGCCTTTGATTTTTAACTTAGTAACAGTTACCAACTTCTACCTGAATAATGGTTTTAAATACTACCCTAAATACATATTATCTGTGTATTTTACTTCACTGAGGTGCAAATAATACAACTTCAGAATCTGGTTAATTTGTGATTCCGTAAGATTGTTAGTTTAAAATAACCTATAGTTTTAGAAGTTCTTACATTGACCAAGACCATATTATAGACTCACACAGATGACCAAGGCAGGAAAGCATCTCTGGAGATCATCTAGTCCAATCTCCTGCTCAGAGCAGGGTCAGCCAGAGAAGGTTGCTCGGGGCCATGTGCAGATGGCTTTTGACTCATCTCCAAGGATGGAGACTCCACAGCCTCTCTGGGCAACTTATTACAGTGTTTAACCCTCTTACAATAAGAAGATTTTGTTTTGTTTTGTTTTTCATTCTGTTTAAATGGAATTGCCTCTTTTCACTGAATACCACTGAGAAGAGTCTGGCTCCATCTTCTGTACTGCATCACATCAAGTATGTATCCACATCAGGCACACAATGTGTTGTATTTAAACATAAGAAATTAAAATGGCTATAGTTCATTAGTTTACAACGTGTTTTCCCATCTTTCTAGTTAATTTTTTAGCACAGTTGAGAGCATGACACCAAGAACAACAAAATAATTAGTATAAATATACTGACTTAGGTGTGAAATACAACCCGTTTAGGTTTTTGTTTTTTCTTTAAACAGTGCTATGGACTACAAAATAGGTTTTAAAATTTTACTGCACTGAGAGTAAAAAGCAAAGTTTTCTGTTTCTAACATTCTTTTGGCTGCTACTGCACTTTTCATTAGAAGGGATACAAAGAAACTCTTGAAAAGGAGTTTCAGTTACCAAATTTCACAATTTATTCAAAAGGTATTTTAATAAAAGTGTGGAAAATTAAGAATGTGATCATCAAACATTACTTGGAATTTTCAGACTTCTGCAAACTTGTATTTTTTAAAATTTGATTGACTTTAAATACAAGCAAATGGTTACCAGACACAGTGCATCACTAAGCACGTCTCCTTTTTATTAATGTCATAAATCTATATATGTTGCTGTGATATGCAGCCCATAAATAAATCTACCAACAGAGCTAGGTAAAACTATTAATTTAGCTGTAACATTTGACATGAGGAGCACTATAGTCAATTGATTATAGTCTACATCAAAAATAATTTTGAATGAAATCTGTCTAATATAAGCTGCTGCTGCTGTTGGACATTGAAATCATTCACCCAATGAAGCACCAAGAACAAATGACCTAAAAAAAATCCTCAGTGACACCATGAATTTGTCTTTTATTTGTAATTTTAACATTTGGCATTTTAACTGTCCAGCTTTCCAAGCACAGGTTCCTTTACAATGTCACCCTTATGTTTAATTTGGTGCTGATTGCTGAACATTTCTTTCTTGGTTATTTTATTCTTTGAGGAATTACAAAATTGGGAGACTCAAGTCTTACTTCCTGTAAGTTATAGGAGAGACAACACAGCAGCAGTAATTCCTCCAAACCGCCTTACCAGTACTTCTGGAAATCAAAAGCCAACAAACCAAAGACTAGATACATTTCTAGTATTCCATTCAGCCATTGGGCAACCATGTAAGCATAATACCACCTGTAGAGGTTGGATCCCTCTGTGATACAGACATAGGGACTATGAACACATCAGTCTAACCATGAACAGACGAGCAGTCACCAGGAGGTGACTTCAGACGTCAGCCAAGGCAAACCCAACAGGCAGCCTTCCAGTACTTGCAAAAGATTCCAACTCAAGCTTTTACTTACTACACACCAACAACAAAATTCTGATTCTACTGAAATTAATGGCAAAACTCTTGTCCAACAGGGACAAAATTTTGCCTACGTTTATTACTGATTTTATAGCAGTGACAGAATCTGATATCCTATTACCAAATTCTTAAGACAGCAGCCGCCTTCCTGTTTAGGATCATGCATTAACACAACGTTTTTCCAATTACTAAATAGATATTTGTAGCCATAAAAAGGATACCAAAGAAGAAATAAAAAGGAAAGCAAAAAAGAACTAAAGGACAACTGCTAACAGTTAGCATATATGCTGTAAGTACAACAAATGAATTTTCCAGTGTAAAGGCACCAATTTATTACCAAAATATTTCTTTCCTTTGGATGGAAACTAAGTTCTCTTTTGTCTTTGTTGTTTTTTTTTTTTTTTTGATTTATTCTTTGTTACTATTCATTATCATTAAATTTCCTGTAATTAAGACTGCTGAATCAAAAACACATGGCTGCTTGTGAAGCCAATACTGCTCAACATACTGAAATCCCAGAACCATGTTTTGCCATGAAAGAGCACATCATTTTTCATTATTGCTACAGGATTTATTAAAACTTAGTACAGTACAGCTACAGGTTGTCAAGTTCCACCTACTGCCCCAGCATGCAGTTACTGTACCTGTGAGTATAAGCATTGTACAATTTCACAGTCATCTTGTAGAGTATGACAATGTACTGGAAAAAAAAATTAAAAAATTCCTAAAATGTGTGCTGCTTTTCCTTCCAACAGACATGGTCCATGTGATAAGATCAGGATATTGGTTGTTTTAAACTCAAATACGCTGACTTTTATGAGGAAAAAAAAATAAAATCAAGTAAATAGTGCTGAAGCAATACATTTCTATACCTCAGTGCCTCAATAATTTTCCAAGAGTACAGTCTGCCTGCCACTTCCACATATTTATATGGTTTCCTTTATCATTTTGCAACAGTAGTTTATAATGCATTATTTACCCAAACCTGTACCTATCAGAGTTTTGTTTGTCTTTACCTTCCATCTACAGGCCTAATGAAAAAACACTTCTTTAAATATATATTTTTTTCATATCACAGTAATGAAATACTAGATAATTCTTTTCAAGTAATATGACAGCTTATTTCAAAGAAACAGAATCCTTGTGCCTTGAGAGAGATGCTGTCTAAAGATATTGCAAATACTTGTGCTCACAGCTTCCAATGAGGCCAACTTGCTGTGAAATGCCATTCTTCAGCTACACAAGGGCATTTCAGGCCATGTCTACTTGTCACCTCCAGTCCTTCTCTCTGATATATGAGATGTCTTCATATAAGATCTACCTGGCATTTAGAATAATTAATTGTGGTAGGTTTTGCAAAATGCCATTTGTGTATTCATGAGCAGGGAAAAACAGGAGTGAACTTTATGTACTGTGAGAAGAGCAAAGAACAATCCTTTGAGTACAATAAACTCTCTTATTTTTTTAATGTTTAGGTTATCTTCTGAAATACATCCTCAAAGGTGGTAACTTTTGCATCTTTCTTATGATGAAAACTGAACTGTGTATATTTATCTTCATCCTTTAGATATTGACATTTTCTTACGTTTATAACAAAAGCTGTAATGATTTAAGAGTTGATCTCCAAGAATAAAACATATCTCCAGATATATAAGTGAGAATTTTTCAATGTAAAAACTTTCAGCAAGTATCATAGGGCAATATGGTCACGGGACTGGGATGTAAGACTTGATCTTCCCAGCTTAAAATACAAAAGGATTATTGTTAGAAGTCACATAGTCCATAATGAAAAAGTGATGCAAATTTCAAAGCATAAAAAGACTGATCAGTACTTCAAACCTTGCAGAAGAGACTAAAGTAGGCATTTTCAAGTTTGCTTCAGACCAATTATGAGATTCATCCTCAAACTTTCACCAAGCTTAGTAACCCACAGTATAAGAGCTCAAGACAAAGGGTAGTGATTTTCCTGTTTCTTGTCTTCTGTTACCTAACTCACCTGCAGTTGAAGACAAGTTTCTATGCACATCAGTGGAGAAACAGGGGCTCTTCCAGAGAGGAATTCTGATTGCCTCTGTTTCTGAATTGTCTTTTTACATTCAGTGATGGGAATAACACCCAAACTCTCAAAGAATGGATTCCTGAGAACCATTCAAAGTCACCATATCACAAAGTCAAAGGATTCCAATAAACGACCATTAATTTCTACTTGCTGTCTGCCAACATTGGGGGCACAGTAGGTAGATTCTACCTGTCAGAAAAAACAAAGGAAACTCTTCAGAAGCTAAGACTGAAATGTAAGAATAAGGAATTAATGCAAACTGTTAGGAAATGCTGTGCTTTGTGGGTAAAGGCAGACCCAGCTGAGCTAAAGCCCTGCACTGTAAAACACCACCAACAACAACCAAACAACAACAAAAAACAAACAACAAGGATCTCATTTAATCACTTGCATAAATATTAACTTGGAACAACTTAACCGAACACAAGAAACTTATGACATGATGCCACTCTTTTTTTTTTTTTTACGTACTATCACTTGTAACCAGTATTGGCAAAAGCATTACAAAAATAACAATGAAAGGCAAGTAATGTGAAAAGATGTATCTCTGGTGAGTGCATGATGTAAAGGATGCTCTGGGTTTCAAATGATGAAAAAGAGGCAGAAACAACACTGGAAATGAGCAATAGGAAGGGGCTAAACATAACTGACCACAACGAAAGCAGAGAAGTGACTGACAAAACAGAGGTGACCCAAAGTAATACTGTAGCACTGGAGAGTGTTGAAATCCAGAAAAGCAACTTTCTGACTGGATTTGAAAATGAAGAGGTAGCCAATGGAAGTAATCCATGTGTGATGCCTGTGCAACTTTCAATCAAAACAGGCCTATATTGCAGCATTGTGAGTGATTTGTTATTTTTAAGGCAGAGCTCTAAGGAAAAACTTAAAAGAATAAAGTGTAGTAGCTAAATGAGTTAGTAAGGAAAACAGAAAAAAAAAAAAAAACCCTCACAGAAAGATTTGGGAAAACAAATTAAAACTGAATTCTTAATTTCAGCCCAAAGTTCATCTGAACTTCAGTGAGGATTTTTGTTAGCTTGCTTTTAATAAGGTGGTGAAAATCCCTTTCTCTCCACTTGGATGTTCTTGGAGGTATAGACAGAAGTGTTTCATCATCAGTAGCCCCCAATAAGTCAAAAAACATCTGTATAACAAGACCACTATTCTTTCCTAACTTTTTCCCAAGTAATGTGTTGGCAATATGTCTCTGGAACTGTATTCTGGTATATTTTCCACCAGGGTATGATGTACGCAATCCAATATAGTCCATTTGGCTAATTTTCATGATATTAAACTGCTGAGAAGAGATCTGTTTTTAAAGAGTCAACTGAACAAAAACTTCAGAGTCTGTTTTCTTGTTTCAACTGTGACGCTTTGAGTATGTACAGCTATCAAGAAGAAAAACAGAAAGGAGTGTACATGACTGGAAAATAAACACAAAACTGCTGAACCAGTAATTCTAGGGTAATGGGCCCTGATGCCACCCTTTCTCTAAGGCTGTTTTCCCTTCTGTTTGGTAGATTTTTTTTTTATTTTTTTTTTATTTCAAGTATTATTTCATATATTTCCCCTGAGTTTTCCTGCTCTCAGTCCTGCCTCATTACCTGTGTTGCATATAAGGAGGAAAGGGACTTTGGTAGCACTGGAAGATATGTTCCTCTGAGACGACACAACTCACTCCAAAACATTTTTAAAATCGTGTATGTGCAAGTAATGCTGACACTTAGCTTAAGATTTGGGGGAAAAGAAAGAGTGCAGAGGGGTTCTTAACACTAAAAATGCCATTCAGCATTGTTTTCTGCGAGTGGTACCTCACAGATGGGATGAAGCAGCAGTCTCCCTACAGATTCCACCCATCAGTTACTCAAGTCTTATAGCTGTACATCAGCCATCTCCCATGCTACCATAAAGCTGTGAGCTCTCATTCTATATGGCGTCACAGATACCTCACTCTTTACTGGCTCATTACTTTTGAACACGCTATATCAAATTATTTCATTGGCTTAAAACAGATTTTTTAATACACACTTCTCAGCTGGAATGCTGTGATATTTGTTACAGACAAAATGTCAGAGACCAGAGAGATTTGATTTGGGTATACTCTGAAAACTTTGGAATCTTATCTAGTATTATCCTGCCTCCTTGTAGTGTCTCTTCTACCTCCCTGTTTCATAACTTCAGGTCATGACAGACCTGTATTTCTTTTCTTTTCTGCTCCTCAGTTTCCACAATCTCATCACAAATCTGTCCAATATATATTTTATTGATACTATTGTGGACTTTAAATTCCCACTTCAAGCTCAGATTTTCAAATTCTGATTCTTATGATAGTGATCCTCCACAAGATTTTTGGCAATAACAATTCTTGCCAGTTTCTTAATATTTTAAAGAAATATATAAACAACCATTTACCAGAAAAAAAATAAATAAATTGTTTTGTGCTCAGAACATGAGTGATGCTTTGAATGAAATGCAACCCCAGCGTGGAAGGGCAACAGAAAGGCCAGACACCACTTAATTCCTGCATTAGTCTTTTCATTCCTGCACTCTCATTTATCATCTTCGAGGTGTTGAAATAGACGATCTTCAGCACATCAGCAGACCAACCACGCAGCAGAAAAGACTACAGTACAGACAGTATCAAGCACACTGTATAAAACCTGCAAAAAAAGTGTGTGTTGAATCCAGCAGTAAAAAGCTAAAGGTACACCATAGAAAAACATGGGAGGACTGGGGCTGATAAGGCATCAAACAGTTTATGGAGAGAAATAGGCAACTACGCTCTCTTCTACAACTTAAAAGTAGATGATATAAACAATGTAGAAAGTGAGGTTTTCCCTGTTTCTAATGCCTGCAAAGATTTTTCTTTTTCTTTGTTAACCATACCCAAGGGAGTAGACATTTTTCTACCCGAGGATGTAAAAAGTAGAGTGCATTTTCAAAGTCCATGGCACTCAGATGGATTTCACTGACTAAAAGTACTCAGTCACTCACTAGAAAATCAATTTTCCAAAGTTCTTGACTTTTTGTGGTACAAATCTCCACCCAGATGAATTTTATCAAACCTACCTCCAACTATGGACCAGGAACCATGATGATAGGTTGGTCATCTTTTTATGTTATTTAGGTGCTTCTACGACTATAAATAATTACTTATTTTGAAATTTGATGCCTTTGAATTTTGAAGCCTTTGAAATTATTTAATAAGTATGATTTTAGTGAACACCTACTTTTCAGTACACTCACAGTCTCTAGTAATTTTGTATGTATTATGGAAACCTGCTTCTACCTGAATTTGCTTGCTAGAATCCCTAGCTTTGCTTGCCTTGTGGAACATTATGACAAACAGTCAGTCCATCATGACTGACACACCTGTTTTCTCAGAAGGAAGCAGACAGGTGTTTTTCATGATGGTATGACGCATTCTGCCCTACAAACTCCCATAATCAGAAAGAATCCAGCCATTACTTTGAACACCTTTGACAAGAAATTACCTATCTACCTATATTACTTTGATGCCATTTGATGCATTTATCCATGCCCAATATCCCTCATCTTTTACAGGAAAATCCAGTAGCCTTCTGTGGCTGTAGCTGCCACAACAAGACTTTGCAGTCTGCCATTTTTTATCACAAGTGTGTCATTTACATGTTCTGTAAGCTTTTCGTAGTATGCTGAATTGACAAACCCAAACTCCATGGACTTACCTTTTGTATGTGCTAAAGGATTTGCTTAATATTAAACAGAGATTCTCAGCACTGTATATTTTTTTTTCTTTCAGTGGTAGGAAAAGGTTAAAGTAAAATCCAAACTAAATTACCATAATACTCAAAACCCAATTTATCTTCCTTTATCCTATTATATAAGTACAGGGGCTTCCCATAGACATGTATTTAGCCATTTAGGAAGCTGCCATCCTGAAACAACTTATGGTTTACAAGGGTTTTGCCTGTTTGTTATTTTTTTCCATCTACGCCCCAGATCGCTAGTAAGTACTCCCCTTTATTTAAACATTACTGAAGTAGGGCTTTCCCATTGAATTTTCAGTGGGACAGGTCAGATGCTTCTGGGTACAATGGACCAAAGGAAAGAGGACAGAATTTTCTCCTGGACCAAGAGCTTCCTTCTCATTTCAGAAAGCACCTCAGGTATTCAGGCACAGCACCAGGAAATGCAATTCCAAAAAGGAGCCATGATAGAATCTGAAGAGAATTACTTTCCCAAACACCACCCACTATAGCAGCTCTTCCTTTACAAATCAGTCTGCCAGACATCAAATATTATCTTAATGAAAGAAGTTAAATTTTGATGACTCTTTACAAGCTTAATCACCAGAAGCTCTGTGCACAATTTATCCCTGAAATGTTAGAAAACTGTGTGTTGTGTCTGGTGGGTGGGAGTTGGGGGAGAAGTAGAAGGAGAATGGGGGAAATGATGGAGGGAATGGGCAGACAAGCTGAAGAGATCACAAGGGATCATCTAGTCCACCACGCTGCCCCAAGGCAGCACCAGTTACTCCTGTCATTCCTAACACATTTGTCTAGTGTCTCCAAACTTTCCTTGTATATCAGATCTTCGAGACCTCTGATTATCATCATTGTTCTCTGCTTCATTCTCACAGTACAGAGCCCAAAGCAGGATATCACACACCAGACAAACAAGATGCTCACAGCTAAGCAGCGAGCGTCTGTCAACAGCAACTCTGTGCCGATGAGCATTTAAACTGAACTACTGACAGAGAGAGAAACTCACGCCTTGTTCCTAAGTGGCTAAGGCTTATTTCTCAGAGACTTACAATATCTCTTTAATCATCTGAATTTGGAAGCCAGTACTAAGAAGAGACTGGATAGCTCAAAATAAAAAGCTCTTCTAGTTGCATGACAGAAAACTGCAAGTAATAAATATTTAGAACATATTTGATCTCCTATGTCTCTAGCAGAGAGGGTGTTGGTTGAATCAGCACGGATCAGAAATAATCTCAGTTCTGATACATTTGATTAGGAAGGAGTGTAGAGATGGTTTTAGCAAAACAGGTGAGGAAGGGATGTATTGGTCTTCGGTGCTAGTGCCACAACTGACAACCTTGCACAAGAATAGAAGGCACAATGCCTACCTCTCTCTCTGGCATTGAGGAGATGTCCCCTTGTGAAAAAAAATTATAAAACAGTGGTAATATTCGTTTGAATGATGACCATATTAAGAGTTGTCTCTTTAAGCTTTCCTTAAACATCAGGATGCTCTTAGGGAACAGCAGAACACGAAGGAATTGCAGCCCAGTTAAATGAAGGTCTGACGCAGGGAGGACTCCCACTACTTCAGTCACACAGACAGTAGCTGGTGGCGACCACCTTTGGTCTCCCAAGGACCCAGTCCTGCTGCTCCTCTCCCTGCAGGCTGCAGACTTGGGCACCTCACAGGCAGCCTGGGCACCAGGGGACAACTGAAGGACATAAAGCCTCAGGGCAGTACGTTAGGGCATGGCTGTATTCAAGCTTATTTGCAGCGCAATGGCCTACACCACTGCAAATATGGTTTATTATATTTTTATTACACCATATTTGCAGTGGTATAACAAATGCTGACCTTGAGAATTGGTAAGCATCCAGCTTTCAGTGGTTTCAGTGGTCTAATTGACATTAGTAAATAAGGTTTATCCACAGCCAAAGCCTTTGGGCTAGACGGCATATGTCTTGCCACCTACTTCATTCTGTCTAAAAAGGAACAAGAAAACTCACCTCTCAAATTGATAATCTGTTACTGTCTCACATTGCACAAAGCCACAAAACACAAAGATTAAAGAAGTAAAGAATACATAATAGGTTTGTCACATGATATGGTTAGCAGGAAACATTTTAGACAATCTTCCCTCAGAAAAGGTTGGTTCGTTATAAGCAAAGTTATTTGCAGAGTTATGTGTCAATTCATTTTCCCTTGAAGAAGCAGACAGTTTTGAAATTGCTGAAATACTACATTTAGGCATTGTCAACATGAAGAAGTTTTGATTTAAAGTTCAAAATGATTTTTTTTTTCCAAATGCTAATATAGATATGTAGAAAAATAAAATCACAGAACCATAGAATGGCTCGGGTTGGAAGGTACATTAAAAATCAGCTAATTCCCTCCTGCCATGGGCAGGGATGTCACCCACTAGATCAGGTCACCCAGGGCCTCATCCAAAATGAAGTATTTCAAAATTACTAATATTAAATATTAAAGTTGATTTCATTAACCTTTCCCCTGAACTTTACTTATAAAATAACCAATATTTTATTTTTTTGTTACTATTTCAGAGATGAGAGATTTCTTAAGCATCAAAAATTGTTGACACTCAACATAATTATTTCTGATCCATTTTCAAGTTCTGTAAAGCCATTTAAAAGTCAATTCATTAAAAATTTTGAAGATTTTTAAGAAATATTTTGAGTGTATCTTTCTTTCTCCTCCTTGTATTTTTCATTATTAGGGATATTTTTATTTCAAAAATGTCTTAAAATTTAAGAACTTTTCTGTTTCTGTGGCTTGCTCTTTTTCAAGGCCTTACTCAACTATTTCTAAGATTATAGGCTATTTCCTATAGCAGCAAGTTGTGAGGCCACAAACAGTAGTCTCTAACTTCAGGTGAAGAATAGGTAACTAGAAGACATAAGAGATGCCGGCAAGATTTCCAATAAAGTATTAAACTCAGGAACAAGGCAAAAAAATATTCTAAATGAAGATAAAGCAGGTCTTTTCAAATTTCTTCTGGGTGAAATAGGGTGCATTGCACTTGTTGCACTCTGGAATACTACAAACAAAAAGGATATAGGATATATCCCCTGCTGTGGGCAGGAATGACACCCACTACATCAGTTTGGTCAAGGCCCCAAGGATGTCCTTGCAAAACTATCAATAAATAGCCAACAACAGTACCACGCAGTTGTTCAGTTCATAGTGTTTCTCCACTCAAAGTTACCAAGTCACCGTCCTCTTACAAAATTGCACTCAGTATCTGTCAGTGATTTATACAGCAGGAGGGTATTACCTCAGCTGTTTTAAGTACAGTCGACAGGTTTGTTGCACTTGAAGGGGGATCTGTCCCTGTTGCGTTGTCTTCTGCTTTTATCAGTCAAGGCAGCTTCTCTGCCTTCCAATATACTGCCTTCATCATGCCCTTTGATGCACAGCTCGAAAAGACTTTTGACATCTCCCCTATCAGGTCAGTATTTCACTTTTCAACTAATAAAAACACGATTAATCAACAAGCACTTGGAATTCTGTGGGTAGCAAGGATGTAAACCCCCCACTATCTAAAGAATCTGCTTTTTAGTGAGCTACTTATTTTGTCTTACTGAGAGGTCATGCAAAATTCGACTCGTTATATAAAAAACGTAATGCACAAAAATGCGAGCTAGGTTTGGAGCTGGCAGGGGCTGATCTCTGAGGTGAATAACCAATTCAGGGGAGTAATCGCTAGCAAGTCTTAATTGCAACATACTGTGAATTAAGTGCATAGGTAGTGTTTATTTAGCACATTTTCACATCTGAATATCTGCAGTTTTGTAGAAAATTCTAAGCTTGATGTTGAATGGCATTTTGCCAGAAAATAAAAGGAATTATAACAGTTGTGTGCTAAAATTCTACCTTCTGGGCAAACGGTGATTTAAATAAATGTGATGTAATATTAAATGTGTGTGTGTATGTTAGTAAATACACACTTGCAACCCAGTCACTGCACTGGTAACACAAATTTGAAGGCTTTGTATCAAGATAGAATATTTATAATTTACATAGTTATTACAATGTAAAAAAAAGATCTGCTTTACTAGCAATGAATACCACTGAAATCACTGTTTTACTCTGCAGTTACTAATATCCTGCTTATTGATTGTGTTTCATTGTATCTTCAAGATGCCCCAGGCACATCAAATGCTATGCGCTGTTCTGGACCCTCTGTCCCTGAGGTGAAAATATTCAAAAGCCAGAGCACTCTCATTCACTAGCACTAGGACTTCACTGAGTTGTTATAGAAAAGAAAAACATGTAGGACAATTTACTATGTTTGCTACCAAATTTTCATTGTGAGTCTCCTGTCACTGAATCTGTCAATGCCTTTGCAAGAACCTTTGAAGTTTTATACTGAGAAATTACTGTCCTCCTCCCCCCCCCCCCCCCAAAAAAAAAATAAAAAAAATCAGTACAGGCTAGATGTAAAGGTTTATTTTAAAAATTATTTTATCTGAACAGCTGTTTTTCTGTTTTCCTGACTAATTCAACCTTCACCAAAATATTCCAATAGTTACGCACTTCATAAGAGCCTTTCAATTGTGCTTAGTCAAGAAAGAGAGATTTAAATGGGAAAGTGACTTCCATGCAGAAAATTCCAACTAAGAGGAAACACCCAAAAAAAAACATTTAATTTATCTTGGTATTTCCCTAAAATAAAATTCTAAGGATTAGACTCACAGTTGACAAGAACGCTACGAGTCACATCTGCAGAAGTAAGTAAAGAAAATGCATGCAAAGGTCAGGCGTTATCACACATAGCATTGTACAAAACCTTCTCTCACTATTTAGCTGCCTGGTCAATAGTCCAAGATACTCAGAATAGTAGGACCCAACCTTTATTTTTCAAAATTCACTGGAAGACACAGGGACCAGTAAGTGAACAGTGCTAAAACAAGCACTGCTATGAAGATGACAGGCACAGCATTCTTCCATGAAGCTTGTTCCAAACAGCGGCAGCAACTACAACTTCTGGATTTGCAAAAACTTTCTTCTGAAACAGGGGGTTTATTTTAACAAGATTTCTAGGGCAAATACTAGCTCTAATGAAATTACATGGATATTAGGACAAATATTTTGTCCTAAAAATCTATATTTAGCTAAATCAAAAGAGCTGTAATCTTCTCTCAACAATTTTCTAAAGCCTACCACCTTTTCTGAATTTTGTTCTAATTTTTTTTTTCCATATAGTTCAACTAAGGATGCATTACATAAGCTTATAACTACAGAGTTCCTTCTGTTTTCTGTTTTGAGACTAATTAAAGGTCATTTTTCAGCATATTTTTCTCATTTTCCGACTATTTACATATCTACAGACACAGTCAAAATTAGAAGATGCATTTTACATGTCCAGACTTGAAAATTAGGATAAAGGAACTGAAGTCTAATGCTTTAGGATGCCGTTTATTTCCCTGTATTGCAAGGAAAAGAAAACAATAATAACAACAAAAACACTTTACTGCACTTTTCTGGTAGCAAATTTAATACCTAGCAAGGAACCCACCACCTCTCACCTCTCCATGAAATAAATGTTAATTTTTGTCTAGATAGATTTTGCATATTTGCCGCAACTCAGCTATGAACTTACCATAGAAAACCCTAAAAACACAATAGAAACATAAGAAGCTAGTATCTGTTGTTTAAAGACACCTCAGTTTTACAGCAGGGATACTGATGCTCCAAACTTTTTCATTATCTGAAACCCCATCAACAGCTTTATAATGATGAATGCAACATAGTTCAGTTTGCATTTGTAAAATTCACTTTTAGAAATGGCAGATGTGGGCCAGCACATCTGGAAACCACTTTTAATTATACTTTCCTCAAGTGGGAAAGCAGTAGCTTGTACCCATAGTGAAGCTTTTATATCTGACCACACAAATACTAGCAACCACCTGTGCTTTACACTGATTTCCACTATAGAGTATATCACATTACTACCCTATTATTCCAGAACGACATTTGAAGCTGTTGTGTGACTAAGCTGCAGCAAGTGTGGTCTCGAAAAGACCTCTACTATACAAAAATGTAATAAACTTGATTGCAGTTAGGGTACTTACCACTGAGGGTATGAGCATGCTCCTAAAGTTGGCTTCTCTTGCTCTGAAAGTCATAAAAGATACACATTAACAATCATGATTACTGGTCTGGGAATTGGAATTTAGTGAACTAATGTATAAACCCCAAATGAGATACCTTGCAAGTATTTGGAGTTCCTTTCCAATATTTGTTTCTTTCCTACTGTTAACACATGAGGATTATAGTCAAATACTCATGGCTTCTTCAGCCATATTCTGAGATCACAAAAAGCTATTTCAACTGTGATCTGTCAGCCTAACGGTATTTCAATTCTGTCATAAATATTTTCATAGGTTGCAAACATTGAGCTACATGATTAGGTTGGGTTTTCTAAACTTAACCTTCCTCCCTACTCCCCCCACCCTGCCCCAACCAAGTGTAACAGCTTTTTTACATCACTGTTCCTAAAAAAAAAAAAAAAAAAAAAAAAAGTTTCATATTTCTATGGATTCTTTTTCTTCTTTACAACACTCCTTCAATGTTTCGGAAGAGTATAATGTTGACATGCAAGATTCAGTATATCACAGTGGAAGACAAAGGCTGAGAATTCGCAATGCTCACCCCCCGGGAGACCTGTCACACCCAGGGACAGACTTGTCAGGAACACACGCCAGTAGGCGTAACTTTGCAAAGGGTACGGCATGAGATTTTACAGCCTATACTTGAGCATCATTTGCTGTGCTGACCTGCACTATGTGTCCGTAACTAAAAAATCCAAGTATCACTTTAGCATATTTTGATCTCCTTGGAAGTTACTGTGCCTAAATAAAAGCCTCCACAATGTTAGGCATCTAAAAAAAATAAAAATGCATTCACCTGCCTAGTATTCTCTGCCTTTAATTCAGGATGTAGGTCTTGCAGTGAGATGTGAAGCCACAGAGGAGCCCCTTGGGACCGAACCCTGTCCCAGCATGCTGCCCGTGCGCCTTCGCCGCCCGTGCCAAGGGCTCTGGGGCTGCAGCTGCAAGGAAGGGGAAAGCTGCTGCTTTGGGGAAGGCTCACAGCACAGCTGATCCCAGCATCCCATGGCAGCCGCTGTGCTGCCTCTCTATCAGGCAGAGCCACGACCGACCTGCAGAGCTGCCAAGTGCCTTGGCCTGCTCCTGCCCTCCGTCCGCCGTCCCCAGCCCCCAGCGCTGCCGGCTCACAGCAGGCTGAGAGCTGCTCTGGCAGCCCCGGCTCGGCACAGAGGGAGCAGCAAGACCTTCTGCAATGAACCCTTTCTTGTCATCTCACAGCCTTCTGAGACATTTGAACACCCACCCAACTATGATGCGCTAAAATAATGCGCAGTTGTGTTCCCTGGGTCATACATGTAACTTTTGCAAAAATGTTTGTAATGCTTTAAGAGACTGAATATATTAACGGTCCATAATCCCACTGCTGTAAAAGCATAATCTGATTTCACATTGCAAATACATTTATCGTCCATGGCATAATATTCCTCCTCCTATTGGATAACCTGTGGTAACAATTTTACATTGCTAAAAAATGTTTCATTTCTGTGAGTTGCTTAAACCTGAAAGAAAAAAGGATCGTGGTCTACTTGGAAATACAGGCACACTCTGTAAATATAACTTGTTAAAGGTTTTCCAACTCAACACGGTTACAGGGCAAAAGAAGCACTTGTACATTTGAATATGAAGGTGTCCTGAAATCAACATTACTGAAAGAAAAATTATGTCTAATTACAAAAATAACAGACCTAGTGTGTAAATTCATTTCACCTTGGACATAGAGCACCTAATGCAGCATTTTAGCAGGAAGACACTTGCACACGGGTAGCTGCACTTTCTGCACTTTTTTTGAATCAGCAATACGGAGATAAGGAAGGCCAGCCACAAGACTAAGTTTTTGAAGGGGAGAAGGACAAGAGAAAAGACTGCAAATGGGCAAGATAAGGATTCAGACACTTGCCCCTCGATGATGCCAAGACACATGCACCTTTACTTGCTAAGCCTTCCTCTTTGAGGAGTGCCAGTGAAGACGACGTAGCAGCGTGGGGAGGATGGTAATGTCAGTGGTGTTAGCACGGCTGGGAAGGAAGGGGAAAGACACAGCTTTTGGCATCCTGGAGCAGCCAGGTCAGCAGGCGCAGGGTCCCAGGAGCCACCAGGTCAGGGTTTTTCTCCCTGAGGACTGCCATGGACCCGACATCAGGCCCTCGCCCATACACATCTCTGGCTACACAACTCATAACGCTGTCATCATGAGCTTAAGGATGCGACTGGGAAGGAGAGCAGAAACGTCTGTCTTTGAAGTCGTGAAATATATCCAAGATCCTGGATATCTGCCATTTTAAAACACTGCGCTGAACGCACTCCGTCGTAGCAGCAGGTTAACTGTCTGGAAGCACGGCACAAACCAATCGGGAGAATACCACCACGGGTGCATCCTGCCTGACTCGCCCTGTCTCGGGGCACTGTGGGTGCATCGGCATGGTCCCCGCTGCTGCTCGGGGCCAGCAGCATCTGCACTGGGGAGAAGGTGGAAGGCCAGGGCCGGTTCCCCTGAGCAGGGCTGCTCTGGTGCCCCTCTGCTCCCCCAGACGTAGCAGACAGAAAATCCTTCGAGGCCTCTGCCGTGCTGTCAGCCCTGCCTGGGGAGCTGGACTGGCACGATAGTGGAGCACTGTTCTCAACTAAAAACGTTACCAGGGTGCAGCAACAATTCATAAGCCCAGAAGAATATTATTTTGTGATTGCAGCAGCACTTTGTCAATCGATACAGGCATCATGAACTGTGAAGGTTTGGTAGAGAAAGCACAGAGGAAGCAACAACAAAAATCATTCTGACTGCACGCAGCCTTTATGCAGCCAGTGCAATTTTACCTGCATTTCTAAATCACTGCAGCGTAATCACAAACCAAAATCGTAACTCTAGTGAAAATGCCGATATGGAGGGACTTCGTTACTCATATTACTGTATCCTGCAAGTATGTATCCTGCCTGCTACGTTCTCCTTTTTGTGAGAATACAGAGCAATCATGGCTATTCAAACACAGAAAAATGTGAAGCAGAGCAAGAAAGAAATGAAGAGAATTTCAGTTAAATTGGATTTTCTTGTCTCTTTCTGTAGTTTTTATCATCGAGATGACAAAATATTATCATTAGCAGTTTATGCCAAAAGTTAACATTCACCTAACATTTTCTATTTTTTTCTTAACCACAAAGGTTGGAGCCTGTTATGCACTCCCCTTATCTTCCTCTGTTACTTTAGAATCTAAGAGCACACTGTGCCCATTAATCTTTCATGGCAGAGTTCACTGAAGTTCTGCCAAAATTCAATAATTATGTTCCATCCAATGCAGCAATTTATTTATCTCATTGCTGGAATTTAGAATATATAGAACAAAGTGCCTGGTTTATATGAATGAAACGTTTGCTTAAAAAAAACACAACACACAACAACAACAAACAAACAAACAAAAAAACAGCCTGGTTTCATTTCTAAAGTTTTAAAACATGCAGTAGAATCTATCGAGGAATAAAGCTATTTTTACAAGCCCTCATGATATCTTGATAAACTGAAAGTGTTGTACAATATGTTTATTTTTTATATATATTTTATAAATACCTTTTTAACTTTCACTCAAATGTATAACAATATGTACATTTATACTGCACTACTAAAACACGTAGTATATTAATGTCTAGCAGCCATTAAAAATGCCAACTACAAAGCAAGAATTTTTATTTTGAATGCAGAATAGATTTGTTTACTGCACTGAAATGGGTGACTGGGAGTTCAACAGTTTGTGGAGCAAAATCTAATATACAAAATTACTGTGAAGTTAAGCTTTATAATTGCACCCTTTCACGAAATGTTTGCAAACAAATAGAAAACAAAAAGCCTTCCAAGTAGGAAGATTAGAGACACATTATTTCTGAGGGCTGTTAAAAACAAAAATGCCATAATGGAGAAGAGTTAGTATGCTTCACCTTTTGTAGTCTCAGGAAAGGTAACTAATCAGTCATTTACCAACCTAGCTGTAATGAAGAAATGTTAATCTACCAGTTTAGGATTTAAAACTAGAGTATAGTATCTCTACATTTTAAGCCTTATACTTAAATATTTATGAAAGCAGAATGCTTATTCATTTGATGGAAATGTGACTTCTGTGTATATTCATGCAGACAATACATTTCCTGATGAAAGACAACACTAATTTACTGCAAGCTATCAAAAGCCAAATCTATAATGTTTTAAGTTTTTGTGTAAAACTCTTTGTTACTTCATATATTACATTTTTCACTTCAGGCATTCTATTAGACAACATTTGGCTCTGGATTTAGAAAGTGCTCACAAAGTTTTTGGAGCATAACTTGCTGTGATTTATAACACAGTCCTTCAACAACCAAAACAGAACTGAAAATCTCTGGAAGTAGTGCACTAGCACGTGTTTGCTATTTCACAGTAAAACCTTCTATGTAAAACTAGGAATACCCCAGGAAAACATTTTAAAGTTATCGTTTTGCAGTAACTTGATGAGCATATGCATATTTGAAATTAAGCGTACCTAATTTAGTAACTCATGAGAAATTACTTCCACACACCGGCAAATAAATTTTGAAACAATTCGCTAAAATTCTGCTGTCACGTTTACTTTTGCATCCAGCATGGTCATTTTTCACAGTGCTTTACATGAAAATAGGATTCAACTGTGATGTATTTCTCCCTGCTGTAAAACTTTTAAAATGTCCCAGTAAAAATGCAGTGACTCTTGTCCATTTTACTTCAGTCTGCTAACACTCTCCGCCTTTTGTTTTCAACGTTTTCATCTCGTCTGCTTTTCTTTCCTTGTAAATGCTACATGTTACAATTAAACTCGGAGGAGACTTTATTGAAACTCAGTCTCCTGCAAGGTAACAACGAACAAACCCTCCCACGCAAGATAAATGGAAGTCGAGGCACTGAAGAGTCTGCGAAGCCTAAGTTTTTTCCCCAGCCTTGTTATGTCTTGCGTTATGTAACGAAGGCAGCACAGACACCCACACAGACACAAACACCTTACAGAAAACGTACGCCTGAACAGCAGAAAGACGGTACCTGTACAGCCCATTTTAGCTGCAGGAACTACTGCACAGGGGACCGAGCTGGGGGGAAGGGTGCAGGGGAAGGTGCGAAACGGCGGCTCCGCACGGATGCTGCTGCGCGGGTATGGCACTGCGTGTCAGTAAGCAGCACGTCGAGGCAGACACAAGCAATTCCAGGACTGCAACCACAAGTGTTGCCATGTAAAATAAAAAATACCTAACAAAAAGACTGCCTGCCGCACTTTGTCTGACATCGCACACGCATGGAAAAGACAGCGGGGTAGAGCACACAGCGTGTCAAAGGAGGTCCTTAATTTCCAGTTGCTGGGCTGCTTTGTTAAACAGAGATTAAATTCACAAAACCTTCGAGTGTACAATAATAATGTATTCCCTTACAGTGCCAGAGCTGTTTATGTAATATCAGTGAGGAATAATCGCCCGTTTATTGCACTGATGAGCTCCACAAGTTTCGAAACTCGGAGCGCACTTGAAACATGAACTTTCGCAGCTCCTTACTCCTCTGTACACTAACTCCCTTTCCCCCTTTTTAACAACAAAGGACAGCCCAAGTTCTGCTCCCTGTCTTGCAGCTCAGATCCATACCCAGACTTCAAGGACCGAGGATAAATCCAGAGGCGCAGCCGAGATATTCCTTGCACATTCCCCCCTCAGTGGATCTAGGTACATAGTTTTCAACAGTTACAGCAAAAAGCTCCACTTATGCAATTCAAACAAAGAAACTTCCAGAAAATGTCATTACTTACTGTGCATTGTGCATAATTTACTGAGATTAAAAGTTTAAAGATTCATCTGCTTTACGTCCACAAGTGTTTTAAGCAGCCCCTACCACTTTGTCCTGCTTAAACGTGACTATTGGGGCCGCTTGGGCGCGTTGGAAAATCTAGAGGTACCAATGACTCCCATTACGCCTTCGCTGCCCGCAGCCTGCTTTTTGGAGGTGCACAAGCTGCGGAAATTCAGCCTGCTAATAGCAACAATTTGGTACATCAGGAAAAAACAGACACCCTCCCCGCCCCCACCCCCCCGCCTCCCTGAATGCTTCAGATATACTGTATAAAGTCATTTTGACATGCCTACACAACTGGTTGTGGCAGCTTTCAGACATGATTCCTAATCACAAAAAAATGCTTCAGGTTCTTTTAGAGAAAGCTTGCCGTTGGGAAGTTGATCTTGGCCAAGCGCCAAAATCATGTGCAAAAGGGGCCCTCATTACCAATTCATGGCAGCCTTCAGCGCTGACAAAAAATGTGACCCAACAGGCTAAAGCAACAACTAAAATTAAAAAGTACGAGACAAAGACAACTTACTTAATATTCCTTCCATCGCCACATTAAACTTTTCCGTAATTAAACCCTTGTTAGCTCAGAGCGGTTTGCAACTACTTTTTAAGGGACTGCCCGGGCAGCCCGCGCAAGCTGCGAGAGCTCCCTGCGAGCCCTCCCGGCCGCGGCGCTGCCGCACGCCTCTGCTCCGGCGGCACAACTTTCTGCCTCCTCGCAGAGCTGGGAGGGAGAGCAGCGCCCTGAGCCCCAGCGAGCCTGAAAGCCACCACCGGAGGAGTGAGGAGGGGGAAGGAGGGAGGAGAGAAAGAGCTGGAGACCCCGCAGAAGCTGCTTCCTAAACTTTCTGAAAAGGCTGTCGAAAAGCTCACGCAAACATTAAGCACTTGCAATTAACAGAGCTCCCTGTCCCGCAAAAGCAGATTCGATAGACGGCCTTACCTAGGTGTCGTCTGGCTTTGCACTGGATCAAAAAGTTTCCGGCCTAAGCACACAGATATTCTTTCACCAGCCATAAAGGCCCCTTTTATGAATCCGGCACTGTAACAGCCTGCTTTCTGCACTGCGGCGGGAGCGGGATGCGTCGGCTTTCGGGAGAAAAACAGCCTTACTGCACTATTAGTGGCAGATTGTCTAATAGTGGATTTATCTTAAAGAGTGAAAAGGCATTTTTTAAACAGCAAGGAGGGTGCGGTCAGATGTTAGGCTATCCCTGAGAAAAGGGGCCTAGGCTGCACTAGTACCTAAATACTAGCAGAAGCTGGCTGGGAAGGGAGCCAATGGAATGACTTTGTTTGACCCAGCTGCCAATCTCTCCTGAAGCAGTGCGCCAGACTAAACACTGACACTATTTTAACTCAAATCAGGCTACAGCAGCTGTTTGCTTTCCGGCTCTCAGCTATGCACCGCGGCCGTGATGACTCTGCACGCCGCAGATGATAGAGCCAGGGCAGCTCCACTCAAATCTGTTCTGGCTTGGGGCTGGCGATGGAGACGCGGGGGGCAGGAGGGCTGCTGGGATGGGGCCTGCCTTCTGTCGTCCCCCCCCACCCCACCCCCCTTGTTCTTTCTTTCTTCCTCTCTTTCTTTCACACCCCCGCCTCCATTTTCCCCGAGGTGAAATAAAAAGGAGACTTGAGGCGCGCAGGAAACCCAGCGTTGTGTCAGGTGGACAGAGAGGAGTTGCTGCCCAGCACCAACAACAGCCGAAATGTATTGAAAAGGGGGGCGTACACATGCACAACTCCAAAATCCATCCACAGCCTGAAAGTATTTACCTTCCTCATCTTAGTGACACTCAACTTGTTCAGCAGAAAAATAATCAACATGCAGATTCACCCTCCCATTCATTCTTCATTGTAAAACGAAGGTCTACAGAGATACCTAAGAGAGCAGTTGCTGCATGTGTGCATACATGCACGCATTTACATACGCATCCAGATTCTGATCTAAATTACAGCAGTGCAAATTGCACTGTAAGCAGCAAAGTTATTGCAGATTAAAACCGAGGGTGGAATTCGACAGCCAATTTCCATATGAAAGTAAGTGAGACTGAAAAAAGTACACAAGTAGCTATTAGCAATAAGCATATGGCATGGAGGTTGGCACATCTTTTCCAATTGAAAAAAAAAAAAAAGAAGAAAGAAAAAAGTCAAAGATTTACAGCTACAGAAAAGAAACACAGAAATATGTTAAAAACCCATGGAGGCTTCTGAAGTACCAGACATACAGCACAGTCCAACACAGCACCTACAGTTTTGCCACATTTGCACCTAAGCTCAGCCGTGGTACTTAAGCCAAAACTTTGTTTCCTCTCCCCCCTGCCACGGAGGGTTGCTAGCTGTTCCCCAAAGCTGTATGTCATGATAATTTCCTTGTTCAGTAAAAAATCAAAAGAA
Organism: Anser anser; assembly: GCF_964211835.1. NCBI lineage: Eukaryota > Metazoa > Chordata > Aves > Anseriformes > Anatidae > Anser > Anser anser. The sequence continues at coordinate 106,148,160 of NC_139720.1, read as the reverse complement.
CACCTCCACCTAAAACCAAAATGCAAAGAGAGGGAACCTACCCCTTTTATTTAATATAAAACCATGTGACTTATCTTGATACAGAGTAAAGGAGAGGGGAAGGTGGGTTCCTGACCTCTGAATGCCTTCAGTAGGCCCTGCTGGATATACTGACATACTGTACAGAGATAATGGGAAAACAAACAAACAGAAACAGAAAAGTAAATAAAACAAAAACAAAAAATCCGAACCATGAAAGCTGAGTCTATTGTCTATCTCAGGGTCTTGTGCACCAACTGATTTCCATGAGCTATTCATCAGCCTGCTCCCAGAAACCAGCAGAAACCAGTGAAATATTACGCAAGCTCAAATCACGATTTCTAGCTACCTGAAGCTCTCATTGGTCCTCAAGTGTATGAACAGTTTAAAAAAATGTGGATAACACCTTAAATAATCCACCATAAAGCAATTAAGAAATACAAATAAAAATGAATAATGGCTATAACAACAAATGCCCAATGTTTCTATCTAACATGCAAGTTGAAATGGGAGATGAGACCTATATACTGAGACTTATATACTCACATATAAAATGCCAAGACATTTATACTACAAAGAAAAGTACAAAAAAGGCAGTTACCAACATCCAAGAAGTCTGAAAGCTTAAAATGGCAGACAGTCGAGAAAAAGTCAATGGTGTTTACAGTCCTTCTCTTCTCTCCCTAAGGTGCACAGTAAGCATTTATCGTGAAATGAATTTACTTGCCTCCTAAAGAAATGTGAGTCCTCAGCATGAGGACTCACATGAATTCACACCTTGAATTGCAAGACAAGAAAGGCCATACTACAGCGATACCTCTAGGAAGACTTTAATGACACTGAACTTAACATGGCTGGAGAAGAATTAAGTACAAGGTAAGAAACAAAATATAGGCTGGAGTGAAACTTTGTCAGCATCTTGAGGCAGAAAAGAAGGTAATATGACCAGATCAACAGACAAAGAATTTAGCAACTAAATTTTCGAATGACAGGAAGGGAACAATGTTGCTCCCAGTGAAGCCAGCAAGGAATTTATCTAAGACCTGACAAGATCAGGATGTGGATAAACTATGGTGCAAAGGCACTTGAAATACTGACAACAAAAAAAGACTACACATTTAAAGGTGGAACACAAAAGACTTTTCATTCAAATGCAGTATAATCAGCTGAAAGCTCATGCAACCTTCTTGGAAAGCTAATCAAAAATGTATTCCTATGTCTGTTTACAAGGGTGGGTCCTCATAGCGTCATTTTGATTTGTAAGTTAAATATTCTTGTCGTAATTGCTCCAGGGTGGTTGCGGGAGAAGGAGGTGGTATCTGGCATTTCTTCCCCTTTTAATCAAACTTTAGTCAGCCTTGGGCAATGCACGAAGAAACGTAGGGAAGCAATGGAATTGATAACTAGCAGCACTTTGCTGACGAATACATCTCTCTTTCCTTCTAGAAAATCATTTAAAATTCTTATTATCTTATAAATGAAGCATTAGTACAGCTAAGCATATTTGCAGTTCCTGTTGTAGAAAATCTCTAGTTACTTCTAAAAGGGTTCTCTGTTAGACATAATGCATTCATTCTTTCTACCTTGATTTTGAGGCTAAGGACCTCAGTGTGTGTGTGTGATTACACTGTATGCATCTATGCCATCTAAAACCTAAAATTACTGGCCATTATTGGTCAAATTTAAGATCAGAGGTTTCAGGTGTATTTTTGAGAAACTTGGTAGCTTTGAGATCTCCATCCTGTATCAAATAGAGGTTGAAGGAATAGATGAGGGAAATCTATCGGCATCCCCATAAGCAAATATGAAAGATCTTTAGAAGACATTCTAACTGTTTCAGTGTTTCACACCAAAAACTTCTATCAGACCCCAACACTATTTCAGATATCATAGCTTAATTAGCCTCAAGAAATGAATGCATAGGAAAGTGGTCATGAACTGCCTTTGTTTTGCTGGCAAGCTGGCCAGCATATAGGGCATCTTTCATAGCCATTTCTTTGTTTTCCTTTTTGGTTTCAGCTGTTCAGGTAGAATGGCTTCTCTCTGTCCTCATTTTTTCTACATTTGGTACCATAATTTTGACCCGTTACCTTATGACCAAATGATTCCTCACTTCAGATCAATTCTAAAATTCTAACTAATTTCAAAGAAATCGGGATTTTATCCTTGTCAGATCCAAGCCATAAGCATATTGCCAGAGGGGCCCAGAACAGGATGCATGTAGAGCACTGTGCAGCTAGCACTGTGAGGTGATTTATTGCTTCCAGCTTCCACTTGTGCATCAGCCACTTTGGCAAGAGATGATGGGCCAAAACTGTGATGTAACCTTGCAAGTCATATATGCCATTGCTGGCATTTGAGAGTCTGAGCTCCTACAATGCTCTGTGTTGTTCACCTACTGAGCATTACACTATGTGAACTTTCAGCAAGTATTGCTGCTAGGCTTCAATGATAAATAGTAATTTCACCGATAAGAATAATTGAGAAGGCAGGGGGAGAGCAGGAGAAAAAAAAAAAAAACACAGAATAAAACTCTTGTTTCAGTGTTTCAGGTACTTCAGATGGGTAAGTTAGATCTTCAAAACCAAAACTGATGCAACTTTATTTCCCTGCCTACTCCATTAGTATATCAAGCACCACTGATTTTATTAATATTCTCATTTTTAATGTGCATATTTTAAGCTGAGAGACAATGGTGAAATATCACAATAAAAATAAAATAAAATAAAATAAATAATAAAATGCAGGAAAGCATGCTGTACATTCAATGTAAAAAGTGAGAAATTGAAATAAATTCAAGAGACAGTCACCTATTCATGTTAAAATGGAACCCAGATGTTAACTGCTGAAAAGCAACTTGCCTCAGAAACTTAATTGCATAAATATCTTTAATGAAGGATTTGCCTAAGTCTCTGAATGAGCCAGTGCCCACCACACCACTACCAGCAGTAGCACATTAGACTTTTCCATTGCATTTGGTTGGGAAAATCTGGTATTGCCATAGTCCATAGACATAGTTTAAAGAAGATAGAACATGGCAGTGACTTTTGCAGCTATGGAATTAGTTTAATTCAGGCTCTAAAATTAGTCTTACACAATCTCATCATCTCCAGATGCTCCTTTATGCTCATAAATCCACTAAAATGTTTATATTGTCCCATGCAAAGGGGTGAATGCCTGCTGTGGATTGTTGCTCCAAGGCAGCAATAACTTACTATGCCTCTTCTGTAGCAAGTTGCAGTGGTTTTTTGAAGTAAAATCTATAGACATTTGCTCTTTCCATCACACCTCCCACATTTCCACAAACCACAACATATTTATGCTTCAAGACATCTTCTGGAACAAATCAGTTTTAGTTTTGAATTAGAATACGGCATGACATGAGACAGATATAGCTGGGGTTTCACCTAAGAATAAATTTGTGTGCTTTTAGAACAGAGACCAAGCAAACATCAAGCTTGCATATACTCCTTACTTATATGCCAAGGAAATAGCTACCATATGTATTAAAAGTCAGTATCAGATATAATTAGATTAGATATAATATAACTGGGCCCCAAAGACCACCATCCAATCTTACTCATTCCATCTTTGGGACCAATTATCATATTATTATACTCGGTAGTGCTGAGAAGGAAGAAACTCTATTGTGTTGCTGAACAAAAAGGCAGTTCTTGCCTCAAACATCATCCTACTATTTTGTCAGTCAAATGCAGCCTTCATACATAAGATCTCTTCCTTGTGCTCATACACAGTTCTCCCTCTTCTCCCACCACCATAATCTCTCTTTATAGTTCTGACTACTGAAGAAGAGGAGATAGATGGTCCAGTTTTTCTGTGTGGGTAAAGTCCATTTCCAACTGATTTAATTTCTATTATTTTTCTGGCAAGAAGTAAGATAAGGAAAGAAAAAAAAATGAGAAGAAAATAATGAAGAAGATTTTTGGTAATGCACACTTGCAAACATTAGGCAAACATTAACACTGATTTCATAAATAACACTAACTACAAAAATGAGATGGACAGCAAACAAATACTATTTATAGTATTGGGTAATACTGCGATGCTAGCACATCGAGGAATGAATGTGATATAGAGGTTCAAAGGGACTAGAAATCAGGATTCTTGGTGTTTATTTCTGACCCTGCTTCTAGCTCAACATGTAACATTGGGTGTATTACTTAACCTCTCTGTTCCAGATCTCTACTGATAAAAATTCATGGTACTTAAAAGGCATTTGAAAGGACTTGCCCATCCTATTTTTTCTAAGTGGGCAGATAATATTTCTATTAGCTGTTAAGTAACTAATAATATATTAATAATAACATTATTAATTCTTGCTAAATGGTTTGAGATCCACCATTGTAGCAATGGTAGAAGAGTCAAAGAAAGCATTTCATCATAAATTAATATAAACTGAACTACAATTTCTGATTTCCTGTAATGTTCTTATGCAGTAGAAATAAATATTAAACAAGTCTCTATTGAATATCCAGAATAAATTTGTGGTCAGTTTAAGTGCTGTTTTTATGTAAATTGGAGAGACAGGGCATTAAATTCAGTTTTTCAATGCATGCTTCACAAAGATTGTCCTAAGCACTAATGTCTGGGTTTAAACTACCTGCTTCACTGCAAAGTTTAAATAACCAATCACTCTGCCAATGTATATGCCTTTAAGTCAGTGCTGTGTTGACTCTTTAAATATTTTCACTTTTTAATATAAACTTTTCAGACAAAAATCTCTCTTAGAGAACAAGGACCCTACACAACCAAAATGGAGAGAAGTTACCACTTTCTGTTTTTTCAGTCTCACCTGTTTAAGTACAGCTGACAGAGCACAGATGCATGCATTACTCTTGTCTGAGGGATAGCCTGTTTACCAACCTTTTAATGACTTACAGTTGAAATTGCTCTGCATAGGAATCATGATGGTATTTACCGTTAATGGGAAGGAGAAGAGTCTACCAGTTACAGTAGGAGACTAAAAATCTATGTCTTCAAAGTTCTGGAGGAGAAAAAAAGAGGCAGGTGGGATTTGTGTACATCAGTGATTTCAAGATCCTACTAAGCAGTCATTCCATTGTTAAACACAACATAAACAAACCTCGTAGTATGGGAGAAATTATTCAGATCTTTGTGCATACTGCACTAAAATACCTGGGTTTCTAAATTATTACACCAGAAGGTTTGGAAATGAAACTCTTTATTTGCGTGTTATAAATCCATCTATTTAGCACACAACTGAAACAATGTATGCAACACTATTGTGTTCTCCCTGCAAGTCCGTCTGTCTAGAGTTTTGTCCTTTCAAACTCAATGTAAGACACAAAAGACTCATTTTTAGGCTCATTTATTCTAAACCAGTCAAAAAGATACTTAAACAAAGAAGCAATAGATGATGAAGTTTAGTTACAATCAGTTATCATTGCAAATATGTGAGGTCCCAAGAGAAAGGACCATCAGGAACTCTTTCCTTCTTTATGTTAAGAGTCATAATTTGACATGGTTTTGGTTAGAGGCCTGGAACACAGCAGAGTAAATCCAAAAAGAACACACATTAGAGGAGAGCAATGTATTTGATCACTGTTTTCATCAAATCAAATCAAAAAAAAAAAAAAAAAGGAAAATAAAATTTATCAATTTTGTCTTGGTATTTTGATGTTCTAAATTTTCATGACTGCCAATACCTGCCAAGTGAAAGTTCCATGAAATAAAATGTCTAGATTAAATTAGGTAAATCTTATTCAATACCTTTCAGTTTTTTATACAAATGTTAATTTCTCACACTGCATAGAGACTACCTGATGGCTTTTCGATAAAATGCCTCCTTATGTATCTAAAACCAGCTTTCAGTCCAGCCCCAGATGCATTTTAGCAGTTATTTTAGACAGCACTTTACTGTCGCTGGAGAAGTTTCAAGTTTAATCTAAGGCAACTTCTGCATCCCAGCTGAGAAAGTAGCAGTTATGAAAAGTAATTTTCAGTTAGTCTCACATCATCAAAAGTTGGTTTACATTTACACTGTATGAAATTAAATTACTGTTCTGACATGAAACCCAGGAAACTGGAATTCACTTACAGATAAGTCCTTGCAAAGCAGAAACCTTTTTTAAATCATGAGTATGGTCTCTCACATGTGCTTAATACATACATTTTTCATTAGTATTTGAGAGCTGTATGCAAGTACTGATGGAGAACTCTTAGCTTAGCCTTGTAAGTAATCAAGTATCATGAATGATCAAACAAAGTTTTTGTTTATTATTCTGTGTACTTCTAAAACATAGAATCTTGGTATGTAATCAGTCCTACAACACCACAATATTTAAAGAGCAAATATCTGAGGAATGGGTTCATCAAACTTCAGTGTAGGCCAAAACTTTCTTCAACACAAGACACAAACACACACGCACACACACACACAAAGGAGTAAAAAGAGACAGACAGCAAATGTGATCAGTTTGAATTGACCTACATTCTACCTGATGCTGAAAACGATGGTACCTCCAGATGCATGTTTTTTCTACATGTGCTTAGCATATTTAATAAATACTGCTTCAAAACTGTGACAAAGCCATGACGGAAAAGAGGTTTGGGCAGCAAGCTGACCCATTTTCATCAGTTAAATGTTGTTTCATAAGCACTAAGTATTCACTGCTTATCTGACTGAGCAGTGCAGAGATCACAGCCAGCAGAGAGGATAAGAAAACAGAAAGAGACAAAATTGTTCTCTGAGTTTCAAGCAGAAGATTATTCATCTTTTTGGAAAGGAGTATTTGAGTCTTCATCGCTTGGATATGAAGAAGCTAAAATTAAATATCAAGTAATACTTGATTTTTCATGATCTGGTGCAAAAGACAAACTGCTATCAAACATCAGTATGGCACTCATGGGTAAAAGGACATAAATTGGGGTGGTGGAGTGGAATGAAAATGATACAGCACAGACAAACAATAATCATGGATACATTCATAATAATACCAAGGAAGTAGGAAAACAAAAGTGTGATGGGTTAGAAGGAATAAAGAGATGAAGAGGAAATGAAAGGGACTGCTTTTTCTCACTCATCAAGATTGTAACCATGGGGCAGGACAAACAGAAACTTACATTCTTCACTACTTTCAGTGCTGTTGTAGGACAGAACTACTAGACATAATAGTGGACATGAAACTACCAGAGAGTGTCCGAAGGAGGGCTACAAAGATGGTGAAGGGTCTGGAGGGCAAGAGGCTGAGGCCACTTGGTTTGTTCAGCCCAGCCCAGAGCAGGCTGCGGGGAGGCGTCATGGCAGCCTGCGGCTTCCTCATGAGGGGAGCGGAGGGGAAGGTGCTGAGCTCTGCTCTCTGACAGGACCAGAGCTAGTGGCATGGAGCTGGGACAGGGGAGGGTCAGACTGGGTGTTAGGGAAAGGTTCTTCACCGAGAGGGTGGTCAGGCACTGGGACAGGCTCCCCAGGGCAGTGGTCACAGCACCAAGCCTGCTGGAGTTCAAAAAGTGTTTGAACTGTGTTCTCAGACACATGGTCTGTTTTTTGGGTGGTCCTGTGTGGAGCCAGGAGCTGGACCTGATGATCCATGTGGGTCCCTTCCAATTCGAGATACATATAAAAAAAAGAATAATGATGAACATTCCACAGGTTACTCAACCGTAGAAAGAAAACAATATGGAAAATTAAACAAAAGCTTTCCTAGTAGAAAGCACCTGCCAACTAACAGCAATGGCTGTGTCACAGAAGATACACAGATTTTGTTTTGTTCTCTTTGTAATAATACTTAGAGGGCTTGTCAGCACATACATGCTATTAGTATTCTTATAAGCAAAGTGACCTCAAATATAGCAGAAGTATGTATTTGAGTGAAAAATCTGTAGATGCATTGCACTAGCAGAAATGTTGTGCACTTTCGCACGTATAATGCTATCATAAATTACGCATCATGTGCTTAATTATGACTCGAGCACTAACAAAAAAGGACAAAATTGCAAACCGCTGATTTTTATTTTGAATCTAAGTTGAGCTAAAATATGCTCCTTTAAATCAATCAGGTTTACCTCAGAGATCCTAAATGTGGTTGTAACATGGAATTGTGGGACATAAGAGAACCTAGCACTTTGTAGAAATCACTCTACCTGTTAGAGAAATGCATCTGATACTCTGCTAGAGATTTCAATGACAATGAGGCTATGAAATTTTCAACCAGCTGGAGATCAGCTTGCATACATATTTCTTCATGATAAAGTGACATGCACTAGTTTTAGATTGAGAGTTATTCAGGAACACTAAAAATCAAAGAAATAATGAACAAACTAATACATAGGTTTTTAGAGGTTTTTTTTTTTTCAATATTTTTTTTCTAACTATTCTTTAATTTTGGAGGAAAACATCGTGGGAGTATATATTTCAAAATTCATTATCTCAATACTGGAAAGAACCAACACATCCTAAATCTTATACTGTAATTTGGTATGTAAAAGAAATGTACCCCAAATAGATTCTGAATATTATATGAAAGGGATGGACATAAAAAAAAGTAGCATACAGTTTGATGTTTGAGTGTAAAAAAACAAAACAAAAAACAGAACACAGCAAAAAATTAAAGATGTTGCTTAGCCTTGCCTTAATTAGTAAGTCATGCTTTTTAACCAAGGTAATAAGAAAGCTATTTTTTCAAAAGAAAGAGTTGAGCAACAAGGCTATTTATGCAGTTGTCTCAGCACTCAATATAGGACTAAAGAGCCTGCAATTTTCAAGGTGATTTGCAATTTCCATTAATTTGTTGAAGGTTTTGTAGCTCAATAATGAGACACTTTCATCAGTTATTAGTGAATCAGAGCTGTTTGCAGCTTTAATTCAAACACAGTAAATACAAATGCAAATGTGCACATGATTTTCTATTATCATTTCCAGAGGGTGAAAGAAGGCAAATGATCTTCTGGAGAATGGGGATGTTTACCATTATTTGTCTAAAATTGGTTAACTGTTCCATACTGATGGAAGTGAACCAAGAGTAGTTGATTAACGCCAATATATGGGTTGTGGTGGATGGCAAAGAGTCATTTGGTGCTGAGGTGTTGGCAATATCTTCCTGAAAACTGAAAATCGCACATTTTTATCTACCTTAAAAGACAAATTTGTGGGTCCACCACAAAGATATGATTTTATTTATTCAACAGCTTCTTTATTTGACTGAAAAAATGTTGAAATTTGGGGTCCATGTTAATTTTGGCCCTTAAAATTTGGCATCTTAAAATCTTTACCCAAATCTGCAGTCTACATCTATATTGCAGAATTCTGGCAGAACGGATAAAAAATAAGACATTAAAAAAGAATATTTTCATACATATTTAGGTGTCTGACAATACAAGTGGACACAGAATAGTTCACAAGGTGGCCAGAGAAAACAGGTTCCTAACGCCTATTGAAGCTGGTGCAAAAATCAATGCCAACAAAATGTTATGTCACTGAAATCCCATTCTCTTAAAGCATCTTTCAAAGTATCCTCGAGCAGCTATCTCTACAAATTTGGTCCAGAGAGCAATAAGCTGAGTTTGTTTGTCAGTTAACAATTATAGGACAGTTCCTCCTTCCACCCAAACTGTTAATTAAAATCAAAATTAACATTTAAATTAAAGATAGATAACACAGAGGTTTTACTCAATAGCCACTTGATGGCAGCGTCATGTATAAAAAGATTAGACTGTGAAGTGAAAACTTAAAAAAGCCCTCAGTAATGGTAACAAGCCAACCTAAGTGACACTTTGATTACTACAGAATATTACTCTTAATAGAAGACTTTTTAATGATATTTTGAAGGTCAGTAACTATCAATAAGTAAACCCATAAAAATAATGAATTTTAAACTTCAAAAATGTTGCCATAAAGGTTATCCCTTCAAAATAAATATATGAAACATTTTTAGTCTCTATTATGAATTTAGTATGTATTTTAACACATAACACTCTAATGATAACTTATGGTTAATTTCTCTGGGAAGAAACAAGCAAAAAAATCCATAAAGACTTCCTAAGTAAGAATTCATGGGCACTGATTTAATAAAAATACATGACAATAGTGTTACCAACGCACTAACATTTCTGTAATATATAAATATGAGAGTGGTTTATACTTCCTGCCAGCAAAATGATTCACATTCTTTGGTCATCAAACACTGCCAAATAAACGTACGAGAAGAGGTAAAGTAGTTCATGAAAGGGTAGAAGTCAATTAAAAAAGCTGCCTTTCTGTTCCTCTCCTGACTTACTTATCTGCTTGCACTTCACCACGGAAGAACCCAGCTGAAAAATGAAAAGGGCTAGATCATTGTGCTGTAAGTGAAAAAGCAGTTAGGATCTGCCTTTGCCTCCCAGGATGTCAAACCCAACTTTGGACAGCTTTACACTGGTGGGATACACAGATCATCCCCAACGTGCTATGCCTGCTCGATGTATAAAGAGCATTGGTGAGTGACCTACTTCAGTAATGCACCTGAAAAAATAGAGCAGCCAGCTCTGTGAGGATTCTACCCTTGACTGTTCAGATGATATTTGTTATTGGCAACAAACACATATCTAGAGAAGAAAAGATGAGTCTGTTACTCCAGTCTTCCAATAGCTAGGCAACCAACTCCTTAACACTAAAATCTGTCATTCCCTTGATTTGTGAATGGAACTTCCACTGCTACCAATGGTTCTTCAACATACTGAGTGAAACGGGAAGAAATTCTTCAAATGGTAAAACAACAACAAAAAAAAATGTTCATAAATGTCTTTCTGAGTTACAGAAATATCAGCTAACATCCTGGGCTTGTACAGAATTAATGCCCACACAGTTTTCTTTTTCAAAATTTAGGGGAAAAAAAAAAAAAGACAACTTCATTTCAAGCACTAGAGCATTAATATTAGTTTTCTGCACAAAGCAAACTTTTTCAATCAAATTCTTAAGCATCTACAAATACAGCTTATAATGGAAGCTGAAACAGAGTCCATTAAATAAAGCATCACAAACAGAAGCAATGTTATATTTCTAAAACTCATGTCATGATTTTGAGAGTCACAAAATTCATATGCAGCAATCTCTATAGTTCAACTGTATTTGAGTTTTAAAATTAAATAATTGGCGTAGGAATTTCCATGAAACAAAACAAAACAAACAAAAAAAAACCCACACAAAACAAAGAAAAAAAAAAAAGAGAGAGAAGGGGAGGGGAGGGGAGGGGAGGATTTCTTGCTTTTACTCCAACAAAACTACCGTGCATGAAAAATGAAATCAATATTCCCCCCCCTCAATAAAATAGAAAAAAAAAAAGTTCTGTGCTGGTTTTATCAAACAGAATTTTACAATACAAATATAGAGATACTGAACAGTCCTGGGACCACTCTTCATATGTTGAAAAGATACTTTATAGATTTTATGTAAAACCTATGTATTAAAGTGTGAATTTCTAAATAGTTATCAGCTCACTAAAATTTATATATAAGCCATAAACAATAACTGTTCTATACCTAACAATAAACAATTTATTATAATTGGGACTGAAGGTTGAATAGGGAGGAAGGAAGAGAACAGAATGAAAAGAAATAACTTTAAATTCAATTTCCAAATGTTGTATTACTGTGTTCTTCACTACACTCAGTACTAGATTATGTTAGTTTTCATTTTGATACTTTAAAAAAAGACAGAGGTCCACGGTAGACTTCAGGAATAAGAATCACATATAATGAAAATACTAGCATGACAACAAACATTACTTTTCCTCATATAAAAAATGTGCTTAGGCTGCAATCGTAGTAATTTAGTCAACTTTATATGATATACTGTTTTCTTCTGTGACAGTCAAGGAACCAGCTCCTTCTCAAACCTGGAAAGCAGTAGGTAGAGATGGAGGATTTCTTGCTTTTTAAGGAGCATCTACCTTGGTCTTCATTGACATATAGCGTTGAAAAGGCAGTTCTATGCCAAACTTTGTTAGTTCATTGTTTGTATAATATACAAGTTTCATTACCAGAAATAATGGATTATCAACCAGGTCTTATAAACAGGATTTAAGAAATTATTACTCACCAGAAGATGAAGTCTTTTAACATGAAGTCTTTTAACAGGACACACTGAAGTTTTCCTGGAAAGTCTAACATTGAAGAACCTAGAGAACTGTTGCTACAGACCATAGTCAAGTAGGCTTAATTGCTGTTTATAATCACTAGGTCACGGAATAGAATCAAGACCAACAAAAGGAAGTAATTTCAAATTTTAATGTTGAAATCAAGAAAGGGAGAAGTTTTATCAGTTTGGTTTTTCATTTTCCATGTGCAATTTAATTTTATTCCCAGCAAATCACAATTCACAAAGTTATAAAGCCAACCATTTTAGAATTAATAGGTTAAAATGTTCTCAAACATTGCAGTAAATAGTAGTTTTAACATTTGAAATCAGATTATGCATTTTGGTGGAGGTTGCTCTATTGGTGAGTTTAATCTATTTCAAATAAGAGATTGTAAGTTATTGCTTCATAGGGCTAGTATTCTCGTTAATGAAAGGGAGCAATGCAGAGAGTATAATGCACTAGGAGAGAGAATAAGGTGTCCTGCTATATGTAGCAAAAAGGTGGAAAATGTCAGCAAGGTATAATGACTCAAGATGATAATAGGCTAGAATGGTGAAGAAGCTAATGAATGAGGAGCCTGAGAACTGATGTGTCAATTTTTACAAAGATCTCTATCCTGACAATAACTAAATTTGTGTTAAATAAAGGTCTAGGAAAATTTTCACTGTTCATCAGATATTTTTTTTTTTAATTTTCTTTGTTGTTGTTGTTGCTTTTCATTTAATTTAAATTGACATTAAGATGACCATAAAAGATTTGTCAGTGGAATAAGGATAAGATGCTTGCAAATACTATTTTAGCTTAGCTTTAGATATTTCTTCTTAGTTGTTTCTATTTACTTTTTTCTTTCTTTTTTTTTTTTAATCTGTTCTTTAAAGAACCTTCTCTGATCAATGTGAGTCCCTTGATAATTAGGTGGAATATTTTTGTACAAAAATGTATATGAGTGAACTGCACATGTAATTTCAAAAGAATAAATAAAAATATTCCCTATTATGCTATTGGTTATCTAATTATTAATATACATATAATGCTGTGAAAATATTCGTATCTTTACTAAAACAGATTGGGCAAAAAGAGAAAATATGAAAAAAATTCATTGCTTTGTTTTGATTTCATATCAACTACATCTTTAACAGGTACATGGAAGACTATTTTTTTTTCTTTTCAAAATTTATTTAATTTTCAGATTTCCCCTCTTTCTAACTTGAGGTCAAAGAAACACAACTATCAAATTACATCAGATAAATTAATCATAATATATGCTTAGCAGACAAATAAGCTTGGTAGGATTTTTTTCTGTTGTTGTCCTTTTGCCCTGTATTTCAGCATTTATATCTTCACAAGCACTATGAAGAAAATCATGTATTGTGGTTGGTATCAGTGATGCTTGGTTTCAAATTTGAAAACATTCTCTTAGTTTCTTTATGCTATGTGATAAAATGCATATAGAGAGTAAATTTGTTACTCAAGTAAAATATTTTTGTGGCCGTCTTTTAATATAGATGTGAAACTTATCCCATGTGTCTTTATTGTTCCATCATTTCTTGTACTAAAGATCACAAATTAAAAGAACTTGTAAGCTAAGTGGTCCTCTTTAAGGAGGAAAAGAAAAGTACTTCCCAAAGTACATTCCCAAAAGTGATACCAGATTTTTTTTTCTTTTATGAGTTTATATAAACCCTTCTTTCAGCAATAAAGTTGTACTATACTCCATGTGCTAGCTGATATCATTGCTTAAGTTATTTTGAAACAGAGTGGAGACATACTACTTCTTCAATGGGAACAAGGCACAGGAGAACTGCAGGAGCTACAGCAGTACAGCATACAAGAAGTTTTTTCTAGAATTGGGACTTCCGTTGCTGTTTTGAAATACTCAGAGTTCAGGACTTATTAACAGGCTTCCAAAACTTTTATTTTAAACTCTGATTTTGCAAGATACTTTATTACATGCTTTAAGGTACGTGAGTAGTCCAATTAAGAACTGGTTAGAAGATATCTGAGAAATATTTGAACAACATAAGAAAACAGCCTGCTAAACTTGGAAATTAAAGCTGCTACTATATTTTGCTCAGTACATTTTTCATAGCTTGCAATACTTGCAATTCTTTTACTAAGCATCATTACCCCAAGTTTTTTTAAAAATGCCAGATATTTTTAGAGAAATAGAAAAACAGAACTTTGAAGCAATTTTTAGCATAGCACCACAAATTGCAATGAGTTAAATCTAAAGCTGTCTATAATAAGCAGGAATCAAATGTGTCTTTAGGTACCAGCTCCATTTGTTGGACTTACTTTTCCCTTTAAATTCTAAATTACGTACCAATGATCAGTGATGTTTAAACTAAATTAAAAAGCAATATTCATCCAACTATTTTTCAACATACGAAATTAGTTAAAAAGAAAAAAAAGAAAGACACTTGGAAAAAAAAAACTTCCATTACAAGACTAATTATCATAATGACTTAATGTCAGTTTCCTAAAGTGTGGGAGGAGTTTGTTTGGTTTTTATTTAGCTAGTTTGATGTTGTCTAATATATACAAGATCCAATGTTACACAATAATCTGTGTCCTAAATTATAATGCTTTTGATATTATATATTAAAAACAAACACAATTATAACCAGTTTCATACCAAGAAAATGAGCATGTTTTCACTTTATAAAGAAATAGACTGTTTAGGCATTAGGAAAATAATTTTTAGCACATAGTTTTCACATTAATTTATAAAGTTGGTAATTTACAAAGAAATAGCAAACCAGTTGAATGGTGGTAGCAGATGTAGTCACTAAGATGATGTTAACTCAGAAATGACATCAACATTTCTGCTTCTGAAACTGATGATACTAATCAAAAAGTAGAAATCACAAAGCCACCTGGGATGGATGGGAAAGTTTAGGCATGACATCCACAAAGTATGTGTTTTAGCAGTGACAAATTAGAGCTTTCAAGCAGCTGCAATGTTTTCAAGTGGGGGAAGCTGATAAAAATCACATGAGGTGAAAAGATCTCCTTCACAACATACAGTTGTGCTAGGGATAAAGAGAGACAGAAACAAGATTTTGCTCTGAAAGTGGGAGAACCTATCAGAGAAAAAAAAATGCTGTCAACCAATATGAGAAGAAAACAAAACAAAACAAAACAAAACAAAAACCTTTCTTGTTACAGAGAAGTGCTGGGTTGGTTGAAAAACTCTTCTTTCCAGAGTGGTAATGTGAAGTCTGAAAGGTCCTGAATAATTTTCCTGTGTTTAACAGGAAACATGTAGTTCATCAGTCATTTAACCCCAAGAGCGTTTATTGCAGATGAATCTCAAAACACAATTGAGATTTGCTTCTGGACTGGTTCTGATACATAACTACACATTCAGTAATTTGAAGGTAAAATTACTGGGCAAAGTTTTAAGACTAGCACTCAATGCAAGGAATACAAAGATTAGAACTGATACAAAGAAATCATACCTCGGGGTATGAAGACCTCAAGGACCAAAACTTATACCCCACTGATTTCCATTTTATCATATCAATTTTCATGTTGGAGAAAGGAGAGGGAAGGTGTGCTTCTCAATGGAAAGTACAGCCTATAAAAATAAAGCATTTAGGACATACCATTTTCCAGAATTGTTTTTTCAAGAGACTGACTCCCCAGCTGAGGACCAAACCAAATACATGCATATGCAATAAATATATATAAAAACTTTTCACAAACAGTACTTCATGATACTCTACTACACTGTCACAGGGCAGATGTCTTCATATACTTAAAAATAATCCATGACTGGTGGCTAATCAGGAAGCATCCTAGAAGGGATTATCTAAGGAAGCAAATATCTTGTAATTGAGGTTGAAGGATGTTGGAAATGAATGAAAAAAAAATGTATTACAGGTAACAAAGAGTAGCTCCCCAAAATACATGGCAAAGTACTAATACAAAGCATGAATCTAAACCAAATGAGTCCCTCCAGGACTACACCTAGTAGTGTCCTCCAGTTGCTTCTGGGCATTCATTCAGTGGGACTAGAACAGAGCCAGTATGAAGCAACCTCCCTGCTCCCACAGATCCCTGCAGTTGGGAAGTGGGATCCTCAGTACCAACTGTTTCACTCTGCAGATCGGCTCCTATTGCTCCTCACTACATGCTAACGTAGACATAGCGGAAACTATATTTATTTGGAGACTGAAACAGGGCTACATATGGAGAATTTCACCTTTGACAAGTACTAACTTCATTTACATTAACACCTGTCTAGACTGTTTTCCTAAGTATAAACATAAAAATCTCCTTAGTGTATTTGGGCCCTTCTTACTTAATTAACCATATGTGACGTAAAGTGATACAACCCAGTTAAAGGTATGTCATTGTTGATAGGATCAATTACAGTCAGACATAAGTATTCATTGCTTACACCATCTGTGCTGTACTCCTAAGTGCAGAACCTTGTCAATGAAAGTATACACAGATTAACTCTACTCACTTTCATTAAAAAACACCAATCTGTTTTGTCAGCTCTAGGCAGTTTCTGTGAAAAAGTTGCAATCATATAATGCACATTCACCTTTTCCTTCCAGTATACTGTGGCTAGTACTATAACATTTGAAAGGTTTAGAATAATATTTGAGAATACTGTGTGATTTCATTCTTAACTAGCGTCAACTGTAAACAGTCTACCAAAACCCACTTGTATACCAGACTGAAATCTTTGCAGTCGCTGTAGGAAACTAGGTCTTGCCCTTTCTTTTACGTGCTCATCAACATTTTCTAATGCTTCTGTTTCTCACTGTTGTTCATCTAAACTTCAGTATTATACAATCTGATTGTATGACATTGAGGGGAAGAAAAAAACAACAGTAATTCAAGCCTTGGAAACCTTCAGATGCCACGTAGGTATGCCTACAGACAAATACATACACGTATGTAAATATTGGAAATACTATGATCAATTTCACACTTAATATTAGTTGCAATGAGAAATTACAGTTAGACTAAACTAAAACTCATTTTCTAAAGTTAATTAACAATTTCATGGGTGAATTTTTTGTATAAAGAAGCTATAAAAGGATGTGTACAGATCAGTATGGCTTGAAATGGGTCTTACTTGCATTCCTACCATTATTAAGAGAGAATTATTTTTTAGTTTGAAATGTAAACATTCCTAAAAGCAGGTTAAATTACGATTTACATTTTTTTCCTCAGAACTGGGGAAACAAACTGATGGGATAAAATATGCTTCTAATCAGGCTCCATCCAAAGATGACATCTTCAAGGAAGATTAGAATCCACTGCTCTACTGTTAAATGACTACAGTTAAAACTGTAATCAAGCCAGGTCACTTGAGAAAGCGGGCTGTTCATCTTAGCGTATTTCCTTTTTATAGATTAGAATGAAGGCCACACTTAAGGATTCTCATAAGTAAAAATCAAGAAGGGATAAATAAGATGCACTTTTACTGCTGTTTGAATACTGTTTTTTATAACTCTGCATTTAATTTGGAAGAGATTTAGAGGCACACCCATATGGGAAGAGCCAGGTCAGTTTAAAACCAGAGAAAAAAAAAATCTTTTGGCTAATGAGATTTCTTTTTTCTGTGTTTATTTTAAAGTTAAGACTTGGTCTCCAATTTTTTAACATATCAGAGATACTAAACAGTGCTGTTGAGGATACTGACCAAACATTTTAGAAAATATCTAGAAGTCAAATTATGGAGGAGAGCTTAAAAATGTTACATATAAAATGGGAAAAGTTAAAACATTAGAATTAAGATTTATTAGTAGTAAGCTTATTGCTTTAGTGTTCAAAGGAACTGAAAGCAAATCATGCTTCAGTGTTGGAAAAAACATAAGAGTAAGGAAAAATTTGCTTGATATCTAGAGTAGGCTGTTTAGAATATTTTTTATGATTTTATACAACACAAATGCAAATAAAATGCTGTTTAGAGCACATTTTAAAAAGAAAATGAAAAAAAAAATGGAGAAAATGAAATTTTGCCACAACAGAAAAAGGTTCTCCTTCAACCCACCCAATACACATAAGAAATATTTTACAGAAGCTCTATTTGGAAAAGAAGAATACTTGTATTCTTTAAAATACAAAATCAGACATTTAGGGCAATCAGCAGAAAATTATTTGAAATCATTTACAAACTTTTATCAAATTTGTATGCACTTTTCAATAATATTTTATATATAATACTGAAAAAAAACACACCACAAACCAACAATAAATAAAAATAAAAATAAAAACTTGCAAATCTCCACACAGAAAATCCTGAAATGTTCTTTTCGGCCCCTTTACTCATAATTTCAAAATCTTACCTACTTTTCACTTGTAACAAATATATATATGTATGTTCTACCAATTCTATTGGAGCACACTAAATATGACTTCCACATTAATTTCTGGCAGATTCACTTTTGTAGAGGAAGTGTTTGAATCTCACCTGGAGGACAAGGGTAAAGTAAACTAAGCAGGGAGGTTTGCTGTAATACCATTGAATAACAGTTAAAAGATTACGTGAAGCTGTCAGAGTTGGCAGGTTCAAAATCCCAGTATAGAACCAAACAGCTTGCCTGATTTGTGAAGCCAAAGAAGTTATGTAACAAGAAATTTGTTTGTGCTGGAAAAACAGTCTCTGTACCCTTTTATGCCGTCAATGAGTATGTTTCAAAATGCAAGCAGTGGTATATTTGTCTTGAAAAAGATAAGTTTTCTCACATTAGATAAACTAAATGCACATATTTGAAAGGAAAAGACTATCTTCTGCACAGTGCAGACACACAAACATTATATAACGTTATTTTTTTACAGATACTCTACAGTGAGGTATGCACACTTACCACAGTCTATGCTATGCAGTTTCAGAATTGTGCATTTTAATTAAAAGTACACATTTAATTGCACCTGTTCTTGGCTCTGCTCTAAAGTGTCTGGATGAAAGCTTGCAGTTCAGATATCTGGTTGAAGAATTGCATACCAGAAATGATTATGAAGACTTTGGGCTGGAGGATGAAGATAAAAGTGTTAGATAAAGGCCCCAGAATTCAATCGTATCTGCTGCCCAGCAGGTCTCATCACACTGTTTCAATCCTTCCCTGTCTCCTTATTAAAGACAGACTAAGTGGAAGGTAGTGTAGCATCAGTACAACTGTAATAATTTGGCTCAGTTAGTCTAGCAAAACAAACAAACAAGCAAACAAACAAAAAAAAACCACAACACTTTATGAACAAAGAAAACTAGAATTCTGCAGTTCCTTTTCAGATGGTTACATCTCTTCTTGGGTAATGCAACTAAATAGCTATTAGATGTGTTATGTGATCCTTCCTTACAATTCATAAATACTACAGAAGGCATTTTAATAACTATTACATACAAAAAGTTAGTGTTTCTAATGTAACAAATTTTGCAATTATCACTATTATCCATAATGATCACACTTCAGGAGAAATTGCCCTAGGAAACTTAATATATTTAGGCATCATTATTATAAAGGGGCCAATGCTGAATTTAAAGTGGATTCAGGTGTTCACCTAACAGTTTGAACATTGTGTTTTTCACAGACAATACAGGTATGGCAAAGTTGCTCTCTATTCCCCAAAACAATAAAAGAGCTGCCTGCATTACACAACCTCTTAACCGAAAAGTCAGGTAGTTTCATTTGTTTCATCATGAATAACATTACACTGTCCTCTAAAAAATAATTAATGAGCTGGACAGTCAGGAATATGAAAGGATCAGGGTCTGTTTTTAGAAAACATCTGATTTTCTCCACTTGATATACTTTTTTCTGTATTCATATGTGAACATATTATTGAATTAATTTTTTAAGAAAAAAATCTACTGAATATGTTAGTTAAATCAAGCTAGAAAACAACTGCCAAATCAAATGGCTACTATTATTGTATGGCGATTGCAACACTTTGAAACTCACTTTATAGGAAGAAGATATAATCAACACCACAAAAATTCAAAAAGAGGTCCCATTGGTAAGGCTACCAGCCTTGAAATGGGAAGTGTAGATGGAATTCCTCATTCCAGCCCAGATCACTTTACTTACCATGAGCTGACCCACAAATCCACAAAAAAAAAAAAAAAAAAAAAAAAAGATAGATAGATAGATAGATAGATACAAACTCCTTTCTGATAGAAGTTGGGTACTTTTGAAGATCTTGGGCTTGCTTTCTGTCTGCCTTTTCTGTCTATTGGTAAAATGGGAGTAGTAATCCTGTCCTACAGAGGAGTGTAAATAGAAAAAAATACACAAACAGCTCAAGTAGTGCAGAGTAGGAGACCCCTTTCTATATAGTGGGATCAACACTTCCCTGTCCTCACCAAAAGTCTAGAAGATGGAGCACACAGCAAAATGCCATACTGCTCTGAGAAGTGTTTAATAACAGTTGTATCAAGGGTTGCCAGTCCATCTCTCATCTCCCTCATATGATGGGAGGGATCCCTCAGTTTCTGCCTAGTCTACCATTTTCTCAAAATGGTCTTGGTAGTCAGCAGTTCTCTGTGCATTCTCTAGCAGTATCATATCATTAGGGGAGGGGAGGGGAGGGGAGGGGAGGGGAGGGGAGGGGAGGGGAGGGGAGGGGAGGGGAGGGGAGGGGAGGGGAGGGGAGGGGAGGGGAGGGGAGGGGAGGGGAGGGGAGGGGAGGGGAGGGGAGGGGAGGGGAGGGGAGGGGAGGGGAGGGGAGGGGAGGGGAGGGGAGGGGAGGGGAGGGGAGGGGAGGGGAGGGGAGGGGAGGGGAGGGAAGGGAAGGGAAGGGAAGGGAAGGGAAGGGAAGGGAAGGGAAGGGAAGGGAAGGGAAGGGAAGGGAAGGGAAGGGAAGGGAAGGGAAGGGAAGGGAAGGGAAGGGAAGGGAAGGGAAGGGAAGGGAAGGGAAGGGAAGGGAAGGGAAGGGAAGGGAAGGGAAGGGAAGGGAAGGGAAGGGAAGGGAAGGGAAGGGAAGGGAAGGGAAGGGAAGGGAAGGGAAGGGAAGGGAAGGGAAGGGAAGGGAAGGGAAGGGAAGGGAAGGGAAGGGAAGGGAAGGGAAGGGAAGGGAAGGGAAGGGAAGGGAAGGGAAGGGAAGGGAAGGGAAGGGGACTCTTCTGTTGCTTCTGGACCTAGCTCTAAGTTTGTTCCCAATCTCAAGCACTTTATACATTTCAATTTCTAGCCCTGGTTATCCACACTGATGTCATTCATGTCTAAACAGGAGTTTCCTCATGATTCCCATTATTTCAGTTTCACATTTACACAATTCTTGAGTAAAGTATTTTCTATTTTAGTACTGCCTCTTACTAACTATGCCTTTTAAACACTGTATCCATCAAACCTTAATACACTCAGCTTCAGGTGATGATGATCTAGTACTCAACAAAGCGTTCAAAGATGATACATGTTTCCAAAGCCCTTCTGGACAACATTTGTTATCTGCACATACAAAAAAAGCTGAGGAGACAGGGAATGAACCAAAATTAGAAGCGGAATAATTCAATATTCAGCTGTGTGAAACATGGCGATCCAGAACACATTTATGTGCCCCCCAGCCTGCTGGCCTGTGTGTATGTCCTCAATGCCCAACAGAACAGCCAAGGGTCTTTTCCTCTTTAATGCAGGTGACTGCAATTGACTCACTCCTCCAACAACCCATGCCAAAGTCAGACTGCAGGATGCAACTGACCCAGCTAAATTGTATATGATGTCACAGCACAATGACAAAACCAGTTAAAAACATCTTAGGTACAACTGACATCTTATATTGACTCTTCACAGTTTGCATTGTCTCCTCAACACAGTCTTTACACTACTTCCCTTAGAGACCGGGCCTCCATAATTACTGAGTTCAGAGCATCCCGGCTGGCACTGCCCACCTCTGTAAGCAGAGTCCCATAAACCAAACAGAGGCTATAAAAGCAGTTTATTTCCCTAGCTATGACATTTGTTTTCTGCACAGTCACATGAGGAGACATACGTAAATTAACTCCCACTATTTCTATGGTACTCTACTGAAAATATTTTTAAATTAAGGAACGCAAAAATGTCATTGAAGCAGCTGAGACTGTTATTTGCTTTGCTACAGTGGAATATCATACTTGGTTAGATGTGGAGAATGGATTGGATAGTCAAGCAATAACAAGGACTGGAGTAATCTTCTCATTCTTGCCAAGACCGGATATTTTGCCATCATTGGGGGGGGAGCGGGGGGGAGCAGGGTTAAAAGAAGAAACAAAAAAAACAAACACCATAAAGTAAGTCCAATTCTTTATATATAGGTTATATGCATTTAACACAGATGAACAAGATTCAAAGTTTGGTACTGGTGTATCAGCCTCAGCTTCAAAGTTTTCAAATATACTTAAATGAAACCAAATGCAGTTAAATGAATGCTAACTGATTTCTTATAAAACGGTGAATTCTTCTGCTTTTTGTGGTTATCTGGTATGCACTTCCAATAACTGAAGCCAACAGAGCTCAGATCTGGAAAATGAATTTTGCTGAAAACAGACAAGCAACTCTTGTCTAACATTTACACTAACATCATCTGAGGAAAACACAAGCACACACACACAAACCAAACCAACCAACAAACCAACAAAACAACAACAACAAAAACAAACCAACCAGCAATCTTTTGTACTTCATTTGAAAGGTTTGAATAAATGTCAATACCTGGCAATCTTACCATTCTCAACAGGACTGGCTATCCTCATGAAAACACAAAATGACTTGTAAATAAGATTGCCACTTACCTGCCCTGTCCTTTCTTCAAACCACCACTGAGTATTGACCCACATGTCACTGTCTGTAACACTCCCCAACAGCTCTGAGTGAAGATGATTGCAAAGTGAAATAGAAAAATACCACAAGGTTTAAAACCAAACTATCATATGTCTTTTCTCATTAGCAGTTATTCAGAATTTCTTTTGTAACAGCCTCTACTGTTTAAGGAGACAGTTTTACTCAAATGGTATTGTCTAGGCTTTCTAACATTAAGGAGGGATTTTTTTATTATTATTTTTACTTTTTTTACCCAGTGTAAATACTTCTTGGCTTATACAACAAGTATTGATGAATCCATTTTTATTAGATGTCTCTCAAACTCCACCTGGCTTCCAAGCAGATCAATTAAAAATGAACTAGATGTCACTCAAATCACTGAAAAAGCAAACATACACAACACTTCATCTCTGTAGCATATACATGGAGACAGCCAATTTACAACTCACGTACTCATACCATCCCACATTCTTTTTAATCTTTTAGTTTCCTTTTATCCAAATTAAACGCTCATACTGCCTTTCCGTTATCTCTCTATGAACATCTGGTCACCACCTCAAGCTGGGCATGGCTAAACCAAAAGTTTTGGACTTTGTTTCACAGAAGTCCCCACCAAAGATTTTTTTTTCCAATTTTTCTAAAACATTTAACGTCTGGCCTTCACTGACAGGACTGCAGACTTTCCCTTTATGCCTTCCATAGACAGGATACTCTCTCTTCATGCATCAGCTATATGTATGACCTTTCCCACCTATCTCCTCAACCAAATGCATCTCCCATGTTCCAGAATACCACCTTTCAATTATATCAAGCCATTCTTCTCTAGCTCTCACAAACTTTATCCTGACATGCTCAAATCCGGCCAAGTCTTTTGCTTCAGATGTATTATTCCTAGCCCAGAGTTTGTCCATGTTGTCCTTTCTTATAGCTCCCTGGTCATCGCCTAAGACAAGGTCACACTGATATTCATCTCTAGAGCCTGCATGTTCTTAGTACACTTTGGAATTAGCATTACTGTTTTTCAGTCTGCTTTCACTTTACATAACTACAAATAACATGAGAACAACAGCACCCATTGTTTGCTCCGCCTGCTTATCACACTAACACAGTCAGCTATACATCCTCTTCCACCTACATTTCATTCTTACTTGAGTTGCTTTTAATTCCATATGCCTTTAGGTTTGTAAATGCATGTGTTTTCCATAAAATGGTTCTTCAGCAAAACCAGGGAAATAATCAAAATCTCTTGTTCTTTCTGTACCATGACCTTTTGGTGAACAAGATGAAGGAGAGAAAGGTTAACAAATTACACATTTGGGCACATGAGTTACATAGCCAGTTAGCAGTTGTCACCCTACTGGGGCTATAAAATACCTTGATTTTTTTTTTCGCATGTCCAACTCTTGTTAATGGTTGCTCATTTTTCCTAATGACCAGTCTCAGTTTTGGTTTTGCAAAATTTGAATGCCATGTCAATAATAATTACACTGATCATTCTTGAATAAAACAAAATCTCTGATATATGCCACTGGATGAAGCATAACACAATAAAAATGATGATGCATTTATTCGTAGAGATTTAATAGTGTTACTGATGTTATGACATACATTTGCATAATCATGTTGACTTTGAAAACATCACTTTAAAAATAAATTAATAATGCCTTTCACTGTTACTCTACTGGTATCCATTGTGACACAACTATGCTGAGCAGAATTGTCACCAAATTTTAAAAATGATTCAGAAAACCAAATATAAAACCTTTGACTAAGGAACATAGAAGACTTGAAAGTGAAAAAATAAAAATAAAAAATCTTGTTTTTTCCCAAATTTTCATCTGACATCATATTCAACCATCATTTCTGTAAAAAGATACCCAAAATGAAGCACGCTTAGAGAAGCTGATCAAAACCACTGACTCCAAAGGTTGTTAGAAAAATGTTCTTTGAATCTGAACATTTTAAAAATTGTATCCAAGGAGTGCCAATAGAGTACCTATCAGAAGAAAAATAAACATTTAATATCTTAATAAAATCTGTCTATTAATTTCCAGATGTGTGCACTTGTAAAATATCTTCTGCTCAACTTTGTAACCTCAACATAAGTTCAGAATATGGGGTTTTATTTCATATGCACAGGCATTAATATATATTTAATATGCACATATCTTCTACTATGAAAACACATCAGGAATAAGAAACAATCCTGGATAGCTAGTCTTATTTTATGTTCTCATTGCAGAGCAGTCTTTATATGACAATATAAAATCTGAACAGGCCTCACTCAGAAAGGAAAGTTTTCAATGTCTAAGCAGCCTTTCAGCACATCTTTTTGTCTCATTCCGATCACCTAAAACTTATTATCACATTATTAATTTCTAAAAGAGTTGGGTTTTTGGCAAATACTATACTATCCATGTGCTCCACAAACCTTCATCGCTTATACAACACATACATACGTGAGACCCTAGAGTGGAAAAGTACCAGTAGCATTACTTCTGTTTTACAGGCACAAAACTGTCAAGGTCAGTTTCTTTTGGGTATGCAAAATATGCTTCCTGTTGACTGACGTTTTTCAGAGCACCTGTTTTTTATGTCATTTTTGTACATTCAAAATACATCTCCCCTGTTGTCTTCTGCTGGAGTTTTGAGGTGCTGCACTGGAAATCTCCGGTGCCTCCCCTAAGTGCTCTGGAAACAAGGAACAAATGAAAGACATCTGTCTGAGCAGGGGTACATACACAGAGTACATGCATCACCTTAGTGATGTGGCAGGCACAGCAAGAAGACCTAGTTCTCCAGGACACCAGTCACCAATTCTAAACACAGATCAACTTCCTCCCATGGGACAAGCACAGGTCAGATCCAAACAAGGAAGATGTGCTGCCATGCTGTGGAGATCTTGGATGCAAAGCAGTAGCTGGCATTGAGGAGGCCAAACCCTCTCCCTTGCCAGCCCACTCCTGAGCAGACACGTGTGCAGCTGTGAACCCAACACAGCAAACACACTCCAAACAAGGTGTCTACCTCCCTTTGACTTTTTTGAAACCCCATTCCAGAGAACTACAGTATTTGCTCCAACACAAGGCAGATTTCAAAACTCCTTAAATAATAACACAAAACATAAGGAAAACAAAATTTGCCTATTTTAAATGTTCTTCAAGGCAATTCTCATTCTGAACACAACTAAAAAGTTAAGCACTCTGAAGGGAAGTAAGATCACAAAAAAAAAAAAAAAAGAGACTACAGACCCTGCAATATAGCCTATGTAAAAGATGTTACAAGCAATGCTGTATCTCTCTTCAGCAATTTTAAAGCAGTACAGAAATGAAATACTGATATGAAGTATGAAGAATGAAGCATTTTAGTTTAATTTTACTAGACTTTCAGTTTTTTATCCTAAAGACAATCTTAACATTAATAGTTATTAAAAACATAGGCATTTTACTATTATGCTGCATTACTACAGCCATTCAGTTACCTCCTCACTGCAGCAGCATCTGTTCTCTGTTTTCCAGGATAACAGGAGTCTGTATTCCCCAGAAACTGGGGGATATTGGGAAGGTGGAGAGGGAATGGAGGGAAGGGGAATGGTGGAGAGGTAATGCATATAGTTTTAGAGAGAATGGGAAGAACATTGCGAAGGCAGGCATGTAGCTCTACACAGCTGGCTGTGATTCAGCAAAGCTCTAGTTCAGCATCCCCCACAGTACAGTGATGCTCTGAATATTTGGATCCTGGAGGGACAGGCATCAGTCAATTCGAACAGACTGCCAGCACGGGTTCCGTGTTGTGCTCAAGCTATCGAGTAATCTCGTGCTGTTTGGGTATTGTGGAGAGAAGGTACTGCAGTGAACTCAGATCTGTTAGAGTTTACCAGCTCTAGTCCAGTGCTTCCTCTTGGTGTTTGCATGGTAGCTACACCTGACTAATATCTTTTGGAAATGGAAGTGACAGTGACAGTAAATAGACTCATTGTGGATTTGGGACAGTTTACATTGAGTCCAAACTAATAATACCTGCCAGACTTTCCTCTGCATAACTTTTCTCTGTTCTTCTAAATGAACACTATATATAGTAACATCCAAGTTAACTCTGCATGGAGCCTGATAGGTTCGTACAGGGTTTACTAGTTACAGTTCCATGCAGCAGAAAACCAGCTGATCTCTCTGTGGACTTAGGCTGGTTTTGTAATTGATACAACCACATTAATACAAGCAGTGAGATTTGAGATACAAAAACATGTCTGCATCTGTGGCATGGTTAAGCCAAAAACTGAATGACAACATAATAATGAATGTTAACTGAAGTTCAACCATCTAACTTGAGTAGTCACCACAAAAGATATTTTGTAACCAATCAATTTATGCTATACACAATTTAAGCACTATACAGCACATAATAAGCTCATTCTTGGCTACAGACTATAGCCATATAGTTATAGACTATAGTCTTGGCTAAAGACTACATTAAAAGATATGATGGGCCAGCTTTCTTGTGGATCAGTCGTGCATACCTCTCTAAGTGGAAGGATAACACATGAAGAAAAGGAATTTCAACATGGTGGTATGTTATTGAAACCATTGTTCCCCAAAATGCAGATTAACCACATCTTTAGCAAATACAATGTTAACTTACTAAGTGTTGCTTGAATTTAACTAACCGACACTTTTGAATAACTTGAGTTTTGAGTTCTCTTAGTAAATAGGAATAAGAACAGCGTGAAGTTCACAGAAGTTTGTTTTACTTGAGGATATTTGTTCAAGAACAGCCCAAATTGCTTAGTGTCCTAGACTAAATCACTTCTCTACCCCAGAGAGAGGGTGTTCCCTCTAAATCAGAGATGACGGCACAACAATTGCAGAATGTATTGTTTGCATTTTACTGACCTTCAGCTTGCTAATACATAGGATTTTCAGAAACAGAACTAGTAGTCTGAAAGTTATAAAATATTTAAATTATTTGGCTTTAAAAAGTAAATAAAGCACCCTTAAAGGTATTTAGTATTCTATTAGTTGTGTATGATTGTTTTACTGTCTTTAGCACCAGGTTATCTAAGTACCCTCAGTAATCTAAAAGCTAGAAGCAGTTTCTGCCATGGTTAATTCATTTCCTCTTTTCCTAAAGGGAAAATGAAAAATAGAGCATAATACTTTGAAAATGTTTATTTTACTTTATAATTTGAATAAATGTGTATACGTACTTCTATGTCTATGTTAAACAAAGACAAGTGAAAGAATTGTGCCTTGCAATTAAAGATCCATAAGAAGTCATTCTCAAAACCCCGAACCATCCTTTGAAAGGCTGAGCAGACAAGATGAGAAAAAGTTCTGTGTTCATAAACTTGAGTTCATTATATTGATTTTCTACCTCAGAATTAAGGCTTTTTTTTTTTTTTTTTTTAAGCAACTTCATCCACTTATCACCTTCAAGCTAAGAAGTAGGATCTTGAGCTTAAATCTCTGTTGTTTGAGATCACCTTTGTCATTATAAGCGTAGATTCATAACATGGAATCATGGAATAATTGAGGTTGCAAAAGACGTCATCTAATTCAATCACCTGCTCAAAACAGATCTAATGAGAGCATGTTCCTCATGGTCTTGTTAAATCCTGCAAACTCCCAAGGATGGCGATTCAAATATCAAATACAAATATCACATCTAGCAGATTGTTCCTGGAGAGAAGCATCCATACTCTCATAGACTTTCAAGGATCACTATGACACTCTGTTCAGATTTCCTGCACAATGAAGTAGAAGAGTCATTTCTGCAACAACGTCTCATTGAGTAAGGATATGTATGTAGTCAATTTTGATTTAAAAAGCTGAAATTTGAGAGATTTTAATGCATTCTACATTCTCAATTAATTCATGTGATATAACATTAATCTCTATCCCATCATAACAAACTGTCTACAAGGTGATCATTTTTGGTTCAGAAGATACAACCTTCTAGCTTTGTCTTGCATTATATCATCTTTCACTACAAAAATCTTCTCTTTTATAATTCAGTTATCCTCAGCGCAGATGGCAATTACCTTCTAGCTATCAAACTACTTATTAAACCCAGGGGACTATAAATAAATATGTGAAGCTATATTGTGGGGGGAGAGGAGAAAAGAAATTCCTGAAAGCTTGAATCTCAATGACACCAAGTTTTCAAAAACAGGCTAAATGCTGGTTATTTTGTCTGCAGTAGTGAAAAGAAAAAGAAGCCAGTTTTGTAATCAAGAGCTAATCAAACTAGGTACTTCTGTTATACAGTACAAAGTACACTTTATGTTGAGAGTTGGAGGCTGGAAGAGGGAATCAGGGATTACTTTCCTTCTAAAATATGTTTCACTTTTCTGCCTTGTGCAAACTAGCCTGAGTCAGAGAGAGCTCTTTGCGCTGTACGGTTCTCTGGTAAGCAGCTGTGGGCTCGAGTTTGAAGGACTTCCTTAATATGTGGTCATGTACCGCCCAGTGCTCTAACTATTACGGGTAAACCTTTCCAGTAAGAGTCTTACTGTGAAAAAAGTGTCTGTCTCCTTGAAAAACAATTAGGCAATTACATTGCAAAGTCATGAAAAAATACTTCCTCTAAAACCTATGAAGAAATCAGACACCTGCATGTGCAACGTAGTCTTAAAAGCAGAATGACAGGATTACAAGGTCAATGGTTTTCTTTTTGAAAGATGTTATCTGGGCAGGATTCCGACTCCTAGAGAGTTCAGAAAAAGGAAGAAGACAAAATACAAACAAAAAACTACAACAGGCAGCAAAAACCAACCAAGTAAAAAAGAATTTTAAACAAAATAAAAAAAGAATGATGAGAGATGAGAGATATCTTTTTCTGCAACAACACTTAACTCATTCACAGTAGCTTCTAAAAGGTGTGCAGAAAACCAGTTATCATTGGTTTGTTTGTTTTTGTTTTGTTTTGTTTTTGTTTTGTTTTGTTTAATTAAACTCAAGGATGAAGAGATTCACAAAATTGTAGGACCCCTTCACCTGCTCCTTTGAAAACATAATTTTCATGGCTAAGAACAAAAAGAATCTGGCTTCTACACCAACCAGGCTTGATCATGCACTTTGTAAATGTATGAGCCAAGAATCACATAAGCTGCCCTGTACAGGACAGGAATGGAAATTTTCTCTATATAGGAAGCAGAGTTCCACATCTTTTCAAGCAAGTGAGCCACTGCAATTCAATCTAGACAGTTTGAAGGAATGTAACCTACAGTCAAGCAAGCATTCAGCACGAGGCCTCTTTGGGATGTCACTGCTCAAGCCATTGAGCAGACAAAGAAACAAAATATTTCTGTAGACGACGGTGTTAGAAAGCCCTTTGAAGCACAATTTACACAGAAGAAAAATGTTCCTGACCAAAAATAGATAGGACTATGTAGAGGGCATCATCAGAATAATATACCTCCTGTACATAAGTAGAGGATGAGAGCATATAGTTACCCCTTTAAAGAAGAATCTAATGGTACTCTGCCACCCATCTTGGCACAAGGTATGAAGCAAACCTACCCAGTGACCAGAATTACCCGGACTCAGAGTGCAGGGGCCTCCAGGCCCCTCAAGCCCTCTGCTGAGCACTTCCACGCACCACTGAGGGCTGGAGACAGCCATGCCTGAGCAATGATGAGGCCATTTGTGCCTCCTCTAGCCTTACCTCAACCAACATCAGCACTTGCTTGCTGATAAAAGCTGGGCTGCCATCGGGGGCGAGGCATGCAGCTGGAGGGCTGAGGCCAACGCAGGAGTGCCGAGAGTTTGACTAAGTCACTATGAACTATGTAAGACACTTGGATTCCCCTAACTTTCCTTTGAATCTCAGCATCAGAGAATGGCAGTTAAAAGATACGCTTTTGATATGAACCTAATAAAACATGTTTCTATAGTAGAGAAAATGGCAATTTATTCCTCAGATTAAGAGCAAAGGACCACTTCTACTGTTCTCTATCAGCAAAAAAACCTCCTTGTTTATAAAGGAAACCTAATCTTGACTGGGGTCTTCTGACACTATAACAATGAAATAAGAACACGTTCTGGATACAAGTTATTACTCTTATATGGTACTGAGCAGCTTATTACTATGGATAGTTAAATGACACTGTCTTCAACAACTGAATCTCTCTCCTTCTGTTACCATTTTGCCTATCATTCACTGCACTGTTACATCCAACATAAGAGTGTTAGCTCCTTGAGAAAACAACCCAATTAATTTTATATATGTAAGATGCCCCCTAGACTGCCCTCATGCACTACTTGATAGAGATACAAATCTGTTCCTATGGAGCTCTTCCCTCAGGAATCAGGAAAAAGTTAACAAAAGTATGCGTCAAGATTCAAGGAGGAGCAAACTTGCTGCACCAAAGATAAAATCTAAGAATGCTGCACTAAGAGAGAACTAGCTCAGATGTTTTTGCAGCAATAAGTAGTGGTAATCTCTACCATAGAAAGTGCTACGCAAAAATAAATAAATAAATAAATAAATAAATAAATAAATAAATAAATAAATAAATAAAATGCTTGAAATGTAAAATCTCCAGCTGTACAAAGGAATCTTCTGGGGAAACGTTTTGTACCTGACTATATATTATTAATCTACACATATACAAATAACACACATACACATTCACACACTATTCACTTCTCAAGGTTTGTTTTTTTCTTTCCTGGAGATTCTAATGGAATTACTTTCAATTGTACTGATATAATACTATTTTCCCCACCAGATGGCAGTAACTTCAACTTAATATAAACCAGACTGGATGCCACATGTGCAGCAAACAATGGCATTCTTTATATTTAGGTTTTTCAGTAAGAGGGAAATGATTTTTGTTTTCCCCAACATATAGAGTTATTTCAGATTCATTCTATTTAATGAAAAATTGGAGGATATAAAGTTTTCTAACAGTTAAGCTCAACTTTGATCAATGTATTCTACAAGCTTTTTAAAAAAACATATCATTCCATATTGTTAATTTTTCAGTATACTGCAATTTTGTCAAATTTGGGAAATACAGGTGTTATTTGAAGGTATTGTATCTTTCCAAGAATAATTCCCAATCACAAATGACTGGGTAACATTCAATAGCGTAATAAACTTAAACTTTTATGATATATGCTAGTAATTAGAATGACTAAAAGACTCTAAAGAAGGAAAAGAAATGGAAAATATCTTCTGCATACTGGTTTGACAAATATACAGTGAACAAACTTCTTGACTTACAAACAATTCAAGGTATCATCTACACAAAAATAATGCAGATGGCACATATTACATATAGGCTACATTTTCTTCAAGGCGGAAGCTAACAACCACTTCTGCTGGTAAGAGGAGAGATTTTGTCAGCATAGTCTAATAACTGTGAAAATAATGTAATCTGGTGGATGGGGACTACTCTGTAGGATACACATTTTTAGGAGTGGCTCATCCATAGTTCCAGCCAAAGTGTGACATTTTACCCTCTATTTCTTTAGCTTCTCCTTATTTTTGAAAGAAAATTTTCAGAAGAAAATGTCATATATTGTAAAAAGAGGACTTCACTCCTGTTCTACCAGTACTAGTATTCAGAATGATTAAGTGGGTTTATATTCAGCTCTATGCTGACTGCAAAGGAAATATCAAAAATGCACATTCTTATTAATAAAACACACTTTTCTTCCAATAAATTTATGACCAAATACGCAGTCTGTTTGGACAGCTGGCGTCCACTATCCTGCAAGTACAGATGTAGATTCTTTTGTCTTTCATACTTTTTATAGCTTCTAGGTAGAAAGACAAAGTAGAACAAAATTTTCTTCGGATATACAAAACAAATATGTACAGTGAGAGAAAGAAAAGCCCACAAAAATAAAGTAACACAAATGAACTGAGTTTTATGGGCACATACAAATACAAGAGAAAACAAGAAGAGCAAAAGAGAAGATCTGATCTTAGAAAAATCAAAAGTGAAAGACTGGAAACAAGACCTAACAAAATTCACAGTAAAAGAAGGAAATGTAAGCAGGAGGAAAAGAAATCATGATTGTGAAGCCTTTGGGATGAGAGAGGAAGAAAGTGAGGGAAAGTCAAAAAGCGTTGCCATCAAGCCTAGCTTTAGGAGTGTCATCACAATGAAAACCAATGTTTATTTAATAGAAATGCTAGGCCGCTATCACCTGCCTTATCAGAAATGTGCTGGTGGCTTGCTGCTTTTTGAAAATACAGTGATATGACTACTTTCTACTAATTCAACATTAAGCAGTCTGCCATACTTGTCCTTCACACAGCAAATAGTCTTGAATATTTCGCTTTTCATAACCAACGCCTTTATGTAAAACAAAACCGTCAAGTCCAATTCACATGGATGTGTACTAGTTGCCCTACATCCCAAATCAAAATCATTTGAACTGAAGACAATCAGTAGATATAGTATAATTCAAAAGATCTTTTCATAAGCTTTTCATTATGTCTTGCTATTCTTCTGAGCTCACACATCCACATCAGCTGGAAGTATGAGTAGAATCCACCATAAAAGCAAGTTATTCCTAACATCTGAAGAAAGAAGAAAACTAAAGGTAACAAGGAATGTTGAGTATGAACCTAGCCAAAATGGCTTTACATGGAGAAAGCAAACCTGTGAATAATCACACAATCAAAAATCATCCTTAGATCAGAAAGAAACTGAATGAGACACTGCTGAAGTGGACAGGGGAAACAAAACATCAAGGCCCCAGCCTATAAAGTTTAGGACAACACTGTGACATACAAAGGACCAGTAAAGTAGGGGTTACAGACAATTGCTTTTTGCTCCAGCTGCAGTAGCAATCATAGAGATTACTACTGGAGAATATATGTTACACTGAAACGCATGAAATATCAAATCTATTTTAGCTGAGTTAAACAAATATGTAGCAGTGACTATGGAAAACAACTACCATCTATATGTACCAGCAGAAAACAACAGCCAAAAGCTGAAGCCAGATAAATTTAAATCAGGTAAAAGACGCAATTTTTGATAGTTTGTTTTGGTAATTAATCACTCTTGCTGTAATGAGGAATAGTGGATTAAATAAAAAATAAATCCTTTTCTGCTTGAAAGACAAAATGCAAGGTACTAATGACACAAAATATAAAAACTTGTGACTTGGAAGTATTTAAATGACATGCCCAATAGCACGTTTTGATTTTAAACACTATGACTCTCCATGAAAAGACTGAGGTATTTAGTGACATCTGTTAGGAAGAATGTTTTGAATCACACCAAGACAATCCCAGCCTTCTCACAAGCACAAAGGTAGCCATTTAAACTTTCTTAGAAAGTCGAGGTGAAATTTTCATCTCAGCGAAGAAGACTGTGACAGAACTCACACCAATTTAATGGCTCGGAGACTGCAGGCTCAGTTCTGGTGCTGCCGGTGAGGAGCTATGTCCCCACCAGGACAAACCTGCAGCACCACCCTGGCCAGACCGGGGCCACAGGTGCCAACCATGTCGGTGGGCCCATCCTGCCGGCAGCCCCATGTGGTAAGGCTGAGCACCACAACTGCGCCCAGTGGGAGCCATTTCGGATGCAGCAGGAGCCCCATTCCAGGAAAGCCACTGCTGCGTCGCGAGCAGCCGCGCTGCCTGCAGTCCATGCATGCCTGAATTTGTCAGTGGTGACATGGCAATGGAAACTTTAAATAACAATCTCAGGTCTTACCTGTAGGTTGTGAGGTGGTAAGAACGATCAATGATTCCGCTGCAAAACTGAAAGGCAGGCAGGCACCTGAAAGAAACACAGCACATCAAACAAGTATAATGGAGTTGCATAATAAACCAGCTGAGTCTCTGAATTTCATCTGGTTATTTTAAAATTAACCCTGTCACAAAGAAACACATAAAGTTATATCACATAATTACAAAATATACCAACAAAAGAGAGAAACATTATCTTTTTTTTTTCCAAGGCTTGATGAACTTCAGCAAGTTATTGGCCTCCAGGGAACCACCGTGTGCCGGCAGGTGGAACAATCCAATGACCCAGTGCCACTGCGCAGCCTGCCTGGCCACACCTGCACCCGGTTCGTCTGGTCCGGCTCCCAGCCCCGCTGTCCCACAGCTGTGGCGATGCAGGCAGGCAGCAGGCCGCGGGCGAGGAGAACTTCATCACTCCCTCACCGCCTTCTTTCCTGCAGGCCCTGCAGCCTTTTATCACATTATGAACTGGGGGCAATCTTGCAGGCTGCGTGTTCAGTCATGTGCTGAGCTATGTATGCAAATAAGTCACAATTTAATTACTTTTTGTGACACGAAGATACATCAGCACACAAAGGTACATATTAATTTTGCTAGGTGGACAGCTTATTTACCATATCTCCTCTTATTAATAATGAAGTCCTAGGAGCCAGCACAAGCTGATTCAGCTAGAAAAGAGAATAGGGTGGGACAGGAGACCTCAGGTCACCCCGTCCAACCTCCCACTCAGGCGGCAGCTCCAGAGCCAGTTCGGTGGCTCAGGACCTGATCCGGCTGAGTTCGGAGCACCCCCAAAGAAGGAGAACCTGTGGGCTCTCTTCATGACTTGTCCCTCTGCTTGGCCACCATCATGATGGATTTTTGTTTTCTCCTGATATTACATCAGAACTCCCTTTGCTGCAGCCTGTGACCTTTCTTTTTCATGCTCTCATCAAGCAACTCAGCAAACTCCACCTCTATCCTCACTACAACCCAAAGCAGTAGATAGAGGAAACCCCAGCTGGGTCCTGTTGTGCTCTCTCTTCTCCAAGCTTGCTGAGCCCAGGTCTTAGTGACCCTCTGCCATTTGTTAGAATTGCTTACCCAGGGGAGCTAAAACTGGACACAGAACTGCAATGCCAAGTAGAGGGCACACAGAAATGTGGCTAGGGCGAATGCAGGAAAATGGGAATTTAGAAATGCTAAGAATAACTTTAAAATCTTTTACTTAACTAAGCTTTAAATTAATATACTCTTGCTTTTTTTATAACTAAACTGGCAACCAATATATTTTTAGACTGTATTATAGCACCTGATTTTTTTCTCTTTACAGATTGTTAAATATATATATATAGCTTGAATTTACTCTTTCTTTTATGCACAAAACAGTATGATTTTTCTCATTTCTACTAACACCTGTACACAGCAAGCAAAGTGTTTAGTAGAATATATTAGGGAAAGTATTAATCTATAATTACATTTCTAGTACAATGAATACAATACTAAGGGAAAACACATGTAGCAGAAGCAGTATTCCAGCAAAAGATCTTTAGTTTATGCAGTAAAAAATTCTATGTGCTGTTTGTTATCAACAGATTGCATATAGTACCCTCTTCTCCTTAATACGGATTTTTTCAAGAAATGGGATGTTAGTAAACTGTTGTTACTTTCAGCAAATGCACAGGATTTTTAAGCAAGGAACTTTTTAGATTCTGAAAGTTCAATTAGTATTAATTACAAGTTTAAAAAAGCACCACAACATATTCACATCGATAGTATAGGCATATCTACAGCATAATTACTGTCACTTCAATAAGTGCAGCCATGCATACACATCCCTTTCTAGGATCAAAGTGGTGGCATATCAGGTCCAGTCTCCTGCCTTCAGAGGCAACCAAGTTTCACTCTGCTTTTCATAAATGTATCCTTTTCCCCCTTGAAAACAATTAGACCTCTGTGGAAAAAGAGCCCCACAACCTTATAGGGACATTTCTCCAGAACACTGCTGCCTTAATGGCTGGAAATCTTCTAACTTTCAGTCTGATCTTCTGCCATTTGTTCCTGTCCCAGCTCTGTTCTTCAGATTAAATGATTGTTCTCCTTCCTTTGTGCTTGTAATGCTTCTCTGCCTCCATCATCTATTTCCTCTTGGCTTTATTTTATTGAAGTTAGACTTTTAGTACCCTCATAATAATCTCCCCCTTCCCACCACTCATTTCAGTAGCCTTCCTCTATGCTTGTTCCAAATGAGTGTGTGCTTCCTACGGCTGGGCGCTCTGAATGCTGGGCAGAATTCCTAGCCAGGTTGTTGCAGTGCCTCCCATGGAAGTGTTATTGATTTTCTCTCTCTCTTTTTTTTCTTTTTTTTTTCTTTTTTTTTCTTTTTCTTTTTTTTTTCTTTTTTTTTTTTTCTGAGACGTCTAACTTGATACATTTTTAAATGGGATAAATCTGGTTTATGGACACATCACATCAGTGTCTCAGCCATTCTGGATTACATTCATTTTCCCTAGTTTTAAGCAGCACCTCTGAGCAAGTCACCACAGGCCCCTTTTATAATCAGAGACACTTTACAGCATGATTCATCTGATCTATTTTTAGGGATTCTGACTGGGTGAAATCTGCTGTGCCCTAGAAATACTCTTCATTGACCATACCTAACCATATATCTCAGTTGGAAACATCTATACCGGATCAGCTGAACAGCTTATTTTGTGGTTTATTAATATAATCAGCTCCTTCATTTCCTTCTTAAAATCGCAAGATATGAAAAAATAGCACAAGTAATCCTAACCACAGATATAACCTTGCATTCTGCACTTCAGACTTCCACCCTGTTTCTGTTCCTCCCAGTCTCTGAGTTGTGATGGTTTCCCTGGTTTATTCTGAGTTGGCAATATTTTTTAACTGCATACCAAAAATTACTCTTCTAGTACACCTTAAAACAACAGTAACTACAGGTAGCACAAATTCCCCTCAAAAACCAATTGCTTTTGTAATGGTTTGACAGGATTATAGTTTGACAACTGATACTCAAGACAGGGAAAAGAGCGACCGGTATTTTAGGAAACAAAATTGCTGAAATATTCAGAAACAAAAACAAGATGCTGAGTTTTGTTCAAATTTTCACCTCATAAATAAAGGGATGTAGCTGTGGGGAAGTAGGTAGGATGCTTTTTTGTCAACCCATCTCTATAAAAGCTCCTTAACTACACCTTCTAAGCAAGTGGGCTGGACTATTTAAAAAAGTTAAAGATAAAAATTAGAATCAAACTAAGAAGTACAAATACATATTTCTATCACCTTCTCAAATGGAAAAATGACATAATTTCACTTCCCAACAAAAAAAAATGGAAATCAGAAGGTAACCAATACTCTCCCCTACCTCCACAGAGAAATCCATGCAGTTACCATAACATATGATCTCACAATGGCCTAATATTTAAAATTTGACTACTGCTGAATCTTAAGAATTTATCTCAAAACCTCAAAATATGAATGATGCAATGGAGAAAGTGTTACTGCTATATTAATGTTTCTTTGGTTTCTGAGGGAAGTACCAGTATGGATAAATATGTTTATCTCACAGGGTTTGCAATATCTAATAGCCTGAGCTGAATGTCTCAGGAGTTTTGGTTTTGACCAACAGGTACTCATGAAGGTTTTCTTCACATCTCATCCATCTTGTTTGCATGCTAAGATTTAAACAATACTTCATGTGACACGAGTGTTTGGATAAAATTCCACATGATAGGAGATGACTGGGCACAATTTTTATACAAACCACTGCCAATCCCCAGCTAAATACAAATTTCAGAGTATTTGGAGGATTAGTGAACACACAATAATGTATATTTGAAACAATTACTATGAGTTATTTACTTTAGCTGAAGTAATTATGAATGATTTTCATCTTACGTAGTGCTCAGACACTAAACCTCAGGAAAGTTTTCGAAATGCAAACATCTAATGACTTCATTTCCTGAACTACTCAACCAAAAGAATTAACTTCCAGATAAGCTCAAAGACAAACTTCTGGGCAGGAGAGCCATAAACAGATATTGAAGGGTGAGGGCACGGATGTTCCCTCTAATATCACTATCTCAAAAACTACGGATGCCAAGAGGAAAACGGACCACTGAAAGCTGAGAGGACCATGCACTCTCCCTAAATTGCATGCCCTCCCATAAAAGAAGCACAAGGATAGATGGACTATTAGTCCAGCCAACAAGAGCATTCTTTAATCATCTTGTTACATGAGCAAAAGACAGATGGATTCCAGTATCACCTTGAGGAAACTCAGGTAATATTGTGGGAAAAAGATCTTTGTTTAAACTTCTTAAACACTGTGAGACAGTCAGAATAAACAAGTGAATGAATACTGTTAAGATTGTCACAAAACACTCATTCAGACCCAAAAATTACACTCATAGCAGGATCAAAGAAATGGTGTTTCACAGAAATATGAAAGATTTTCTTAGGATCTAATTTTGGATTTATTATTTTAATGACAAACTGTCAGTCATCATGCCCCTCATAAACCAAAAATCATCAGATTTTCCATTCTCCAGGAAAATTCTATTTTCTTTGGCCAGAGCTCTCACCAACAAGTCTTTGACAGTGACATTTGTTAAGCATATATGCTGACTTTTTCAAAATTTCTATTTTTGAAATTACTGTTCTTGTTTTGCATTCTGCTATGTATTCTTTCACATATTGCTAACTGAAAACTTTTTATGCTTGCCCTAGTTTTCATGATCCTTTACTAACGAGCATGCTAGTATTGCAAGATTTCTTTAGAATTATTTCATGTCATTAATGTAAAACTTCCAGAGCTCTTCAACAGATACAAATACAGGTGAAATTTCTAGCCCAAATGCTGGAACAGGATGTAATAATTCTATCAAAGGCATATCTTTATATAATATTTATTCTGAGAATTCCCTTTTTCATGACTATCTCTTCAGAAGAAATCAGATGAGAAAAAAAATAGTAATTTCCCAAACAATGCAATGTTTTAAAAGCAGGTCCAACAGTATCTTAGATACACTCTTGTCCCTCATTAGTCCTGTTTGATATTCCATCAAGTCATTATGTAGCATACAAGAGGATGGTGAGTGGAAAGCACATTCTAGGATGCTGAAAAAATATTCTGAAAATATTTAAAAGGTAAAATCAAGCTAACTACAATTTTATTTATTTATGTAAAGAAACACTTGTTTTTTGCATTAGGATGACTCATCTTTTAACTGTTTGGCATGACCAGCTCTTATCAGGAAATACTTTTGCCATGGGATCATATCACAAAGTTTTTGGCCTTAAATTAGCTAGGGTCTACACAAGAATGAAAATGTTGTTGCTGTTCTACTTCTGTCTGTTAAAAAGCTACATGAAATACCAGGTTATTTCAGATTAACATTATATCAACAATGCTGAAGCTTCGCTTTCTATAAACAGAACATAAGCATTAAAGGGACTTCTTATCAATATGAGAGACTTGGAAAATGACAGTACTGAAATGAACACACATATTTCAGATGCTTCTGGAATCAGACTAACTTCCATTTCAAGAACAAAAC
Organism: Anser anser; assembly: GCF_964211835.1. Classification (NCBI taxonomy): domain Eukaryota; kingdom Metazoa; phylum Chordata; class Aves; order Anseriformes; family Anatidae; genus Anser; species Anser anser. The sequence continues at coordinate 106,108,014 of NC_139720.1, read as the reverse complement.
ATCATCAAACTATGCCAGTGAGTGAGAAAATATGTCTTTCTGGTCATTTGACTCAGAGTTAATCCTGCATCTGTTATTCATATCAAAAGTATTTGGAAGGAGACTTGAATAAGGAGCAAGGACTCCAGCAGACTTTCTGAGGCTTTTTGTGATGGTGATTATAGACCAAGGAGAATAGTCAAGAGCTTGAGAGACTTAATTTGTTTTGCATATTAAATTGAAGTTGATGCAGTTAATCAGTCTAAGTTTATAATAAAGCAAATCTGCATGCAGTATCCTGTTACTGTCTTAAGTTATCTATCAGGTACACTGGTTTTGACGGAAAAAGCCTAAAGACTTTCACATACTACTAAAATTCAGTCAACACAGTTTTAGATTTTGATGGTTCTTTGCTAAGTTGGGTTCTCTAAGCCCTTTTTCTCAGCAACTCCACAGTCAAGGTTGAATATTCTCTGTCATTAAGGAAATGTGGAAGAGGATAATCCTGGAGACGCAAACCAAAGGACTTTTGGTGAAGATTAAATCTAGCAGCACGCCTAGAAACCTTGAATTAAAAAGGTACCTTTCCATTCATATTTCAGGCAATTATAATTTCTATTGAGTCACCAAACAAACCATAACCCAGGCTCTCCTCTGTGTTTTTCTGCCTTTACTTCAACTAGTAGCTTCTTAGGATGTGCAGCATGACAAAATCCTGTCCTTGAAATGAAGATTTACAGAAAGGTTGCATATAATCATAAAGTGATGATGTACAAATTGCTTAAAGATGATACCAAACTTTTGAACCGTTATCTCCATGCAGCAAGAAGAGCATGAACTTTTCAGAGTATTTGCTTTTTTGTTTGTTTGTTTTGTTGTTGTTGTTTTGTTTGTTTTCAGGGGCTTACCTGGGTGACTCAAATTAAAAGACTTTTTGTGAAATAAATGAGCCTGTTATGAACCTTTTTTTTCAATTGCCTGAGTTCTCATAGGCCAGATGTTCCACATTGGTTCAGCTATGTTATCAGATTTCCATATTTTTTTTTCAATTTCTTTAGGAGAGGAAAAATGGAGGGAAGAAAAGGTAGATAAGCCATTCTGGTAGGACTAGTACGTCTCTTGATTCAAGTGTGGTATTGAGTCTAAAATTCCTCTAAAATAAACTGATGACATGGTGAAGCTTGCCCATAGCATACTGTGCTAAATCTTTGTCCACCTCTCTCGTGAGAAAAAAAAAAAAAAAAGGATTTAGTTGTGCAGACAACAGGTCCACAAATTACACTGAATATGAAAAAAATTGTATATTGTATACGATAATCCTTGGGCAAATCACAACCCTTCACAACATTCAGAAGGCATCTCCAGTACAAAAAAAGCCCTTCTTTTTCCTATCTCACAACCAGTGATGCACTCCTTTTGTTTAGAAATGATGAACTGGCCTCTATGTCACAATGGAGTTTATAAGATAGTGTTGCTTCCTGCAACTCTTAGAGCCCAGGTATTCAGGAAGGGGACTACTACGTTTAGGCTACTTGCTCCTTTTTCTAAATGAATGGCTCAAAGGCAAGCATCAGTCTCACAGTCATCACTGGCTTTAACAGAGTGAAATGCCTCCGAATGGCAGCCTGAACTTTATCTTGAAGTAGCTAGGTGCAAAGCTAGCACGTCATTCAAGCAATAGCCCAGTATAACCCAATGGGTTTTTAGAACTTAAGCATCAGCAACAGAAAGCAGGCCATGAGTGTACATACTTTGAAGCAGCACATCGACACATGGTAAAATCCACCCTACAACAATAACAATAAACATACTGGTTTCATAATCATATTTTCACTGCTAATAGAGATGCACCTAGAGATGTTTCTCCTATATGTCTTTCATTGCAATGCTCTATCCTCAGCTCCTTACAGGAGAAGACTAATTATTCCAAGAGATGATCATGAACATAATTAAGATCAGATCCTCCCCTTGGTACACTGTGCAGACTGCTGTGAATCTAGAGATGACTTTCCTATCAATTACATTAAAATGAACAAGAGGGAGGCCTTTATTTAAAAAAAAAATCTTCCTTCCAGGAGCAAATCTCTCTCTCCCTCTCAGTTTTTTTTTCTTTTCTTTTTTTTTTTTTAAATAAAACTCATCTTGTTATTAGCATGAGAATAAGTGATTGTTGCCATTGCAGTGCTGAATTTCAAGCAGTATTTGGATACCAAATGCACCAGCACTGAATTCAGCACTGTTTATGCTGTCCATGTAAGATGGATCTTTTCATTTATTGTTGAAGGCAACAGACAAAAATTAAGAGATTCTAACAGTCTACATAAAATTTAAGGCACAGCATTTTTGTACCTTGCATGAATTTCTAAACTGCAGACATTATATGAACGTGTTTGTCGTCATTAACATGCATCCATAGTTCAGCAGGAATACCAAAATGTCATATTACATGTAACAGCCTACACAAAAGACCAGCAAATAGATTTTTCTCTTAAGCTAATGGGACTAGTTAATGGACCTTCTGGAGAAAAGGAACAATTTGCAATCATGTCAAAGGCAATCTGAAAACTAAATTAATATGCAGGATATAAATTATCCAGAATGAATCCAATGAATCCAGATCATGATCATTTTGAGATAATGGGTTTCCTACTTTTCTTATTAATATTTAATTGCTTATATGGCATGTTTATATTGTCCTACACATTTTTTGTTTCTTTCTTAGATAACTTTGGCCCATAAATGTGCAGGGTAGCCCCAAATACTTTTTTTTTTCCCTTAAAAAAAGCTTCACATATACACTTTCCTTTCTGATATGTAGTGCTCAGTCTCCAGTTAAACCAAACCACCCTGTAGATCAACATAACTTCAGAATATGGAGAAACTACTCCACTTGATACACTCGTAAATATTAATTACTTTTATAGCATAGCAATACAAATTCTACCACGTACCACAGAACACTGCAGTTATTAAACAGGAACAAAAATACTTATGGAAATGAGGAAAATAATTATTAGTGTTCCTGAAACTCTGTTCAACAACTGTTCAAAGTCTGTTCAACAGTTCTCCAGATATTTGCCCGTCCTTTCAATTTTAACAAGAATAGGTGGAATGAAATTAATCTTGCACCAGTAATAAGAACAAAAATGCTGTAGCTGGTAACAAAACAGCACATACGGTACATAGCAGAAGCGACTGGTCCTAAAATAAACATTTTAATAGTAAAATTCTAATAAAAATAATAGTCAAAGTTCCCAGACTACCACAAACAGTTAAAATTTCACAGAAGAGATTTAATAAATACAATTAATAAAAGAAGCATAATTATGCTGGAGCAAATACACTGTGCATTTTAATTTTTCAAGAGGAAATATAATACGCTGCAGCTGAAGGAGTAACAAAGCAAAAAGAAACAAAGTACAAACATAATGATTTTCCAAGGTTAACGGTTACACCACTGCCTTAAATTCACATGTTCACTACCTATAACCTATAGATATTTTTTTCTTCCTGAAAAGGTAAGATTAGTATGTACTGACTCATGGGCACTTTTTATTGTCTAGCTTAGGAGTGCAAATCTCAAAAATTAGCGTTGTAGATACAAAAAGTAAAAAAAATGTGAAAAATAACTGGCAAAAGATTGGAACAAAAAAGTTATTGCAGAGATATAGAAATTCATTACTTTCATGCTCTGTCAAACTTATAATAATATGCACTTAGAAAGAAAAGCAAAATCTTATTTTAAATGGCATTTGCTAAAGCTATGCTAACAAAAGGATTTGTGGCCCTGTCACGAAAAAACATTGACCCTTGACCTTTTTTCAGTTTAGAGAAGGAGAACAGCCAGAATCTGGTGTATCAAGCGAATGTTTGTTTTGCATAAACATTCTCCCAACTCTCTTAGTTTGCTGCAAAAGACCAAAAATAAATAAATAAATAAATAAAAATCCAACAACAAAAAATGAAGAAGAAGAAAATGCCCCAAATGAAAGGCTCTCGATTCGGAAACAGTGCAAGCCTGATTCTAAACAGTCATGTGACTTCTTTTTTTTGCTAACAGCCATGTGCTCGCGTATCATTTTACTCTGAAATAACTCTGCGGATTTCAGCTCAACCTGCCTTTGCTTATAATGCATGACATAGCCTGTGAGGGAGCCTGAGAACCATCCCTCTTCAAAAGCAAGGTTCCCATGCTTGGCCTGTAACCATGGAAGCAGATGCCTTTTTTGCTTACCCCTGCTTACCTCTTTGCAGCCACGAGCTGCTCCCTATTGTTAAAAGGGGTACGCCTTGATTTTTCTTCGTCGTGACCGAACTTGCCTCTTCTTCAAAGGGCATGATGCTGCAGGTCATTGGTCTAGACTGTTTGCACGGTCCAGAGAACAGCCTTGATGTAACCCTTGCTCTGTCTGTGCCACACCACCAGCCGCGCGACTGCAGACTGTAGGGGGACATCGGAGATCTGTATTTGAAAAGAAGTCCGTCCGATTTTGCCATTGTGCCTTTTCAGTCATCGATCGAATGAATATCGAACCTTCTGTCGTTGCATGTGTGAAATAGATAGCTTAGCAAGCACTTTTGTGCCCAAACCTGTGCAGTGGGCCAAACTCTTCTCTTTTATTCACGAGTATTTTTTTTTTTTTTGCAATATACTAATTTATTAGGTACTTTAAGCAACCGTGTCCTAATGTTAGACCAGCCTCACGACAGATTTTTTTTTTTTTTCTTCCTGAAATCTGCTTGATGTAGCCATTACTGATTTGGGGGGTAGTTTTTAAAAGGTTCTTTCTATTTTAGTCATTCCCAGGTGAACATCAGCCCTCCTAAAAGTACAAGGGGAGGCTGAATCGGTATGAATGCCTCAGAATTGTGAGGGGTTCCAAAACAAAATACTGATTAAAGATTTGCTACCATAAGGAATGAAATACAAATAACAGAGAGGGGAAAAACAAAAAGTGAACTTGGAAAGCTTCAAAAGTATATTCAATAAGTAAAAAAATAATAATAATAAAAAAAAAAATCCAGCAGATAAAGCACATTAAAAAAATACAAAAAAATACATAATATAAATAATATAAAAAAATATAGTGGTAAGAAAAGACAGGCATTAAATAGATTAATGACCTGGAAGTTGTGGCTTAAAACCTAAAAGAATCACATCTCCTTTCTTCCCTAGAAATACTAGATAGACAAATAATTTGGAAAATTAACATCTGATAGCATGGGAATTCTAAAATACTTCTTGCTCTTCTGTACCTTTGTGCAAATATTTTCAGTCATCACCAGACAGCTCTTTTTTTTTTTTTTTAAGACATTTCATTTTTAAAATCATATAGACAGATGTCCAAACAACAGCAAGAAATTCCGAAAATTTTGCTAAGACAGTGAGGAAATGCAGCTGAAGTCTTCAGCCAAAGAGTTCAACAGGACTCCAGGAATCACGGTGTGTGTGTGTGTGTGTGTGTGTTGGGGGGTGGGTGGGGGGAGGTGGGGAGAAAAAGATGCTGTAACACCTTAGAACAGAAAAGACCGAGATGTAGTTAATGTGGAAAATGATACATTCTTGAAATCAATCGGTAAGCAAGTTTTTACTCTTCTTTTAATAAAACGGCAAACTCTCTGACTGCTGCCTGTCAAAAAACAATAACCTAGTGACAGCCACCAGCACCTACTCATTGTAAAATATGCCTGCCTCTACTCTGTTCTAATAAAATGTGGATCGCATCAAAAAGGACATATTCTTCAGGGTGTTGCTTACCCGGCATTGTCTGTATATGACATCAGTATATATATTTTTGAGATACCACTATCTCATACTTCAAGGCATACCTATTTTCTCTAATTGCTGCAGGCAAAGGGGAGGTGCACTAAAGAATAAAGAAGGTTATTGTGACAGATGAAACATAATTCACAATGAGTACTCTTTTCATCCAGCCTTAAGTAGCAGAGGATTACTCCAAGCTGAATTTTAGGAGAGTATGTATGATCTGATTTAATAATATGAGGACAGGCCACAAGCTGAAAAGCAATATAAACCAATTATGCTTTTGCTGAATGTTTAGGGGGTTTTGTTGGTGTTGGTTTTTTTTCCACTCTTTTCTGGAAGCAGAAGAAATGTTAACGTGAAGAGGGTCTGAAGAAACATGGGGAAAAGTAAGAAATACTGAGAAATAAAAATTGGGATTTTCTGGAATGGATATTGATAAATGATTATTCTATATCTCTGCTTCATGGCACTTAAATGAAATAAGATCATGCCATTTCTTCAGTAAATATGCGCTGTGAAAGTAGGTAAACTAATTTTGATACACTTATTGAACTTGCATTGCTTCCGAGAAATTCATACTTGAGTCTTCTAAAAATGCTGCATGATATCAAGTTTAGATATAGATAAGTGTTACCATTAAATAACTTTCTGCTAAATGTGTACATTGCTTTGCTAAGTCATTGCTTTAATATTTAAACAGTAAATAGGTAAGCTTGCATGTGTATTTTATATGTTTGCTTCCTTAAAGTGTGCTTTGGGAAGGACTTAACATAAACTGCTGTATTACATTCTAAAAGTATTTTTTTTTTTTTTTTTTACTGTTTCAGCTTTCATACAGCAACTTTTGTGCATGCGTGCTTGTGTGTGTGATTTAAAACTGCATTCAGGATGTCTGGACATGTGTAGATAGATAAACTGCAGAAACTGGTAAGGCACTTGGCAAAAGGAGTAAACTGTATCTGGTTTTGTCTATAGATAAGTTAATTTAGATTAATTACTTTTTTTAAGTAAAAGGCAACTTAAAAAATATATCTATTTTAATACAAGTGTTAATAAAGTAATCATTGATCTCAAAGAATGCTTCTATACATTCTGTATAATTTAGTATGCCAAATAAAACCATTTTTAGATAGATTCTAAATGTCTTTTTCAAGTCTTTCATCTTGTTTGTTTTAAAATGACAAAATACAAGCCAAACAATACCCATGACCTGTTTTCATACATTTTTACTTTTTAATTACACAACAATTGCTTAGCAGTCAGAGCTAATAAAACTACTGCTAATTGAAAATAAATTATTGCTGGGGTTAGTTGATACCTTTCTGATTTGGGTCTGAAATATGAAAAAAAGATTATTTGGAACAGGTTTTCAGTTATTCAAGTGTTGCTATATATCAGACCAGCTAAAACAATTTAATACCTTAAACCAAATCTTAGATAAATAGATAGCAAGGAAACTGCATTCAAATATGCATCTGAAATAATCCTGAGTTACATTTTCTAAATCAACAAGGAACACAGAAGGTTTGTCTTTCTACAGGCTGTATAACTGAACTATTTAACATTCTTAAAAGTAAGCATAAAACCAATGTATTTCATAAGCCCTAAAATTAATCAGTTAGATTTTGGTGAGTAAGCAGCATGAACTAAGCACATCTCTGTACTATGCTCTTAAAGAAAGTATGAACAGCCAGAAAACTTATCAAAATACAATAAGAAAACTGCTAGATTTCAAGCATACATTTTAATATTTTAGTTCGCAAAGGGAGCAGCAGCCAAAAGACAGTTCAAACCACCTGACAAATAGCAACAAACAACAGCTCTCAAGTCAAAATATTTATTAGGGTGTCATGTCAATGTACAGGCTAGCATATGTGCTAAGGAGAAATTATTCTATTATCTTCAGCTGAGTGAAGCAGTAAAAATGAATGTAAAGATCTATAAATATATACAGAACTGAGAATGTTTCTTTCAAATCACAACCATTTAATTTTTGTTGATCATTTAAAAGTATATCAAAAAGTGTAAAATACAAGTTATTTAAATTCCTGTGACAATTTTAATCTAAATGTTATTCTTACCATGTCACACTGCACTTGCCATCCATTGTAAAGTTTCTTAGTAAGAAATACATACTTAAGCATGTTTAAGGAGCTGAGCAGCGTCTTTGCTACGCTGAATGACATTAATTTAAGCAACATACCTTCTTCTAATAAACTTTCAAAAGATGTATTTTTGAGGTGTTTTGGTATTGGAAGACTGGTTGCATTCGCTTTAAAATTAGCTTTAAGTAGAATCTATTATTTACATTATGGCACATAAAACTTTCAGTAAAATTGCAGATGAAGGTTTTCTTAGGAAAAGCAGGAAAAAGGAGTATCTCAGATCTTGCCACAGCTCAAGATTAACAAACGCTGTTTTAATGCTGAATCAAACTATGATCATTCATATTTTTTGCAAATCTAAAAATACAAGTATTACATGTTATTTTAATTCTTTTCTGTAAAACATACATCAGCCTTACCGATTTTAACTCTTTTCTGTAAAACATAAGTAAGGCTGGCTGGATGTATATCAAATTCATTCCATCATTTTTAATTGCCAGTGTTAAGGTTTTCTAAAAAAGCAGGAGAAGGAAAAAAGAGCTCTTCCCCGTCCCCTGCAAGCAGCTTTGATTTTAACCAAATCTCAGTGCGCAGGTGGAGTGGTCTCAGTCCATACCCTACAAAGCTTTAAAAAACTGTGAATGAAATTAAGATTTGTAATATTTTGGGAGCTACAAAGAATACAGCAGCTCAGGAGGCAGCGCTGGGAACATAAGAAACCACAGACTTTGATTCTTTGCGACAAGCTGGATAGGAGTCAAAGCTGCCACATGTTGTGTGAAAAAATGCCACCCCGGTGTGAACAAAGGGTTTAAAATGGAGTCAAGAAGCGTGCAAGCTCAATGTCTAAGCTTTTCCTGTGAATTGTACTGCCACAACCTGCAGGATATCAAGTGGGCTGGGAAGAATAGAGTGCCTTCAGAAGCTACAATGGAGTAGCGGTGGCCGTCGGTGCGTTCGGGTCGCTATTGTTTTGGTCGTCGTGTTTGCGCGTCCTCACAATGCGCTGCTTTCCTTCAGCGAGAGATCAAATTCTGGGCGCAAAAACCAAGGTCGCAAAATTCACTGAGGAGCTCATGAGTGCAGTAACACCGATCTTCCTCACCGGAGCCTGAGTTTACAGCCAGAGGAAAGGCTTTACCCACTAGATCATTCGCTTGGCTGAGGCCTGAACTGTAGTCTCACCCACGGGAAAGCAGAGTAGTAGAGGTTGCTTGCAAATACCTCTATGGCCTTTTACTGAACTAATAGTTGCAATAATATACGCATTTGTTGGGGTTTATTCCCATAGAAAGAATGCTGAACCTTACTTCCATCTACAGCTTTCCTCCTTTTACCACAACATAAAGCTATTGATCTGCACATTCAGTTCAAAACCAACATCTTTTAGAAATAAACTAGAGAAGATTGCAATAGCAACCCAAAAATGTATAGGTCATACACTAGCACAGATGCTACGCTAACAATATTTATCAGTGAAGGTACTGAAAATCGTATATATTCTACCTAGATAAAGACGGAAAATGCCATATATATTTAAGCCACAAGTAAAGGAATAATATGGAAGGAAACAAATCTATTTTCCCAAAAGATGTAAATAGCAAAAGTATGAGTTCCTCAAAGAGACAAAACAATATACTTATTAGAAAAAATCAATTAAAATCCAAGGCCTGCAAAACCCAATAAACAGTAAATTTTCTAAGAATTAAAGAAACCTTCCGATTTGCTAGATTACGTTTACATTTTTTATTAAGGATTAGGTCAAAAGCCACTGATTTTTAGTTTATGAATGCAGGTCAAGACAAGAACATTTTTCTATTTACCCTGTGTAACTCTGTATAGAAATCAATCTGTTACTTTCATTACAACCACACAATCAATTCCATTTAAAGTACAATGCAACAGCCAAGTCCAAGGACAATATGGATCGCTGAAAATCCTTCATACTGGCTACAGAATTTATTCAGTATGACCGGGATAGTTTTTTTTCTCATTAGTATGCAACAAGCTTTCACAAACAAACTTACCCTGGCTTTGTCTGTTTTTAGTTCAAAGCATAAAACAAACAAAAAAAAGCATACACTAATTTATTGATGGTAGCACTAGTGCATAAGTATTGCTCTTCAGTAAATAATATAAATCATCTATTAAAGAACAATTTTATGGATTAAAGTATCTAAGTCACACAGTCACGATAATTTCTACAGCTGCAATAAAAAAACAGGACTACATGCTAGATAAACCACATGACATACATGCATATAGACGTACACGATGAATGTAGATAATATATTTAAGCAGTCTTCCTTAAAAGGGTGTATTTTATCAACCTACAAATATTTGTAAATACATCCCTCTCATTTTTCTGGTCGCCATAACACTATTCTGAGGGTCCTAAGGAACACAAAGCCACAGCATTTAAAAACTGCAAAATATTATTCATGCATCTCCCTGCACACTCAAAGACTTGAGTATGATCATTTGGACAGATACAATTTAGCCATTTTTTATAAAGATATTGAATGTTCATAATCACTTTAACAGTCCTAGTTCAATATATCAAAATCAAGTCATAATATCAAATTTTAAAACTGTAAAACTGCAAAGTGTACTTTTATTTAGAGTAAGTTTATTCAGGTTTCTTTTGAATGCTTTTGTTTGGTTTTAGCTCCTAATTTATATTTGTGTGTATCTTAGTATATGTGGCTTTTTAATATTACTTTTTCCTTCTTCCTGCCTGAAACATGGGTCTGTGAAGTGAGTATTGCTGTAAATGAATGGAATAGACTGAAAAATATTATGTTCAGAGGTTTCTGCAGAACAAAGCTGCCTGCAATTCTCAATAAAAACCCTACCTTGAATATTCCTAGCATTTGTTCCTTATTTGTCCTTTTATTGATCACTTTGTTCAACTACACGTCTCCCTCTCCAACAACATATCAGGGAAAATGAAAAATGAATCTTCGTGTACTGCTCAGGAGCGTGCAGCAGGATATCTGCTAGCACAGTTGAAGCTGCATTCAGATGTCCCTCGTTTCCCCAGCTTTGATCATTTTGGATGGCACTGAGAGAAAATCTCTGGGTGTTTCTTAGGGTGTCATCTCTGTTTTAATCCAGTGTAAGTTTTTAAGTCAACCTTAAATCATTTTTTCTGCCAACTGGTGAACTAATTAGCAGCATCCTCTCTTGGGGTAATGAGACAGCACACACACATACACGTACGTGTGTGTATACATAAACATGTGAATGTGTGCATTCTGCTTGTTGTTGCAGCTGAGGCTCAAACCACTCTCATCCACTAGTTAAACTGTCAAACTTCACCATATGCATTCTGGCCAAAAGAAAATTGCATAATGCCATATTTCTTGCCCACATATATCGGCACATAAATAGACAAAGGTTTCACAGCACAGAGAGGAGAGAAACTGTCCTGACAGACTTGCATTTATCCCTGCTGCAAACCTTAAATAAGCATACATAAACATCTTTTTCCTCTTGTTCAGCTGTGTTTACTCGCCACTGCTTCCCTCCCCTGGCTTCCACAAGCTCATTTTTCCCCACGTCCTGAACCTGTTTATTTTCCCTCTCCTGCCTGTCTGCCAGCAGCGACGCTGAAGAACCCCCCAACCCAAAAAGCTGCAGCCCCGCTCGCCGCGGTCCCAGGGGCATCCTGATCGTGCAAGTAGGGCGCGGGAGTGAGCCGGTTCGTGCCGCACCGCACCGCCAGGATGGGGCTGCCTCGGGCCTTGGCCATACAAGGCCGGGCTGCCTGGGAGGGCTGCGCTACGTGCAAGACGCAGTTAACTGCACGTGAGGTAGCAGGGAGCTGCAGAGAGAGGAAAATTCCTTTCCCCGGAGTACCCTACACCTATCCAGACATTAAACAGCCGAAACGCAGGTGCCACAGAGGTCACGCTCACCAGCTGGGAGCTGGGCACCGCACTGCTTGGCAGCCCCAGCATCTCCCTCCAGCTGCTCCCTGGGGAGCCACAGCGCCAGTTTTACCAGCAACCTGCCCCTGGGGGCAATTTGAAGGCTGTACCAGACCGACCTGCAAAGCTGGCCCCAGACAGCCAGCTCAGGGCCATTGGAAATGCTGCAGAGCAGCCACATAATCCAGCTCAGAGCCCACAGAGAAGCCGTGAAAGAGACCCACGCTGGTTCCTCACCCCTACATGAATTTTGGTGGCAGCAAGGAAGCCAAAAATGCACGATGCCAGGGCATCCTTTTCAGGGATGAAACCACTTTTCAAGGACGAGTAAAACTCACGTCTTAGAGGTGGGGTGCCTTTTCTTGCAGAAGAGAAATGTAACATCTGCCTGCATTTTTAGCAGTAAACAATCCCAAAATTTCCTGACCCTACCGTGTAAGTTAACAAGCACGTTTTTTCCATGCCACACCAGACCAGACCTGCCAAAGCAGTTCCTCCCTCCCTACACCATTGGACAAGGAGACATTACTTATGGCAGCACCTTCTGCCATCTCCCAGAGCCTACTGGGTCTGCACGAGCCTCGCAGGCCAGTCGAGGTGAGACAAAGAGCAAGCAGACAAAAGGCCAAGAAACACATACAGAAAACAAAGGCCGACAAGCAGTCTCCAGTACAGAAACGTCCCATCAAGCAGCTGCTACAGAGCACTTGGCTGTGTATGAAGCTCTGGCAGTGTGATACCCACAAACACTAGGGCCTCTGAAACCCCCGGGAGCCCAGATTCCCTGGGCTTGGGTGCTACTTCCATCCCCTTTGCCTGGCTACTGGAAAAGACGCTCGGAAAAGCACTGGGAAAGGAAAGCACCACAACTCCCTTCTGCTAGAGCCTGTGCTGAGCACGTACACGGGGAGTAAAGGCAATTCAACCTTCCTCATGTGGAAGTGCAGGAGGTCATCACTAGTACAAGGGGCAAACCTCTGCTTTCTCGTCACAAGGTGTGCTGCTCATGCTGGTCGATGGTTCAACAGGAACAGCACCAGTGCAAGCACACGCCCCAGCCTTTAACCACACTGCGATGCTCAGGACCAGAGACCAAGTGTAACACAAGAGCATTCTCTGCTTGGAGAGAACTTTTCACTGCCTTCCTTAATTTGTAAATTGCCTTCTGTGGGTTTATTTTAGTACCTTGATTCTATTTGAACATAGCTTATTATGATTTAATTTCCTCCTCTCTTTTTTTTTAAATAGAGGATGGAAAAGAAAAATAAATCTCATATGCTCTCAGCATATAACAGTTGATATAATAGACCGAAATGGCTCCTTCTAATCACTCGGGGATTTTTAAGTGCATTTTATTGACATGATAAGCCATTATGAGTCCTTCAGACTTGTTATGGTTTATCATATCAAGGCTTGTGGTTTTAAGTAATATTCCTAATATGCATTCACAGCATCCACTCCAACAGCTTCTTTAATCTCAATTAAATACCATTAAAGATATGTATGGTACCTATGTATAAGTGACACTAGAGCAGTATTTATATGCACTAGTAACAAAATAATGTCAGACTGGCTCAATTGGTTTCCATCTCATCCCACATCCAGGAGTCTTATTTCAAAACATAGGTTCATATGCAAAGGTAACATAATTCAGTGGAATTATGGGGGGGCAAAAGCTTCTGGTGGTGGTATTTTTTTGCTAGGGTTTCTTTCTTTCTTTCTTCAAGTTAGTCATTAAAATGAGATCCTTTCTTGCAATCTCAGCAGCTGCCTGAGCAGCACTTAAAGCCTCTTGATGTATCCCAGCAAAACGAAGGTGATCCCTGCTGTCTAGGACATTTGTTCTCAAAAAGAAATAAAGCAATACCAAAGGTCACCAGGGAGGGCAAAACTCTGACTGCATGGAGCACAACACTGCAGCCATCCTGAATGGCCACATAATGCACCTGTGTCTTCCCCAACCTGCGCCACAGATTTATAGTCTGCCCTTTTATGCTTTTTGTACTTCACACTACTCTGTTTTCCCATCTCATCTTCCTTTTATCTTCACATTCTGGCCTCTCCACAGACACAGGTCTCCTGCCCTTAGAAGAAGAAGAAAGTGGGAAGCACCAAAAAGAGATCGTGTTGAGGCAGAAGAAAAGCAGTCAAAATGAGTATGGCTGCCAAACTGCCAAGACTTTCTGGTAACAAAAGACCAAGAGTCCCGCACTAAGAGTAGCAAAAGAGAGCTAGTAGAAGGTTACAAGACACTAAGAACCAAAGCGTTACAAACTTAGTGCAATTGGTGCAACTCTGAAATGAAAAAGGTACCACTGACAGGCTGAACTAAGGCAGAGGACAAAACAAGACCCATTGAAACACAGCACAAAAAGGAGTGGGTAGTCTGGCAGGGCAGGCACCAAAGTTGGCATAGGTGCAGAGTTTAAAACATCCTAATTTACAGTGGGTTGCCAGTGGCCCATCTAGCCATCTGGGGCAGGGACTGAGAGCAAAACCATTGGGAGGGGTACAAAACCAGAGCAAATCTACAGCACAGGCCACATCCAAAAGAAACTAGGAGCGGCTGCCCCGCGTGGAGGTTGGATGGCATTAATCAGCTAGCTCTGTAGCATCTGCCTCTTCAAGCAGAAGCACCAGGCACGCTTGCCTCTAATTTAAGGAAGAAAAATATATATACATAAAAGATTAAGAGCATGCTTGTCATTTAACTAGTTATGCCAACAGCTGAAACAAAGATGTTCGAGTTGCAAAACTGAAGGATGTAGATCCAAATTGCAGTTATGGTCAGAAAGCTACCCAACCCCCTAATTACTTCATGCAAAAGACCTGCAAAAAAATGAACTAAGTTTTTCACTGTTCTCAGAGGCTGGCCCACCGCTGAGGCAACCTTCCGTACAAAGTGCCACACTTCTGCCGTAATGGATTTTAAGTTTATGATGCACTCTCAGAATCATTTCAATAAAACCAAAGGCTATCAAATGATTTCATAATCAATTAACACTACAGCTTAATTCCCAGTCTGCTACATCCTTCAGTGCTGCTTTGCCACATAATTGACATCTAATTTGCCATACCATACAAACGGGCCTTGTTTATTCTCATTCCATTATCAGTAACTAACTCATTATTCTAATGCACTCTGAAGTATTTTAAAAATAAATGTGAAAGCAAGTTCCACTCTATTCTACATCCATTAGTTATCCTTCCAGGTTAGAAGCCATTTTCAAATCATCATAGCCTTTTCTCTTTATATGTACAAAGTAACTCATTTGTAGCAGAATACAGTCCTTATTTTAGGAAAGCTTGTTGGGGTAACACAGAAAAGCACGCATCAGCAGGCAGCAAGACTGATAAATAGCAGTCCTCAAAAAAATGAAAGTAAATGATGATCATTTTATAATGTTCTACTTTATTTTGATGGCTGGAGCCATCACAAAAAAGAACTTGTAGCAGCCACAAACTACTACAGTAGCAGAAATGCCCTTCCCCTCTGATCTCTGCTGACCCATGAGAAGCATGCCTCCTTGGGTAAGGAGACATTTCTGTTTAGCTGCAAATTCATGGATGTCTGAGCACCACCACCACAAAGATGTTAAGGCCCACTTTACTTTTGTATTGGATGAAAAGTCAGGTAACATATGTCAGTGGTGAATGGCTTAGATAAGTGGGTAACAACTGATCAAAAAACCCACAAATTCCTCCTCTGCTACCTATGGAAACAAGCAGAGCTGGAATTACTGAAAATAATTTATTGCCCACTTATAATCAGAAAAGATATGCTCTTGAGTTTCCTGGAAGGAGCAGCTGTAGAGCAATATCTGATTACATATTTCTACATTCATTCAGCCAACTCTGAATCCAAACAGAAATCCACAAAGATAATGTCACTTGCTGGAACCCTGGGCCTTTGAACTTCTGTCTCATCTGTTTGTGCACCATTTTCATAAACTGTTAGAGACAGTATTGTATAGTTATTTTTCATGTTGTACTCTGTCATTTAGTATTCACTTTCCAATATTATCTGGTTTCTTAAACAAACATTAATGATCTTTGATTGTATACAGACATTGTAAAACTCCATTACAAAGCTCACACTGGGAGTCAAGAACTATTTCATATATAAAATTGCTCAAGAAAAGAGAAAGATTGACAAAAGAAACAACATGGATCAACATTTAAGGCTCTCCAATTTAAATTTTCTTTCACTAGACAGGGTGACCAGAGCTCTGATATCTGTGTTGCTTGCAGTACCTTCTGGTATCAGCATCTGGATTCTTGCTCCAGTATCAACCTTTTAGAAACAGCCATGAATTTTATTTCATATACATATACAGCTCCAAACTCCTCACCCCCCAAGGACTAGAACAAAGTTTTTGAGTCTGATTGTTACAGATCAACCATTCTGATTTTCCATCCCATCATTTTACATCTAAATATAACTAGTTGAGGATTTTCCAGTTTTACAATACAGAAGGCTAACCACCATCTAAAGTATATAGAATAAATAAAGCAAAGAGGAAGGGCTGAGGGGGACTGAGTCTTCATGTTTGTGATTCACCTGAGCTCAACTATACTACACTGAACCCTCAGCCTCCCTGTAGCTTCACCAACATGAATTTTACTGTCAAATAGACTTCAAGTATTTCATTACTTTGAGGGAAGTTATATATTCTCATATACATAACAGAACACAAACTCTTATGACTGCTATTCTAATTTTAAGTTTTGCATATTAATTTTTTACCTTTACTTGAAGTGGAAACAGATACAGATAACAAAACCAATGTGAAAAAGTGTGACATTCATGTCCAAAAATATTGACTATGCTCCTATAACCACATTTTTGTATCCATAGGTACACCCATCTGTCCATTCATCTGTCCACGAATCCAAGATACTTGAAAGAAAGATAATGTACACAGGCTGAGCAACCTGTACGTTAAAGAGAGCACAAGGAACTATTTTAATTTCATGCTTCCCTTTCTCTGCAAAGGTATAGTCCTTAATACTTTGGTATATTTCTAAGGGAACCTAGAAAGCATTTAGAATATATGCTGAGATAGAAAAACTAATGCAGTCCATGACCAAAATGGGAGGTTTTCAGGAATGTATTTGGCTACCTAGCTTAGCAGTTTGACAGTCTTAGTTTTAAAAGCAACTTGAATCTCTACTCCCAGAAATTTCAAGGAAATTGTTCCAAATAAGAGGTGAATATTAAAAACACACTGTTTTTCTTTTTAATTCTTGGAAAATGATCTTGGATTCCTTGGATGTTACTTGTAGGACAGCCAAACAGGAAAGCAGGAAAAGTAAAAGGCCATTGATTTTTTGTTTTCCTACCAATACGAAATGAGCAAGAGTAACTTATTCCATTGTGGGAAGATGACACTGTTCATGGAGACAAAATCTTCAAAATTTAGACTGAATTTAAGGGACACAAATGGATTTGGAGTGAATGCCAAAGCACATTACAAATGACAGAAGTATCACACCAAAGTATCACATCAGTTTATGGACAGGCCACCTACCAAGCAGTGACAGAACCTAGGGCAGAGTGGCACAACATTGCATTAAAAAATAAAAATAAAATAAAATAAAAAAATCCCTCACTGACCTTCTCCACAGAGAAACCCACAGCCTTTGGCTAAAAATCTCTTTCTTGACAGCAGCTAGGAAACAGCTGTAGTTTACTTCCAGCACTTATCTCCAACTTCTGCCCGCAGACAATAAATACTCTTTCATTTCAGCAGGGTTTGGTGAGGCTGGAGCTGCCCTTCAATTAGCTGTGTATTCTCTTTACTCCAAAATGCTAAATATTTGCATGCAGTCTGGCTGCACCATTCCAGCTCTTGTGTGACTTATAGTGGGGAAGCCATGATGTTATTCAGGAGACGGAAAATGAAATGTAGCCCCATTAAGCAACAGCCGTTAAGGTTGCCCACATTCACAACAAGGTACAATCATTCCTCCACTGCATCTAAAGCACCTGCATTTCTGTGAATTGGTCAGCCATAAAAGGCACAGACAACACTTCGTGGTAATTTCAGACACCTCTCCAGAACTATGCAATGCTATTCTTCTACTCATAGAGTTACCCTGTGTCCCTTTGGGTCTGATGTTACACAATTTAAGAGAACACAGCATTGTAGGAGATGAAGTACAGTGGAGCAGGATTCACACAAGAACATCATGTAATGTTCTGTAAAGACTGCTATGATTTCGGAAAAAGACAATTACAAGTTCTCTTCTCTGGAAGAAAATTAAAGGAATATTTGGTCTTCCTCCAACAGGGCAAAGACGCCTTCATCTCTTTGTCTCATCTAAGAACAAACAAGATGCCTGCTGTTCAGGGATAGACATGGCAAGGTTTTAATTTTTACTGTGCTTTTGTTTTTGTTGTAAGTATTGTGGTCCTTCTGCAAATGATTTGAAAACATACAATCACCAGTCAGCAGCTCACTACTCCCAGCTTAAAATGTTTAAAGGATGGTCTTACAAAACTGAAATTTGGAAGATCTTTCTTTCTGGGAAGCATACCGAAAAATTGGTAATGACAAGCCATCAAAAGCTTCTACAGGTGTATCACTGAGAAAAGGAAGACTAGAGAAACTATGTGCCCTCTCTGGAAGGAAACAGGAGATGTGGTTACCTGTCACATGAAGAAGGCTGAAGTACTCAATGACTTTTTTTTGTGCCTCATTCTTCACTGGCAGGAGCTTCAGCCACATTGCCCAAGCTCCACAAGGCAAAGGCAGGGACTGGGGGAATGAAGAACAGACCACTATAGGAAAAGATCAAGTTCAAGACCATCTAAGGAACCTAAAGGTATACAAGTCCATTCACAAGGTGCTGAGGGAACCGGCAGATGTAGTTGCTAAGCCACTGCTCATCATATTTGAGAAGTCGTGGCAGTCTGGTGAAGTTCTCACTGATTGGAAGAAGAGAAACATAACCCCCATTTTTACAAAGGAAAAAAGGAAGACACAGGGAACTACAGGCCAGTCAGTCTCACCTCTATACCTGGCAAGTTCATGGAGCAGATCTATGCGAAACTATGCTAAGGCACATGGAAAATAAGGAGATGGTTGGTGACAGCCAACACGGCTTCACTGAAGAGCAGACAGCGACTGACAAATCTGGTGGCCTTCTACAATGGGGTTACGACATTGCTGGATAGGGGAAGAGCAACTGACATCATCTACCTGGACTTGTTCAAAGCGTTTGACACTGTCTTGCATAACAGCTTATTCTAAATTGGAGAGACATGGATTTGGCAGATGGACCACTCGGTAGGTAAGGCTGCATGGTCACACTCAAAGAGTTGTGGTCAATGACTCAATGTCCAAGTGGATATCAGTGATGAGTGGTGTTGCTCAGGGGTTGGTGTTGGACCAGTACTGTTTAACATCTTTGTCAGCAACACGGTGGTCACTGGGATTGAGTGCACCCTCAGCAAGTTTGCAAATGACACCAAGTTGTGTGGTACGGTCAACATGCTGGAGGGAAGGAATGCCAATCAGAGGGACATGGGCAGGCTTGAGAGGTGGGCCTGTGTGAACCTGAAGTTCAACAAGGTCAAGTGCAAGATCCTGGTCCATGGGCAATCCCAAGCATGAATACAGGCTGGGAGGAGAATGGACTGAGTGCACCTTTGAGGAGAACCTACCCCCATGTTGGTTGATGAGAAGCTCAACATTAGCCAGCAATGTGTGCTTGCTGCCCAGAAAGCCAACCAAAGGCTTGCATCAAAAGAAATATGGCCAGCAGTGAGAGGGAGGTGACTGTTCCCCTCTGCTCTTCACTCATGAGACCCCACCTGGAGTACTGCATCCAGCTCTGGGGCCCCCAGCACAAGAAGAACACGGACCTGTTAGAACAGGTCCAGAGGAAGGCCACAATGATGATCAAGGGGCTGGAGCACCTCTCCTATGAAGAGGTTGTTCAGCCTGGAGAAGAGAAGGCTCTGAGATCTTATAGCAGCCTTCTAGGACCAGAAGAGGGCCTACAAGAAAGCTGGGGAGGGACTGTTTGTCAGGGAGTGTAATGATAAAACAAGAAGTAATGGTTGTAAAATAAAAAAAAGGGTAGATTAGATATAAGGAAGAAATTCTTTACTCAGAGGATGGTGAGGCACTGCTACATTTCCCAAAATCACAATCAATGTCCACAATACTAACATGACTTCCCCCACAATTTCTCTCTATTTCCAATTACCTTGCATTACAAGAATAATTTTTAAAAATTGCACAAACACAATCAGCTGTAAAGAGCTTTCTTCAATTATTCCAAACCAGAAATAGATTGTATGATGAAGAGGAGGTCTTTATGTGTGTTGCTGTAATTTATAGTGACTGTAGTCCTGACCGTATTTCAAAAATCTTGGTAATCACTACTACCACATCTAATCGTTATTGTGACTAAATTCATAATGTGTTCCACTTTCTTTTATTGATGGTTTCCTAGATAAAACTCAGTTGACTCTTCTCTGGCATGTGCTTCCTTTTATATCTACCATCTTGACATTTACTGACAACCAGAATTAGTAGAAGAGTTAAATACTGAGCTTCAGATGGAAGGAAAATAAAAACATCAATGATTCCTCTTTAGTTGGAACACTGTCTATGAAAGACTGTTCAGTTTCTCATTAATGGAAGAGAACATTTAATACCAAAAAATCAAAAACAAACAAACAAAAACAACAACAAAAAACAGGGTTATGCTACTAGCTTTAGTTTATTGAATAAAGTGCAGTGAAGAAAAGAAATACTTCTCTTTTCACCATCACACAAAGATTCAATGAATGTTCATCATATTCTGGAACCAATTGTCTTCAAAATTCAGGTACTCCCTGATCACTTGTCTGTCTTTCTCACTAAAAAAGACCTTAATGACGAAATAGTGGGAAAATACTTCAAGTTATTTGCACACTGAAGTCATAACGGGGTATTCCACACAGGAAAAATGTGATTGTTTACTAACCTACCTACAGTTAAATGTCAAGAAGTAGCAAAACCTAGGAATTTGAGAAGGCAAAGATAATGCCAAAATAAAAATGTTTTTCTTAATCAATACTATTTTCTACACCAATACTATTATTTTCTACCCTAATTTTGTTTGACAGGTAACTTGTAACTTCTTGCTGTAGTTGCTATAGTCAAGAAAATAACTAACTTCATTATTGGGAGACATTTTTTATTTTTAAAGGCAAGCTCTGTTAGAAGTTCTGACTTAATGTTTGTCTTACATATTTAATTCTAATTCTCCATAAGCACTTGAAAGGAGAAAAAATCCTCGCACATAAATTAAACATTGAACCCTAAGTCTTCAGACCAGAACAGAATATGACAAGGTTTAATATACTTTAGGGTTCTTTTCTCCTAGATTTGTATACATAATGTAGGTTATAATTTTGCAGATCCCTTTTAACTCTGTGGTGCTTCTAACAGAACTGCAGCTGCTCTTTATTTATTTTTATCTTTTTTCTTCCCTCCCCCCCCCCACCCCGTTCCCCCCTGTTCATAATACACAGGCTGTCTGGCTCATTTTCAAGCTATTGAAATACTTCAATTCTAAAAAAAGTACAATAGGCCATAACCACTTATGTGCTTAGGAAACCCTTCCGCCTTCTGTCCTCTCCCCCACCTTCTGTGAATTTCTAAAATCTAGAAACAAAACTCAAAATTCAAGCGGACGTCTCAAGACGGCAAATTTACAGTGTACCATTAAAGCCATTCTCTTCTGAGACTAAAATACTGAAAAAAAAAAAAACAAAAAAACCCCCTTAATCTGGTGGTACACTACACACTATGAAATGCAGACATTAAAAAAATGTATGAAAATTAACTCAAAGCTGTCTAACTAAACTTTTACAAACTTAAGGACTGGGTTAGCTGTAGGTGAGCTGGAGATATCTAAAAGTACACCCTGATGAGCTTTCAGCAGGTCAGGGAAAGATGAAATTTGTGGTAGAATAAAAGCTTCCTTGAGAAGGCAGAGTAGACATTGCCTGCCAAGTAAGTTACTCACTTTTATGCTATCAAAAACCAATGAAATGTTTGAAAGACAACAAAATCATGCATATATTCACAACAGGAGAAAAATGTTCAGATTAATCTTTCCTTTGAGTTTCCTTCTATTTTCTTAAAAGTTATTATTTTTCATTCTTCCACTTTATTATATTTTTATAAATGAGATAATTGTTATCTATTCCCTGCCATTTGTCATTTTGTTCTCTTACAAGAATATGAACACTTTTGTAACTATGCTTTAAGTATGTAATACACATGTAGTACACAGAGAAAATAACTCTCATGACAGATGTAATTTTTTTCCGTTAGCTTAAATAACCAACCCATGCTTGCAGAAGTTAAATACAATATGAGTTATAATTCTGACCCTGCAGTCTTATAGGTTATCTATCTTACTACAGTTATCTCACTGGAAGTATAGCCTTTAACCAGGCCTGGAAATTGATTTTGTGAAACCTGAAAGAGTATAGTTTAAGTGGACAAGAAACAAAATTTTTAGGACTGCATGGAAACAAAATACAAAATAAACCATGATGGAGAAGCCTTTTGACTTGCCACTGCCTGCCCTGTTGCCAGGACAGCAGGACGTGATATACTTAACCTCAATAATCTCTATCTTTCTGTCACCTAAAAAAGAACAGATATAAGCAAATATGTATTTTCTCCTACAGATTTCCAGTGTTAACTGTTAAACAAGGAATATGTAGAGCTTATCAAGTAGAGCAGAATTTGGAGATTGGTTTGTTTTCTTTTTCCTATAATTAGCTTACTGGTGGCTTTTGAGACCTACTGTATACTTAAATGTGCCATTGAATGAAATCCAGAACAAATCATGGTCATCCTTTACTTCAGTTATAAATTTTTCGCATGGCCACAGAAAGGTCCCTCAATCTGTTCAGTCAAAGTCACATTATTTTAAAAACTATTTTCTTCCCCCCCCTTTTTTTTACGCTACAAATATTTTTCATCATGCAGATAAATCAGCACTATTTAAAAATGCAAAATGACTCAATATGTTACGTTTTGCCAGCCTGCAAAGCCAGGAACAAGCAATGCAAGTCCTCTCTTTGGAGTGCAGAAAAAAACAGAAACCTGTGCCTAGGCAGGATGTAAAACAGGGAAGGGCTTTAACTGCTTCATGCTAAGAAGCTGTCCAAACAGCACTGGCACCCAAAGCACTTGCTTGGTGACCTCTCGTAAAATCTGCGGAACACAGTTTGCCTTATTCACACACTATTTTAATTTCATATCTGAGTGACAAATGCAGAAATGATTTATGAAACGGTAGAGTATGGAAAGTCTCCTCATTAAAGAGAGGATGTTACACAAGCAATGATATCTTTGCTACAACAATTACACTGCAACAAACCATCACTAAACAAAAATAATGCAATTTTAGAGGATAGGAACATAAGATGAGTCCACCCTACTGCCTCTTCCTAAAAGCTATTTCCAGAGATACTGGAAATCGAGCAAGTATTCAAGCTGCATATACTCAGTACCCCTAAGTATCTAAGAACTGTGCATAAGGGAAAGAGAATTAAATAGCTGTGATTCACCTAAGCAGCCTCCCAGTGCCAGACCAGTCCACAAGTCAGAGCAGTTCCAGCAATAACTGAAACAATCCCGAATGTACCTAGCATTTCTGCCGGGTGGAAAACCAGAAAAGGCTGGAATTGCTTGAGGCCCTTCTTCACCCTCCTGCCTGGGAGGCCACTCACACCTTGCTGGTATGCTTACTTTCCTGGAGTCCTCAGAATACAAGTTACAGGTGCTTTCTAGAACTCCTGCCCAAAAAAAAGAGACTTTGCTACGTCAAATATTGCTCTAAGAAAGGTGTTGTTTCCTTTAAAAAACAGAATTAATGGAAATTTTCCTTATGGCAGTATAAATGTTGCTGAACATTTTAGCAACATTTTATTCATCTTATTAATAGCACACAAGCGAGATAAAACTATTCTGAGAAAACTCCGTTCATTGCACTCCCAATCTTGCAACTGAAATTTGGCAATTCTGAAAACTGAAATTCCACCTGACTTGTGCTTTTCAGGCTCACCAACCTGGCCCTGAGGCCCATAACTCTTGTAGGCTCTACAGAGCACAATGCAACTACATCCAACTTGAGACACACAAAAAAATCACAAACAAGCGCTCAGAGTACTTCTCCAGATAAGAATAAGTAAGAGGGCTAGAAATGTGCTCTTTGGTTTATAAAACTAGAAGTATCCCAAGCCTCATCACATTTAAAATGTAACTTTAAAATTAATTGCATTAAAACGTAAAAATCTTAAAACTTAATTAGCTCTCAGAGTAATTAATACCTCCCACAGCTTTAACTGCGGATTCAGTAACAGCAGTTGCAAGGAAAATACAGCCCTAAATATCACAGCTCCAAGACTTAGCTAAAATGTGGCTGCTAGGGCTCCTGCACTCGCCTCCCAGCCCCTGAGACCAGTGCAGGACAGGGGACTTTGGGAGCTGCAGGAGAGCCACGAGGGGGGAAGCATCCCCACCAGCCAGGCAGACAGAAGCCTGGCAATCCAGGAGTGCCAGCCCAGAAGTGCCCGGGCACAGCTGTGGATCTCGGAAAACCAGGTTTCCCAGAAGCTCATCCAGCCAGCTGGTGGGAATCTATTTGTTTTGCTTAGGTTTTGGGGCTTTGTTTTTGTTTGTTTGCTTACTTGCTTGAGATAGCCAATACACACCTGTGAAGTCTTTTGGCTCTGGCCAGTTGGCTTCTTCCCATGTGACCCCATTTCAGCAGAAAATCCCAAACCTGCTACGGACATTACCCTTCAAGTTGCAACTTCTTCCTCTGTACGTCCCCTGGGAAGACCAGGAGGTGAGAGCTACCACGGTCTTTCTCCCAGGGAACTTCTGTGTCCAACCATGGAGCCTGCAGCAGATGCAACAACAGAAGAGGGTTCTGGAAATGGCCAGTGAAGCCTAGGGCTACCTCGTTCACACTATAGGCAGAAAAATGTGAGTTCGATTGAAAATAATTTATTAGTTCTGAAATTACCACAGTCTGAAGGCTGGGTGAGAGGCTTACTTGTTCTGAATTGATGTAGTTCTACTTAAACCTATGGAGCCAGTCCCAGGATTTTTGTATTCCATTTACAGAACTGCTCAATGATTATTTTTTTAAACCACATTAAAGTAAACAACAGACTGAAATGAACAACCCTTATCTTCAGATGTTTATCTGGAATTACTGCCTTAAAGCATGCAGATTAGTTTCTTAGGAAAGTAAGTCCTTTCTTTTCTTGAGCCCTTTCTATATGTGTACTAAATTCATAAGAATCAAGAGTTTATTCATAAATCACAGACAAGATCTGGACCAAAATAAATGTTACCACAATGAACGATAGGCCAGACATTTCCACATACTTATTAGCAAGAAAATACAGAATGCTAGCTCAGCTAATATTGCTTTTCAACGTACCTTTAGAATAACGATTTTTAAAAAAGATAAGTTTGATCTGTAATTCAAATCACACTGTATCTTTGATTTGTTACCCCCTCCTCCTCTCGCCCTTCCTTTCCTCCTCCCTCCCCCAAAAAGCTTTACATGGAGCGGCTGGAAAGCAAAGTAGGAATCTATGCAGACACTATCCATCACATTTCTGTCTTAATTGAATGACACCAGAATGAGATCGATAAAATGTAACAAGAGACAGCTTTGCATTTCCACACTCACTTATTCTCCCTCTCTATTACTGCCAGCCATCACCGTGACCAGAAAGCCTAAGTACTGAGCTTGAACATTGCTGCCAAGCAAGCTGTTAGTATATGAATAAACTTGTCAGGAAAACAATAAAACTTATAATACTGGGAAAGGCCAAAGTGTCAAAAGGACACTGCCAGCAGCATTAAATATGCTGCTTTTTAAGCTGTACTGTAGAAGCATATGAAGAGTTTCTAAATAACATGGGCAGTGGCAATGCTTCAGATATTATCCTCCTCATTCCCCCAAGACACGTCTGTGTGTGTGTGTGTGGCTGTCTGACATGCAGTTGTCGTGACCTCTTGGCGCAAATCTGCAATTTCGACAATAAACCCAGACCAGCTGTGATTTCCCTATGTTCAAGGATTCTGAGATCGCCAATGCATTATTGATAACCTCATTGGTGTGCTAAAAGCAGAGGCTGACGCGCTCATAACCCCAGACTTTTCCTGAAAAGCTCCAGCTTCACATACCAATCAATCATGAGAAATCAAATTGAAAAACAAACAACAACAACAAAAAACATTTCAAAAGAAGGCTACATTTTGTGTATTGCATCCATTTCAGCATACATGCTCAGTAAAAAATATATATATACATATATTGAAAAAAAAGCTTTTTTAAAAACTCTTCATTTTTCTACCATTCCATTAGGATGATCTTGTACTCCTGACTGTGTAAGGGTAATGCTAGATTATTGGGAGCATAATTAGTATGTCAGCTTTGGACTCACATTTGTGTTTAAAGTCCACATCGCCATTGCAGCTGGGCTCCCCATGCAGAACCAGGGCACATCCTGCTCAGTATGCTGCTGACCACAAAGCAAATGGCAGTGCCCAATGCAAACAGCTAACAGTAAAAAATAAAAATAAAAAATAATAAAAAATAAAAACAAAAATAATAATGGAACAAGCTGCATCAAGTGAATATGGTAAACAAAATAAATTATAAAGGCAGGAAGAGGAAAGAGGTAACAATAGTAAAACTGCACAGGATACAGCTTTAGTTATTCATAGTTAGAAGGCTCCTGGAATCTGAAAACAAGTATTACCAATTTTCTACTCTCAGTTCAGTACCTAAAGAAATACTTAGACGTTGCTTCACAGGAAATGTTCTATTCATGTTTAAAGACAGACTGTCATATTTCAGCTTGAAACTCAATTAGATATTAAAACAATTGCTGTACAACTATAAGCACTTCTGCCAGGCATTATTAAAATCCAACTGATGAGACACTTGGCCTGTTACCTTCAGTAGATAATTCTTCATGCCTGGTTGACTATGTTGCATTGTTTCTTCATTATTATGTTCACGCTTAGTCTTAGAGCACTTTTTTTTCCCCCTGTAATCAAATACTACTTGGCTGTAAGTACAAGGCTGAGATACTCATGACTTCTCAAATGAGAAATTTCCTCAATTAATCACTATTAAGGAAATTTAAGCGTGTAGTAACTTTAGTTTCTGTTACTATTGCTTTTTCAGAAAGTGTGTTTACACAACAGACCTCAAAGTAATTAATTTTCAATATTACACCAAAGTTACAGCATGATCTTCTGAAAGTAGGGAACCTTACATTACTCTCTAATGATCACCAAACCTGCAGTATTATTGAAAGTTTATGGAAAGGTTGTCATATATTCTCCTCATCTTTCACAACAGTATCTAATCCAGAGTCATCCTCAGAAAAATTAAAATAAATGGGCTTTTCAAACACTCACCGAGGCCAACACATTTTCCTCATAGAATTACTGTTGAAAAGCAGAAAATTACTGGGGTATCATTAAAACCTTCCTATCACAGAAATCAGAGATGAAATATGCCTATTGGAAATAATGCTTTATTAGAATACTGTCAATATTAAATACTAGGCATCACCATCATAATCTGGCATAAGATTTGGCAACACTCATTGAGGTGTAAACTGGGACAGTATTAATGCCAGAGTTTCAGGGAAGTCATAATGTCACAACTTCACGGTGCCTACACAGTCCATGAGAGAGAGGCTTCTCTAAAACGGAGAGCTGAAGAAATGTGTGCCTCATAGGTGTTCAGGCCAGCTTTGGGAGAAGCTTCTGGAACAAAGAAGAGGCATATAGAAATGAGCCTCCCAGATGAGGCACACAGTTTAGGTATAAATTTTATTCTAATGCCCACTCTACAGATCTAGGGGAAAAGTAGCTCTTTCCACATATGAAAGGGACAATGCAAGCTGGGGGCTGAGTGCAGTAGGCTTCTTCCCCTCCTCTTCCCTTGCTTACACCAGTGGATGATAACTATAGACAGAAGCTGAAGAAACACACCAAGTATACACTATTTGCCATTTATGCCAACTGCAGTATATATCACTTCAAGACAGCTCCCCAGAAAGCTAGAAGAACAAAAAAGCAAAACAAAAAAGCACAGGTATCTATTCACTTTTCTTTAGATTACATTCAGAAGATCTGGGATTTCCAAGACCAAGTGCAAATTTCATCAGGTTTCCATGTGTAGACAGAGCCTTCTTCTAAACCACTTCGATCCATCTGGTAAATTTCTCAGCAGTTTACAACAAATGTTTGATCAACTCAGTTTATATTCCACCCTAACACATACACAGATATTAGTCTTCTAATTTAATCCCTCCTTAACATAAATTTACAGAGGTCCCATTTTTGCTTCCTAATAACCCACAAGGAGTTCCCAACTCTGCCATTCCAAGGTCTCCTTTGGAAGGGATGGTCTTACACACCGTCACCTTGAAACAAATGTCCCTTCTCCCAGTCAATTCGTTCTCATTGCATTTCATTCTGTAAAGGATCATAAATGGCCACTTGAATGGTAGTCAGAGAAAGGTTATGTTACTCCAGGCACTGAGAAATGAACACTGTGGACTCATATTCTCCAGCAAAATTAAAATCACATTTTTACAACACACTGCCGTTTGTTCACCAAGTTCTAATGATTCTAGCTATTCTCCTTTCCTTTCATTTACTT
This sequence comes from Anser anser, assembly GCF_964211835.1. Classification (NCBI taxonomy): domain Eukaryota; kingdom Metazoa; phylum Chordata; class Aves; order Anseriformes; family Anatidae; genus Anser; species Anser anser. Next base: position 106,079,500 of record NC_139720.1, on the reverse strand, counting down.
GTGAAGGGAGTTTATGCTTCTCACATGAGGTTAACTTAAGTATCTATGATGCAATTCAAAACATTTAAGTTTAGGACCTAAACTCTCATTGCAGTCACTGCAAACAAGTATGCATCTCCCTCCAGAGAGTCAAATTCAGAGCACCTAAGACAGATATTTGAAGTCCAACAATACCACTATCCTCGCATTCAAGCAAAAGCACAGACACGCAAGTGCAGGTGAGAAAACCTGCCAGAGTCAGGCATCGAGCTTTTTCTCAGTCATGCCTTTTCACCAACGGACATGAGCAGTGAAAGCAGGGCTGCCTGGGCAGTGTGTGTCCCCCGATATCCAAGTGAGAGGAAACTCCTGAGGTCCACTAAGTCCCTCAGTGGAAGCCTCCTGCAATTACTGTGGAAACAAACTCTCATCCCTACCGGAAAACGAGTCACCTCCTGTCTCTGCAAAAGCAGAAATCAAGGTAAGTGACCTGTGCTCCTGCATAAACAAGACTTCAGTCTTCTTCCCATCCTGCTACTGCTGCAGTGAATTTCAGCATATATGGCATGAGTTATGGGCTACCTTCTTCCAGTTACCTCACTGACAGGTGAGAGCCATGAAGTTTGCTCCAACAGACATCCAGGAGACAACACTTTGGCAGAAGGGCACTGCTGCAAGCCCTCCTTCTGCAAGGCCACCGCAGGGCTGGGGCAGGGAGGGTGCTCTGTGGGCAGCAGCCAGCAGAGCTGACATGGTGCAGGACCAGCTCCCGTCCATCCCACTGAACCAGGTAAATCTGAGCTGCAGCTGAATGCTGCCCCTGCACTGTAACAGCCCAGAGCTTCGCCACACCTGGAACCAGGCAAGGGTTACTGTTAATAAGCTAAGAGCCCTTGCAACCACACCGTCTGAGGTGATATACGGCACTCCCCTCAGTGATATATGAGTAAGTACTGATGTTTTATACCCATCTAAGCACTCGTACACATTCAGAGATACAAATTACAGTTCTATTCAGAGCAAAGATCTCAAAAACCCATGATGGTGCAGGAAGGAGGAAGAAATAGGGTATGCATAACTATACCAGTTAAGGAATGCAGTGGAAACCCAGGCAAACATTGACCTCCTCCTGCCTGTTAAAAAAAAAAAAAAAAAGAAAAAAGAAAAAACAGGCTGTTTGCAGGGTATGGCTCTTTGCTAGGACTCTGAAAAGCTACAGTTTCTCTTAGCTGCCTTCAAAACACAGTCACGTCCATGTATTTCATTCCAGCCATGTGGAAGAACAAGGCGCTCAGTGGAAATCGGGGATGGGACAGAGTTCAAAATTACTGGTGCTTTTCTACTCTGCCACAAAGTTTTCATAACTGAGCATGCTTTAAACAAATAAAGTAAAAATCCTTCAACAAATTTAAAATAATTCAATATGCCAAGAATCTTCTTTCACTTTTTTTTTTTTTTTATTCCAAGAAAAAGTACTTACGTAACAATAAACATTTCTAACTCCAAATGTCAATTTTCTCTTCTTTTTCTCAACAACTGTTTTTTTTTTTTTGGGGGGGGAACAAATAAAAAAAATCACATCAAAAAGAGATCTGAATTTGGTTATTAAACTTAAATTATTAATCTAAAGATTAATTTACATAACATACCACCTTCTAATGCTTTAACTCCGTATAAAAGTATGCACTTTACTTTAAAAATAATTTTTAAATATTTTCAAGACCTAACTCATGACAAAACATGAAAATAAGCATGTCAAGGAATAAGAAATCATAATTTTGGAAACTTTCGGTTTAACTAAAGTTAAAGATAAATCTGGGCAAGGAACACAGAGACAATATTTCACCATTGATGCCACCCTTCACCAGCGAAACAAAAGATGCAGTTCTCAGAGTTTTGTAATACAGGATTAGACAAGAGTGAAAATAAGTATGATTTGTGAAACTATAAAATATTTTGTCCTATATTTTGAAATCTTTTTTGGCTTTCAGTGTTCTTTTTCATTATTGTTTTCTTAGAACACCATCAAAACTCCCTTTTTGTAGTCATTTAATGTTTATCTTCTTCCTTTTCTATTCTATTTTGGAATATGTTCAATACACCAAATTTTTGTGGCACATATTCATTTCCAATTTTTTCCTAAATTTTTAGCTAATGAACGAAGAAATAACTCTCCCCAGCCACACACACACAAGCTGTTTTTCCATAATGTTTGTATGAAAAATGAGAAGTTGCTTTTCCTTATTGCATTTATTCTAGACTTTAAAATATATCCACATACGTATACACATTTTAATAAACAGCATTACAATAATATCATTTGAAAAACATGGATAAGCACCACTCTGTATGAAATGCCAGTTTCTTTAACAGGTGAAAAACATGACAGCAAATTCTGTGGGGTTATTCAAGTCCAGTGAAATAGAAATATTTCATCTAACACCCTGTAAAATAATAGGAGAGAAGGTATGAGGATTTTTAACTTGCACAAAATTAAACCTAGATTTTGTACAGCAACTGCTGGGAAAGTTGCTAAAAAAAAGTATTTGGGTAACGTTTTAATAAGGTAACATTTTGCCACATGAATCAGTTAGTACTCTATACTACTAATGTATTCCTTCATATGAATATGAAGTGCCTTCAAGCTCTCGAGTAGTTACATTTTTTTCAGGAAATATTACACCAGAAATCTGTCTGTTATCACATTTCTGTAAAGCAATTATTGCATATGTTGAAGAAAAAAATTATTCAACACTTTACAACTAAGAATATTTATGGAGAAGGAGAAATGCAGAAGAGGTTTGAGCTTAATAATGTAGGGCCATTAATTAGCATCAAATGAAAGAAAAGCAATAAAGCAATTTTGTCACCAATTACTGACAATTTGCCTAAGTACAACCATTAATTTTGGACAATATAACCCCCATAGAATTAAGGGAACAGAACTATTTGAGTCAGTGTCCTGTGCTAGTCTCTTTCCACTAATTAAACTACTTTAAGAACTATTAGAAGTCTCAAAAGCTTTAAGCGCTTTAAGAAAATGGAAAAACATATGGTTATGATTTGCTACCTAAAAGTTGTTGGCTTTAGGTGTTGGTTGTTTTTTCTTTTTTTGGGCTGTAAATAAGGAAAACTAGGGAAATTAAAATTTTGACTCTTTGGAATAACTACAGTCAAAACGTCTGTTTACTTCTGTTTTTCCTACAGCTTTTGAGCTTTCATGAAAGGAGGTCTGCTTAGGAGAGCCAGAAATATCAATGTTTTAATACTTTGATTAATGGATCTCCAGCATTTACAGGCACTGTCAAGGTTAACATCAGGCAACGGTGGGGAATAAGAAATCCACTTCCGTACTGTGATACAGTCCTCGCCTTTCCCACCTCCTCTCTCAGTCCAGCGACAAGGGAGAGCGGCAAAGCCCCGCCACGTCTCCCAGCTCTCGTCGCCGGCCGGCAGCATTGCCCACCGTCTGCCATTGGTGGAGAGCGATGGCCCTGCAGATGTGGCCACAGCAGCCGTGCCTCTGCCGTCCTCCGTCCACCCTCTGCCCGGTGCTGCCTGCTGCTGGCTCCCCAGCACAAGGTCAGTAGAGCACGCACACAACACCCCATCGCTTCGGCTACTCGGGAGCAACCTTCCTGACCGCCACTCAGCCACCGTCTGCGCCAATGCTTCAAAGGCTACAAACAGGCGTCGCGTCCCAACACCAAAGTTTTGCAAAACTTTCCTCAGGCTGGTGACGACTTTTGTTACAGAAGCTGCTTTCCGGAGCACCCTCTCCCTCGACACTTGTCTGCCTTGGCTCATCGGGAAAGCAGAGTGACGTTTTGATAAATGTCGGTACATATGTGGGGAAGAAAATACTGGCAGGACGCCACCGTGTCCCCCAAAAAGGCTCGCTGAGAGAACTCGCAGTGTTTAATCGGCATCCCTATCAATTCATAAACCTCGGGTGCTAGAGTACAAATAAACACTCTAAAGGGTTTTAGCCACAAGGAGATAAGATCTCTCTCTGGGGAGACGGCTAGAAACTGCTCCATTGCCTTTGTGCAGACTACTGGAATGTGCTTGCTTTTCATTTCTTTCTTTGTGTCTGGCACTCTGGCCTCACAGGCAGTGTCTTAAGCCATGCAGGGTCAGGGCAAACAGAGAACTGCATTCATGGACAGATCAAGTTTATGTGAGAATCTGCTCCTCCTGTGCCCTCAATTTCCATTTGAATTGTTAATAAAATCTCAGCCTGAAAGCACATGATCCCATCAGTGGGGAAGTCATGCAGAGAATCCTCTAGCTCAGAAAAACAAAATTTCTTTATCTTTTTCATCCTCCTCCTACATTCGTGGGAATTATGCCGTGTAGCCCCCTCCTAAAGTAACCCCCCTCCTCCCCCAGCACAACACCTGATCGCCAGCCCACAGCTTGCACCAAAAAGGGGGGGCAAAGAAGGGGAGAGAAAGAATGGAAAAAGATGCACAAGCAACACTCGGCTACAGCAAAATCACAACAATTGCACCTTTGCAGCAGTTTACAGACTCCCAGACACCTTCAGGCAAAAGGAAACACAGATATTTCATTTTTTAAGTTAATTTCCAACAGCTGATAACACTAGCTGCAAGACTTTCCCACAGCTTTATGACACTGCATGAACTACAGGGCCACAGAGATAATAAAAGGTCACACATAAAGGAAAGAACAGAGCCATACCCCAATTAACTTGGTCTCCCCATGCAAAAAATGTACAGGAACAAGAGCAGATATTTGCTGCAGGCGTCAGACATGCATCTCCTAACCTTGCCACGGTCTAACTGGGCCTCTTGTTTCTTCTGCCTTTGCTCCTCGCAAACTGTTTTAATATTGAACGCTTTTCAGAGGGATGGGCTGATGAACGAAAACATGAATTTCCTGCTTGCCCTTTAAGGTGGGTTAAAGGGGGTGCTAGTAATCAATTACAGAACAAAAAGCAAAAGAGAGACTAAAGATTTTACAAACTCAATGTCTTACAGTTTACATCCTGCATTCTAACCGAAGTGTCCCCCTTTACTCCTTCCTCAAAAAGATTTTATTTATTTATTTATTTTTTAGGGACAAGTATAAAATGGTATTCAAGTAAATCCTGTGTAAAACGCAACAACCCAGGGAGACTGCTGAAGTTCTTACTTGTTCTTTAGAGTGGCACATCAGCCCCTGACTACAACTGCTCTAAATACACAATGGAGTTAAAGATCTTGTGGTTCTGAGTTTTGCCTGCTCCCAGCCCCAGCCTCCTCTCCCTTCTCCTAATAGGATGGGAGTATGTTTCTGTTTGCAATACTCTCTGGAACAAGAAATGCTGTGTGGAAGCTGCATCTCCGTGACCAACCCTGCCCCGCACTTTGTCTCTCCCTCATGAAGGCTTCCTCTTCTGTCCAGTGGCCTCAATGGACTTGCTCCTTGGAGCAAGTATAAACTCCTGGAAAAGCAGATTAGACCTTTGCCTGTCTCTGAACAGAGCTTGGCTGAATCATTATTGAATATCATTAGTCAAGGAATATAATTATTGTGACAGTATCTCATACTCAAAATCTAAATAAAAAATAATGCATGTGTGTGAAGGTTCTGGTGGCTTGGGCTTCTGCTCGTTTGGACTGAGGGGGATGACACAACTGAGCACAGAATCCATCCAGCTACTTTCATATCAATAAAAGATATAATGCAGAAGGTGTTTAGGCATGGGCACTTTTACTACATCATGAAAGTTTCTTTTCTAGTCTTGATTTTACACAATTTTAGCTAGAGCTAGTGGAATCGCTCCTTTCGAGTTGTAACCAATGGATGGAGCCCTTAAATCTGTTCACCAGGTGTCTGCAAGTAGGTCATGGGTGTTATTAATTACTTCATTAGTCACAAGTCCTTGAGCAGTGTGTGCAAACATATTTGACCCTCTGACACAACTTTTAACTAGCCGATATGAACAATCACTATTCGTTATTCACGATGCGTGACCAGTCATTTAATTCGCAAAATTGTGCCCTCTTTCCCTGATCGGTAGCCCATGCTGTGTAGAAAAGAAAGCCTTTTTCTGTTCCCTAATTCTCCACAAATGCTTTTAACTGCCTAAGGAATGAGTTAAAATGCTTTGTTCAAATGGGATTTTCAGTGCAACTGCTCTTACAAGTACTTGTTGCAATTCCCTCTGCCCCTGGATCTAAGAGTGGTGAACATCCATGATTTTGACTTCATGCTATGAGTATCTGAAGAGCTACACAGGGAGCAGAGGAAGAGTGGATAGCTTCATTAAACCAAGAGGTGCACACTCAAAGAACACACTGATTGCAGTGTGGAATTTACAATTTCAACTTATCATCTAACCCCATGACAAGATGCTTACAAGCTTTCTTGCCCAAATGACCTTCTTTTCTCCCCAGTGCCTTTATACTCAGAGAACTCTCCTTCCTTTTTTGTACGGTCATCCTCTCCTCATTCAAATACCTCCTTAAAACTCCTTTCTCTTGGATAGCTTATTGATGCTTGCTCATATTTTATGGATACAGTGAAAGCTGCCACATCAGAGCACTAAATACAACAACTGAGAGCAACTGCAAAGCAGAAGAATGTCCTTTCATTAAAGCCAGACCTCAACTGCAATTCAGTGTGCATGTGGATACAGGGGAGAGCCGAACCACATAGTGGGAAACTGCATTAAAATGATGTATTGTATACATATATATTTATATGCATATACCTCAGTGCAATGTAGAATACACATCTCACTATTTTTCTTTATCTGTAACCATTTAAGACACATCAGCTATACTCTCAACTTAAACTTCTGTACTATGCGGGAAATTCTACCAAAACCAATGAAAAAATAGTGTAGTGGGAATTGTAGAGTGTATTCTCATTAGTTTTTTTGGTCAATTTAGTTTTTGAACAATTTGCATTTTCTTGATGAATTATTTCACACATAAAATATACATCCTTGGAAATAGCTAGGAGTGAAAAGTCCCATCAGTGTATATATATATATATTATCATCCCTTTTGAAATACTCTCATTATTATTCCTGAAAAAAAAACATAAAAAATAAAAAATAAAAAAAAGCAGGGCTTAAATCTCTGCTCTTTACCCAATGTTTGCCATAAAATATACCTAACAGGAAAAGAGAGGAAAAAATGGTAGAAAATCAACTTCATATTACCAACAAAGGACCTGGACTAAAATGCAGGCTCCTCCACACGATCTGGTAAAATTGTCACTTATTTTCTCCTAGGAGGTTAGGGCGGATCAAGAAAAAACATGGTATAATTCACGAGCTAAACTTGCATTTTCCAAGTTCTAGCTGAATGCTCCAACTAAACAGTCATTTTTACTTAAGACCTACCTATTTTCTACTTTCCTTACATATAAATGTTTTAGGTATGATATGTATTCTCTACGTGACAGTCTGTGAGCTAAAATACATGTAATCACTGATGTTTTGTTGTGTTGCTTTTTTAAAATTTAATAGTAGAGTTTAAATGTTTATATTAATAATTTGAACATCAGCTAGTAAAAAATATTTTTTCTACTTTATAAGAGTTTGATATCAGCATATTAACAATTAACTATGGTACTTCTCGAATCATTAAATTGTTTTCTGTAGAATAGTAACATTTGCAGTGGATATACCACAATAAAAAACATCAAGAAGATAAAGCTTATTCACTCATTTTAAATGATGCACTTAAGTATTCTAATAACATTCTCTAAACTCAATATTAACTGCTATTTTGTCAGGTAATAATCTGATAAATGAAACACATCCATTCTTAAAGATCTTAAAGAATTTAATGTAATCAAAGCACATAGTCATAAAATCACAGGATTGTAGAATATCCTGAGTTGGAAGGGACTGACAAGGATCATTGAGTCCAACTCCTGGCTCCACACAGGACCACACCAAAATGAAACCATGTGTCTGATAGCATCATCCAAACACTTCTTGAACTCTGGCAGGCTTGGTGCCATGACCACTTCCCTGGGGAGCCTGTTCCAGTGCCCAACCACTCTCTTGGTGAAGAACCTTTTCCTAACTCTCAGCCTGACCCTCCCCTGTCCCAGCTCCATGCCGTTCCCTCGGGTCCTGTCGCTGTCCCCACAGAGCAGAGCTCAGCACCTGCCCCTCTGCTCCCCTCTTGAGGGAGCTGCAGGCCGCCATGAGGCCTCCCCTCAGCCTGCTCTGCTCAGGGCTGAACAAACCAAGTGACTGCAGCCACTTCTCATACATCTTGCCCTCCAGACCCTTCACCATCTTTGTAGCCCTCCTTTGGACACTCTCTGATAGTTTTATGTCCTTCTTATGCTGTGGCACCCAAAACTGCACATAGTGATTGAGGTGAGGTCACACCAGTACAGAGCAAAGCAGGACAGTCCTCTCCTTCAACCAGCTAGCAATGCTGTGCCTGATGCACCCCAGTGTACGGTTGGCCTTTTTGGCTGTCAGGGCATGCTACTGACTCATATTCAACTTGCCATTGACCAAAATGTTTGGATCCCTTTCTGCAAGGCTTCTCTCCAGCCTCTCATCCCGCAGTCTGCATGCATAGCTTGGGTTGCCCCTTCCCAGTTACAGAATCTGGCACTTGCTCTTGTTGAACTTCACGTGCTTGGTGATTGCCGAGCCCTATACTTTGTCCAGATCTCTCTGCAAGGCCTCTCTGCCCTCAACGGCATCAACCGCTCCTCACAATTGAGTGTTGTATGCAAACTTAGTATACCTTCATGTCCCGCATCCATGTCATTTATGAAAACATTGAAGAGAACTGGCCCTCAAATGGAGCCCTGGGAAACCCCAACAGTGACTGTCTGCCAGTCTCATATAACCCCATTTACCATAACCCTTTCAGCCTGACCCATCAGCCAATTGTTCATCATATTGTGCATTTGTCTAACTGGATGCTGGACATTTCCTCCAGAATGATACTGTGAGAAACAGTATCGAAAGCTTTGCTGAAATGCAAAAAGACTACAACTGGCTTCCCTTGGTCAACTAGATGGGCAACATCATAAAAGAAAATTTAGTTAAACAGGACCTTCCTCTTGTGAACCTGTGTTGGCTGAGACCAAAGACCACAATGTCTTTCATGTGTTTTTCAATAACTCCCAGAATAATCTTCATAACTTTACCAGGCACTGAAGTGAGATTGACAGTCAAGAGACTTCCCCTTCAGGAAAATCTAAAGATTTAAACAAATATACACGTAAATAACAATGCTACACGATTCTTTTTTTTTTTTTTTTTACATTTTTTTTCCTGTCTCAATTGTATGTAAAAGCAAATTAGACTTTACATAAAGTGTTTGTGAATTTTCATGAGTTTTAGCTGATAATTCAGCATGCTACAATGTCAGAACTACCTACCTTGGTCATCCTGATCTTACCTAATACATCCCATTGCTGACCGGTACGTGGGCTTCCCAACTGTACCATTATTATATGCTGTACTTATAACGTAAACAATTTGATCAAGGAATTGGACTTTAAATACTAACCTATGTAAATTTGAATGTAGACCTCTTAAAATGAGATTACAAATTTAGTTAAACCACACTTTCACCTTCCCTCCAGCAAGGGCATATCTTTGAACACCATTACTTGCTGTAAAAGCACTGCCACACAAGCTATTTTTTTAATTTAATTAACCAATATAAAATATTTGTCACTGGAGAATTAACACTTGCACTTCTTTGAGTACAGTCATGGAAAAACACAGTCTAACTTTTTCATTTAGAGATGCTCATGAAAGCAAACTTCTACATGCTACATAGTGTGTTTTAAAATACATTTCTTCATTTATCAAAATTTACATTAATGACATTGTGATTAGATTTTAAGGTTTTTATTCTTTTATAAATATGCTATTTTACTTTCCATTTAAAGCAGGAAAAAAAAAAAAAAAAGATCTTGTTAGTTCCCTACATACAAGGGGACATTTAGGTGAATGTTCAACAGCAACTACGTCTGAATTTTGTTTTCTAACCTGTTTTAAGCACGGTTATAACCCCATAGCATACGTTACTGATTCCAGAAGCCCTTTAAAAACCTATCGCAACACATCTGTTAAGATGCCAGTCACCATCCTAGATTTCACTGCCTCTTCATCTAGCTTAGGAACTGACAGCCAGCCCAAAGTTGCAGAGGTATGGGAAAAAAAAATAAAAAAAGAAAAATCACAAAACAAAACAACAACAAAAATTCAAGCAAGCAAACTACCCACATCATGCCTTTCTACTTTCCATGTCAGCATGCAGGACTGCCCAGGGTGGAAGGAACAAGGAAGAGCAAACAAATGAGCAGTTCATGACCAGTCTCATCACTGTCTCAAGGTCCTTCTGCGCATAAATTGAATCTCTCTACTTGAATTGTCTGATTAAAATCAGGCATCTTTATTTCAGTGGTGATGTCTGGTATCTCTAACGTAATGGGCAGCTTCATCTGTTATGGCTTATTCCTGGTTTAACATTTGGTATTTCAGGTATGGATATGACTAACCATTTTATCAGTTTTCTCATTTTCTCAAGCATCCTTCCCTCTCCTGTTTTGGGTATGGTGAGGCCCCGCATCTTTAATATATCGATCATACGCTTGCATAGCAAACAAAGGCATAAACTTATGTTGGCATTTACATCATTTAGCATAATCTAGCAAGCACGGATGGCAGTGGCAGGAAAGATGAGGCATGGCTTCTGGCACCCATGCTGACCCCTTATTAGATACCCCAAGCACACCTTAATTGTTTCTGCCTTGATAGTATTCTCCAACTTGAGTCTGCTACACATGTTGCTAGATTTACTCCTTTTTCCTAAACAGTTAGAAAAGGAAGAAAGCACAAAGCACAACACATTGCTTATTTTCAAGTAACATGCTTTCCTATCTTCCAATACTCTCCGATACTTCTGTGTCCCAACAACTAAAGAATCTGAGTATCTGAATACAAGTCTCTAAACTTCTAATAACATGACAGTACATTTTCCTGGAGAGCTAATTTGGGAGGGGAAGGGAGCAACAACTCCCAAAGACAACAAACAAACGTCAGTTCAAAAACAGTAAATTAAAGCCTTTATTATTTACTTGGTTCAATATATCATATACCTATTTATCCTTGAGAATCTGAACTGTGTTGACAAAAATTTTTGAGAGGTCTAATTTTGAAATATTCACAGCATGACATACTCAGAGGCCCTGTGTGATTCTGTAACTTCTGCTATGATGACAAACTAAGATTGGAAATCTGTGAGGGTGTAACAAATATATCTTCGATAGTCAAGCCTAATATTCTCTATTAAAAAAAAAAAAAAACTTCCAAAAGTGCAAGGCATTTCTGCCATGTCTGTGATATATAAAGTATTTTCAAATTAGTTCATTAGATTATCTCAGAATTTTCTGCTAAAATCAATATACACATACTGTGAATAGTGACAGACCAGGGATACAAGGACAAGGACAAACATCAAATGCCCAGAGCTGGTTTTCTGAAGTATGAAAAACAAGTGAGGGGGGTAGTTGAGTCATTATCACCTGGGAGAGCTGATACAGCAAGAGGTTAGGAGATTACTGAGAAAGCAGGTTCTGCAACACCTGATGGTCAGCAAGTCAACAGACATTATGTCTTCTACATGGAAATCCTATTTAGGTGAGTATGGTGAGTGTGTATCTCATAAGGCTCTTTCAGGTTACTGACAGGGATCAAATTTGAAATTCATCTTTGGGAACATCTTCAGAAATCTATTCTCATGTCCTCTCTGAAGGAATATCTGTGATAACAAAAACTCTGTAACCATATGATTTAGGCAACTGCGAGTGAAGTTAGTGCCACTAATCAAAACTAGACTTAGGTACGGTAGGAAACAAGATTAGGTGATAAATCACTTTTTATTGCAAATTTTTAAAACGAAAAGTCAAAAAGGAGGAAAAATTCAATAAAATGGTCAGACAGCTAAAAGCTCAAATAAACAGAAATAATAGCCCAAGAAATGGTTGCAGCCAAATTGCACAATTCAAACAAGAGCATAAATCTGAGAAGTTAAAGTAAATAAATGTGAATAAAAGTACATGAATTTTTTAAATTAAAACAGAAAATCGTGAGTTTAATTCTGAAGGGAACAGCGCGTCCCAGAATATTGAGTTATACATTGCTTTATTGAAGAGTAGGTCAAGATCTTATCAGCTCTATTATGAGGAATGTCAATAAAAGGCTGTGCGATGATAAAATGTTTAATTAAAAATGAACACTGTGCAACATATGAACTCTTTGTGTTACACAGAAAGAGGAGTCCAATATATTATGTTCTCCAAGCTACAAATTGCACTGAATCATTTTCCCCCCATGAAACATTCTTATCGCTATCAAATCTTGTATAAAAATAGATTTATTTATATTGGCTCCTTTACAAATTAGTTTAAGATTATCTACCTCCAGTGCTCTTAAAATACTTTGAAAATCTGGGAAAACTGTGATGAGAACACTAGGGTCTTGTTCTTGGTATTCTTTCAGCTGAATAAATGGCATGCTTTGGCAAGTTAATTAAAAATGTAAAGGCTTAATACTGACTTAGAGTGTTGATCAAACAGTAATAGAAACTAGTGAGATTATTTTGTTTTATTATTTATATAATATACTTGTATATAGCATCAGTGTCCTAAAGATCTCTAACAACTCAGTAGAGAAAGTAACAAACCATGAAGAGAACGCAAATGAATGCAAATGTTTTGTAAATTATGAATTATGTGTGTGACTCATGCTCCAAGTATAGCAATGTGAAAGAGTCTATTACTAAAGCAAAAATAATACTTACAAAGAATTTTCCACCCATGGAGGAAAAAATAAGCTTATCAAATCAAGAACAGTTAGCAAAGAAAAATCCACAATAAACTCAAGAAAGAGTTCGTGATCGCAGAATATGGTGATATTAAAGAGCTATTAAGTGATCTAGTCTTTCCTCCCAAAGTTCAAACTTGTTTCTTGTAGTCCATTTTATAGCCTTCAACAAACAGAACAGTTTTGTACTGTATCTTACCTACAGGGTTGCAACACCATCCTTTGGGAAATTATTCCAAAGTCCTTTCTCTCTTTTTATCATATATTATTTCCTGAGAGTTGGTTTATAATTACCCCTAACAATACCACCATATTTAAGGATAGAAAAACATAGGTATAGAAATGTGTTTTTCTCTGAGCATAGGATCCCCAAAATCAAGTACAAATAAACTTCAATAAGAGAGAATTACTATGTAAGAAGCAGATTTGGTAGTAATATTAAAAACTAAGTCCTCAGAGGAGGTCTAGTTAGAGGCACAAATAGAACAAATCCTTCACCAGGAGCCAGCAGTGATTCCCAGGGTCGTGGCCTAGCTGAAGTTAAGAGAAACCCCCCCAGTGATTTCAGTGGGGCCAGGACATCATCCCTATATTTTATTCATAGTATATCACCACAAATGGAAACTACAAATGAAGTATCATGAAGTGAGGTGCCTATAATTCGTAATGTTTTCTTCCACAGTAATAGCCAAGACCTCTCCCTGAACTCCAACAGAGGCAAATTAGTTCCACATGTCAGATACCAACTGTAATATTTTCCCTTACACTTGGTACACAATGAGGAGGTGCATTATAGCGCAATTAATACATTTCTTTTTGTGAAATAATGAATGGCAGAACAACTCAGAAAAAATGTCGCTCACTTGAAAGGGGTGAGTTGCTTATCAATGAAGAATAGAAAAGTAGGAAAAGCAATCTAGGGATAATAAGATAAATTAAGCACCCTACTGTCTTCATAGCAGTTGCCTTACTTGCTTTATTTCTATGTTTCTTTCTTTGCAGTTTCCAGGTACCCCCACTTACAACAGGCAGTTTATACTGTCTAGGTCACCTCTGAACCTAGGATTACAGTCTGTCACAATCCTAACTAAATCAGTTTAGGTTTTATGGCTCCTTGCAATAGAAATCCAATATACAGGACAGGACTGCTAAGCACAGGCAACTAGTGCATTTTGCATACCCCAGGGTATCCTGCCAAGGGCTCAGCTGCTGCTCCAGATGGTCATGGGTCTAATGCAGGTTGTGTGTCATATTTACCAGCCCTGTGTTTAAGTAACAAACTCTCACCTCAATATGTCTTTTACCAGTGAAAAGACAGTAAACTGGAACCAATGCCTTTAGGCAGTGTCTATTCATTGCACTGCACTTTGACCAGAAATGATGTGAACAAACAATATGAAAACATTACTCAAAATAACGCCCGTTAAAACCATTCTATTAGGAAAGAATTTTGGGTATAGAATGTTAATTAAGATAAACTATTTGTGACAACACAAGCACAGGGACTACAGAGTATACTTTCACATTCACAGGTAACATTCACAGCATCCTAAGAATACTTTCCAAAACAACTGTTAGACTAACAAAAGCTTGTAGAATATTACAGCCCAGTATAACACTTGGATGCATTAAAAGCTCTGTTCAGTAGATACAAACACCGAGGAAGCCACCAAAAATGACAAGTCAAGGTGAAGTGAAACATGGATCCAACAAAATACTCTAATTTCATAACTGTCTCCTCTGTTGTCATAATTCTACAATTGACCTATAGCCCTTCTTCAAAGTATTTCACCAAAGGGTCCTCTCCAAGCAAGAGCCTCTTCCCCAGGGTTCTCAGTTCTAAGTTTTTCATATGTATTTTCTTTTGTCTTCCCAGCTCCTATTTGTTCTAACATTTTTTGCAGCACCAAGGAGAAGAAAGACCATGTGCACTTGCTTCTTCTGTTGCTATTGCAGTGATCTTTAAAATTACAAGCAATTAAAAATTTGTCCATCATAGAAAACATTCTTATTTTAGACACTTCCCCCCTGCCCCCCCCCATCCCCCCCCAACAAAGCCAATGATAGGATCTTAAATGCATCCTCCTCTCTACAAGTTTCTGTTGCTGGTCATGAATGGTAAGTTTTGTTGCAGTGCAATCAAGATACCTTGAACAAACATTCTGCTAATAATTCTAGAGGTACAACCAATAGCAGCAAGAGCTGTGAGATCAGTAACATTTCCCGAAAATATAGAAGATTAAAATACCTATTTGCCTTAGTTTATATTAAATAGAAAAGTGATTATGGAGTACTTCATCAAGCCCTGCCCTTTTGGAGAAGAAAGAAACATACCTTATTCCAAGAGACCTCTTCCCCTTTCCAGTACTGCTCAGTACTACATGTAGCGTCAGCACAAGAATGGGTCATCACACCAGACAGAAGCTGCTATTGACAGAAAACGTTGCTTTCCAGGCCTGTAATATAAAGACAATGCACAGTTCTTTCAGAAACAATGATTCCATAAAAACATTGCACTGTATAATTCCAAGATTACTGTTCTTCAGTTCATCTCTGTCAAGTTTGCCCTGTTTATATGGTTTATGCATCATCCTCAGTAATCTTGAGCCAATTTATAAATACCATAAAGGGCTTGACTTTGAAGAACTGATTTTTGCCATTCAGAACTAAAGATACTGTTGCTTTCATGTATGTGCTTTCTTGTATTTGCAGGGTATCAGGTATGCATTAGAAAGTTGAATGCCACAGTTTCACAATATGTAGCAATTACAGAAGTGTGAAGCCAAGCAGTGTAAAACTAGATATAGGTGATCTAAAGATGTCTATGTATGTTAAAGCAAAAGACATCTTACTGGATTTTTTTTTTTTTTTTTTCTGATAATGTATTAACCAAAGTGGAAATAGGCTTCTACTCCTAAATCCACATGACTAGTGTATGACCAATATGAACACACAGAGAAAGGGTAAGTGGAGAAGAAGCAGTTGATTATTAAACAACAAATGGAGACCACAAAGAGTACAACCCCCATTATATGTATATATATTTATAAGCATTATTTTCATGTATTCTCTTTTTCAGTCAACAGCCAAGTTTGAGCCAAATTCAAGATAGTTTGTAAACATTCATAACTTTGACAGAGTGGCAATCAAGTTCACAAGAGACTAATTTAATCCTTTATTGTATAAAACACCAGTGACTTCATATATCCCTTACCCTCTTTGTTTGGAGTAGCAGAACCTCACTGGGACTCTATTTTAACTAAATGCCACAGTTTATCAGATCACAGCTGAAGTACATCATTTTAAGGCAAGAAGAAAATGTCTTGTAACAGTATTTTGGAGTTGGAAATGCTTTTAGCAACTGAAGACAGACAACTTCCTACATTGTGAACTAAGAAGTTTGTAAAAAAAAAAAAAAAAAAAAAAGTGCCTACCTGCCGAATGAAAACAAAACGTTTTCCTTATAATTGATGTTTCCCATAATTGATTATTTTTCCAAGGCAAATTTCTCTTTTGATTGAAAGTAATACATATTTTAGCTATGCAAAAATACAAGGTAAATGATCCCAATATAGTGTACATCCCTTTTGTTAACCTTGAGTGTTGAATTATGTCTAGTCTGTGTTTATCTTGTCTGGGTATCTACTTATATGGATACATATATGATTACAAGACTAAATCTCAAGAGACCTATGGTTCAAAATGTCAGTCGTGCATATACTGTAAATGAGTAGGTCCAGAGAAGAAAACAAGCCTAGCATGTTTCTAATTGATTTTCTTTATTAGCATACACAGAAATCCCCATAGGCAAAGCCATACACAGTTAAAATCACTGGGCTTCAACTATTTTTTGTGTAACACTGTTAACCCTTGAAATAGAGATTTTAATACAGACAGGCACTGGCTTTGTTGGTTTTGTTATGCAGCTTACGAAATAAATTGAAATTTTAATCCCTCAAATAGCAGCCAGTCAATATAAAACTCAATAGTTATACCACAGTATGACATTCTCCTTCACTTCACATAGTATCAGCCTGGTGAGAAAAGGGTGTATAACCATAAAGAAAAATACACACACCGAGTATTCCTTCAATGTCCCTATTCACTTTCAAAGTGATATTCAATCTTCTTAACAGGCATAGGAGAACAACTTGAACCATGTACTACTGCCCTAAAAAAATCAGAATTTTCAGGGGATAAACATTTATGCAGAACACCTGATGCAAATTCATCTGTGTCAAGGAACAAAGTTCAGACCCACTTTAAATATGCCAAAACAGGGTCCCACCAGCACACTTCACTTCATAGCAGAGCAAACTTGGGATTTAATACATAAATGATAAAGACAGAGAATCAAAGTCCATGGAATAAGAAAATATAAGGTATGTTCAAAATTATAAAGTGCAAGTCTTTTATATGAAACTAGAGCACACTTATCCGAAATCACCATTTTGCAGAGGGTCAGAAGTAGAGTTACAATAGAAATTAAAATTTTTATTCCTAAACAAAAAAAAAATCAAAACTCTGTGAGAGACAACAGAGCAGTATCAAAAACAAATCCTATGATACTGAGGCATTATGTACTAAGTGCTACCACAGCTTTTCTCTTGGATAGGGAATAAGAATTTAAGCCAAGTGCAATAGGAACACGTTACCATGAAATATCACTGTCCCACTGCCTTCTACAACCAAGGGAAATGAGTAAAAGTTACAGTTAAATAAAATATTCAAATCTTGCCTGAGAATTCTACAGATTGGACCGTTTTCTGAAGGAAAGATGCAATAAGTTTCTGCTCACAGCCGAGCACTAAAACCAGACAAGCTAATGACCCAGTCTTGTATCACATCTTG
Source organism: Anser anser (assembly GCF_964211835.1). Classification (NCBI taxonomy): domain Eukaryota; kingdom Metazoa; phylum Chordata; class Aves; order Anseriformes; family Anatidae; genus Anser; species Anser anser. The sequence continues at coordinate 106,061,835 of NC_139720.1, read as the reverse complement.
TCTTCCAGAAATGAAAACTCACCACCACATTCTCAAGGCCACATCTCAGACAGTTACCAGAGCAGCACCTGAAGAACTGGATGCTACTCACTTTTTTTATTTTCATTTTTTTCTGAGTGTGCAGAAAAGAAAGGAAAGTCATAGGTCTGTCCAAAAAATTGGGACACACAGGAAAAGTGGATATTCTGAAAAATAAAATGTGCATACTGGCTGAATATAGTATTCCTCCCCTTTTCCTAGAATTGGTGTGAAAGACCCACCAAATGAGTATAAAGAATCACAACATTCAAAACTACTTGAGCACAAGTGACTTTGACATCTATAGCTAAAAGCATTGTTTGTCACTTTGATTTTTATTTCAAAACATAAATAATAGGAGTACAATCTGTAGTCTCTCATGACTATTTATTATAAATATTTTGGCACTAAAAAGAAGTTCAGAAGAAGAGATCCTACTTAGAGAAATAATCTGTTAAAAACAAATGATCTTTTTCTCATACATAAACTGCAAGCTTTATGTGCTGTTAATGGGCCTTGGACTTTCAGTACTTCATCAGTTCAATGTGATCCCATTCCAGCTTCAGAATTAGTGGGCAGAAAGTGACAACGTAAATTTAGTCTGCTGATCTTGGCCCATTTGGCGTGAAACTTCAGTTTGTTATGGAAAGCACCATCCTTCCCTGTTTCTGTTGTCTTCACTACTTCTGCATTTGTTTATTTATTTTTATTTACTATCAGCATTAGAAACATTGCATACAAGCATGAACCCTCAAATATATCATCTCCAGGTTGCGTCATTTTTGGTATGAGGCAACCCACCAGCTGAATTTGTCTATTTCCTTTAGGATGTAACCCTCACAGGTTAGGACGTGACCCTCCATATGAAGGTTATGGGAGAGAAATTCTGCATTGTGCCACTAATCAGAAATAACTTTTATTTCTACGGTGCCATAAACAACTGATTTAATTTGCATCAGTGCTACCTCATCATATTCTAAAAGACTTATGTAGGTAAGTTGAACTCTAATGATCTGGAAGAATTTGTAGCCCAACAAAAGCAAAGCTTGCAAAACAGTGCTACTGCACTAGCCTGAATGGTGGTTTATCCTGCCTTTGGCCACATGCTAAGAAACCCACAACATCCAGATTTACTATTGGCAAGCTATTTTATGAACCATCTTTGGTTATATCTGAAAGTAGGTATGTGAATAATTTGAACATCTTAAACAGATGAACAGATCTTAAACAGATCTCTTTCAGAAATCAATGCCTCAACAACAGATAATTTACAGTCTGGTAAAGAAAGTAAAGGAAACAAACGAGCTTGGAGTTTATGAGGCTACGTCCTAACTTCTTTATCATGTATTATTTTTGCATTGTCTTTTTTTCTCTCTCAAGAGTAAGAAGCACTGGAAAATAGAACCTGAAACACTTTCCTCCTAATCCTGAAGTTTTAATATTAAAAGTTTTAATAAGTTTTAATATTAAAAACTATTGCTGTACTCCAATAACACATCCAAAATAACTTGGGTAGTGTCATTTTGATGTTTCATTGAAAACAACTGAAAATATAAATTGGCTGACCCAAGAAGTGAGTTGTTACACTTACTAGTACTTCTTACTTCCTTATTTCACCAGTATTAGTGCCTGAGATCAGTCTTGGTTTCATCCAGGATGTATTACACTGAGGAATTTGCTTAAACATGCCTGTTTTATTAAAACTGGACAACTACACTTTTTAGCTGACTCCGGTCAGTTACCGAGAAGCCTGCAGGCAAAGGTTTAACGAAATTATGCCTATTCCTATTATCTTCACTAAAATATCACCTTCTGGAGCAGAAAGTGTACCACAATAATGTCTGTGGTTAAAGATGGCTTTTAAGGTAGGTCTGAAATCTCTTCTTCAGAGATGCATCCCAGAACTGGCACCCATCGAGAGACTTTTGCCTTGAATTTATAACAATGCATCAAGCAGTTTGAGCTCCATTTCTGAGGAACAAGACTGCTAACTGGGGCCATGACTCAAGAGATTTCATCATCTGCTTCATTTGAAAATAAATTTTCCTTAACTAGATTCTTGAAAGATGCTATGATTGTAAGGTAATATGAACAAAGAGAACAAAGAATACTGTTTGATTTTAAGGCACAGTCAGATTTTGGTGCACTGAAAATTAGGAATGTTTAATAAAAAACAATCTCTGAAGTTCTAAAAAGTCTATAATGCAAATGTTGCAATTCAGCAGAATCAGATTGTGAAAATAATGTTGCATGTGAATAATTACTCTGCTCTCATCTCTGTAGTTTGAAACTTCAACTGCCTACCCATTCTGTTCCTTATTTTCAAAAAAATAAAAATAAAAAATTAACTGACCAAGATCTAGATGGCTGAAGTGCTACTCCTGATCTGTTCAAAGTCTCTGAAGTTGATTTGAAAAGATGCAGCCAGTCTGCAGATCTTTGAACATTTTTTTTTTTAGAATGGAGCTTATAAATAGAGTTCTGAGGTTTTCAAACATTGGTAAATATTTCCTTGATGTACCCACACTCCCTGAGAAAGGTCACTTCTCTTATGTCATTCAGTCAGAAACAGAAGTGCTAGGATTCTTTCCTAAACTTGTTTGAGCCATTGTAACAACTGGAAAAATAATAAACAACCTATATGTAATATCATCTCTAGATGATATACTCAACTCTATACCTACAACAGTCTAATGAAACAAACAAACAAAAAAATGACTCCCAGGACTGTGCCCAAACAAAGTGGTGTCCCCCCCCCACCCCCCCCCCCCCGCATAAAGGGCTGATATCCAATGTTTCTAGTCTGGTAAGGAAATTAACCATCCAAATATATTTACTATCCCCTCAGATTTTGTGTTCACTGTATTGTAATTAAAGAACTGCTCATTGTTATAATTAATATGGTTTATAAAGTAAAACAATATCAAAGACAGAGATGTCAATTTGCCAAACAAAAATTAAGTGGGAGATTCACAGAGAACAGTCTAGGAACCTCCTCCTGCAAACTTCAGGTTTATTTCCCCTTAGAAATGTCCCCAGCAATTTTTATTTGTTGACATTCAGTTTCATGACAGCAGATTACTGCAGAAAATAAAGTTTGAGAATGAATTTGAAATGAATTTTGCACAAGCCACAGTGCATTTGTCACCCTATCAAATGTGTACTAGAATTAATCTTTATACTGTACAAGGCTTCCCCAGTAGCTTCACACCAGAGCAGATCACAGAGAATTATTGGATTTATTATCCTTTTATTGATCTTCCTGAGGCATTTGGATGGATTGATTCTGATATGCTACTCCTTAGACATATTAGATAGATTACTTAAACAACAAATTTCAGAGCAGCTGACTGTGACCAGGTCAATATTTCATAAGAAGTTCTTGCTCACCCATCACTTGCCGGAAGCTTGCCTGCCTTTTGATCTACAGCTGTCTTCTTGTGATATACAAAACAGACTGCAAACATAGGAAGTTAAAGCACCCCAATTTTGTCTTTTGAATTTAGACTATACTAGTGGCTTAATAATATGCTGCTTTGCATAAATACTTTGAAAGAGCTTCTACTGTTATCTAACTATCAAAAGGAAATGTGTCTTCAGAGATGAGTCACTTTTATATTACCACTTTTTGCTTTTAAACCTGCCAACTTCTGACAAAATGGACAGCCTTCTGCAGGATGATTACGTTTGAACTGTAGATATGAACAAAAAGAATAAAGGACATTTAGCAACTTTTTAAGAGTCTACATGATAGACTCTGACAAGGGAACGTGTGGCTTACCACAGCAGATTCAAAGCCTAACACAAATTTTCCCTTACCATGCTTAATACATCTATCACGCTTCTGAAGTGGAGAAAACTGCCCTCCCCTGCACGTCTCATCCTACTGCCCAGTAATGATGCTGGACAAGGCACATTCTCTATGGACACTGGTAGTCAGAAGCATTTATACTCTACAGAAACCAAGGTTACATCCAGCCAAGGACTACATTTTTTTTAACCTGGGGGTTCGACCCTCAACTCAGCTCCTACTGGATCCATAAGAGCCAATATTTAGAACTCAGAAAGCTTGATTTCAGTGTTTTCTTTTAGCTTATTTTTTTTCTTCCTTTTTTTTTTTTTTTTTTCCTTTAGAAGATGTGTCAGCCATGGAAAGGAAAGGCAACAGTGTTGTTGGCTAGTTCCTCCAACTCTTTTTTCATATTTTCAGTACACAAATAATTAGACCAGTTGCATAGACATCAAAAGAGATGAGCCATTTCTTTTGTTTGCATGAAAGGGTCAACACACACAAGTCCCTTTTCAAGAAAATGCCCTACCTGCCAGGCTGCAGATGATTCTGGATACATCTTGGTACTGAGGACCTGATGAACATTTCAGCCATAAGGACTTCATGAACGTTTTGTGATGAATGTTTCAACTCCAGTTTGTTTCTGTGGTTTAAACAAATGACTGGAGAGCATCTCCCACATTAGCTTCTGCTGAAATGAAACTGATTCACATGCTCCAAGATTATTTCATGATGTGACTGGAAGCACAATAAATAGAGATGATTTTTTTCTGCAAGTCTGTTTTATGTCCATCCATGTGAATTCCCTCTGATATCAATGGAGACTACTTGTGACTTAGAAGCAGCTGTAGCCAAGGAGTTGAGGTGGGTGTCTGAATTATTGATCAAATAATACTAAAAGAAAGAGTAACAAGTATACTCAGAAAAGTTTATTTGCTGGAAACATTTCCCCCAGCAAATTTAAAATAACTTCAGATTTATTAAAAATAAACTAAAAAGTAACTGGATGGTAAATTAATCTGCATATTTTCCAGAGCAATTCAAGATAGAAGCCCAAAGATAAATTTAGATATCTACAGAAAGACAGAGATAGTAGGTACCTTTTTCTCTTGGCAATGTGAATAATAATAATAACAACAATAGTAAAAATAACAATGTGCTTTTGAGTAAAGAAAACAGTCTTCACACTATAAACCTTTCCTAGGACAGAGGACTTCTCATTTAAATTATGCAACTAACACAAGGGAAAAAGTTTTGTGAAATCCTTGAGAACACATGGCCTTTTTCACAGAATTAGATAGACCTTAAAGGTGACAAACAAAGAGGAAAAATGAAACTGAATTTACTCCTTCTGAGGTATTTAAAAGTTCCTCTAGAAATCCTCTAAGAATTCAAAGCTTAACTGAAGGTATTTCAGCACCCATCTCTCCCTATCTAGACCCATCTATTTCTGAATGACTGGAAATTTAGAATTCCCAATGCATTGCCTTCAGTAGTAAAGGAACCGTTGATCTAACCCATGCATGCTAGAATCTTCAAAGAAGCCTACGGTAATAAAATGTTCAAATTACGTTTAAATTCTAACTTCTTAAGGCCTGTTGAAGATGATATCTGTAATTTCTAATATCCTGAAACCAAAGAAATTAAAATTTTGAAAGACCTTCTATGAACTAGCAACTATTGATTATTTAATGGCTGATTAAAAGTTCTTACTAACTGCCTCCAGAACTTCACAGTAGGAACATTAGCACTCACATTTCTATTATTCATAAACAGCAATTCCACCTGACATTGTGTGTTATTCCACATAAAAGATATCTGGAAACCAATACTGCATAGCGGTAGGCTAAGACATAAAAGCTATCAACTGAATGTTACTAACAAAAATTTAGCTAAGCAAGGAAAAAAAGCGAGCCCTCCATAACAACCTATATTAGAAAGTAAAACTTATTCATTATCAGAAAGAAAACAAAGGTGGAGTTTCAGATTTGCATCACTGCTTCCGTTCAAGCAGGAGGTCAAGCAAGAGGCATTCGGGATTCCAGTCATCAGTTTTTCCAGGATGGGTTCTCCTTTTCCCACGTACTACACCCTCCATTACCACAAGGCATGAAAAGACATGCCTTTCTTGCAATGAAATGAAAAATTGAACAACACAAAACTATTTCATTAAACTAAATTTTTGGCTTTCAGCCAGCTGTAGGGGCCAGGATGTGACCTGCAATCCCATGAGTAGCTAAGGTCTAATACCTGAGAAATTAGGTCCACTACACTAACCTGCAGTACAAGTCCAATGCCAGCTCCTCTCTTGCCCAAGACAGTAGTCCAGCCCTGACCTTTTATTACAGAGATAGAAAAAGCCAATTTTACTGACACTTCTGAAAAGTTTTTAGTCAGTTATAATCCCTCTTTTTGCAATTCAAAAAAAATCTGAGGACTGCACTTCCCACTTGTGCAGATTTTGTGCACATACAGCATCGTGCAGGAAGAGATTCTGGGTGTGCTGACCTCACTGTGAAGTTACACGTGGTTCTTTGGTTGATACTTTCAGGAGGTGGGAACATCCACAGTGTATGAGGTTCAGAGATTTCTTGGTTTAGGCATTAGAATGGAAAGAAGAGAAATTCTTGTTTGGTTAAAAAAAAAAATAAAAAAATCTAATAGCAAAGAAATTCTAGAGAAATTCTAGTATTTCCAATGCATAAATTCAGAACAGCATTACTTGTTTACATGCCAGGTCAATTTTATTTCTGTTTTAAACATGGGGAAAACTGTGTAACTTTCCAGCAGTAAAAAACTGTTAAGAACTAAATCCAAGATTCTTAACTAACTTGTATCCTGCCTATAACTGCTCTTGTTGCCTTCACCTTCTCTGCAGGACATGTTGCTTTTGTCCTATTAACTAAGTAGCTGGTTATTGACTCAAAACCCAGTGAGGAAATTTTCCTTGTCACTTACAGTTAGGTAAGTAATACATGTCATGAGCACAATGAACAGGAAATACTCGTGTCTAACTACCACTGCAGATGCTTGATATACGTTTTACTTGCATGTTAAATTAAAATAAGTAGATAATTGTATGATGTCTGTTTTAAGAAGATGCACACTTCAGAAATCTCTCTTGAACATGAGAACTGAAACCCTGATGCAAGCAGAAAAATGCAAAAGATCTTAAGGGGCCACATACAAAACATCCAAGCATGAACTGCTGCAAGTTTATAGAGCAAAGTAAACATTTTACAATGTTTGTAATCAACACAGGGAGTCTTTTATCACTTTGCAGAAATCTATGCCAAGAAAAAAAATATTCATCTCTTATTTTTTAATGACGCAGCATGCTGTTAATTTGGGTATAATGCCAAAAAAACTCCATACTGATATTCAGGAAAGAGTTGTCTGGAAACCCTTCAACGTCTTAGTTAAAATTGCATCTGAATGGCCAAACCAATTTCAAAACAAATCAATTTAAAACTCATTTTATCCACAACATGCAGTTCTGTAACAAATACCTTCCGCTACAATGGAGATACTAGCACCATCCTTAAAGCCAAACATTAATTCTGTTCCTGAAGTAGCAGATAGAACTTGAACATCTTTCTGGTACTACACAGAGTACAGAGAAAACCAATACCCCAAATTCTTCCCCTTTTGTTGCCTTATTCTCATCATTAAAAACAGTGAAACAAATGAAAATACCTTCCTTTCCATCTCACCCTGAGCAATCCCAAAGTGCTTCCAAAGGAATATATGGTAAGTAGACCTATGGGCATGCAGTGTCGAGCTTTATGATCGCCTGGGTCTGACCTGCAATATATCACAGGTTGGAGACCTCCTGGCCCACCTCACAGCTATCGGCAACCACCTTGGAATTTTTCCTGCTGTGGTTTCTTGACTATTCGTCAAAATCACCATCCTTCTCTCCCCAACAGTTTTAAGACCACACCAAGGTTCCACACAGAGCGTCTTCCCCTCCTGCCTAAATAGGTCAAAGTTGGTTTTGAAATCTAACCAAAAGGAGATGTACTCTCCTGCATCTCACATCCAGATGCTGCAGACGCAGGGTGGGGAGGGAGAGCGAGATAAAGGAGGCAGCCCTCACGGCTGGGGCACAGGGCAGTCCCGGAGAGGTGGAAGAGAGCTCATTTGTCATCTTCCCCTTTTATGCAAAACATACCAAACAACATTTTTACTCCCAGAATTGCTTCCTAGACAGTTTTACCATGTTTCCTACCATCCCAATGAATGAACAGACACATCCCAGCATCCCCAGCACTTAAATAATATTCCTCTTCTGGAAGGTTGCAGAGCTCAAAATCTGCAATTAAAAAAGGCAGCTGTGTTGCCCAACACTAAGTAAAATTGTCCTATGCAGCCTCATTCCTTAGACATTAATTATAATGAAAAACATAGTTAGAGTCCAATTTTTAATTGATTTTGAACATAGCAATTGGCACATATATACATGCATGTATATATATATACACACACCTTATTAAAAGTAATGTCTCACTTGTCATTTTTAAATGTTATCACACTGCATCATACACATACTGTGTGCATATAGCTACTACTTTCATTTTACACCATTAATGGTAAGTCTGACAAAAAATTCCCTCTCCTCCGGTGAGCTTCCAGACCTCAGCACAGCATACTCAGTGCAGGTATTGCATTCACCACTTCACACCTCACACAAGGATGGGAACAGTGCCTCTTTTCATGGAATGACTGAAAGGTCAAAACTGCTCAGAGCCTATCATACATTGACTTGATTAAACTGCTGCCACCTTCCACTCACATCAGACAAACAAACACGTCTGTAAAATGTAAAATGCAGTACACTGGTGACAAGATGCAGCTCTCGCATGTATCTATATGGCTTTGATAACTAAGTTTCAAAATAAGAAAGTGCAGTAGTAAGAGATGTAAGGGGCAAAAGGTTGAAAATTATTTTTTTCATCTTCCATAAAACTGTGTGAATAGTTAGCCACTTCAGTTCCACTATTCCATCCCTGAAATTGCACAGGAAACAATCCTGAGAAATGCATCAAATAAATAAAATTGTATCAGTTGGCAAAGCAAGGAGCCTTTTTTTTTTTTTAATCAAACCATATTAGCTCCTAAAAAATGGTCTGTTGTTTTTTCCATTTTTCAGAAAAAAAGTCAGCCACCTACCCATTATGACAGTTATATTACTGAGCACTCATTCTATGTTTTAGAGATTTAATCAACATATGGTGTATGTTCCTTGCTTTGTATACTTGTTTAACAAAATCATATGCTCCTTTACAAGCTTGATTTTGCTAGTTCATGTACAATACCTTACAAGAATCAAATTATTCCTGTAAGTGGAAATATACATGTATTAAACAGTTTCCCAGCAGAACACCACTGGCAGTATCTCTGTACTACCCCATTTTTGCTATGTTGATCTACCTAACTATTGAGTTTAATAAATCTGTTTTGGTGTTTCTTTTTTTGTTTGCTTTTTGGTTTGTTCATTTTATGCATAAACCCTTAGCAGTGTGTACAGCATTCATTCCTCCTCCTGCTGCAGATGCCATTTTAGACACATTCACGTAAACCCAGACAGCAAATGACTTCACGCTGTCTTATCCTCCCAGTAGTTACGATCTGGCCCTGAACATTAACATGAAGCAATATGAAGTTTCCTGTTACACTTTTTATTGCTTTTGAATCCAGCCTGAAACTTCACCTTAACCTTCTAAGTACTGCATTAATCACATCCTCATTTTTTTGCATTGACATAAGGGTAGCATAAACGTAAAGAAAATAATGATTCAATATTTCAGAAAATATGAAACAATACTATCCTTTGTCCTCTTCATTCACCCTTTTACAATTACACTTATATTAGCTCTAATCAAAACAAATGACTACTCAATTACAGTGCTTTCAAATCAATGAGGAAAAAAAGCATCTCGAGGCACACAAAAATATTTTGGTCTAAGTTTAAGTTTCAAATGGAAACACAGAATCGGACTATTCTTTCATTTATTGTGAAGCGCTCAGACACTGCTTCAAAATGTGTTTTCTGTTTTCTCGTTAACTTCTAAAGCATCTTAAAATCACTTGGGAAAAAGAACGATAATACAGTTTTCTATTCAGGAATTGAGGAAAAACTGTTCTGCTCTGCAGTTCACTCCTCCATGCTTTTATTCCTTTGTCCCGTAAGGTTTTCTATCTTTACAGGGAAAAAAAATAAACAGATTATTCTGTCCTAGAAGTTCTGAAACTAGAACAAAACCGTATCTCTATTATAAAAATCTTATAGAAATGTTCAGCAGGTATGAAATGCTACAAAAATAACATATTTCCTGATACACAACAAAGAATTTAAGGAAATTTCCATTAATGTTATAACGAACTTCTTTTGAATTCTTTCCTACTACATCCTTGTAAAAAAAAAAAAAATCCTATGGGATGCAAGAAGTCATTCAGGATACTAATAATATTTAATTTTGTAATTACAAAGACATTTCATTTGACCTCAAAGTTCAACATTAAGTTTCAGATTGGAATGAAAAAATACAGGGTGTTTCCCACTGAAGTTAAATGCAATCTTTCTATCAAATAAGAATGGAACTATAAATGGCACACAAATATAAATATTTATGAAACAAAAATAATTATTAAACTTTATTCTACATATTTAGATGCTTTTATATTTTAACATTAAATAAAATTAGTTTAAAACAGATTATCTTTTAGTGGGTTTCCTTCATTTTAACAGAATGAAGATGCTGATCAAAGCTCTTGATTACTACTTCAGTTCATTCTGTCAATTGAACCCTTGTTTTTCACTTAGGTTAAATAAATGTTTTGTTCACCTGCCTCTTTTTTTTAAAAAAAAAAAAAAAAGCAGATTCAAGGAATTTTAGAGACGTTATCACTGTTATTAGAACACACCTATTTAATGCAGCCCTTTGGAAAAAGAATGTAAAACTAATTGAAAAGATTTCATAGACCATTTCAAATCTCTCTCAAATTTTACAAGAGATCTGTAGAGCTAGAAAAGATTTCAGATTCATCCCCCTCCCTCAGAAAATAATTGAATTTTAAGGATTGTAACCTGTGATAAACTTTAATCTCAAGGCTTCTATTAATCTTGATAAAGAAAATTAGTGAGTAACCCAGTTTACATATAACAAAATATATTCAAAATGCAAATGGTTTAGGACCTGGATACTAGAAAGTCGTTAATAGCAGCACCCAGCAAATTCCTAGAACTGCACCCACACCAGTGTCTTGGTACCTAAGCCTTAACTTTACTTCTGTGTCACAGTGGGATTACTCCAGGAGTGAAGTTACTCCCCGTGTTAGCATCTGTTAAATGAGATCCATAATTACAGCTGGCAGTTGGAAAACAGAAGCAAAAATGAATTAGCATTTCAAACATTTCAGTATATATACTATTCCCATGTCACCAATTACAGTCCCATCTGTACAAATTCGTACTAAAAACACTCATATTTTAATATCTTTCCCTTTCATCAAAGTTCTCTAAATACTTTGCTCACATTAAAAAATAAATTTAAAAGGCTGTTTCTTCACCACCAACCACCGTATCAAATGGTCAGTGCTCCTATCACAAGCAACAATGCAGTAATATAATGCAAACTCCTTTCTAATGCTGGCGTGAATTAATTTCAACAGCAGTATAGTTTTCATTATTTTTCAGTTCTTGACCATGTAGCCATTATTATTACTATATTTATTTTTCAGATAAAAGGAATAATATGAATATGCTATCTGATAAAAGCAAACAGCAAGGCAAGTTCTCTTTGAAGATGAGCTTTTTCTATCAATGTGAGCATATGCTAGGGTTTTTTCCTCTTGCTTTTTTTTTCCCTTTCTTTCTTACTCTCGTACTTCTGTGGTAATACTACTTCATTTCAAGGTTTAGAAAACTCAAGATAACATCCTCAAATACTGCATATGCTGTTAGAAAAGAAAGCTGGAGCAGCCCTGGCTTATGTTTATAGAAGAAAATTCATCTTGAAGGCAAAACCAGTTCAAAAGTATATGCCAACATTTCTACAGAATATATTCTGTTTCTGAAGAACAAATCTCTCCCTACGAGAGTATTTCTGTCTTGCCAGGGAGCCTGAGGAAAAGATAATTGTTCAAACCAAGATAGCTTAGCTAATCACTTTGTTTTATTAAAAGGAAAAATCATAATACTATGGACCTTGTTATATTTATGTGTTAATTTCCAGACACACTGTAACATTACAGTAAATGCAAAAAGTTTTAGAACAGCATAGAAATCTTACAAATTATCATAGCACAAGTTTTACTTATGGGAAAGTAAAGAAAAAGCTCTGAATTGAAAAGCCAAACAACAATAAGAAAGGGTAATTTTATCTGTTTTAAGAACATCCCGAGACCATCTAACTTACTGCTTCTCTATACAACGTTAAAGCAAGATAAATTGTATCAGGCTATCTGGAATGAGTAATTCAAGAAAAATAGAATGAATAGAATGAAAACTCTAAAATCAGAATAAAAATAGATACATGTAAATGAAGAATCATAAAGCAGCTTTATCTTCAAACTCTCTTGTTAAATGTGAACTAAAATGATTAATTTCATTAAAACCAATTGCTTTAAATTCTGCACAACGGTAAATAATTTATAAACACACCCTTCAAAAGCAGGCAGTTCAGTGAGCTTTCAGAAACTGAGAAATTTAAGAAAAACATTACTCTCACGAATGAAGAAACAACAAACAGAATACTTTCATCCATGTCACATTTCAAAGCTTTATTTTACATTACTAATTTAAAATGTAATGATGCATATGAAACCGGTGTTTGTCGATTCTTCAAGTGCTTGCTCTCAGGACTGCCACCAGCTTGAAAACATTTTATCAGATAAACAGGACTAGCTGCAGTATAGTTATTTGAAGACTACCTCCTCCCCCCCCACTCCCCATGTTTCTTAAATATGTTAAAGCAGCAGCAGAACCTCAACTGCCTATGACACTTCTGTTATGACACAGTAGGCTTACTGTACAGCATTGTACTTAAAAGCCTACGTCATTGTAAATCCCTGTTGTAACTTCTCATGGAAAAATATTTTAAAGTACTCCTTGAATCCTGTGAACTATAATAAAAGCCCAAATATTGGAGCTCAGACACTGCTATGAATTACATGTTTTCGTGCCAGAAATCTGTGCAATAACATCAGCTTATTATACTTATTATGTGGCTGAACATTTGCCATGTGAACAAATTTAATCTCAACTGCTCTCTACACAAGTTGGACAAATTGTTTTCTTTGTTATAAAATCATGAGCTTTTATGTAAGATTTTGTAGGTAACTGACGACCTAGCTCTTTGGGACAAACACTCATAAAAGTAAGCATTTGCACAGTTTAAATACCAACTAAAATCATTTTGCATTGAAGATGTGTACATGAAATCATCAACTAATTAGTGGTCGAGTACATCTGAAATACTGTTTCTACAAATCTTTCAGGGGAACTGGCAAAAACACGATAAAGAGTTATACAGACTGCAATGTTTTCTCCCTCTGTTCACAGCTTAAAATATGAAGTTGTCGAACATGTAGCTTATCAATCAGAGTGTTTAAAACTAAGCATACAAAATAAGCAGCCACCAGACAGGCAAAGCAGTAAAACCTCACGGCTTATTCCCTTGATGACACATAACATACCACTCTGCGAGAGAAGGAACACTTTTATTTAACAACCCAGTATTCCTTCAAGGGAGACAAATGCCGACTCACAAGCGACACAAAAGGAAGACGGACAAGATGACCATTTCTTTCCTCACGGAATGAAAACCCAAACAAAACCAGGCCCCCAAACCATTATCGTGAGAAACAGAAAAGATCTTCTGGTAACACAAAGTCAACACAGGGACAAGCAGGTGTTTGCATTCTCTGCACTTCAACTCACGGATTTCATTGTGTGCTTCACAGAAAGAAAAACAGTTTCATTTGTAGATCTTACACGGAAACAAAGAATTTCAACAAGCGGTCCCGATAAACATCTTACACCGTTAAACATCTTCACCAGAAGAGAGAGAAAAATCTCCCCCCGTTGTAAGCAACCATGGACATCTTTTGTTCCCTGATAAATATTTGTCTTTGTCTTTTGTGATAAGGTCTGCTGCCTTTGCCTCACACAAAAAGAGCCCGCTTGTTTCTGTATAGAAAACATTTAATTAAGATCATTTCCGATTTTCCAGCCCCCCATGCGCTGAGGAAAAAAGGCGAGCGACAGGGGAGAAAAACCGGCACCCGCTGGCTGCAGGGAGGGCGGAACAAATGTCCGGCAGCCGCCAGGCAGGCAAACACGGGGCCCTGATGGAGGGGCTGGGGGGACCGCGACCAGTCTGGCCCAGGTGGGGCCCAGAGGGGTACAACTAGAGCAGGGCAGGGCAGGGCAGCAGGCCGTGGGTAGGCCATGGGTAGGCCGCAGGGCAGCCACGGTGCAGCCTGGCTGGCCAGGGGATGGAGGAGGGACAAAACTTTTTTTTTTTTTTTTTTTTTTTTTCCACGGGATTAGGCCAAGCTCCTCTTCAAGCTACTTTTCTTTAATCCTTTTAAAAATTATGTAATTATGTACCACATGGGTTTTGCCTCTTTGTCAATATTTAAACTTCACAAAATTTAAGCAAAGTTCTCATACTAAAAGAACAGCTTTAATTGTCTTTAAACTGTACCATTTACAACAACCGAGGCTGGACTTTCCAGACTCTCGGCAACATTAGTTCTCCGAGGACTTCACCTATTCCATACGCTGAGTTAGAATTCACAAAACAGTTCTCACTGCTGTAGCGGTTTCAAATACTGGGGAAAAAAAAAATCGAGGAAACAAAATCATTATATTGCATTTATATACACACAAGGCAGACAGCTACCAAAGCTCTTAGTCCCCACACATAAATTCCTTTACAGTAATTAATGCTCTTTATTTTGATGGCTGCCTTTGGGACCCAATCCTGAAATATTCCTGCATGCTGGGTACCTGTAGCAACATTGTCAAATGTGGATTCATTTGTAAGCTTAAACCATTCAGTCACTTCTCTGTATACCTCCCTTTGGAGACGACACATTACCCAACAACTCCAGACTTCTTATTTCCCTCTGTATGAAATTTTGCTGAGAAATATCAACAAAAATTCTAGTCATGAATACTGAGAATTAGAATGCAAATCTAAAAACAAAACAAAACAAAAACACGATATGACTAGGAACAAACACAGCAAATACTCTGCACTAGAAAATAAGCACCAAGCTGGGGGAGAGGATCATTCCTGCAATCCAGTTATGAAGCACAGAAGATGAGCTCATACTGTGGACATGTCACAGTCCTCAGCAAATTTCATTTGGTTAAATATTTAGAAAGCACAAAGTCATATTTTTCCCTTTGAACCTTAGCACAATAAATTACATTTCTTTAAGAGTTGTGCCAGCATTTAAAACTAAAATAAAACTTCTTTCCCCCCTCCAGGAATGCCCAAGTTTGTATTTCACAAATTAATTTCAAGATTTCTGCCTTGTGTGACACTAAAGACAACACCATAAACAGAAAAAAAAAAATGATGTAAATAAATCAGAGTCATTCTATCCTTCTCCAGCCAGCTGTCTCCCTATAAATACACACACAAAATATCAGAATTTGCTAAAAGCAGTTATTGATCCAAGTAAAAAATGAGTGGAAAAGTGCTAACAGTATCATCTTACCTGCCTTTCAGGCAAAAGTGTAAAAAACACAACACTCAAGACTGCAAGCTGACAGAATCTGGATTAACCACAGCAATTGACCCAGTCAAACTGAATCAGACCCGCTTTTTCTTAAAATGAAACAGATTACTCCACTTCATATTGACACATCAAAAATATGATTGCAGTTCAACTTGAAATTACACTACCTACCATATACTTCTCAATGCTCTTCACAGCTTTGCTCATCAAAGCATTCTTTCAAACAAGAAATACTTTTACGATCCCATAAACGTTGTGCTAATAGTTTTGAACTGAAAAAGGTAAGTGCACTTTTTTTAAGCTCCAGTGTAGAGTGCCATTTTGTAAACTCACTAGTAGCAGAAAACCAAGAGGATCATTTTTAATCTCCATTAGGAGTTAAAAGTATTAAATTTGATTCTCTGCTAGAAGTCTTGATCTTCCTAAAACTTAAGTCTGAAAATAAAGTTTGTTTTTCTAGGACCACCAAAAATTTCACAGAACCATATCGAGGCGACCCTATATATATATATATATATGTATATGTATATATATATATGTATATATATGATATGTATATATATATATATTGATATGTATAAAATCAGTACCTAAAAGACAGTAGTTTTAGAGTAACATAATACAAGATCTTTTGTAGGTCTGTAAGCAGTTGGAGACAATAAAGGATACATTTACATTTTTATAGGGGAGGGAATTCTGTAACAAATGGTAATGACAGTACCACAAACAGGATACTGTCTTTTCACAGTTTGTGTGAATTTGGCAACAAAAAAAGCCATAAACAAGACCAAAGAGTGTAATGGGATTAATCCAAGATTGTCTTAATTGATCCTCTCCATAAGTACAGAGAAACCACATTCGCTTAAGAGCATTCAAGAGGATAATGAGTAAGCAGGAATTGCCTAACTTTAATGTCAGCATAGGGCTGATAGTATCAAACAACCATGCAGAACATTGGACATGAATTAAACTAAGATAAAGATTAAAAGCTTCTGTCGCTTACAGAAGGACCACCAAGAGACCTACCTATGTTTTGACTTCTGTTTATAAAGCAGGACAGATAAAGATAGCTGTAAACTGAGACTACTTCTGTAGTCTGGGGACACGTCTCTTACTATGTACTTACATTCTAGAAAAGTGAGATAAAGCCTTTTTCAAAGGTGATCTGGATTATATTTTCACCTACGAAGTCTGCAGCTAGAACAGAGATGTTTTTATTTATCAAAGAAATGTGGTAGGTCTGTTTGTATGGAGTTCAAATACATCTAAGAAAGAAGGAAGTGCACTTAGTACCTACTCCAATATCTGGCCATTGTTTACATAACACTTGACTAAAAAACATTAACGGTTAATAATGAAGGAAAACTAGATGCTTTACTTAAGGAGGCATGGATCTCATCGTTAATCTTATTGTTATCAACTCAATATAACAAAGAAAGAAACAAAGGCAAATACATAACAAACAAAATATGGATATCATTGGCAGGTCAGGCATGTTCCTTACAGAACAGAAAAATATTTATATAAAGTTTTTCCTAGGAAACAGGTTTCATTTCTAGATCACAACTATTACTGTTATTTTTGTCATGTTACATATTTATGTTATTTGGGTTTCGGGGTTTAACTTAAGTCATCGGCTCAAGTCATATATTCCCCCATATATACTGTTCACATCACATATTCCTGACAGTCCAAGATTATATTTTCTGAATGAAGATACACACTGAGAAACCATCTAAGTGTGCAGGGATGGGGTTAGAAAGGCCAAAGACCAGCCGGAGTTGAATATGGCAGGGGATGTGAAGGGCAAGAAGAATGGCTTCTACAGGTATTTCAACAGCAAAAGAAAGACGGGAGGAAGCGTGGGCCGGCTGCTGAAATGAAGCAGGGGACCTTGCCATGTCCTCTATCACCAGAAGAAGGATCTAGAGAACTACAGGACACTCAGCCTCACCTCAGTGTCTGAGACAGTGAGGGGACAAACTCTCCTGAAAAATATTTCCAAACATGTTGAAGTAGACAGCATGGGACTCCAACAGGAAAATTGTTCCTGACCAACCTGAGAGCCTTCTACAAGGAAATGGCTGATTCAGTGGATGTGGGAAGAACAGTGAATGTTTACCTTGACTTCAGTAAGAGATTTTACATGGTATAGTGTAAAATTCATAAACAAAATAATGAAATATGAACAAGATAATTGCACAGAGAGGTGGACTGAAAACTGGCTGAACTGACAGGCTCAGAGGTTTGTGATCAGCAGCATGAAGCCCAGCTGGCGGCCCATTCCTCTGGTCTACACCAAGGACAGTACTTTTTATCATCTTCATCAGTGACAGACGATAGGACAGACTGAACACATCAGCAAGTTTGCTAATGATGCAACACTGAGAAGAGTGGCTGATACACCAGAGGGTTGCGCCATTCAGAGGGACTTCAACAGGTTGCAGAAACGGGCCAAAAAGAACCTCATAAAGTTCAACAAAGGAAAGTGCAAAGTCCTACGTCTGAGGAGGAATAACCCCAGGCACCAATACGTGCTGTGGGCTGACCAGCTGGAAAGCACCCGTGCAGAAAAGGACCTTGGGTCCTGGTGGACACCAAGTTGACCATGAGCCAGCAACATGCCCTGACACCAAAGGCAAATGACATCCTGGGCTTCATTAGGATGAGCATTGCCAACAGGTTGAGGGAGGTGATCCTTCTCCTTTGCACAGTGCTGGTGAGATACACTTGGATTGCCAAGTCCCATGCTGGGTTGCCTAGAACAAGAGAGTCAAGGACTTACTGGAGTGAGTCCAGCAGAAGACTGCAACGGTGATTAAGGTACTGGAGCATCTTTCATACCAGAAGACACTGAGAGAATTGGGACATTAAATTACACAGAAATATATATATATATATTTTTTTTTTTTTTTCTAGTGTGAGGGTGGTTGAACATTGGAAAAGGCCACCCACAAAGAATGTGGAGCTTCCATCCTTCAAGATACTCAAAACCCAACTGGACATAGCCCTGAGCAACCTGCTCTGGCTGACCGTGCTCTGAGCAGGCAGTCGCACCAGGCAATCTCCAGAGGTGACTTCTGCCTCAGCAGGTCAGTGGCTCTGTATGCTAGGCACTAGGATAAACTTCACGATAGAACACAAAGTTTTACTGTTCACTGTTCTCATTTAATTTCTATTAAGTTATCAAGGCTAGTGAAAAAATAAAAATAAAATAATAATAAAAAAAAAAACAAACAGAATTTGGAGTTAGACAAATGGATACATAGCTACAAGACAAAACTGTGGAGTGAAGACAGACTTGGCTTATCCATTATAAATGCAGAAATGAAAGCAGATTCAGAATCAGATCTGCATTCAGCAGATCTGAATCAGATACAGGAGTAAATCCAGCACAGGCCACCAAGCTGCTGAAGGGCTGGAGCAAAGGACATATAAGGAGAGGCTGAGGCATCATCTGGGTCTCCTAAGCCCAGAGAAGAGAAGGGTCATGGGAGATGCTACTGCTGTACACAACTGCCTGACCAGAGGAGAGGCAGTCAGGCTCTTCTCAGAGCTCCACAGTGGAACGGCAAGAGGCAACAAATACGAGTCAGAACATGGGAAGTTTGGAATGGATATAAGGACTTTCATTTATTTATGCATTTATATTGCCATAAGAGTAGCCAAACACTGGCACAGGTCACCCAGACAGGCTGTGAAATCTCCATCATTGCAGGAATTCAAGACTTGATGGGACGTGACCCTGAGCAACTGAATTTAATTACACCTGCTTTGAGTAAGGGGTTGATCTAGAGACCTCTGGAGGTCCCTTACAGCCTCATTTATGCTGTGATTCTGTGATCACCATGACTGTAGAAAGAGTAAGAATGTCAGTCATAGGCAACTTTCCAAGCTTAAATACGTGGAGTACACATAGGAGCTTGTAACTGCTTAGTTCTTGATTAAACCTTAATAAATAAATAAATAAATAAAGCATACATTTCATAAAAGACCATTAAATTGTCCTCTTCCATCTTTTTTATTATTATTATTGTTTTGTTTTTGTGTTTTTTTTTTTTTTCTGAGAATCATTGCTACAAAACTATCAGCAAGAAGTCACCTTTGTCATCAAAGACTGGTTTGGCAGATTTACATAACTGGCACTTACTTCTGTTCTTAAGGACATAAATCACACAAATGCAATGGTATGCTTTTCACATCTGAAGTCACTTGTCATTTATACCTTTGATTGCTCCTGTAGGCAGCAGGCTTTTTTCTCACAGATATTTGTACAGAACGAAGCAATAACTCCACATAATGACTCTTCAATGTACTACAGGATACATTACTAATACTAAGAGAAGCTACACCAACAAAACCAAACCAAAAAAAAAAAAAAAAGAGCGGTTTGTGCCAGAGAATTGTGAAAATATTTTCCAGACATTTGCTTGTGTGTGGTGGCAAGGGGAGGGGCAGAAGATGAAGCTTGTCTTTGCACTGTACTTCTAATATTTGTTCTGAGTAAGCATGGCAACCCTGGCAGATGCTGAGAAGTCCATGCTGGCCACCATCACTAACAGCAGAACCTGGGTGGCAAGGGGATGTTCTGGACCAACATTCAAAATCAGATCAGCTGTTAAAGCGTTACGGCTCCGCTCATACGTATAATGCCAAGGCAAAAAAAGGCCTCCAAGAAAAGTCTCCCCCAGCTACCTTCAGTGTTGGCAGGTATCAGCAGAGCTTCCTCCCCTCTCCCATAGGCATGCTAGTAAGCCTGCGCAACACTGTGGTGAGTGGATGTACCGGCCGCAGTGCCTCCTTTGCCCCTTATCCCATTCCACAGGACAGACGTGTCCTGCAACCCTAATTTAGACCTCAGATCGGCATCTCCCTCTGGCTTGGACCTCATCCTGTCAGACCAGACACCTGGCGTGACTGTCTCCTCATCTGGTTTGTTAGGTGCTGGTTTGCTCCCACTGCAACTGATGGCAGAGTAATCAGTGACCAGAACCAACCCCCTCAGAGCACTCTGCTATTTGCTCAGGTAGGGAGGAAAAAACAAATGGAACAAACAGGTCTGAATACATCAATTCATATTCTTTCCTATCTTTCCCTGAAATTCATCATTCCTTGGAAGCTAAATAGGAGCGATTTCTCTTTACAATCCTTTCCCAGACCCCTTATCTGTTCCTGCCCCTTTCCCTAGACAAATATTGGCAATGAATGCTCCTACACACAAGACACAGTTTTTAATTGTTTACTGATCTGTTGTGTTCTATAGATGCCAGCTAGACAGAAGGGCTTTATCACTTCACATTGGATTCTAGATACCGTATGAACTGTTACTTTGGTGCTAACATCACAAACTTTCTCCAGCAAATTCAAGGGCTAAAACCACAAAAAAATAATAAAGTGTATAATTATAAACAACTTTTTTCTTTTTTCCTTTCCTTTTTTTTGTTTTTTTTTTTTTGTAGAAATGACCCTAAAAGGAAATTAAACTACAGACTTCCAAAGTAGTTTTCATTCAACACTCTTACTGGCATAAATAGAACCTGCACTTCTTGGCATTATGCTTGATGACATACAAATGTATTAGAAAATATTTCCCTGCTCTGAAGACTTCATGTATTTTTTAGACACCCAAGGAACCTCTAAATTAGTGGTTTAATACACTGGCTAGTGTTTCAGAGAGTTCCTATGAGCTATAGCAGTTAAGTTAATTTTCTTCAGGGCATGAGTTTTAGGTTACATTTTTGTTTCAAGAGAAATACATTCCAAATGTCATCCAAGTGCTTTCCCCTGCCTTGCAATCCCTTGCAGGCATCATCCTGCACATCTTTTACTAGGGAGTTAAGATGGGCATCTTCATTCTTTCCTACTGGGCTTTTCCTCCAAAAGATTAATTTCCAGCCTTCCTTGTTTGCTTTCTGCTGGGCTTGTATTCCCAGGCTACTTCTCTAGGAAATTGCTTGTTTTAGACTATGTTTAATATCTCATAATCCTGCTTTGAAAGGGCCAGTTTATCCTGAAACAGGATCCAAAGATAAATTGGGTAGCTAGAGGCTTCATACACAAGCAACCAAAGGAGAATATTTTTATTCTTAAAAATGAATTGAAAGCATCCACTGTTTAAGTATGTTTAATAATATTTTGGGACACTTTTGTGAAGTTTTCTCTTTTGATTCATAGCATTCTAAACCTCTAAATGCTCCCTTACACATACTGCAAATATATGCAGTAACAGATGTGAATAAATCAACTCTAGTCATTCATGCAGCAAATTTTGCCATTGCCTGTCTTTGCTATCCTTTCTATTCCAGCTTTTGCTCATCCTCTCATTTAGACATAAGTTCAACAAATGGCTGAATGTAAGCAAATCAGTTTGTAGGTTGAGAGCTTTCTGTTCTGAACTTTGTTCCTTCAGATTTCCCTTGCCTAGAGGGGATGGTGGACAGATTGCAGAGCCATTGTCAGAATTCAACATTAGTATGCTCAGGAAAAAAAGGTGGATATGAAAAACTCCAGTGGCTCTGAAGTCTTCAGAAGCCTGCTGAAACCTAAGACAGACCAACTAAGCCCTTGCAAGACCTACTGAAACGTGAAACAAGCAAACAAAAAAACTAGAGCACCTTTATAAAACACTGAAGCAGAGCCTCTTGGGATCCAGCTACTTTTCCTTCAGTGAATTCCAAATGGTCTCGAAACAGAGAGGAATGGTCAGTATTCCTCATGGATGTCATCACTTTCCTGTTGATCAGACTCCAGTATTCTGAAGCTGTACTAATTAATTTCAATGTTGTAATTAATTCTCACCACCCCAAAATAAAAATATATGCTCAGCATGTGCTGAGCATTAATTGTGCTATAAACAGCTACAATTAATGATATAGAAAACCACCTGACTTGGGGTTCAGAATAACTAGAATAAATATCAATTTCTCTAAGTGCAACCTTAATGTGATGCCCTCTTCTGCTTGTCCATTTCTTTGCTACACCTCCATTTCTGTGCCCCCTGTCCTTGTAAAAACCCCTCAAAGAATTCCGACCTAACGAACCTCCTTCTCTATCCGGTTTGTATTCAAGTCAGGTCCAGAAGCACAGCCACTGAGATTCCAGGAAAGATATAGTCATTCTGCTTTTGGTTCTGGGCTTCCATACTGAAATTCAGATTTGCCTGCAGCAGCTCCTGACTGAAGCAGCAAATAATATTCTGCTCAGTCCTACGGTGGTGTTTATCCAGTGCAGAAAGAATGCAAACTCTCCAGCTGTGAAGGTCTAGAGCTCTCCACTGAGCATGCAAAAAAAGTGAAGTATTCTGAAAGCTTGCAACCTGGCCAAATTTGAGAAAATTTTTCTAGTGCTACAAAAGGCACCTTACTTTCTGCCCTGATACATTAAAAGAAGGGCAGAAGACACTTCCTAGAAGAGCTTGCCTGAATGTTAATGGCAAGAAGGTTTTTCCTGTAAATTTCTGAATCCTTTTTTGGTAGAAAGAGAAAGCAAAAAGTGAAGCAGATGGATAACTAACTTAAACGATTATGGTTTGCCACAAATTGATTGAAATATGGTCTTAGAGTGGAAAATGCTAGGTAACATTCATAGACAACACTTGCCAGCCTGAAGGCAAAACCACTGCAAACCTGGATGATATAGAACAGGAATTATAAGCAACCATATACTGAATATTTTTGAAACATTAAGTATGTTAAAAAATAGAAAACTATGCAAGAGAAGGCCTGTGTATAAAGTCCAAGGAATACCAGTAAGGTCAACAGGAACTGAAGAATCTCTACTGCTTTTAGTAGCCAGCAAAAAGCAAGAAGCGGTGGAAGCGTTTAAAAACTATATGATTTTATATGACTTTTAAACCAAAACATTCTTTCAGGTGTATATTGACCTAAAGCATGAAATTTCCAAGCAAAGATACTAGAATTCCACTCCCTCCATCCAAGTCATCAGCTTCATACTAACTGAGCAGTAACAGCACAGTAATAAAGCTACCTCTTACCATTCATGCTGTAGACTTAGTGTTTAAATGGTGACTTATTTTTCCAGATATGCAGTGTCAAATCCCTACAGACCTAGAAAAGGAAGGCAATAAAAGGTAGTTAGAAAAGCATGTGTTTTACTAAGTTTGACTGGAGGTCTGTTAATTTTGTATGATTTCTGTTTTGCGATCTAGATGAATACTAAGTTGGAGGCCAACTTAGATGGTACTGGGACTGAAGCCACCTGAATTTTCAATACAGTTGTGCCCACAAGGGCTAACAGAGTGACATTAAATCATGAAGTCACACGCCAAATGTGATGTTCATAGTCCTTCAAGTCCTTGGGCTGAGCTCACCCGACTGTGTTGTTTAACAATGAGGCATTTCTACATTACTTCAATACCTCTCTTTTTTGAGAAGAGGCTGATAATACTCTTTTGCATTTTTTTATTAATTTCCTTCTTAAAGCACAGATGCTAGGATGTTAGGGCAAATTCATCAAAAGATGCTAGGGCAAAATTTATTTGAATAGTAAAATACCCCATATCTACTTTGTCAATTAACACACAAACTCCTCGTATTTCTTTTTGAAAATTTACATGTCCAAGTAGATAAGATATGCTGAAATAAAATCAATAACAGTTATTATAAGTCAGAATAAAAGCAATGTTCTGCTTAGTGTGAAAAATAGTTTTAAAAGTCCATATTGCTCAACATCTTGCTTAATTTAATATCAAACATTTTCCTAACATTCTTTTGCAATAAGGAGAACAGTATCTGCATATTCTCACTTGAAATAGTGATTAAGGTTGTCTCCATTTCAGATTCTGATTATGAAATCTTTTCAGTTACAAGATAAATAAACTGGCCTACAATCTTTCTATAATATATCAGAAGATCTCCTTTAAACACACTGTAGCCTTTCAGGATGCAGAGAAATCAGACTCCAAAAAAATAGAATCTATAGTATAACCATTTTTCCTTAAGTACCTTCAAAAACAAAACACTTTGTTTGGGGACACACTTAGCAGGAAAGCTGGCACTAGGAGTATACAAAGGCCAAAGAGGAAGAAAGATCAAAAGTGAGAAAAATATTTATAACTCTGATAGAAAATGTTCTACAAATTGGGGGTTTCTATTCCATTTATAAACTTGGAGTATATTTCAAATAACAAATACGAGATTTTAAAAAAACAATCTGGACTGTTTTAATATTGCTAGAAACATAAAAGATTATTAAAGCAATAATTGTAACACTTAATATTTCAAAATAGTTTAAGTATTTCTTAAATCAGTATTTTACTTCTGATATTCACCAGATGTTATTCCCCCTAAGTAAGAAGCTAAGCATAACCTATAACTTAAGCCAAATGCATGGAGGGAGAATAAATCTGAAATATCATCACGTCCAATGTAGCTATAGTATTTCTTACAGATAGTGTTTAGTTATAAGCGAAAAGAAGACACACACATACACGCATAGACATGCCACAGTCCCTAGGAGATCATCATGGCACAATCTCCACTTACATGATATTCCCTTGTGGAGGGCGCTAACACCACATAAAATGGGAGATTGCGGGGTGGAAATATCAGCAAAGATCAACCATTGTAAATCTTTCTGCAAGCACTGGAACAGACACAGCTAATTAAACTGGTTCATATAAGGAACAGACAAGTCCATAAACACAGCAGAAAGACAAGTAATTCAAGTAGTTAATTCGCATAACAAAAAGCAAGTCCATAAAGTTGTTTCCAATTCAACACTGCCCTTAAGAAACGTGGTCTCCTTAAAAGGGAGCACGAAGAGGCAGTAGGGGTCATCAACTGAGCATTAGACAGTACGTGGCACGAATCAACTGCCTGCTGCCAAAGAGAAGCAGACTAAAACCTTGTGGAAGGGACACAGGAGGTCCTCTCATCTCTGCTCAGGTCTCTCTCCACCAAGTCCTGCTGTCTACCACTACTGAACATGCCAGAAGGAAAACAAGACCCACTGTTAGCAACCCACAGCAAAGCTCCCAAAGTAAGCCACACATCTCTCACCTTTGTGCTATTCCTTTTGAGAACTCAAAATGTATTCAGAGCTTTTTGGTTTACTTGTTCAGTTGAATGGAATGGTATATCTCCTCCACATTTTACTTAAGTATTCACACCGCAAAGACTTTTTCCTCTATCTTAAAAAGTGAAGTGAAACGTAACTTCTTTTTCAAGTTGGTTTCAGTACTGGAACTAGCAAAACTCTTGGCACTGCTCCTTGTCAGAGGGTTTGTGTTCCTTCAAAGACAGCTTTGTTAATATTGTTGAAATAAGAACCACCAGAGTGATTTTCTGAGCAGGTAAAAGTTTAAAACAGTTTCATGAGAGTTTGATGGTACTTGCTGAGAGAAGAGGGGGAAGGAATACAGATCAAGGAAACAAATGGCTGCACCAAATGACCTGCAGAGTATTTTACTGAAGGCACAATCATCAACTAGACCTAAACACGATATAAAACTGTAAGGTTTGGGTAGAACTGGATTTTGTCAGGATGTTCTTACACATCTGCATTTTGAGCCTGGAGAACACAAAAAAGGAAGATGGGTTGAGGTGTAGTCGGATGTGCCATACACACGGCTTTTGGCTTCATTTTGTTTTATATACCATGCGTACAACACAATATAACTCTGCATTCAGCCTCACTTTCACCAAAAAAATTGGCTTCCAAAAAACCAGCTGCATTAGTTTTCCCCTGTCAACAGCTAAGCCAGCTGTGAATGATGTCCAATATATTTACAAGGCAGAGGAAGGAGGAGAAACACGGAGAAAAGAAAAATGACACCCTTGTGCTCCGAGTGGAAAGTTTCACTACTGTCTTGGGCATCTGCGTTTCATGAGCGCCAGTTTGGGTTGCGTAAGTGATCCCTGCAGCCAGCCAGCCCACCCTTCCCTGTCAGCCTCAGAGGAATGGATGGAGCAAAAACAGGTCTTCTACAGGATTTTGAGTGACAAGTTACAGCATCTACAGTTCTTAAAAAATATACAAATGTCAAAAGAGAAACCAAAGGAAATGCGCTTGTTCATAAATTCACTCTGGAGTGAACAGGAGATAAAAAATGTTGCCAGTGGCAAATAGAGGTATACAAATAACACCTAACTACAGAAAGTCCCAGTGAGCTATGAAACATTATATATAATACTAATAATTAAAAAAAAAAAAAAAAAAAACAGGAAGAAAAACTAATTTTCCCGGCATCTAAATCGCATTTTTAAATATCCTACTTGCGACTTTTGAAAGCACAATCCAAAAGATTCAAGAAAGCTATTGATGCAAGAGGACTGCAAAAAGTCTATGAAAATTCTAGTCAGACACAGGCCACAAGTCTTTTTTTTTATCATTATTATTATTAATAATACCTAAAACTAAGAAAAATTTTGGTGGTAAAAGGATGCATGCAGTATTTCTATTGCTGTTTAGTAACTTAAACAACTTTCCGAGGGACAGGTCTTCTTGCAAAATGAACAAATGCATATAAATAGAGACTTGCTTTGTCATTAAAAATACAAGTCTTTTAATCAGAGAAGGCAGCTCCCACATTGATTCAACTGATCTACTGAAATGAGAAATCAATTTCAGTAAACTTAAAACTTGTAGATCATATGTGTAGATCATGCTCAAAGCCAACTGAAGACAAGATAGAGTAGCTGGTAAGTTGTTTGTACCTAAAAGCTTGGCCACAGAGAGGTCTTTTGTACTGCCAATCTCTTGATATGTATGAAGTAAACCATGTTTGTTTTTTGACTGAACTGTTTTGAAAATATTTTGCCGAAGGTAACATAACAAACACAGAACATGATATGGACCCAGTAGACATTGCCCTGGGGCTTTTTTATTCCACAGCCATCTAATATAGGGACTCCAAATTCTGAAGCACCTGGAACTGGCTGCTATCACAGAAAACATATTGAGCAGATGGCCTGCAACCTGTCTCAGCCTGCAATCTCCATAGCCCTAAAACATTAATTTCAGTAAAATATGTAGTGAAACCTCATCAAAATGTGTGATATCTGTAAAGAGAGCTCTCTTTTTAAAAACCTCTTTAATCAACCTAAGACTAATTTGCATTTCATTGTGCTACCTATTATACGTCAAACATATAACCCAAACCTACACCAGAACATCATATGCATCTCCTGCCAAAGATAAAAACACATTAAATAAAAATAAGAGTGAAAAAAGGGTGAAGCTGCTTGTTTATAAACAGTATGCTCTCTGATCATAAATGAACATTCAGTCCACACAACCAGATTGGACCTAATAAGAGGTCAAAACCCAGAAAGTGTCCCCAGGCGTGGACATCACATCTGCACCAAACTCTGCTTTTCAGATTTGATTCTATTACTCTGTAATATTTGCTAATGCAAACAAGCAAAATGATGCATTAAATTCTAATTATGATCAACTCCAAAGAGCCATGTTTAAAGTTTTAAGATCTTGATGAGCTTTCAGCATAATGCATCTGTTCTCATAAAGATGTAATGAAACTGTAGTGCCGAGTCTCTAGTTTGGTTTCAGATGTATGAAGCAAACATAAAGCTAGAGGTTCAAACAAATGGACCCTTAATACAGAGTACTCAAGGGTGCTTTGACCTGAACTGTCAGCAGGATCCAGTGGTACTTTTTGCTGTGAACAGCTGTCACCTCTCTGGTACAGTCCACTGCAACACCCGCCGCAAGAATGAACCCAAAACCTGGGACTACCAGCTAAATCAAGCTGCAGAGATTTGAGATTTTTGAAACTAATGTTCAGTGGTTTCCTAGGTTTTTAGAAACACAGTTCTAAAAGCTTTTCTTCTCTGCTAGACAGAGTTACAGCTTGAAATTTAAACAAGTCATTTGTAAAGATATCTGTATACCAAACATCTGTAACAGACCCGGGATCGCAGCCAGGCAGAGAACTACTAAACACAGGCAGGTACCCTGGACTCCTCATTGGGCATCCGACTGACCTGCAAACACTTCTGGCAGCAAACTCTGTCTTTTAAACAAGTTACATAGTAAAGCATGCTCTTTCCACACTCCTGCGCTCCCCAAATATTTATTCATTTTTCTAAATCCTCATGCTGTGTCCAGTCGCTCTTTGGCAAGCTGCGGGGCCAAAGACGTCAGGCCTCAGCTGCCTCTGGGCGGCCAGCAGGAGCTGCAGCCCTGAGAGTCAGCTCTATTTTTCTTTTGTCCTGACAAAACTCCCTTTGGAGTTTTGGGCTGAGCTCTCTCAATCCATGCCCTGTGTAAGTGCTTCCACAGCACAGGTCTATGTAAGTTCTCCTCTGCAACAACAAGTGAAGATGCAAGCAATAAAAATTTCCTGGGCATTGGTACCCCTTCTGGAAAGGTACTGAGAGCTCAGCAGATGTTGCCTTGGAGAACAAGCACGAACCACCAGAGAGGCAGCTATGAAAAATATCACTAGGCACTTGTGTTGCCCACAAAACATGATGGAGAGTAAGAACAGAGAAACTTAGTGGGAGATGGGAGGTGTGTTGTGCTGAGATTTACTTACAAGAGCATATGAAGGTTTCACATGCTACAGCGAGGTTAACCTACTGTATTGATTTTCACCTCAGTCTCAGCTGCTTTACCTCCCCTCTCATTTCTGGTGATTGGCAGTACATGTATATTTTCTATTGTATTAGACCTGTCAGACTGTTCTTCCCTGAAGATATCAAACTTCTGTGGTACAACAGCAAAGCAAAATCTGCTTTCATATGATCAGTCTCTCAGTTGGCTCTGTTCTTCTACTTCACTGGTGTTATGATAGGAGTCATGTACACATGGGCTCAGAAAACAGTCCCCAGAACACTTTCTATAAAACTGTTCGTGTTTTAAAACAGTAACTTTGTGCTATCTTTACAAGTAAGGATGGATTATAATACAGACTACTTTAAGTAGGGTAATTATTCCATAGCAGCAAACCTCAGTTACAAAATCAGAACAATGCAGAGTCTAAGATGTACAAACAGATACGCTTGACTTTTCTTTTAAATACTGGCTTTGTGAATCAGGTCCCTACACAGGCTGTCCTGCAAAGTTTGGACCTTACTGATAAGCAGTCTAATATGATCATTTATTATTCTATAATAAACACTAAGGAGGAGACCAATGCTCAAATTTTAAAAGCAAAACCCTTGCCTGAACCCTGGTGCATTTTATATTATCTACTGATGCCCCCTCTGCTACTAACTTCAAGTTACCTAATTCCTAGAAGTATCTCAGATTCAGCTTTCCAAGATGCACCTACCCTAGTATATGAGCATTCTCAGCAGATTCTTTAGCAGAGTGTCTTGAATGCTTAATATTAAACTGTACTTACTGTCCATGTTTAATAGTTTACAATGCACTAATATCAAACCCAGCCTTTGTGAACTGTTACAGAATTCCCTGCCAAAATTAGTTCATCTCTCCCCAGCTGTTTAATCTGCAGAAATTTCCAAAAGTAGGTCACACACACACACCAAAAAAAAAAAAAAAGAAAAAAAAAAAGTAAAGTATTGTCGTTTTCTTTCTCTTCTCAGAAATGGAGATGCTAACATTATCATCTCCTTTCCTCCAAGAGGAAAAGAGGAAAAAGAAAACTTTCTAAGATATACAGAACTTCAGCTTCTGAGCTGCACAGACGTTATAACCAAGACCTATCTTGCGTTGTAGACCTTTCCCTTATCTAGAAAGGAAAATTTATAAAACTCCATTACATGTAACACCTTGACTCCATCCACAATAAATGTGCATCATTTCAGAAATGTGTTAGTAGCATGTTATCTTAACCTCCACACCATAAACCTATGCCAAAAATGTTAAAGCTACCCCTAACAAAGGGGGGAAAAGGAGTAGCTTTGCTTACTTTGTCGCTTGCATTGACCTGTTTAAAAGGAGCTTTCACAGTAATTTAAAAGTAATCAATCATTTAAAGGCAAGCCAATCTTTCTATTTACCCAAACCAGACAAGGTTTGGTTTTCTAATTTCATAAGAGCTCATTACTTGGTAGGTGAAAAACAAAACAAAAAGCTAAAGTATAAAAATTGTTGAGGTTGTCTTTTACTTAGCTCAATGTATAAACTGGAGAACAGATTTACAGCTTTGAAAACTTAGCCCTTTGAGTAGTGTAAAATACATTTCTACATACCTCCAAAAAGCCAACGACTTTTTATTGACTGAAGATGTCTCTTCGGCCTTTCACTTCGCTGTCCTGTTTTGCTCTAGTGGGTCATCATTTTAATCCTCCAAGTGCTGCTGATGCAGTTGCACCATCATATGTATCTAGCACTTGCTTTTTAACTGAAGAACTGCCACAGGAGAGTGTTTCACACCAGCCAGCTCCAAAACTGAGAGGTCTCACAAGAGAAAAGCTCCTCTTTGCTGGCCTTGCTCTTCCTTATCTCCCTCATGACAGTCACTGTATCCCCCATCCTGGAGGGCCCAGGTCAGAGCAGAGGGCCTGGCACTGGGTGGAGACTCACTGAGGGAGCCCCCATCCCATTTCAGGTCCCTGCTGGATGGCCAGGGACAGTCAGGACATGGCCACCACCAAGGCTGCCATAGCGGCAGTGCTGCAGGCCTGATGCTGACCAGGATGCCAAGGGGTGCTGAAGCCAGGCCCCTCATGGGACATGATGCAGGGCTGTAGCAGCTCATGCTGGCCCTGGGCTTCTTCTTGGTACCTGGCATGGCACCTGTCTCTGCCCCAAGAAAGCACCTCAGCTCCCTTCTGGCCCTGTCAGCTACCATGGGTTGAATGGGCTGGGCTCCTGGTGGCAGACACCCATGCCACACTCTGCCAGGGCCCTCTGTAATGGCCCAGGAGCCTCACACCCATAAAAACTTGCCAGCACTGTTTTTTCCCCTCAGCATGGCAGGAGATGTTAAAGATCATCACAGATGGCAGGTTACCAAAACCAGGGAGCTCCTGCCATTCATGTCATATCACCCGCATTGAGGCAGGGCTGGCTGACACCGCCGTGCTGCACTGCCTTGGCCTGTGGTTGGAGCCACCATGGACGGGCACACATTTGACCACAGACCTGCGATCCATATTACTTACAGCGGACAGCTGCTTTAGCAAAGGGTCTCTGGAGAAAATGACAACAAAGAATAGAAGAAAAGGCCTCCTTCTTTGCACGGAAGATGATCAACAGTTAAAAAAAAATTAAGAACAACTGCTAACTTCAAGTTGGTTCAGCTTTCTGTGGGATTAACTTTTATTTTCATATACAGTTTGATATCCTAAGCAATCAAGTTTTGTTGGTTTTGTTTGTTTGTTTTTTGCTTGCTTTTCCCAAAGAAGTGCCCGCTCCATTCAAGTGGAAGCATTTAAAGGCAGAGTATACCTAAAACTTAGCCTACCTTTTCTACTCAGCACAGGGAGTGGTCTTCTACCGCCTCAGAAGGGAAATGATAGCTTCTGCCCTTGGTGAAGGGTGGCATGCTGGTAACATCAATCTACTATGGGAAGAAGGGGGCTCCCTCTTCATACTCTGCATTCAGCCCATGAAGTGGGTTTCAGATTCAAGCACCTTTTTCTTTGAAATAACTTGTTTCTTTTTGCACTTAAAAGCGGAAACATTTGAAATGGTCATAACCAGAGGTTATCCCTGGGAAAAGGGCTGGGCTGATAATGAATGTTACAAACCAGCATGATATCAGCCCTCCAGAGGAAGCAGTGGAAGTACCACCCTGAACAGGGCCCAGCAGCAATGAAAGAGATATAATCCTGAATTTAACGTGGGTTAAATGAGATGTGAGGCATTTTGTAACATACTGGGGAATTAATATTTTATTCATCACACGATTACAGGAAGTAATTAATCCTATAGATAAGATTTTGTTGTAATAATAAGAATAAACATGATTAAAAATAGCATTATCACCTTGTAATCCCGAAAGTAAACTCTGTTCATTAGATGGAACCAGATCAAATCCAAAAGAGTTCACATGTACAGCTTCAGCCCATGCAGGGAAAACAGGGAAAATATTCAGTCATATGGAACATAAAGTACAGGGGAAGTAAGCGAATAGTCCATTGGCAAGGACACAGAATGATATTTAGGAGTTTGGTGGTTCCTCCCAGGTTCTGCCACTGTGAGCCTCTGGGCAAGTCACTTCATTCTGGAAGCCAATTTATGTATCTATAAATTAAACAAGATAGTAGGGTCCTCTTGGCAGAGTGAGAAAGTTTTTGCTGGGGGCAACAATTCTTAAAAAGAGTTGGCAGTACGAATGGACACGACTCTGCTGAACATGAGCTCCTGATGTTCTGTCAGGGCCAAGGAAAAAATGCATCCCTGGAGGCCTGCATGGAAGAACCCGGAATAATACTAGAGAGCATGGATTAACTGTATACTTGGCTTTTAAGCATCTAGTGCTGGAAAACTGTATCAGCGTCTGGAGTCTACAAAAAAAAACAAACAAAAAAAAAAACTTGTGAATTCAAGAAACTCTGAAGAGCCTCAGAAATAAAGAATTGGAATAAACTCTTTAATGCAGCTCCATTTGCCCTATGAAAATGATGTCCAACTTGATAACCATTTAAAAGAGTTTTGACAGGAGGCTCTTACAAGTAACAGGCAACTTTACAAACAAGCTCCAGCAGACAAGTTCACACACGATATATGATGCAGCAGAGACACAGGTAAGGGTTACTTGGTGGCAGGTTCTCTGTCCTTGGCCCTTTTAGATCAAGATTGAATCAGCTACCACAAAGGTAAAGCTTCACAAACCTCTTCCCAGCTACAGATTTTCTCTGCATCTAAATCTTTACTGTCAGGTCCTGCAAACTTGTACCCTGCAGCTGTGGCTTACCTTCCTTGCCAGCTCCAAGCCT
Organism: Anser anser; assembly: GCF_964211835.1. Lineage (NCBI taxonomy): Eukaryota > Metazoa > Chordata > Aves > Anseriformes > Anatidae > Anser > Anser anser. The sequence goes on along the minus strand of NC_139720.1, from coordinate 106,028,439 downwards.
GAGGCCCTCCGCAGCTATACTCCATTGGTCTTTCTGGCTAGGACAGTGGTCTGAGACTCCAGCATCTACCGGTTCCAGCTACCAGGTGATTCAAACAGACTTTATGGGCTAAACAGCCTGTCACCAGCTATTTCATTCCAATAACTTCTTTTGGGATTAATTTACAGGGAGCAAGAGGATTAACCAACATGCAGGCAACTTTTTTAAGTAAAAGACACTCTGACTTCCTGATGCTACTCAGATTTGTTTTGAAAAAACAATAGACTATTTTCACTGATACGTGTTGATCTTTTGCATCACTTCAGTAACACAAAGCAGTCATAAACCCTGTTTAATTGGTGTTTTAAGGCAAATTTATGGCTACAAGCATTGTTAAAACAATACAAAGCATCAGAGGCACTGAACCCTTTCACTGTTGTCCCAGACACTACAAACATCAAAAGATATTTACACTGTTGTCTATCAATTTATTGATTAATTTGCCAGTTATCATTTTCTTCTATCTCATTTTTGTTCCATTTGTCATGCGTTCAGCTACCTTCAGCTAGCAAGGACCAGAGAAATTAAATGACCTTTTAAGGTGATTTTTCTATATAAATACACACATACATGTATACCATATGCTGTACACATGCGGTAATTTTGATGCAGAAGGATATTTCACCATTTGCTGTAATAAGTAAATCAATTGCAAACAATTACATTACTTAACAGAAGTATTTCAGATATAGAAAAGGATTACTATTGTGGTTAAAAGGTAATGAAAATAAAACTTAAGAAAAACTTCTTTGTCCCAAGTTATATTTTTCTCCCAAGTTTAGAAGCATAGTAGATATTAACATGCTTAGCGATATAAGATGAGAAACAGTAAATACTTGCTTTCTCTGTATAACCATAACCCATTTATAAAATAGTAGCTGCTCTATGGATTCTGTCAAAGAAATCATACACAAGAATAAAATTTGTGCTCCTTACAAACATATCTTATTGTATGTTCTTAAGTACAACAGTGAAAGCAGAGTAATGAAAACAAAGTATCTGAAAATAGAGCCTCTAATGGATTTTGCCAGCAACTACAACTGACTGAAAAGCGCTAACAGAGGCACCTCTCTGAACACATACTAAAAAAAGTAGACACATCAGTAATTCAGACTTGCAGTTTATGTCTGTCTTTGTTATTTTACCACAATACACCTTAAAAAAATGTTTCTTCCAGCAATGGTTCTTTCCTAAATACAACTATTTTGATGGAAGATTGCCTCAGCATCCAATTTAAATGTACATGTAAACAAACCAGTTTTACTTGCTTGTTGTAGAACCTGAAAAGCAGGCACTGCAGGGACAATTCAGTAGATCAAAGCCATCCTAAGCTTAGTTATATGAAAAATTATATAACAAAAAGTAGTAGAGGTCTTTTTTTTTTTTTTTTTTAAAGGAAAGCATTGTGAAATGATGACACCAAGACATACTTGCAAAAAAAAAAAAAAAAAAAAAAAAAAAACCAGTAATGTTTAAAAAACAAAACAAAACAAAAAGTCTTCTTGTGAAAATTTTATGGATATCTGCCCCATAATTTCCAGCCTATGTTAGCACTACACATCATCCCAGGTGTCCATTCTCAGCAGTTGTCCGTAGATCTTCACACCAGTGTGTATACTGCAGCAGTCTTGCATTTATATGCTGATCAGACTGGGGCTTGTACACACATGGCACAGTGGGCTGTGTTTGTCATCTACACTATCAAGGAACTGTAAATATATCTGTTTGGTCAGACCTGGGGGAAAGGGATCATAGGACTGCATCTGTATTTGAATTAGATACACTGAGTTTTCCAATTAATTCCAATCCTCATTTATATATATAAGCATATATGCACACACACATTTCCAGATATCTTTCAGTACTTATATTTAGCTTTATTGTCATCAACAGTATGCCAGCAGGATACTGTTCAAAGGAGTTGCTTTATAGATGCTGTCAACTACTTCAAATGGAAGCTGTTTTCATAAAAAAATTAAAAAAAAAAATCTGCCTTCATCAAAACCAACCTCTCTATTTATGGAAACGTACTGGTTTTAATTTAAATGCCAGTGGTGCACAAAGGCTAGTGTGAGACTAACTGAAAAGATTTTAAGTGATTCAATCTTATTGCAATAAATATTTTTCTCTCTTTTTTTTTTGTTTGTTTGTTTGTTTAATTCAGCATGTTTAATTACCAGGCTTCTGTTATTTCTCGTCTTTATAGAGCTATTTTAGTGACTCACTTCTAAGAGGGTAAAACTACTCTATATAGAATCTACCCGCAGGGCTGTGATCTGAATTGAAACTGTGTTACTTGATTCATTGCACAGTACGTTTCTGTTGTACATGTTTTTCTCTGTCACCATATGACAAGTACTGGCACAGTCCTTTCCAGTTTATCAATATTTGAGGCATCCTGAGTGAACCAAATAAAATCTGCTTTTTGTAAAACTCCAGCATCGTGCAGCCTCTAAGCCAAGATTGAGTTTACCTTACCACATTTGAAGCGATTCAGATAAACGATGAACATTTCTGTGCATCTCTCACACAATCTTTTTGTTGAAGATTTTCCTCAAGCTACCAGCAAACGTCCCTGTACGGCATGATCTGAACAGACTTTGCCACCAATCTGTTCCCGATTCTCCCAGTTTATTGTTGACTATGAATACATATATCAAGTGAAGTTTCATTTTCCTAGCTTTCACTTCCTAAGCCTTTACAAAATACTGCAATTTTACCTCTGTGACAAGCTTCCAAGTTCTTGCTTTTCCTGCCTATGAGCTGAGAACTTGTGTCTGTTCAAAGCCTCTGGTCCTTCCAGGAAATTATTCCACGGCTCTCAGGTACCTATTCCACAGCTTTCCTCTTATTTAGGACACCAGATTTCCTAGGGAACCCCTGAAACCCTGAACCAGGAGACTTTCAAGAGGGATCCTGTGGAAAGAAATAAACACCTTCATCTACCTCCCACAATCCAGACTTAAGGGGCACTACACAGAGCTGCCTTCTCTTTGTCACCTTTCCATATTTGTTTGCTGCAATTCCTACAGAAGCAGATTTACCAGTAGCTAACCTGCTGGTCATTGCTTTTGCCAATGGTTCCTATTCAGAATGGGAAAATGGGTGAACCACAACCGGGACTGAGCCTTCCACAAAACCAAAATGTGATTCAACTATCTTACATGTACTTTCAGCCATTTATTGCATGTATGCACACAACTCATCCCATCCCTTTCCTGGGGCCTGTTTCCCTTAGCGGCATCACTTGCGTCAGGACTGCTTAGAGGGAAAGCAGCAGGGCCTCTAGTGAAGGGATGCCATGAGCAAGCATGAATTTCACAATCAGAGGAGGGGAAAAAAAGGAAAATATAAGCATTTTACCTCCTGCATTAGCACCTACAGTGCATTTGCGTGAGTGTTTCTCAAGTCTGGAGTAAATTAATCTTGCTGTGCACGCAGTAGTATTTCCTGCACAGAAATATGGAAGCCCTCTGCATGTACTCGAGCCTCTCTGTTTGCATGGGTGCTTCACCTGCCTTTGACAAGAGCTAACTGAAGCATGAGGAGACATCTGTTTCATGGAGGAGGAAGGAAAAAGGAAAAGCATTTCCTCTTTCAGTAGGAGCCTTCAGATTGCTTAGCTACTGTAACTATTGTAACTACTGTACTGTTACTTAACAACTCCGAGAAAACTGGTGGCCTGAATACACCGACTATACCAACAATAAGAGTCCAACAGAGCTTTTGGAAGTCAACAGAAAGCCACATGTTGATTTAAAGGGTGTTGGATGAAGGCCTTACCAGCTTATCAGTATATAAGAGTGTGCAGTAAACTAACCAAATATACGTTTGCATCTGGAAGCACTTTTAAAAAATGTGATTAAAGTATAAAAAACATATGAAACATGATTTTGCAGGAAGTTCTAACATCACAACATGCTGCTAAAAGGAAAAGCACTCTGCTGGTCTGGTTTCTGGTTTCTGAATGGACGTGAAATGGGAGAGCCCTGAAGGGACAAAAAGCCTTGCTTGGAAGCAATACTTTGCTATTTCACATACTGAAGAATCTTTTTCTTCAGAGAAGCGCCATGGTAATACCCATTAAAAAGGGTGTTTGGAAATTCACAGAAAGGAGCAACAAAAAGACCTTCATATACCACTTTCAGAGCAGCCTCATTTTCTGAGTTACCACCCGTAAGAATGGAAGAGTTCTCTGAGACATTCCCTCAAACTCGAACTGCCCCTCTAACTGAAGAGGGGAAAAGACTGGTGCCCTGAGCACTGAACTTGTATGCCCAGCAGGTATCGGAGAAGAGCCACTAAATACCAGAGAAGCTTCTTCCTGGCAGTTAGGTTCAGAAGCACAGGGGAGTCTGCAGATGTATTGCTGAATGGCAATCTCACACCTATGCAACAACAGTTTTGTAAGCAGTGTACACACAACACTTCCCATACACAGCAATTATAAAACATGTTTTATATATTATTTATTTGTATATTAAAGAGTGGACCAAGTGCTTTTCATAATCTGACTGCTTGTCTTAGTCCATATCATCGCATCATATGAGGAAAACGTATCGCCATTTGCAAGTGCTTATGTATAGTGAAATACACATGAACGCACAGCTAAGTTTCACTGCAAAAGAATTAAGTCTAATTTTCCATCTTCTAAACAGAATTTTGCATTTTTGCTCTTACACTATTGTTCTGTCAGATTATCATGAATTTAAAGTATCTTTAGTATGATCAGCAGAAGTGTTTTAGATTGTTTTCATTGGTTTCTTTTTTTCTTTTCTTTTTGTTGGTGTCCATCGCACAGTCACTGATGGGCAATGATGCTTCTGTAAAATGGGTTCCTAGCCAAAACCAAACCTCTCACACAGAAACCATAAACTTTCGGGTTTATAACCCCTATCACAAAGGACATACATCACATTAGAAGCACAGCTAGTTAAAAATGAAGTACTTAGCCTTCAGGATCACAGATGCAATTAAGATCGCTTGAAATGAATAAGAAGCAGAGGGCTATTGGGATAAAAACAGGTCCAGGGAAAACTTACTGTACTGAACACACATATGATCCTGCACTACTGCTGAATCATAGGATTTTAACATTTCACTTATATTTGCTTTAAAAAATAGGTATGTGGTGTTATTCAGCATTTCAAAGTACGCAGTTCACCCTCATTACTAGTAACTTCTTTTATACAGCTAAAAATTCCATCCAAAACTTATTGCTGAATGGACTTCTGTTTGCAGAGTGACCTGAATCATTAGGATTTCCTGTTGCTACTGGTAACATTCCTATCATGAAAAATACCCACGAGGATGTTAGAACTAGTACCCTTCTGAAACAGTTCATAAAAGACATCTGATACCCAAAATGTCGCAGGTTACTATTTTTCTCTAATAAATAAACTAGAGATTGTTGATGATCATTCTGTTTATAAAACAAAGCATACTAACAAACATTATTTGGTGTTTTCTCTTATCAAAGAATGATTTTAGGAAAAGGACAATTACCTTAGATCCAACATTTTAGAAAACTATTCACGTAATCAATGAAATCATAAAAGGTAAAAGTGATTCATTTCCACTGAGTATGATATATACTATTTAAATTAAAAGAATAGATAAGCATCAACATTCACATCTTCAGAAAGGTCCATAGAAATAAGCAAGTGGGACGCACAGCCATTGTAAATGTAAACAAACAGAAAATACTGAACTGCTCTAAAATCAGGCTTTTATCCCCACCTAAACACGTTTATGATAACTTCAACGGAGCCAGGATAAGAATGAAGTTCTGGCTAAACTCGCAGTTTGAAAAAGGAGGTTTCCTCTATCTTGAGTTTTATTATCTTATTTAGTATCTCAGCATCCACATCTTATTGCTTATATAGAACTTAATTGCAGTTGGGCATCTCATATGTATGAATTTGTATGATTAGTATGAATTTCATGTATTCAGTAAAGCATGTGATGACTGAAATAGTAATACGAATTTTTTCATACAGAATAAAATGCTCAGGAAGTAGAAAAAATAGCAAACAAGATGTTCTTGTTTGCCTATAGAAAGCTATTTACATCCTTTTAGGATCTAGCATTTGGTCCTTTATTCTTTTGCAGCAGCAAACCCAAGTTGCCCTGTAAGCAGCAGATTGAATGAAACCTGCTTTCCTACAGTTTTAAGCTCTTTGCTCTGTAACTCCACATTCTTCCTTCTTACTGCAAATACCCAGATCTCTCCACATTGTCTATTACACTGTCACCTGGCAGGAGAAAACTCTGCTGTGACTAGTCTGGAACTACACACATTTTGTTTGGCCACTGAGCCACTGCCAAACAGAATGTATAACAGCTATGTTCTGCCTGCCTTTTCCTCAAAATTGGCACTGATTTGGGTTTCTTTCCTTCACACAGCCACAGATTTTTATAAAACACGACTGAAAATTCTACATTTCTAATTTAACTGAGAGAGACAAAGGGTTCAAAACCCACAGAGGAAAGAAAGGTAAAGAACAGTCAAACCTTCATAGAAGCCTCACTTCCGTAAAAAAATAAGAGCAATAGTAAATATTTAAGAATAATGCTGTTGAAAATGTGAAAGTTCACAAGCTGTCTGAATTGTTAGGCAAAGGGTTTTTATGTTGTTTTGGTTTGGTTTGTTTGTTTTTTCTTTTTATATATTCTAAGATTAGGCTCTTAAATGCATTTTTAGAAACTGTGACAAATGACCTCATTTTCAACATAGTGGGAATCTAGCATCTCACTAAGTACAACCTGCACTATACTTAGCACTTCAAAATACAGGAGCCTCACTTTCAGAGTTTTAGACACTTAGATATATCCAATCAGATGTAAATAATTGCACATACAAAACAGAAAATTAGACTTGCAGATTTAAATATATATAATACAAGAAAAAAAAACACAAACCTACATACAATCAAATTCATATAGATAAAGATATAAAGGAACATATTACTTTAAAAAAATATTGAAAATTCAAATGACTTTTAGCAGTAAGAAATTACATGTTTAAAGTGATTTGCCCAAGGCTACAAAGAAATTAGAAAACACCTTCAGATTTCTATATCCAAATGCAGGCTAAAACTTTTAGAATTTCTTAATGAAGCAGTAAACTCAGAGTAAGCGCAGAATGACAGAGATGGTGACAACGTCAATGCCTTTGTTCACCGCATTTATGTTTCTTAACTCTTGAGTAAGGGCTACATTTTCAAATACTTAAACTGAAATCAAGGCATTCAGCCAAACTGATGTCTGAAGTTGGAAGGTCTTTCCAACAGTTCAGGACTGGACTGTCTTAAGAATAACTTCCCCCACACAAGGGGGAAAAAAAAAAAAAAAAGGCTGATAAGCAACTACATATACTTTCCACATACTGGTCAATTCAAGTAAAAGGGTCAAATTTCCATTTAAAGTTTTTGATGTTTCTGTTTTGGCTAACTGAGAAAAACTGTTGTCATGTTTCTCCTTTGGGAGTCCACTCAACAATGAAAGGGTTCTTTGCAGTCAAAATATCAAACCATGTATAAAATGCTTGACTAATTGCAATTTATAGCTGAAAAGACCGGGCACAAAGAAATTCTGTTTATAGTAATAACACCATCTGATTTTATATATAATTATAAAATAGAGCATAATCAGGTAAGTTTAGTTAAATTCACTTTTTCCTAAAAAATGTCTTTGCCTATAGATAATCAACTATTGCTTTTGCTCATCATATATATATATATATATATTCATTTATTTAATTTATTTTTTCTTCAGAAAGAGATATTTTTTGAGGGAGCAGCTTTGGCCAAAGCTTAGGCAAAAGTGTTATGGATTAATACACTAAATTAGGCATGATATTAAAAAAATGTAATGTGACTGAAGCCTTAATAATATAAAAAGTGTAATAGACTAAATAAAGTCAAGATATTGTGTGTTACAATCCCACTGTTCCCTGGTACGTAATATTAATAAGAATAGTTAAAGTGTGGCTTAGTGGTTTTCTATGGAATTTTCTAAATATCTACTTTAAAAAACAGTTCAAAAGCTATATTCCCCAAGACCTGCTGATATGCCAAAAATCAAACAATATTGAAACACTGCATAATCTGACGTGATTCTATAACAAGAATAACAGATTGTTGAACATAACTGTACGAGCAGAAGAAAGAAGCTTAGAGGTAAGCCAGGAGGAGGTTACTACTACTGCTGCCTGTCCTGCCTGAGAGCAGCCACCTGACCAGGTAGCTGAGTTGCATGTACCAGCTAGTCACAGTTGCCTGGTGATAACATCAGGAGAGAAGCCGTTGAATTATCACACTGATGTATAAGCGGCACAAGATTAAGCAAGGGGGAGAAAAAAAAAAAAAAAAGAAAAAAAAATGTAAATTTTGAGTTAATACAGCCTGCTGTCATTCAAATTCAAGTCTAGGAAAGCTTTGTGAAAAAATAAGTTATCTCCTTGTATTACTAATTATATACATATATATAGCAACATCCATATAAAACTTACACAAGCCCTACTCACTCCAAACACTTCAAAGTAGTATTCCCTTTTTCTCAACTTCTGATTCAGTATGAAATCAAAACCATTCTAGGGGACAGAGCCAACAGAGCCAAGAACAGCATTAAAATGAATAATCTACATCAAAATTGGGTATTGATAAGACTTGAAGAATTGGGAAGATGAAGAGGGGTTCATTCCTTCTCCACATCCGATGCTCCAAGATGGTAACATTACTTTTAGTGCTTTCCCTTCTCAGCACCCAGCTAAACGTGCACAGGCCAAGTTCTTTCAACACTGGGCTCTCGAAGGACCGGACCCTCAGTGCTATACATGTGCAATGCTCAGTTTGCCATATGATCCTCAGAGCAAGGACAACAGTAGAAGTGCATAGCCTAACACTTAACTGCCAAAAGGCACATAATAGCTATAATTTAACATCTCCAGCATAAAATCATTTAGATTTTTTGTTAAATCTTAAGCCCTTGGAAAAAAAAAAAAAAAAAAAGTCTACAAACTACCCGTTGATCAAATTGTTCCACAAATTGTTGTTCAAAACCTTTCGTTGTATTTTTTTCGTTTACTTCAGTTTTCACAGGAAAAGTATAATTTATTCCCACTTCTGCTGCTTAAAATAGTCTTAAGATATTTCCTTAAACAAAATAAAAATAATAATCACCTGTTGTTTGTGACTACAAAACAAAAAAATTCAGGCCAAAAAATACATTCCAAAAAATGATAAAGTGATACAAAGGAAACAGTCTGATGTAACCTAAAAGAGGATTACATTTCCATATCCTGCCAAATTTCTTGTTTTTTCCAGAAACTTGTAAATGAATAGGAAAAAAAAATACACTGGGAAAGAATTTGGAGAGTCCTGCGTTTTATTCAGCATCAGATGGTACAGTTTTTGCTTTACTCTAATGCAACTCTCATTGACTTCAGCAGGAGGATAGCTAGGCCTACACTTGGTACTTCTGGAAATTCTCCTTTCTTCCTGAATTTCCAGCTAGAGCTTGAAAGAATGAGTTTCATGGGGCCTCCATATGGGGAACATAGTTTGAGTTCCACTTGTTAGAAAGAAAAAGATATTGTCAGCACAGACTGCTTCTCTCACTCTGCTATGCCACATTTTTATGTTTTAAGTTGCTTGTTGATCACTTTCTCCTGCATTTTTCCCATTTACTCTTTTGATGTTACTCTCCCCTGCTAAGGCCACAGATTTTTATTTCAGGAGTTTATTATATGCGGATTGAAATAGCAACCGCTCAGTGGCAACCAAGTCAGAATCATGAATATCTTAGAAAATATACACCAAAACCAGAGTAAATAGTTTGAGAGGCCAGTGAGCCACACTCCATAGGTACAGCATGCGTCATTGCAGCGAAGTCAAGCTTGCCTTAGGACAGGTAGCTATTTGAAGGTATTTTCACTAGTTTTCCCATAATAAAAACAGTTTAAAGGAGAAGAAGGTGCTTTTTGCACTTGAAGTTGTATTTCATACCTACTTCATTGTACTGCTAAATAAGCTGAGATTAAATAATTGACACTAAAATATCATCTCTGGGCACTAAAGACAACACTGGAATTGGAAAATGCATCTAGTTATTGTTTGAATCACTGAATATTTCTCTACAGTGGAGTGGAGATAGTGGATAGTGGAGATAGCACTAGTGACCTTGGTCGTCAAGCATGGGTATCATTACCAGTAGAATATTGGGAAATCTTAAACCATTAGGAGTACCACACACATATATTAAAAATAATATGTATGTGAATACCATTTCAAACTGATGGATTACAGGTTTTAATATATGGCCTCATCCAATCCCTCACACAATAGGGTCTTTAGCATACTCTTGGGCAAAGCCCTGGGTGATGGGAAAAAAAAAAAAAAAAGGGTAATGGAAAAAAAATGGAATGACGTAGGATGAAGAGAAGTAAAGAAAATCCACTGCCACTTATCTTATTTGTCATTCCACTAATTTTCTGTTTTCTACCGTCTCGTGTTTCGTGTTGTAAATTGCTCTCAACTTTTGTACGACCAAGAGTTAGATTTGCCAAAAGACGTTCAAAAAGGCTTTTCAAGAACTTTTTAAAAGTTACAGGAATCCTACTGCAGCTGAAAAAAGAAACTTAACCTGCACTCAAAAATACAATTTGCTGCAACAGAGGCAACCATCAGTCCTCACCTCTACCTTCACTGCTAGACAGAGAAAAGTAAATATAAGGGGATGTCAGGTGGAAAAGAGAGGTTCCCTCCCTCTCACATGCCCTCTCTGAAATGCTGTGACCGGAAGGAACAGACTTTTTTGGGGGGGGGGTGATTTTGTTACTTCAAGCATGAAACTGAATGCGAGAAGTGCAAATGGTCCTGAACAAACCAGGAGAAAGATGGCATTTTTGTCATTGTTTTTCCTACTCTTTTTTTCCTCAGTATTTTGCATTTTGCCTTACTGAAGCCAGATGACTGCATGTCAGTTGACAATTCCCAAGGCACGGGCTCATATCAGTGACTGACATACCATTCTAGATAGGGTGGGTTTCTTCTCTCGTGCTGTATTTCTTCTACTTTCAGATCTCCCCCATTTTCCTCCTTAAGGTCCTACCTCCCTTATCACTGCTCCTACCCTCAATTTCCAATTACTTCTATCTGTTCTTTGTCTCCATTTGTTTTTACTCACATATTATAATCACTGAAGTTACTTCAGGAGCCACATATCTCTCCCTTTATTTGTTCTTCTTTCATCTTCATCACCACCACTGGGGACAGTCTTCTACTGACATTTTGAATATGTTGGAGTAAAACTGAACTAAAGGTCAATTTGCTTATTCCAAAGATCGGGTCTCTGCTTTCTTTCTCTGTGTTTCACGGACAGCATATGTACATCTTCTGTTTCCCCTGAAACATGCTTTCTTGCTCCCTCAACTCTACTGAACTCCAAAATCCAATGCTAGCAATTCTCGACTTATTTATCTTTATTTTTTAAACAGATCTGTGGTTCCTGGATCCCTAAAGCTTGAAGATCAAAGAAGTTTAAGACCCAAGTAATTGTAGTCACAAAAGAACTTTAAAATGTGACTGAGAGTTATAGCTGAGATGAAATAAATTATTTTTAAAGACACTTAAGAAAAAAAAAAAAACTCTTTCAAAATTGCTAGGTTATAACATAGGTGTGTGGGCTTTTTTTTTTGTCTTACCAATAGTGTGATTTACTGACACCATGATTGCTACAGTTCTCCTGTTCCTGTCAATTTTCCTCTCTCTCTCAGTATAGACATCACCTTGTCCTGACACCACAAACTAGTTCCTCTCTTTGACAGAAAAATCAACTGCTAGTCCTGAATTCCCATCCTTTTTCTTGTGCGACAGTAAAGATATCTATAGGCATCATGGAGACCTGTTTCTGTAGTGTACAGATGTCAATGAGACAAACACATCCAATGAGACAAACACATCGCGTAAAGTTTTTCATTCTTCTACGCATTACTTTCCTAAACCAGAACCAAGCTAGAAGTGAAACTCCAAAGTCCCTTCTCTGTGTAATTCACAAAACAAATTGAGTTCCTCCTTGACTGAAGATTAAAGATGTTAAATAAAAACCTTTCAAAGAAATGAAAGGTATAAAACAATAGTGTTTACTATTTTCAAAACTGCTTTTTTCTCTAACTGGTGTCAAAGAGAATGTAAAAAATATATATATATATATATATATATAATTAGTTTAGTTTGAAATAATGATTCTTTCGTGTTCTCAAAACAAAAATAGTAGTATTTAGAGGTATATTAGTCATGTTTAAACTTCCTGGCAACCACAATATATTCTGTCAGCCTTCTATCAAAAGTGCATCTTATATGGCCAGTAAGAATACTAATGTTAACCATCACTCCTGTCATTAGTGTTGGGGTTTCCATGAGTTGTAAAACACAGCCATTGGGAGCTGATATTCTTCTTTTAATGATAAATATAAATAGAAAATCATCAGTAAAATCTTCTCCACCTCATTAAGCCCTTTCCCCTTCATCAGGCCAGTCATCAGAGCGTGAAGAAATGTTTCATAATCCTCTAATCAGGTTTCACAACAGCACCGGTGCCTCATTTCGCCAATGGAAACACGGCAGCACAGGGAGGGCAGGTCCCCTGCCCGCGTGCCCCCCGGGAGGTGGCGGTGGTGTGTGCCCACCATCCCTGTGCCCCCAGCCCCCTGCCACCACCAAGAGGCCACCAGCTTCCCAGTGCTCCGGGCTACCAAAGCTGGAAGGAGAATGGCTCCTCAAAGTTTCTTCCGCTGTCAGGTTTTCGGGGTGTAAAGAGCACTTCAGCAGGTGTCATATATTTATGCCACATCAGAGGACACATTTCTTTCCTGTAAAGTAGACCCTGAAACTCTTAAAAGAAAAGCATATTCTTAATTGCACTAAGGACACAGCCAGGATTTTCTTGTAGAAAGCCTAAGGTTTAGCCCAAATCAAAATAGATAGGAATCCAATTCACAAAAAGAAAACAAGAAGCACGATGTCTATTTAGATCATCTTACATTGCATCATCACCTTCCACCCTGTATTGTTTATCATTTCTTTGAAACAATTTTCCCTCCTTTTTCTCCCCCCCCCCCCCCCCTTTTTCCAAAATTCATGGGCAAATTCAAGAGCTCAGACTGGCAAATGAGCACAATAGATGAACAACGTGAACTTCAGCACTTCAAAGGGACTGCAGCATCAGATCAACCCATTTCTGAAGCACCATATATATGTATATATATATATATACACACATACATATTAAAAGGACATCCTTCTAATTGTTTTCTTCAGATGAGCAAACAAACTTAGAAAGACAGGTCAAGAAACAAGTGGCACCATCTGTGGAGGCTTCATCTGATCAACTCATTACGTTGCGTAGTAGAACTATCCTACCAAATGATCATTTTTCCTTTAGCTCCACATAAAGGCTACATAATTCTGAGACTTTTCTTGCACCTTCTGACTTAGATAATTTACTTTTTGAAAAGAAAACTAATTATTTGAAGAAAGATACAACAGAGATCATTCTGTACAGAAACACACTTCTGCTGGAGGAAAAAACAGTTAGATTCATTTCTCCTCTAAATCACAGGCATCTTAAAACATCACATACAGAGTAACTTTGACATGCCCTGATGATTTATTGCTTTAAATTCATCCACTCAACAGTTTTTGCAAACATATTTCTAACGTTACTGTCAATGTGTAATGTTTAATTCTGTTGCTCTATTAATAAAGCAGCTTTTTCAAATGAAGCCAGTGACTGAAATAACATTATAGCTCAGATCAGATTTACTACCATTACACTAGATGACTAGTACATCTAACACAATCTGTTCAAGAACTTACCCAGAAGTATTCTGTTTCCCTCCTTAAGAGAAGCAAAAGTTACAAAAGTCTTATCTTCTGTGTAATTTTGCAACTTACCTAAAATTTAGATAGCTCCCTGGTATGTTTAGAGATATGTATAAAATCCTTTGTCTCTTCTTAGCAGAAATCAGAATCACTGAATGTTTTTTTAAGAAAAATTTATGTGCATCACAACAAAGGAATGCAAAAAAAGCTGCAAGAAAGCTTGAGTAAATAGAATAAATATGGACAGAATAAAACTGGCTTCCCCTCAGAACCCATGTTTGTCAAAAGAACAAAGCACACACGAACAGCATGTAAAACCTGAATTCAAAATACGTTTATATAAAAGGGATGAGGACACATGTTTTTTCTATTTTAGCTTGAAAAATACAGGGACACAGCAATGAGTCTTGCTGGCAGGCAGATAACTCATAGGCCCTGACCCTTCGACTCACCAGGAATTCAAACACAAAGCTCTTTTCATAGTGACCGTGCCATACATTCTCAAGATAAGGCAGCGAAATAAGGAGCAATGGAGAGGTGCCACAAAGCTCAAGCTGCAGCAGAAAACTGTGCACAGAAATCATGGTCACTTATTCACCTATGTGCAGCTGCACACCAAGGGCTAGCTGCAAAACTATTTCTTTGCAAATCGGAAGCCACGCCGCATGCTTTTAAGAACTGGACCTGTCTCCTGAAGCAAGCAAAAGAAAAACAGCGCGCAAGCAGCAAGGAAAGGACCATCCCTGTACACTTCTGCACCGTTCAGAATTGAAGTGCACATCCGGACAAATAATCTGTAACACAATGAGCTTCGCAAAAGGATAGCTGTGGTAAAACGGAAGGGTTTTTAGAAACAACAACAGCAGCTACATTTCAAACAACATTTCAAATCTGGACTCACCATGAAAAAGCAACAGTTGCCTGAAGTTAGTGTGCTATTTTCTGCCCTGTTCCATTGCACTTTTTGCCTAGTTGTCCAACACTTGGTAGCTCAGAGCTGCCACACAGAGGCCCCTTCCTTGATCTGGCTTATTTGCCTGTCAGTTTGAGTCTCAGCTTCTGTATGATGCAGCTGTGCACTTTGCTGAAGGTCTAATATTATTTCCATAAGCTGTCTCCCTGCCTGGAGCAAGCAGTTTGTTCTCCCTGCTCAATAAATACTCAAATCACTTTTCTGGTACTCACAGGGATAAAGCTTTAAGTTGTTAAGGAGTTCTTACTAAGTAGTGGGTGGAGAACATAAGCTCAGTACAAGGAAACTCTGCGCATAATCAGAAACGGAGAAACTTCCTCCCTTTCCCCCAACCCCTCCTCTCACTAGGCAAAGCTGCCAGTGCCTCCTTTACAGAAATTTAGGAATGTAAAGGGAGGACTCAAAGGGGCCCAGTCAGACAAGCCTTTCTCAATCAATTAGCTTGCAGCCATTACTTGTGACCCTAGGTCACACAACATAAGTGTGTGGGGTGTGCCTTTAGGGGTACACCAAAGCTACTTATTAAAACTTACATAACCAAAAGTGTTCAAAATCAAATAAACTCTGAAAGCTGGAAAATATTTTCCATGTACCACAGTTTTGCAGGAAGAAGAGCTTTGAGTAAAGAAATGTTACTTTGCTTTTCCAGCAAAAAATCATTTGATGCAGGAAACTAACTTTTTTGTACTTAAAAAAAAAAAAAAAGAGAGAGAGAGAGACTGAAATGTGAGATACTTTAGCAACCTTTAAAAGTGGTATTTGCTTTACAATTATGCAAAAACTAAATAATAGTGGCATGAGTGATGCTTGATGAAGTACAGGATCGTACTTCCTAAAATAAGACTATTGTCTGTAGCTGCAAGGGGATGGATGTTTGTAGGACTATTTAATTAATTCATGAAGTTCAGCCTTTGCGTTTCAGTCTCCTCCAAGAAATGAGTTGCGCGCGTTCAGATTCCACTCTCCATTTTAGGACTCCAATATAACAAATCAAACAATAGACTTTCTTAAAAGACCTGGAATACTTAAATACTGCATCAAGTTATCCCGCGTTGAACACACAGGGAGAAGAGGGTGTAACTTAGCACGATTCCCACATGACAAGCATACACCCCTTGGCGCGAAGGAAAACTTCAAAAAGACCCTCAGCTTCATATCCTGCCAACCCAATGACATGGATGATGCCTTGGAAAAACCCATAAGGGAGTCCTGATTTCAAAAGCAGATCTATGACAACCCCTTTCTGGGCCAGACAAGATCAATGCACGGCAGGGGCGATGCACTTTAATCTCAAGGTGCATCGCAAAGCGTCTTTAAGTAGTGCCACAGATCAAGGCTTATAGATAGCTGGAAAAAAAAACAACAGTCCAGACCAAACTTCTCTGTGCTTAAGGTAACTGAGCAGCAACTGCTCAAAAGCTCAGAGAGAATGCAGGGAAACACATAATAAAACAGGAAAGTAACAGCAGTGCATTGAAAATCACTGAGGATGTTGTAGGCAACCTGCATTCTACATGTCTCTTCTCCATTAAAGCCCCCGTCGAGCTCTCTGACCATGCAGCATGGCTTGTGTTAGTTCAGACGTTCATTCCAGAGATCAGATTGCAGGATCAGGGCCACTGAGTAAGTGCCCTGGGGTAAGGATTTTGCTTCTGTCTTGCACATAAGACAGCATTTAATAAATTAGGTCATGTTTAAATCCCTGGAAAGCCCTGGCAGTAGAAATAATAATCATGGAAACTTAAATTTTGAATGAAAAAAATGGGCAAATGGAAAAAAAAATGGAAAAAATTAAGACACTGGGACAGGGTTTTAGGATATTTGGGTTCTGTTCCCCCTCGTGTCTAAGACTGCCCTAATGATTTCAGGCACATTGGTTCACCTTTTTGCGTTTATGCCAAATGCCACTTGCCTCACAGATGCAAGGCCTTTACCTCCTCAAAGACTATCCATAAAAAAGTGGTGATAATATTCAATATACGGATCCTTTCAATGTTAGTTCACAACACATGCTCTACCTAGTGAAATTAAAGAAGTATTAAGTATAAAATATTTAATGTCCTAGGACTTCTGAGTAACTGAAAACAAGCAAGCTATCTATATCAAATTCTCCAAATCACCATTTAAGTCCATTATGGGTTTCAACAAACACACGATCTCCAGAAGACAAATGCAAACCCACGCACACGAATAATGATATAGACTTCATTCTCCTTTAGCCATCTAAATTATAGGTTCCTGCAAAACATATAGAGCTGAGCACTTAAATCACAAGGGGTTGGAGTCCTTAATAGTAGAAAAGATGGTAAGGCAGTGCCTCCCAGGAGACAGGCTGTTCAGAGAGTTGTTCCCAGCAACTGTTAAGAAACAGAGAACTCCTGCCATGTTTGCCCAATCTCTGTGATCTTCCAGGCTTTCTAAATCAGAAGAATTACCTTAAATTTGAGGTTCCCCTTTAACATATAATTTGCAAAGCGAGATACATCCCAAGCACTCCACTTGGATATATGTAACAAATTCACACACCTTTCTTTTGGAAAGGTTGATATGGAAAATTTACAACACAAATAACGATGACATTTAAAGGATGTTTTTAATGTAACTTAAAACAATGCCTCCACACTGGAAATAATAACAGAATAATGGCTCCTCCTGGCACTGTTGAGTCCCCTGGCTGAGGGCTCTTCCTTTTCCTGATTGCTGGCTGTAAAATTACCCCTCCATTGGCTCTACTCCATTGCTGCCACATTACAGCCAAGCAAAGGCAATATGAGCCATTTCAAAATAATCATGAACGAGTAAGGATGCAAAGCTAGAAGAGGCACATGGCTCTCAAACCCAAGATGGTAGACAGAAACATATAGAATTCTTTTTAGGGTTCTCAGGACATTCTCCTATGAGCAAGACTTTCTTTAACTAAAGAAAGTAAGCACCACCTTATTAGTGTTGCCGTTTTTACATTCTAGTAAGGGATCAGCACAGACTCTATTTCAAGAAAGGACAACGTACCTTTTGGCATATTTTTCCACTTTCTGCTCTTTTTTCTCATGAAATCATGAAGTTTGTAGACCTACCTTAATTAGACACCATTAACTTTTTCCTGTATTTGCCATGCGTTTTTTTTTTTTATTCTAATAAGTAAACACTCACCTAGGGTACATGCACCGGGATATTTTCCACACTTAGTAACTCAGAGACAGCAAGTAGATGAAATGTGCGAGTATTACACAAGCTTTTCCTTTGCGTATGCACATCCTCAGGTCTGGAGTACACCCAAGTTCAATGTGACCAATTCTTTTTGTGCAATGGATAGAATATATGACCACACCACATTAGGGGATCCTTTGAGAATGAAAGGGATTTCAAGTTATTTGTGGGGCTGTTTTTCTGCATAGTACCTAATGAATATAAAAGTAACATTAATTCATAGTACCAGCTCTCCTCACCTATTATGCTTTTAAATGAAACTATAATCATTTTAGTTAGAAAGGTAAAAAAGCTATGTGCAAAACACTCACAGCATAATGTGTAAAGATTACAGCGTCAATAGTGTTACCCACTGATTCTTATATCTTAAGCCTAAATACTTTACCTGAAAAGCAACTTCTTTCTTAAAAGAAAACAAAACAAAACTATTCCCCCCCCAAAAAAAAATAAATAAAGGAAAAGAAAGAAAAAGAAAAAGAAAAAGAAAAAGAAAAAGAAAAAGAAAAAGAAAAAGAAAAAGAAAAAGAAAAAGAAAAAGAAAAAGAAAAAGAAAAAGAAAAAGAAAAAGAAAAAGAAAAAGAAAAAGAAAAAGAAAAAGAAAAAGAAAAAGAAAAAGAAAAAGAAAAAGAAAAAGAAAAAGAAAAAGAAAAAGAAAAAGAAAAAGAAAAAAAGAAAAAGAAAAAGAAAAAGAAAAAGAAAAAAAGAAAAAAGAAAAAAAAAGAAAAAGAAAAAGAAAAAGAAAAAGAAAAAGAAAAAGAAAAAGAAAAAGAAAAAGAAAAAGAAAAAGAAAAAGAAAAAAAGAAAAAAGAAAAAAAAAAGAAAAAGCTTGCAAATGCACTACAGCACTTTGAAACAGATCTTCCACTCTTTAAACCTCCTTCCCCTACCTTCCCCCACCCCCTTTTCCTTTCAGGAAACAAAACTCGAGAAGAGAAAGAGAGAGAGAGTCAAAAGGTTACAGCCGGCTTGTAAGCGCAAAGAACGTGAGAGGCCCATTCTTCCCCTTAACACCTGACATCCCAGGGTACATTTTCTGCAGCAACGAGCCTGGTGGATTAGACATGCAGCTCCTATTGATAATGGAAGTTGTGCATCTCATTCACCATGCACTGCTACTTAAAGTTCTCCTCCTACCACTGCCTTATAAATCGTTCTCCCTCCTATTCCACAATTACAAACTTAATTAATGGGAATTTGCATTTTATTATTAGACACAAATTGAACCCAGTTCAGATAACTTGTCTGAGTCCTGGATTAGAATTTATTCCCAGACCTCTAAATTTTTTTTAAAAAAAAAGAATAAATAAATAAAAAATAAAAAAAAAATGTGGCAGCAAAATCAGTAAAATTATGAAAAACAAAAAAAAGTGAGAACCCAATACAAGTCTAAAAAAGTGTTAAAGCATTGTTAAAACAATCTAGAGTGAAAACCGTTGTGACAACACTATAGCATTCACGCTATCACTCCAAAACACTGATTTCCATGATTTTCACAGCTTAGTGAAGTAAGTTAAACACATTTAAGGCACGTTTGTTAGAGGTTCAGAACAATGAAAGAAATAGAGATAAATACTAAATGACCAAAGTCTTTGCTATACTCTTCCTGGAGTGGAGCCCCCCATACAGTGGAGGGATGCAGCCAAGATCTGCTTGCTTGGCTGATGCTGTAGGAACAAGGAAACAATTACCTCTAATTAGGTGTAAAGCCCAACACAGAATGGAAAACAACTGAGAACAAAGTTAATTCTAAACATCAGAAGTCTTCAGGCAAAAGGACAAAACAGGAACAAACTTGATTAAGGTAGAGCAGGTAGAGTTCATAAAGATCGACATCCAACTGGCCTATCCAAAACAAAAAGTAGGAGGATAAAGTGATGTATTAAAATTATTCTGACTTCATACTATTAACGGATGTTATGATCTAATTTAAAGATAGTTTCCATTTAAAGAAAGATCCACATTCCAAGTTGAAGTTCAGTAAAAATTATAACAAAAACCAAACGAGTAGAATTGAAGACAGGGCAGAAAATGTGAACTGTTTGCTCTCTGGGCTACCCCCTGGATCTGGTTGTACATTAACTCTGGGATGTTGCTCACCAATTGCAATGGAGCAACATCAGACCCTGCACCCTGTCATCTCTCATTTACCCCATCTTAAACACCACCCCAGTGTTTTCATATTCATCTACAAGACACTCAAACAAGTTTGAAAATACTTTTTTTCTTCTTCTTCTTCTTTTTAAGATGAATATTGTAAATTTTGTTTCTTTGATTTTGCAGAAATCTTACTCTGGTAATGACTAATAAAGAATTGTCACAAATATTACAGAAGGAATCTGAGAAGGGAAAGCAAAGATCAAAGAGGCAAATTATGGAATCATTTAGGTTGGAAAAGACCCTTAAGATCATCAAATCCAACTGTCTACTTATACCAAGTTCACCACTAAACCACATCCCACAAACAGGCAAACCACAAAAGGGCAGCCTGTTATATCTAACCATCCTTCCCATTGAGAAATTCTTCCTGATATCCAAGCTAAGTGCGTCCTTGCCAACTGAGGCCATTCCCTCACATCCTATCACTTGTCACCTGTGAGAAGAGGCCAACCCCCAGCTCCCCACACCTTCCTTTCAGGTTGCTGTAGAGAGCAATGAGGTCTCCCCTCAGCCTTCTTTTCTCCAGGCTAAATAACGCCAGTTTTCTAGTCCCTTCACCAGCTTCATTGCTCTTCTCTGAACATGCTCCAGCACCTCAATGTCCTTCTTGTAGTGAGGGACCCCAAACTGAACACTGGACTGGAGGTGTGGTCTCACCAGGGCTGAGTACAGGGGGACAATCATTCCCCTAGACCTGTTGGCCACACTATTTCTGATACAAGCCAAGATGCCATTGGCCTTCCTGGTCACGCTACCAGCTCATGTTCAGCCAGCTACTGACCAGCATCCCCAGCTTCTCTTCTGCCAGGCAACTTTCCAGCCACTCTGCCCCAAGCTTATACCACTACATGGGGTTGTTATGACCTAGGTACTGGACTCAACACTTGTCCCTGTTGAAGGCCATACACAACTGGACATGGCCTATCCAGATCCCTCTGCTGAACCTTCCTACCCTCATCACTCCCATCCAACTTGGCGGCATCTGGAGACGATTGATAATTAGGTCTGCAGAAGCATACTGAGAGACATCAAATTTTCAGGATTCAAATGTATGAAGAATCCCATGAGAAGATACCAAAGAAGGTTTAAAGTAAGTTTGCAGATAGCTAGAGGTCCTTTAAAGATTTTATAACCACCAGGATAAGACTTTCATCAATAAATTTGTTCTTAGAACTTGTTTAAGTGCTCTGTGGCGAAAATCTTATTTCAGCTGGCATGATTTCCGTGAAATGAAAACAAGTGGGTTTGACTGTCATTTGTTACCTTACTCAAGGAGTGAAGAAGTTTGTTTACTTATTTGTGTCACTTGGGTCTTGGAAGTATGAGAGAATAAAAAGACTGAGATTAAAGAGAATGAAAATCCTGAAGACAAAAACAGATGTAGTTATTCCAGTGACAAGCATTAAATGAGAGTTTAATGAGGTCTGTGCATCACCTCACCAGTATCCTGCCCACGTACCATCAAAGAAAGCAACCAAACAAAAAAACACTATTGATCAGGATGGCTGGATTCATCTTTGTTGGTCAGGTGTGAGGTAGTTTTCATTTTGACCACAGAAGAGAAACCAGATTTATACATCCACATTATTTCCTTTTAGCAGTATTTATATTTATAATATATATATTTGTGTGTGTGTGTATTCCTATAAAACAAATTTAGTGCCAAAAGGACCCTGGAGGTAGAAATGCATGAGTGAATCCCAGCATCCCAGGAAGCGAGGTCTGGGTGGATATAGGCTTGAGAAAGTTGAGAAAATAGTCTCTGTGGCTGGATACGCAGGACTAGAGCTATCTGAATAAATAAATAAACAAACAAGCAAGCATCTAGCCCTACTTGATGCAAATAAAGATTTCGTAAAGCACCTGTTTGGCAGAAATCCTGCATCTCCACACACAGTTTATTCATGTCTGTAACTGCTAACCCCCTGATGATGGTATAGACAAGCCATAAATCTTTTCTTGAAAGAACCTGAATATCCTAAAAAAATAAATATGAGTTTAGAATCATAGAATCATTAAGGTTGTAAAAGACATTCAAGATCATCTGGTCCAACCATCACCCTACTACCAATACCACCCACTAAACCATGTCCCTGTGTACCCGGTACAACCTTTCCTTGAACACCCCCAGGGATGGTGATGCCACCACTTCCCTGGGCAACCCCTTCTAATGCCTGACCACTCTTTCTGAGAAGAAATGTCTCCTAATTGTTTTAATTGTTGAAGAGTAGTGCTTGCACTGAGTCAAAGACTTTTCAGCTTCTCACACTGCCCTGCCAGAGAGGAGGCTTGGGGTGCAGCAGGAGCTTGGAGGGGACAAAAGCAGAACAGGTGACCCCAACTGGCCAAAGAGATATTCCGTACCATGTGATGTGGTGTGTCCTGGTTTTCGCAAGGATAGAGTTAATTTTCCTCCTAGTAGCTGGTATGGTGCTGTGTTTGGGATTTAGGATGAGCATAATGTTGATGTTTAATTGTTGCAGAGCAATGCTTACACTAAGCCAAGGACTTTTCAGTTTCTCGCTCTGTCCTGCCAGTGGGCAGGCTAGAGGTGCAGCAGGAGCTGGGAGGGGACAGACCCAGGACAGCTGACCCAAACTGGCCAAAGGGGTATTCCATACCATATGGCATCATGCTAAACAAAATATAGGGGTGGCTAGCCGGGGTTGGTGGGGTGGCTGCTCGGGGATAGGCTGGGCATCAGTCAGCAGGTGGTGAGCAATTGCATTGTGCATCACTTGGCTCTACACATTATTAGCAGTAGTACTATTATCATTATTACTTTCCTTTATTTTCTGTCCTAATAAAACTGTCTCTATCTCAACCCCCAGGCTTCATTTTCCTGTTTCTCTACCCCATCCCAGAGAGGGAGAGGGGAGGGTGAGCAAACGGCTGTGTGGTGCTTATCTGCTGGCCGGGTCAAACCACAACAATCCTTTTGGTACCCAGCCTGGGGCTTGGAGTGGCCACCGGGCCTATCACAGGGCTTGGAGTAGCATCAATTGCAGCTCAGTAGGCATAGGCCAAGCCCTAACACGTTGCAGTGATTTGCATCTCCCTGAAATTGCCAGGGTGGTGACATGTCTTTTTCAAGCATTCTGCCACTTTTTTAGGATTTTGCACCTGTTCAAGGGTGAATTTCCAAAGCACTGGAGGTGCCCACTGCTCTAGATGCCTGTCCATATCCTCCCACACTCCCTGCCACTCATAACTATCCTGCCTCAGGACAGATCTCTGGATGGCATTCCTAAGTAGTTGCTTAACCTTAAACAAAACCTGAAGTGCACTCAGGAGACATAATAATAAGAACATTCTGGTCTGAACATCCCAAGGATATTCAAAGACCTAAAGAGCTATCATAACTAGCCTGGAGGAGAAGAGGAGGGTGAAGGAGAAAGGGAGAGTGAACAAGTGGTAAAAAACATCTCTCCCTGTCCCCTTCTTAGGTTGCCTCCCTGAAGAAAAAAGGCCCTTGAAATATCCTTTCCTGACACAGTCTATGCCAAGGATGCACAAAGCATCTGGGCCAGTAACAATAGGGTACTTTTGCCACTCATTCCCAGTTTGGCTCATGCTGGTATAGGCCTCAGGTAGTTATTGATGCTCTTATGGTATCTCCCTCTTTGACTTCCTGTTCCTCTGATGGCCCAGCCACTTTGGAGTAGCCTATCTCATCTTCTTCCTCCTCCCCAGTCTGAGTAGGAGTTCCTCTGCTTTCTAAACAACATTTCTCATCGCTATTTAAAAAGGGGTGTGACATTTCCCTTTTTCCACTCACCAGGGACTTCACCCAACTGCCAGGACTTTTCAACTATGATGGAGAGAGGCTTGGCAACTACATCAGCCAATTCCCTCAGGACCCTGAGGTGAATGCCACCAGGTCCCATAGACTTATACGTGTTTAGATTCATCAGGTAGTCCCAAACCTGCTCTTCACTTAAAGTGGGTGGGACTTTGTTCCCCCAGCCTCCATCTACAGGTTCAGGGAAATGAGAGACTTGGGAAGCCCAGCTGTCAGTGAAGACAGAGGCAAAGAACATGTTGAGTACCTCAGCCTTCTCAATGTGTGTCATTACCAATTACTCAGATATAGAAATTCACTCCTAATACAAGAAATTAGCCAGCTATAATCTCTTACACGCACTACTATTTTCACCCCTCAGTCTATTTTCACAAATGTTAGAGGCGCATGGTGGCCCTCGGGGACTCCTCCTGTCACCCTAGCGCAGCAGCCCGAAGGGAGCTAGGTCATCGCTTGTGCTCCTCCTCAAGTCTCTGTGCAGAAGGGATGTCACCTCTCACACAAGGGCTGGGGGATGGGAAAGAAGCACTCGCGCAAACCCTGAGAACCGGCAACAAGAGTTCTTTATTGCCACGACATCCTGCAGGTGAGCCTGCAAGATATCCATAGTGTTTAGCAGCTCCAAGCTAATGCTTGGGGTAGAGGCTGTGCCACAGGTAGGGAGCTGGCCAGGCGTGCCTGCGATGCTGTTGCTGCGCTCTGATGGCAGGGAGCAAAGACATAATGAGGTAGTTCCAGGTCTGCTCTGGCTGAGGTGGATCCACTTCCACCAGTTCCTCCACATCTGGTAGATCACCTCCATGGGCTCCATGGTGTTTGGCAAGAGGCTAAACTAGTCCTTGCTCAGAATTGCCCAAATTGGTTGCCTCTGAAAGTTTTTAGGCCAGGGTGCACAACCAGGAGGCCGTCCACTTCCATACCTAGGTCCCATGCCACTGTCCGGTTCATTTCCGTGCATGGGTCTGATGCTGCCATCTGGTTTATGGCCATAGCTGGGTCCCACAGTGTTCTGGATGATAGGCAGGCCTCTGCTCCACATGGCTGTCCAGCCGGCACTCTTGCCTTCACCCCATGCCACTGTTGTGCTAATGGTAATGCCCAGGCACAGAGGCACTGTATGGTAGAGGGGACAGCCTATGCCCCACACCATTGCACTGCCAATGGTAACGTCAGGGCCTCATGTCTTTGCCACGCTCATACATGCCTGTGGGCTGCATGCCAGAGGTCCCTCGAGCACTGGTGTCTGTTCTCACACCACAGGCGTTATTCTTCTGCCCATGCCATTTCCTCTTCTCATCAGGTGCCTTCCTTCTAGGTGCTTCCTGGGACTGCATCTCTGTCCTCTCACACCGAGGAGGCCTGCCGCTCACCTTCCTGCTTCTGGTCTCCTTTCTGCCACACAAGCTGGCTGTCAGGGTGCCTAGAAGCTCAGCAAATGGTGGGCCAGCTGCAGGGGGTCCTGTTTTATAGGGCCCAGAGCATAGGCAGGGCAGTGGTGGCCAGCAAGTCTCTGTGTTGGCCAATGCGAGCAGCCCAAAGCAGCTGTGTTGGGAGCAGCCTAGAAGATGCCCTCACATGGAAGAAGGAGAAGGGTTGGGGGGGCTGAGGGCCCCTTTTCTGGGGCTGGCTCCCCCAGGCCATTTGGCTTGCCAGAGAGAGAGGCTGCCCCTCGGCCACAGGGACTGCACTCCACCTCCCATCCTGTGCCTGGGTTTATTTTTAACACTGGTTTTGAGGTAATTTCATTCTATTCTTTATGGAAAAGAACAGAAGCAAGGTGCATCTTCAGCCTTCAATTCCA
The DNA here is from genome assembly GCF_964211835.1 of Anser anser. Taxonomy (NCBI): domain Eukaryota; kingdom Metazoa; phylum Chordata; class Aves; order Anseriformes; family Anatidae; genus Anser; species Anser anser. The sequence goes on along the minus strand of NC_139720.1, from coordinate 106,002,577 downwards.
TCTGTGTTTTGCACATATGCTTTCTGGTGTAAGCAGGTAGGTGCACATGGAAGTTACCATGTACCAGAATGTCTGTTTTGCAATAAAAATAATAAAGAATAGGATGGTATTTACCACACAGTGCTACTTGTAGTAACAGAAATTACTCACATACAGAAATTCAGTCCTAATATAAGAAACTAGCCATCTGTAATCACTTACACACTACTATTTTGAATCATCATAGAATCATTAAAGTTAGAAGAGACCTTGAAGATCATCTGGTCCAACCATCACTCTACTACCAATACCACCCACTAAACCATGTCCCTAAGCACCATGTCCAACCTTTCCTTGAACAACCCCAGGGACGGTGGCACCACCACTTCCCTGGGCAACCTGTTCCAATGCCTGACTGCTCTTTCTGAAAAGAAATGCCTCAGTATTTCCACCTAAACCTCCCCGGCACAATTTGAGGCCATTCCCTCTTGTTCTATCACTAGTTACCTGTGAGAAGAGGCCAACTCCCAGCTCCCCACACCTTCCTTTCAGGTAGTTGTAGAGAGCAATACGGTCTCCCCTGAGCCTCCTCTTCTCCAGACTGAACAATACCAATTCCCTCAGCCGCTCCTCAAAGGACTTTTGTTCCAGGCCCTTCACCAGTTCTGTTGCCCTTCTCTGGACATGCTCCAGGGCCTTGATGTCCTTCTTGTACTGAGGGGCCTAAAGCTGAACACAGTGCTCAAGGTGCAGCCTCACCAGAGCAGAGTACAGGGGGATGATCACCTTCCTGGTCCTGCACAAGAGAACACAGACGGATAATTTTCTTTTTTCTGCCATTGCCCACACTAGCAGTTAACACGTGCCTTCAGAATAAAAGCCTGGAAAATTGTTACCTACTGCATATCTAGGTACACTTGCCTGACAGAACACTGCAGGAGAAAAAAAGCTTGGTCACATTTGCTCCTATTTATTTACTCTAAAAGTTAATGTTACTTCTTTGTCTGTGAATTTTTTATTTTTTGGTGTCATGAAAAACATGACCTTGTTGAAGCATCTCAATGGAAAAATATCCCAAAAGAAGATTCTCTCTTTTACCAAGGAATGCTCCAGCAGTCAACTTCAATTTGCCTTAAAGAGAAAAAGGCACCTCTCTAGGGATAAAAATCAATCCCCAAACTGTCAGCAGCAACATACAAAGTTTAGAAATGCACCTAATTCAGCACAAACACGTGTTTGTAAATTGTCAAACCAATATGTGAAAAGTGACTCTTCCATTAAATAAAATCATAAGCAAAATGAAAAAAATAGGTGGACAAAAACACCACAAGCAGATCTGATATCTGATATCTATCAAACATATTAGTACAGAGAAAAAATATTAACCCATTCTTCATTAATAGGTTACTGATTATGTTTAATACTACTTTAATTGCTGCTATTTTTTGAAAAAGATTTTCATTACTGTTGTGTTCATGTGCAGGCAAAAGCATATGTTCTCCATACAGCTAGGTAACTAGCAACAGACACTTTGGGGCTCCATCAGCCCAAATTTGAAATTTGAAGGTGAGCAACAAAGCAACCAGGAAATCAGTTTTCCAGTTTCAAGATATCACCGTGAACTGCAACAACTGCATAAATGACTCAGGTCTATGGATGCACAGTAGACCTGCTCTTTTCTCCATCTCCTCTCCGGGCCTGAGCATGGAGGAAGCATCACAGCTGGAAGTTACTGACCTCTTCTGCAGCTTGCAGTCCCCATGGAAAGCGTTAACATGTTTTAGCCTTCCCAAGACCTGCCTGCCCCCAGCAGTGCAACACAGCCTGGAGACCGCCTCTGCGCCAAGGCAGGTACAGGGCTGGTGGGACAGCCGTGCTTGGGTAGGCAGGGCAGCCCCTTCCATCTGGCCGCTGTGTCTGCAGTCACTCCTCCACTTCTGAAGGATGGGATGGGTCTTGTTTGGTGGGTTTTGTTATCCAGGCCCACAGAGCAGCCCTGGATACAACACCACCACTCAAAGCAGAGAGGACAGAGGCAGAACGTACTAACAAAATGAGTAACGTAGCAGTGACAGCCATCACGTACTGGGAACGTGGACTTTTCCTTCCATTAATGTGTTACCTGTCCTAACAGATGAGGTCATTGATGATCTCTGCTTGTGAGAGAAAAGCCTTAAAACATGCACAAGATTTGAGCAGAACTCCACCCCACCTCTCCTTAGTCATCAAGAAGGCAACCTGATCTTTCTACACCCCAGCTTCTCATTTGTAAAATCTCTGTCCAGAGTATAAGCTGCTTCATGCATGGATTTCATTATCATGTAAGTTTTACACAGTAACTAGTAAAAGTTTTAAGTTTCGTTATTACACATGGCTGTAAACTTCAGGGAGTCCTGAAACAAGTATGTGCTAGTCAGTGTGAAGAACTGGGTGTTTTGCAAAAATCTAGGCTGTATTTTTCCTACAATAAAGACAAAACCTTACAACAAATAAATAAAAATTAAAAATTTAAAATAAAATAATAATTAAAAAAAATCCCAGAAAGGATTTAAAACAGATTCAAAGGTTGAGTTTCAGTGATGTTCTGCAAAGGTACATAAAAACATCTCCATGCGTTAAAAATGGAACGGAATGATCCACTGCACTGAAAAATTGATGAATCAATTTAAATATGAAAACATAAAACGTGAAAATATGAAGTGAATGGACACCGCAGGAAAAGGAAGATCCGATACAACAAAACAGCATCCAGGGGACCCATCAAAGCAAGACTAGTAACAATCAGAGCACACAGCAGAATCATTTGAGGGGACTTTTGTGAAAACTTTGAAAAATTAGACCAAGAAATATTGGTGTAGACCAGTAAGTTCCATGCTGGAGATCCACCACAAGCAAGACATGGCCGTATGCTTTCATGTTATTTTCTGTACACTGGAGTGAGTACAGAAACACCATGAACTTTAGTGTAGGTCAGGGAAAGAAGGAAAAAACATGTATCCAAGGAGGAAGAACTGTAAGGCAATTAGTTGGCATTTCTTTCTGCTATTATTTTCACAGATAACAATACAGTCAGATTTCCACACACCAACACAACTTGTCATGCAATTTTGCATACAAGGTTGTAAGTGCCAGAAAGAGAATGGCTGTTGCTACTCTCTGAATTGCTTTAATATAAAGCTTTCAATGGAGATTACCAAGGATTGGAAAGGGAGGAAAAAAAACATGTCCTGATTTATCTTGAAATTCAGAAGGTCTAGGCTATTTGCAGCTGATACTTCAGAACAGACAGAAGTTTTTTCATCACTACTTTACCAAATAAATTTTCTGATATACAAGATCAAAGGCAAAGATTATCTCAGGAATCCAACCATCATTTACTTTGGCAGTGTGCATATGTTAGTAGATTCTTTTGGTCCTCCCAAGGATTAACATGAGTTTCCTGAGATGGCACAGGGTTCATAAAAAATCTGGAAGTGCAAAGCTATATTGCTTAGCTTAGTCACACAGGAAAGTGAACTAGAACAGCTGAACTATCTTACATTCAAAGATAAGACTAAAACATTATGGAAGAGTATAACAAACAGTTCATAGTCTTAGATATTAGAGATCTCTCTCATTAGCTGGTTCCTTCTTCCAGACAGTACACTGTCACCAGAATTATTATTGAAACAGTTCATATTACCAAAAATCTGTGTCCGAAAGAAACATTTTCTTAATTGAATTACTAAATATGACTGTAAATGTATTTCATTCAATGCAAAAACAGTGTTCTTTGATTTTCAGAACAGTAAATTTATTTATTTCATTAAAACAGCAGTTACTTCCTCTCTTCCCCCTTCACTGAAAGCTTTAGGTGTTGCTTAGGTCCACGGTGTGTGTATGTGTCATCTGAAGATGACAATAGTGCAAGTCCAAGCTAAAAGGACAAACAAATAGGTACAAGTCCAGCTCAGATAAACAGGGATCTCAGGCATAAACCTCATGCTACGTGCAGCACTTGGAAGGCAGTGATACATTTTGGTTAAGGCAGGCAAGGCAGTGCACACTGCCTGGTGTGCTTGTTGCTGTCTGCACACACGTTCAAGCACTGTTGTATTTTCCGTCTTTTCTTTGTAAAGAGAAACTCTGATTTTACAGGCACAGAGGCTGCCGCCTCTTGCAGCGTCAGGAGCTGCACCCCTAGATACAGAGCTGCCAGAGTTAAGCAAGCAGATCACAAGTGGCAGGAGGGCTGCTGCCAAGTGAGCTGAGGGAGAGCGCACTGCTGGGACCCGCAGCCGCCCTGATGGCAGCCTCTGAGATCTGGCTGACTTTTCCCTTCCAGCAGCCTGTAAACTGAGATACCCTTCAACAACCAAATCCAGCACGGTGGCCATAACAGCTGGACTGGCAACCACACCTCTACTGCTGACAATCCACTTACAGCTCTGGAGTCACAGTCTGTCCACTCTGAAGTTATGACATATTACCAAGGCACTGCCAGCAAAAGAAAAACTGAAAAAGCCTGTGCTTATCCTCTTTGCAATACTACTCTGATACTGCACCCCTTCAGTGTGCAGTCTGCTCACCAACTGTGCTGAACCCTGCAGCAGTTGGGAGGGCAACAGGGACTGTGACCCTAAAACCTTGCCCTAAAGGCCAATGAAGAAAACAGGCTGGAGATTTCCTGAGGGAAATACTTGCCTGGGCTTTGTAAGAGGCAACTAGAAGGCTGTTGTGCTTTCCCTGTCCACTGTGTGAGAGCCAGACAGTGTCTGAGCGATTACTGTTTGATTTGGGTTAAGAGTCAGACACCACCTGGGGCAATGTCCAGACTAGAGCGAGGGGTAGTATTTCCGGAAACACAAACCATAGGTGGGAATTTGCAATAGTAACTTCTTATACATTTCGGGTACCACTGTGCTTCAGTGTAAAACATTAAAACACAAACATTATTCAGGGTGATTTTTGCATTTGGCTTCAGCAACAGCAACATTGAGAGCAGAGTCCACACTCTCTCCCCCCCGCCTTTTTTTTTTTTTTTTTTTTTTTTTTTTTTTTTACACAGCAGCTGATCCCCTGCTTAGGGACACAAACACAACCTTCCCTTCTGTGCTGCTCCAGTATTAGTCTGCCAGATAAACATACACCAGACCATCCAGTGGCAGAGCACAGAGGCAGTGAAAGGAGACTGCAGTGTGACTGGAAGAGAGTGTTACTTTCAGAACTCCATCATTTCAGTTGTGGCTGTGATCCTGGTTTCTTTTGTTATCTGATTTAGAGGAGAAAAATTGCAGGTCATCAGTAACTACTCTGTTGCAAAGCTATGAGGGGAAAAAAAAAAATGTATGTTCTGTTTTCTGGAAACATGCATACCCTGTGCAGGACCTTCATTTCATCTTTATTTGCCCACATATAGATGGACAAAATCTGCTTTCTGAAGACACCAAATGTTTTGTGAAACACACTAACCTGCATCAAATTAACCTATTTTTTCTGGTTAGCACCACAACCAATCATTTGTCATTGCTGCTCATTATTCATTGGTATGTTCAAGGGTAAACAGAGGTAAAGAGAATTTGCTCAACTTCTAATTCAGACCATATATTTTATCACCTTTGACTGCGTGGCTTAAAACGCTAGATAGGTACATTATTCATCTCTTAATGTTATTTCACTCACCCTATTTGCGCTGAATGAGCTGATGACCTGAGGTTCATGACATCATTATTTGCCTGAACGACTGAAACTTTGTAAACAGAAGAACAAAAGAGATAAACTTCTAAAATACAAGACTTCTGCAGAGACAATAGCCAATAATAAACTTTCTGATACGATTCTGGTCTGGGAACATTTTCAAGTGTACAGAGACCATGTATTACTATGTTTTTAAAGCAAGCAGAACTTCACAAACCTACTCAAAAAACAGTGTATTTTTAATATTTAGGCAATGCTAATTTATACCCTTGCTGAGCCCAATGGACAGAGAAATTGGCAGCACAAAGGTACTCATGCACGCAGGATAAGGACTTGAAAAAGTTTTGTCTTGAAGCAATACCTGCCCCCTCGCTTTCCCCTTTCCAGTGCAGTCCTGCTCCTGGAATGGCTATTTATCATCCGGTGCCTCAGAGTATCAGGTTATTTTGTAGGGAATGTTCTCTTCATGTTTTTGTCTGAAGGGAAGCTGAAGTGTTTTCAGCATTTGAAATGCCCTGTGAAAGCCCTGAGGAGTGCAGCTCCCTACCCACAGCCTGAGCATAGCACAGCAAGATGCACAGCTGAACTCCACAGGTGACACTACAAGCACGCACTAAACTCTGACCCGGAGGGACCATCTTGAAGGTTGAGAGCAGTCTTCAGTCTCCAGTCCTGACCAGACCTCCGGCCCTCTGCTGAGGCTGCGAGCCAGGGTGCCAATTAGTGCCAGCTGATCACTCCTCTGACGTGCGCACCTCTCCGGGAAGCGGGCTGGGGCTACCAGCTCGTTTCAGATAGGTCACTGCATGTCAACAGCTTTGTAAGAGATTGACTAAGGCCCAATTTGGATTAGCAATTTAGCAGGAAGGTCCTGTACCCAACTGCCCTCCAACCTCTCTCATGTATGTAATTTTAATACAGCAACTTCTAGACTGCAAATTGACTACTGTTAGAGAACTCCAGAACCAAGTACATTTTCAGAGGTGCCCATAAAGTGTTACTGGGAAATTAAACTGTTCTTTGCCCCCATAACCTTTTGCTATGTAGACTGCATTTAAAGGATTTCATTAGGGCCAGAGGCCATAGCTTACATTTCTGTTGCCGAGAGAAATGAAACATGGAAGAAATTGGCTTAATTGGTGATTCCAACATAATACTGCTTTTAGAACCAGGGAGTCAACAAAGATCTAGCCATTCGAGAGGGACCCTCCCCACTTCACCATTCTGAAGATGTTAGTGGGAAATTTATACTTTGTTTCAGAATAAGGAAAAAGACATAATTACAAAGCTGTCTACACACTATTGTAACAAATTGAGTTCTGCAAAACTGTTAGAAAAAGGAGTGGGAGAGTAATTTGAGAAGTACGTATTAGTTTAGGATACTTCCAGTATACTTAAACATTCACTTCTGTTAGTACCATAGCACGCATTTTTTAGTGTGACAAAGTATATATAGTTTAAGGTGCAATCAATTTTACTAGCTAAACTTCTGCCAAATACTTTCTATAGGTCCTACGTGGTTTACTCCTGTGCCAGTCAGTACTTCTGGGACAGGCACTCTGTGACGGTTTCTTTTTTCCTACATCCACATTTCTAAAGCCACTATGGATTGGAAATGGGTTGCAGATAGCACATGCAGTCTGGAGATTTTAGGGAGAAGAAGAACATGATATCATGCATCAGCAACGACACTCCTATGTTTCACACTGATTTCTTGCAAAAACTTCATTGCCTTAGCCAATTTGCAATAGATGCAGTAATTTTTTATTTATTTTTTTAATCCGCAGCGTTAAATGACTACAACCCTAGTGTGCATCTGGTTTAAGATGTCATCATGACCGCATCCATGGCAAAGGAACTTGTATTTATGGGTCATAGCAACTGCTAAAATTGTGTAATTTTCATGTGCAATCAGGTCTGCCATTATTATAAAACGAAGGTGTTACAAACTTTGTGTATCTAATCCAGCTCACATATCTGTACTCTGAAGGCATGTACTCAGCAAAAACAGAAGGCTATCTGCTCAGCATTGTCAGCCACTTGAGGTGCTCCATTTCCTTGACTCCCACTCATCTTTGACAGATGATTGCAATGCAGAAGCTCAACGGAGATAGGAAACAGGAGACTGAAACAACCCATCAGGGTTTCACCGAGTTTCAAAGGCAATAACAGCAAGAAACACAATAAATTAAAAAGCAAGCATGACAAGCGCAGTCCTCAGGACTATATTTATACAGTATATTGTATGATGGGTAATAAAGCAGTCGATCTCCTCCTGGTGAACAGATGTACAGTAAAGCTTTAACCTGAAGAGTTAAGTTGGCTAAGCTAGTCTGAAACTTATTTTTCTCCCAGGTGGGCTGCATACAGAATGACATGACAAAGCAGTAAGGGATGGTTTTGTTCCCCTTGCTCCCAACCCTGAGAACACCCCACAAACAGTAAAAATGAGAGCTACTCACTACTGTATTGGGACAGGGTTATAACACAAATGGACACATGAAAATCACAACATGACCTTTGCCGTACTCCTACGGCATGGTGCAATCATTGGGAGTTCCAGACTTTGCAAGTGAAGCTGAATCTGCACCGTGTGGCACCTAACATAACCACTTTGCTGCTGACTAGTGCTGCCATCCCAACATTTTACAACGTCTTAGTGCAAGTTCAAATAAGGCACGAGACAACAATGAAAATCAAAAGGATTTCCTATTTTATTCGTGCTTTTTGAAGACCGAGCTGAGGAGAGGTGTTCCAATGCCTTTTATACAGAGAAGATGTGGCAACTGTCATGCTGAATTGCAGACTGCAAGACTAGTCTTTACACGCATGGATGAGAGAAGCATACTTATGTTCTTGGATATTTGTACCCCAAAGGGAAGACTTCACAATATTGCATTAAAAAGGGGCCTCTTGCTACCAGATCACATTCTACATATAATCCAGAGTTGTATCTACGAAGACAAACTAAACCCAGCCAATGAGTATCTTCTGGTACACAGGTGGGAAGAGACTACTTATAAATAAAAAAAATAATTATAAGAGGAAGCTGGACACAATCCTATTAAAGACAAAACTTGTGTTAAAAACATTAAGATTGAATATTTAATTAAAACTGCCTATTTGTGGACATGGCAGATAAATCCTGAAAGACTTTAAGTCAAGCTTGATCATCTCTTCAAAATCTGTGCTGGAGCCCAAGAGAAGTGATGAGCTTGAAACAGCTTTATTAAGTGTGGTACTATGGCCTTTGGTAGGTCACGAGGTCAGAGAATATCAGTCACCAGGGCTAGCTCTTCTGATGGCTTTAATCATTGAAACCTCCCAGTGTAACTGTGCGACCCACCATCAGCAAAACACATGAAAAATGGCCAAAGCGCCTATCTGATTGCACATCACATCATAAATTACCAGTATGACTATTCTGACTGACAGGTTTCCACTGAAATAGACCATGGGGTGGCGGGAGGAAGAGGAAAGTGTTCCCACCATCATTGCAGTCTATGATGATGCCTGCTTATAACACATTCTTGCTCCCAATGCCCCTGCTGGGGACTGCTCCACCTCTGGGGGCAGCTGAGACCAGAAGTCCTGACCAGGTTAACCACGCACCCTGCCCTTCTCCCATCCTTGTGAACTCACCTTGACTAAGCTCCTCTCCAAACAGTTCATTTTTCAAACACCAGCACTAACATTTGACTTCCTTACAGACCGGGAGGTGTAGGACAGTGGTCACTATCTGCATTTGACCACACAGTAGAAGAGGGTTCTTCAGGCAGAAAAGTCAGAAGACACCCTGGATCAGGAACGTGCCTCCAAAATTCACAGTGAATCGCTGAGACATTGAGCATGTCTTGATGCTGTTACAGAAGTTTGGTGTGTCTAGCATCTGCGGATGGTGTGGGCTTCCCTGTGAGGAGCACAAGTGCCAAAAGCACAGGCTGAAAACGTGTCTCAGATCCCCCAGGGTGCAAGCAGGGCTCTGTGGTCCCCTCCCGTCTCACTGACCATAAATAGGACCAAATTCCAGTTCCATAAATTCTTTGACAAAAGTTTCACTTGAGTTAAGGTTGTTCAGATATCTCTGCTCATATAGACATATTAAAAATAGACACTATTAAAGAGATGATCGTTCTCAAGCCAAGACACTGAAATCAAACTAAACATAAAAGAACAGGAAAACACACTGTAACTTGCTCAATAGTATAAAAAATGTTAATACAGCAGAAAAACACAGAAGTAATAAAAGTAACTTTGACCTTCATAGCTTTCAAAGTGTTGCGTACTGATGGAAATTTTCTAACTAGACTTAAGAAATCTATTCTGCTCTGCCACCACTGCTCCCTTTTCCACTCCGTGATATGAAATTTTGAAAGCCTCCAGCAATTTTTCTAATTCCAAGCTGCAGTACAATAAATGAATCTATCATTTCTTGAAAAGTTACCTTAAATCACAACAATACTTTAATAACCTCCAGAGTTGCCATCATTCTTTTACCCCTCTTGGGAATGTTTCCCAGCACGTGGGAATGAATTAAGAGCTAAGCATCTTTGTAAACACCACAATCTGAGCAGTGAATTAGACTAAGATCCCCAAATCACTCAAGAATATAAATGAATGCTTCTTGGTCATTCGGTCTCAACATTTCCGTTTATCTTCCTGTCTCTATTTAGATTGAAGATACATGTCAGTTTGCATACATAGCAAAACAGAGCAGCTATAATGTGGACTCAGGAACAGATTTTTAAGTTACTGTCTCTGAGGTTGCCTTTCTTTCATACTCCTACAACCATATTCTGGAGAAAATAAAAGAGTTTAATAATGGAAAAAAGGGATGCTACAGAAAAATAAAAAAATAAATCACAGCTTATATTCTGTATGTGCAAGTATATTCCAGCACAAATTACAAAGTCAAAACCAAACATCTTTTGCTTTCTAACACATACAAATGGGCTGAATTATTGTGTAATACGAATGAGATCTTCAGTCTTTTTTCTGGGTTGCTTTGCTGAATTTTGATGTTTAATCATCTTACAAGCAGGAAAACAAGTTAGAGGCAAGAAGGCAGCTGAGTTCACTGGCTGAACTGAAGAAGGTTTTAATTTATCACACCTACACACCACCATCTGCAAACCTTCCAGTGTCTCTTTTCAAGTGTTTAGAGAGCAATTTGCTTAACTGCAAGCCTACAGAATTCTGCACAAAATACGAGTCACTCAGGAAAGCAGAAAGGCCAAGCTGGAGTAGCTTTGTACATGGCATTACTGTGTACTTGTTGTCGAGACTAATGCTTACGGAACGATGCAGCTCATCCAAACCCTGCCTGGTTTTGCAGAGTATGTGCTTCCTGAGCATCAGGAAGCAAACTCACTCAGCACATGATGTAAAATTGTTTTGTTTACATGCAACAAAATGCAGAAATAAAGGATAGAAAGATAGGAGCTGCATTCTCCTTCACAGGAAAGGGAGGTCATGATAAGAACAGTAACCACCAAAGGCAAATGGTGAGCCCCCACCCAAAGAAAACAGATGCATTTCTGCATGAGTTTTTGCTCTCCAACAGCTAAGTTCCTTGCTCCTTGTCACAGGAAATGGATTATTATTATTATTATTTTTAAACACACTTGAGAAACTAAATGAGAGGGAAAAAAAATCAGTTAAACCATTTTTTTAGAATCCTACTTGAAACTGTACTAATTCTGTTACTAAAAAGTGTTATCCTGCTGTCATCAACTGTACTATGAATTGTTTGCTTTTTATTTTCTCCACACACATGGAAACAAAGCAGTATCAGTCAGGTTACAGAATCAAGTACATGTGTTAGGAAATTGCAGAATTAGAGTGCAATCCTAATTCAGCCTAAATGCATATCTAGGGTTGATTAACAAGTGCTTAAAACTTTTTTTTAAATAAATAGCACTAATTTTGCTTTATTAACTGCACAAGATAGACAATGCTCATTTTAAGAGCATCACTGTAGCATTTTCTCTTGTTCCATTGCTCATTTTGTGATCCTGCGTAGTGGGCTTTATTTCCTATCCGTGGTTCAAAACTTGCTCTGAAGACAAATGCATTTACTTTGTCCATACATTTCTTTGGTGCTCATCATTAGAGGATACGAGTGATTCGAACATATTATTTTTCAATGCAGCCTTGAAGTCTGCACCTGCCTTCTACAGATGCAAAAGATGTGCACTGAGATTACAGTCAGAGAGATACAGGTACACAAAATCTGAGACATCTAGCACATGAGCTGGCATAGTAGATAGCACTATTCATTATTCTGCAGACTCAAAACACAACTCTCTAGTGACTTCGGGAGTAGATGTGGGTGTTCAACACTTCTGATTAATCAGAGCATAGGATCTCACAGTCAGCACGCAGAAGCTGGGGAATACACGCACGATATGAAAAACTTCCTGACTTTACTAAACATCGGCGGTGGAGACAAGACTACAATCCTATTTTTCAGTCTTATCTAACTTCTCGCCTATATATCTCTTTTCCCGTAGTTGTTGATTTATCTACTACATGCCATCCAGCTGCAAGGAATGAAGAGACTATCGCACAGCCCTATGCATCTCTGGGCAGGTCTAAATTGTCATCAGGGTAAGGCAGAAATCGCATAGGCAGTGAGGGGATGGGGAGAAAGAGGCAGAACGTGATTACACTGGTAAATATTGTGTTCTAATGCACATGAGCTAACTTAAATGACCTCAAACCTTCATAACTTTTGAGTATTTCGTTACCTTAAAAATATTCTTTCTACATTATTTTCTTATGCTATCACCACGTGAAATCCTGCACTGTTCAAAGAACTCATTCCACGCAGGGATTTTGGAAGGGCAGTAAAGGAGAACAAGAAGGATGTTTCTGCGTGTAACTTTTTTTAACGCCACGCTTTGCTTTTCAGTTAAGGCTTGTGTAAGCCTCTACATGCCAAGTAGCCCCCGATTTTCTCTACAAGGACTCTTCTGCTGTCCCGACCTAAGAGCACAACTGCCGGCCAGGCGCCTCACGGAGCCCCGGTGAGCGCTGAGGGCGCCGCGCTGCCCGACCCTGCGGCACCGGGGCTGGCCTAAGCAGGCCGCCCGCCCGCAGCAGGCCCCGGCCAGGCCCGGCCCCCGCCCAGGGCCCAGGTGCGCTGCCAAGCCCAGCCCCCGGCGCTGCTCCCGCCCAGCCGGGGCTGGCCTCCAGCGCCGGGCCAGGAGCATCCTCTAGCGGCCAGCCGCCCCTCAGACGAGAAGCTTCTGGAAGGGGGAGAGGCGGCGGCAGCTTCGGCGGTCTGTGTAAGCCCTCGGGGCAGAAGCGGTGGCAGAGCCCTTCCTCCCTGCTCGGCAAAGCCCTCACCACCAAGCGAGCAGTTTCGTGCCAGAAACAGCACAGAACAGACATTAAAGGCATAATAAAGAAGTAAAACCCAACCACTCTAAGTCCCGTGAGAAGAATGGAGACAAGATGATATGGTATCGGTCAAAAGATATCGGCCAAAAGCAACTGTTTACAAAACCGAGTGAATTATGTCGCATTCACATCAATTATTTGTAGCCATTTCACTTAAACAGCCACCGCTGGATCCTAGTCAGCATACCGTAGAAAAAGGGCCAAATGTGAAGGAAAGAAAAAGAGCAATCACATGTGCTTGCTATTTCCCCAGCCGATAAAACAATCTCATTGTGGCTAAAAAAAATAATAATAAAAAAAAAAACAACCCTACCCAGCAAAACTTCCCCAGTTTAACTGCTTGGGAACTTTACAGATTTTGGCACAGATGTGGACTGAAGCTTGGCTCTCTATACTGTTATTATGATCTAGGATTAAGGCTTTCTTGCAAGTAAAAAGCCAACAGTGGGTACACGCTGGCTGAAAACATAAATTAGCTTGGTAGAGCATAAATCACACAGCAAGGTCAAGTAACTGGAAGGCAAAGCACAAGTGCCTAATATCTTGCAGACCATGAGGGTTGCATCCAGGATCGTAGGTGGCCACCTTGACAGCTGCGGGATGAGGTACACGACCGAGAGCATGCCAGGGTTTGGTAGCAACACTGGCTCTCATGAGGATCCCAGCCTCACAATTGCGCTTTCTTCTCTTTCCCTTTGATAAGCTGCTTTCTCTCAGGCAGCATTTGCCCTCCAAACACATTAAAACCCAGCACATTCACCTGAACTGATGTTAATACTCTAACACATTCCAGCCATAACTAGGCCAGGAAAATAGGTAGCATGTTTTGACAGGTCTAACAGCAATATGGACAAGTACAGACAGAGTATTTATAAAAGTAACTATTTTTTACTTACTGGCAAAGCTTAAAGTTAGTCATATCCTAATGAGTAAGCAAGTTATATGTCAACATATTACCTACCTGAGGTTTCTTCCGAGGATCATCACAGAGGAGCTTTGATGCGCTTTAGAACAGACTGTGTTTATTTGTCCTCTCTTGAAAGAGGAGGATGACACTGTTTTCTTCCATTTCTGACTGCGCTCAGTTAGATGCCAGGAGGTATGACTAAGCCACCAGAGGGTCTCTGCAGTTTAGCCATGACCCAGGAACCACAAGTGGTGTATATATAACCTGCACTCCAGCAATCTTGACCAGCCTCTATTGTCCAAGGGTGCTTGCCCTAATATACCCATCACCCAGGAGAAGTAGATAAGAAAATTTATCTGTTCCCACAAGACTCACACCACATGTCCACACCAGGGACGGATGTCTTCCACACAGCTGTAGATTAAGCAATAAAGGAATTCACAGGAAAACAACAAAAGGGCTTCTAGCAGTGACAGCTGTCCTTCAAGTACATAACCTGTGCTCCTGCCAAGGAATCCTGGTGACTAATTTTTTAATCACAGACTGCATGCATTGATGATTTATTCTGACAAACCATCTTTTATATCTCATGGTAAGCATATTATACAGATGGCACCTAACACCTTGAGTGCAGTGGAAACAGAGACATTTCTGGTAAAGACACGGTATAGTGGAGGACCAAATATGCTTTCTTTAATCTTAGTCAGCCTTCAGATCAGGCCGTGGCATGGAACAGATATTTGCAAATAACATATTTCAGTCCTCTCTTCTTTTCACACTGTTATAAAAAACACTAGAGCAGTCAGAGTGAAGAAATGGAGAATCGTGGTATTGTTCTACTCCCATTCTTTCTGTCACTAACCTGGAACCTGCCTGGCCAGTGGAAATTCAGGAAGGTCTGATTAAAAGTAAAATACTGGCAGCTCAGTCTGGACTGAGGAGGTGACTCAAAAATCACCTGTTGCCATCTATGACAATTAACTATAAGCTAATTCTGAGGACTTCCAAAAGTCACGTTCAGTGACCAAGGTAAAGTGTTTGATCCAGCAGAAAAACAGCAGCCAAAGAGACATACCGATGTCCTTAAAGAAGTCAGTGTACAAACAGCAAAACATTTTCCTGCCCTGTTGTGGTTTATAGGTCAAACACCTTCAGAAATCTGGAGTCCCTTACTAAGCACACAGTTCCAGTAATTGTACTGAGATGACTTCTCACAAATTGCTGAGTGATAACTTGTTTTATCTGGAATACAAAACAAATGTTGAAGTTTTAATATCTAATGACTTCTTAACTCTCCTTAATGAGGAAGCCATATCAAAACTTCATGTTTACTTTTGCTCCGACTTTTTTAACTTTTCATTTAAAATGCCCAAGTGCATCTGATGCATTGAAATGTGATGAAGATATGCATTTAAGCAGTAATAGCTACAAATCAGCTAAATAGAAAAATATATATTAATTTGCACTATGCTCTCCTGTGTTGCAAAGTTATACAGAACTGTTATACAAAAAAAAAGTTATAATTTGCTATACAAAGCTTTAGAGTTGGTTTAAAGACCTGTGATGTGAGAAAAGCAAGACTAGGAAAAAAAAACCAACAAGCTTTTGTTAGACAAAGAGAACCCTTACTCGGGATAGAAGTATTTAATTTCCACAAAACAAGAACGGAAAGCCAAAGCTATTCTACTTGTACACTTTATGTGGTACTGCACAATGGCTGCTTATAAATGAAATAAGGCTAGGAGGACAGTCATCGCAAAGAATAATTGCTGTGACATGTTATTTGTGTTAGCAGTATCTGTAGGGAATAAAACTGCATTGCATCCAGGACATACTTACAACATACACATACATTAGCCTCATACATCTGTGTGTGTTAATGTCATTGACTCATTAGGTAGCAATATATGAGGCTGCATATATACATATTGTGTCAGAAGTCCTTGCCCCAGTACATCCAGTAACTTGACACAGAACTGCCAGCTTCAGTTAGTGAAATTCTTAGCCTTTAAAGAATATTTGTGGAAATTGTAACAGAGATATCAAATATCAGAGATAGTTGAAGCCCCAAAATATAAATTTATATGTATGTGTTTTAACTCTGTGTGTAGGACTGGTACAGAATTTCTTCCATCGACATACAAACTAACCCCACCTATTTCTGGCTGGCTAAAGCAAGCCTCCAGAAATACATCAGTTTCCCTAAATGCACAGGCAGATCTTTTCCCCTCAGGGAGCTAAGGGCAGGTCAGCACTGCTTGCCCTCTCACAGTGGTTACTTTGGTTTTCAGCATGTTCAACAGAACCATTAGCAAAATGCAAGAAAGCATTGAAAGCAACGAAACTAGGAGTGAGAAGTTAACATTGAGTTTTGATGATAAGGGAAGTCTACCAAAGCAGTCATACAGGGGTCTATGCCAGGCCCTGTTTTGTTCAGGATACTTCTTTGTCATATGAAATAATAGAAGTGGGAGGAATACCAAAAAGACTGCTACAAATACAAAATTATTTGTGTAGCCAAAGGAGTATGGAGAGTTATGGAGGACTTCTCGTATCAAATCATCAGCTTGTAACATAACAAGTGAAATTCTTTGATAAATGTAAAGTACTGCACTTAAGGAATATTAACTCAAATATCCATACATATGCATGAATATATATCTTAACGTGTAATACATATGTAAGCGTATACATTCCCTGTGTACCTAATTATGCACATGTATGCATAATATTAATTGGCCATCACCATTTAGGACAGATTATATTGTCTGTAACCCTATACGAATACCAACTTTACATTCAGTGGAAGTCAAGAAGATATACAATATTAGGAACTTGATAGGAAAAGAACAGAGAACATGGTATAAAGATTAAATCCAGGCAATATTCTGGCATCCTTGGAGAAAAAAAAATTTAAAAAAATCATGTAACAGAACTCTGCAAGAGAAGAGTGAAGATGATGATCTATGGTGCGAGAACATTTCTTTACCAGGATAAATTGAAAAGCTATAAAATGATTAGCAGTATAGAGAACGTGAGTGGCAATGATTTTCTGCTGTTTCTCATTAGTAAGCCTCAAGTATAATTATCAGACAGCAGCTTTAAAACATGCAAGAGAAGCATCTTTGCACACAGCTTATATCTAGACCATGGAATTCATTGCCACAGAATGCTGAAGACATCATAAGTGTAAATGTTAAAAAAAAAAAAGCTGAAAATATATGCAAGAATCATATGAATCATAGCCTACTAACAGAAAGATGCAGGCATAGCCTCTGGCTTAAGATAGTCCTAAACTGCTTGAGCAACTGAAGGATGAGAGAATGTAGTGAGGAAGGAAGCATCATCATGTATTAGACCTCTTCATATTTTCTGTTCTCAAGCTCAGTAAGGTTATGGTTGAATTGCCTTGTCCATATAAGCTTACGTCTGTAGCCTACCAACTACTTTACCCATCCTGAACATGCCATACTGTATTGTACATACTGACTACTGCTATAGTCACCAAATGTTCCCAGTATACTTTTTTATCCTTCCAACTGCCACAAAATTCAGAGATGCTTTGAGCATCCCAGAGTGATCCAAGAGGAGAAGTCTATGTATTTCTTCTTTTCTAAATTCCTTATTAGCTTTCACCTGGTAGATTTTACATTTTCCAATTATTTTGATATTTCATCCTACAATCCCGAATTTCTAAGACTTTTAGAAATGGAGATGTGAAAAAAACTCATCTGACACGTACATAGTCTTATGATCATCCTACACATGCAGCAATGAAACAAAAAATTGAACAGCCCTGCCTTAACCATTGTGTTATCTTATTTATGCTTGTATGCTGAGAAACAGAACATTTAGAAATTGATTTTCAAATAATTACTACAAGTATTAATGTTACATGACCCTTTATCCATTCAGTACAAATAGACCAAAGAGTGAGTTAAAATGAAGAGAAAAATAAACAGATTCTCTAATAGAACATGTTTTCACATGTAGTTTGCCTTCAATTTTGGTTCACAATAATTTTGTAACTTTAAACAATTTTTTTTTTATTCTCAAAACACATAATATTTGAACTGTTAACTTTGCTATTGTCAGTTGAAAACCCTGTACCAGTGTACAGTCCACAATACATTCTTTAAAGCCAAATGGAAAAAAAAAAAAAGAGTGAGGGGGTAGGAAAGAAAATGGAAGACAGGACAGACAGAGCTTTGAAACTTTCAAACTTAAGCTCTAGAACATCACTTAGACGTTCAGTCCAGTCCACAACAAAGCAAATAAAGGAGGCAAGGAAAAGCCTGGAAATTGAATTAAAATGTTTAGAAAAATAAACTGCACTGCCTGGTTTCAATAGCTACTGTTGATTTCCTTTGCTTTTAAAGATGTGTGCCCAGAAGTCTGGTATTTCTTGAGCCTGCTGGATGGACACGGCAGTCAAGTAGGCTGTCTTTGCCTTGCAGGGAGAGACTCTTGGGTAAAAGGTAAATTCGAGCTACCTGCACTTCCAGTGTCACAGTACATGGCAGGAGACAACACTGTCAAAATGCATGTAGTCCCAAGAAGAGTCAAAGAATTAAAGACAGTTTTGGATAATCTTTTGAAGACTTCAACAGGTCTAAATTCAAGTCCATGCTTCTGCAATGCAGAACCAAGCACTATTCATCAGAGCTCTTGCAAGCTCCACACAGATTAAGAAATCAAGTAGCCTTAAGAAAGGGTTCTCAGCTGAAAATTGTACAGAATTTACCAGGGTAGAATTTGAACCTTCATGTCTAAGGTTTCTGAGTGCTACCAGACCATTACAGAACAGGAGGAGCATCACTACCATATCTAGTAAATCAAGAAATAAAATAAAAAGTCATGCCTATGCACAGAGAGATTAATTCATTACTCTATTGCCTACAGAGAGCATCTTAGCCATAGCTGCAATCCAGTTAAATCAAGCATGGTCAATGATCACTGTACTTCTACTACTACTCCCCCCCCCCCCCCCCCCAAATTGTGAACATAATAACTACCTGAAAACAAACTGATACCTTTCACAAGCAGGGACCTAATACCTTCAAAATGTTACCACCCAACTATAAAAATAGATACTTTAAATTAGTATCTAGCTTTTAAAGTCTTTTATTTCTTTTTAATCAGTGGAGGTACAATTCTATTACCTACTTTCTCAAAGTTCAACAAAGACTGGAGAAACTCATCCTTTCAATAAACGTCTGCTTAATAAAATTGTGCTTTGTAATAGACTCACTAATGATTTGATGATGATCTGGTGAAGTTAGGAAAATCTTAAGGTAATCTTGTCTCTTCCCCTGTATTAACCAGATGTGTGTACTTATATACTTTCGTATAAGTAAATAGATACGTAAAAAGCTGTAGTCTGATAGATTTGTCTCTTTCCAAAAGATAACTAGATGCAGAGAAAGCCTTTTTTATGGTAGACAAGGGAACGTTTACAGAGGAGAGCAAGTGCTTGACGTCCTTCTGACCATATAGAGCATACAGGCTGGCATGGCTTATTGTGGTCCAGCAAATGTTAGACATAGCGCAAGTTCTTCAGTGTAAGAAGTTTTGCTCCATATTTTGCAACAAGAACAACAAAAAAAGCATCTGTGTAGTAAGTCACTCGGAAAAAGGTCAGTACTACAACTACAAATAACAATCCAGCCTTTTCATGAAAGGACATTATACTGAAATTTATTTGGTCCCATCCCATGCCCCACCTGCTTCAGTTCTTCACACCAGAAGCAGCTTTCCCTAATAGATTATTTCACTGACTCAATACAGCTGCTTACAGATTATTCAAGACTGTAGCGAAAAAAATTAAAATAAAAATTGTTCAAACTATTCTGTTTGAAACAAACAAACAAAAAACCCTAGTGAAATACTTTCATAAACAATATGCCAAAATATTTTGGAAATTGACATGTTCTCCAGAGTCTACAAAACTATTGCATATTTTTCAGGATATAAGGTGTTAAATGTCCATAAGTTTTACAATGCAAATTTACTAATTTGGGAAATCTACATGAACTTTCTACCATATCATTTTCTTTTCAGAACAATAATCTTATTAATTGGTTATGTATTATAATGCATATATCTCTATATGTGTTATATATTTTTATGTAGGTGTAAGAAGCCAAATCAGGATTACACTTGAAGGGAAGTTTAAGGAGGGAAAAGTTGAAGATAGTTGTAGAACAGACTAAACTATGCAAATTATTTCTGGCAAATCTCACATCTTTGTTAACAGGAGAACAATATGCTTCAGACTGATGAAAATAAAACTAGATACCCTATTTTACGTTTAATTATATTACAAGGGAGCAGAGAGTAAAGTTAGAGTAGCTTGCATCAAAAAACTAGACAAAAAAAAAAAGGAAACTGTTTTATCTCATTGAGATACATTTTTTGGCCCTAAAATTGGTATTTCCTCAACTAATGATTTTTAAAACATAAAGACAATACAAAATAAAATACTTTACAATTATGTTTAGTTTCAGAGCAAGTGCTTTACAGAGAATATTTACTTTAACACACTCCCAAGTAAACATATTCTCAACGTGTCTTCATTTCATGATCCTAATTTTAATTTGCAAGCTATGAACCCATGAACAAACATATTACCTGTATCAGAATACTAACATCAAAATATTTGTGAGATAAACTGAGGTCTGACAAAAACAGACAAAGAGAAAATCCATTGCATTTCTCATATTCTGCCAAAAGATCTAGTCATGGACATACGTGGCTCCAAAGTATGTCTGCTGAAAGTGTATGCAAGTGTGGCTGCTTACAATTCACAAGATGCAGAGGTGCCAGTAGAAGCATAGAAAAATGTATTTATGAGTTTAAGGGGTAAGCATTTATGGGCTACTCAGAGCATCAATAAAGTGAGATTCTACACTTCTTCACTAAAAGTCTTAGAGATCATACCTCCTATTTTTTTTTTTCCTGAATATGAGATTTAAAATCATAAGGTGCTTTTTTTTAATAGTTCACTTAGTCTACTACATCTTTTGGAAAATACTTGGCAGGAAGGTATTATGAGAGACAAATAAACCTATTGATGCCTAATCCTATAATGCCAAATGATCTTGCCTGGACTCTCTAAACTGGTGCACCCATTCAGCCCAGTTCAGTTTGCAAGATCACGAGTAAAGAAAACTCTTCCACTGACGGATTTCCCCATACTGTCTCTGGATTTCTTACACATACAATAACTGAGAGGAAACTCATACAACAGTTCCAAGATAACACACATCTTACACTTTCAGAAGGTGTGAACTTCATTCACAGCTATATTCTGCAGCTTGCTGAAAACTGATCAGTAATAGAAGACTTACATACCCCAGACACTCACCTCAGATCAGTTCCAAGAGCTAGCACTTACTCCTTCCACACAGCCCCTCGTTAACTGCACTGCATAAGCTAATGAGTGATCTTCTTCCCCCCTCATCAGCACCTGGGTTCAATTATTACTAATCTGATTTTTGCTACAGATGATACAGATTCTTGGTTGATCTTGGTAATCAATATGAATATTTAGTACATACACTGCTTACCCAGTCAAAAGGAAATTTCATATAAGGGAAACTTGTTTTTACTGGCCCATTATCATTCAATGAGGGAATAAAAAGCCCCCTTAATACAGACACTGTTGGTGAATTAACTTCTCAAATTTTGCTAAGGTTGTTTGCTGTGCCTTCATTTGGAATACAGCACAGAGCTTAATAGCAGGATACAGCTGAGTTCACTGCTCCTTAGGCTGGCAGCAGTCTGAAGAACAATCAGTTTAAAAATGATTGTTTATGACAACTGAATTATCTAGAAATTCAGAGTTAAGCATTTACTGTGCTGATCATTTAAAAGATAAGATGAGGATCATTTAACGGAATCTGAAGCATGACATGGCTGAGGAGATTACAGTTCACAATCTACACTTTCATTACCAGAAAAGCATTTTAACATAGCGTTCCACAGAAGTAATGGCATAGAGAATTCTGAAAAATTATATAGTTGCATATGTACATTACCTGCTTTCACTCAGTACTAGCTTTATGTAACCTAAAACAAATGCATGTTTTTGCCCTCAAAAAAACAAGCTAGTGATTAAAACTTGTGAAACAATGTATGTTCTGAGACATTCAATAATTAAAAAGAAGGACAGTTCACATGAAACCAAGTTTTACAAAAACAGTTAAAAGTAAAACCAGGCAAGTGCAATGGAAACAGTGCCTGTTTTCAAGCAAATGCTATGAAAAGTATTTAATTTGCAAGAGAAAAGTTAACTCAATTGAGAAACCATCTCAGTAGCATTTCCATCCTTAGGCAACATTTTACAGCTATTGCTCATGCCATGCTTCTGGCAGGCAAATGTCATTTTTAAATAACACAGGAGGAATGCAGAGTCAGAGTTCATCCAAGAAGATGAGCACAGGGCTCAGGGTTTAATATACAGGTCAGTTGGAGCCAGCAGTCTTACTTTTTCTCAGTAATCTCTATTGATTAGAGAGATTGCTTCGGTTTACAACAAAGACAGAAGGTCTGTCTGTCTGGTATGACAGGTATATAACAACCCTCAAAACCAGGTGCTTAAGAAAAATTTACTCATTCAGTCTAGTGCAGCACACTAGAGAGACAGAAAGATTCAGTTTTAAGTTGTGATATTTCTGCTGACATTTGCCATCTCATACAACATGTAGCATCAGGTCATCCTATGCCATTAAGCTGTAGGTTAAAAAAAAAAAAGGCAAACAAAACAGGCAAAATAATATCTCATTATTTGCAAAATGAGAGAACCCAGTTTTCTAGGTTAAAGTCCAATTACTAACCCAATTCTGAAATACTTTGAAAAGTGGAAGAAATCTGTTAAGCTTGGTCTTTAAAACTACTACGCCAAGCTTTTCCCTGAAGAAAGTTTCTATTTAAAAGGGACCTTAGAATCCTGTCTTGCAAGGTTTTACAGTAATATTTGGCTATATACAATTTATTTCTTAGTAAATTTTTCTAACTTTTTTCCTGGTTCAGCCATAATGAAAGAAAAGATAAATGCCCTAAAAAGGACTGTTGTGGTTTATCAGGAGAAATCTTCATCAGCCTCTTCAGGTGAACAACATCAGTAGAACAGACATACTCTTTCTTTTTTTCTTCCTTTCTCTTATCTTCTTATTCTTTTTAGCTAAAAGCAAGAGGACTGAATTACCCTGGAATTTGAAAGGCAAGCTCCTCATATTAACGGCCATTACTTGATTAGAGTAAAACTTAAAGAGTTATACAACCAAATTTCAGCTTTGGTTGCATTTCATCACTCTTCACCGAATTCAGTAACTCCTACATTACTCCCCCCTTTCAACCAAGATCACTTACCTATTTGTGTTATAGAAATAGAAACAAAGCAATAAGTATCTGTTAAGTCAGTGAGACATACTTTATCTTGTACTGTAGGAACACATATTTTAAAGAATGAAATGACTTTTAAATGCTAGTGAAAGGTTTACAATTTGAAATTATTTTACATTTCTGTTTGTGGCAGGATGTTGATCACCTGGTGCTGGAGACACTGCACCAGTAGGATGACTGAGCACGGGGCTGATTTTGGTTACAGTCCCAAAGTCTCCCTGACCAACTCATGTCTGACCTCAAAAGAGGCCAAACTTTCTCTGCAAGTAGAACACCAACATATTTGCATGCATGGCCAGAAATGGGATAATTTCAACTGGCATTTGTCTTCAGAAGGGAAAGCCTACCTAGCATACAAAATGAGACTGCTGTGCAAGGTCCTGATGAGCTACAGTTAGTCCATTCAGGTAGAGATATCTGAAAATACTGTTAAGCTTCTGACAGTTCTCCCAGCTGAAAAACAGGCCATATCTCTTTTCCGAGAAAGCAAAATAAATGTTCATAACAAACTCTTCTCCAGTATACCAATAACTGCCTTGATGCCCATGAAGAAGTATAGTCCTTGAAGGCTGAAAGCAGAACACATCTAACTCTTAGGTTACTAATACCAAAAATTTAAATGTGAATAAAAAGTTACACACTTGTTTTCTTTTCTTTCTGTCTTTTCCGTGTTACACTAACAGTCACATATTTCCACTAAGGGCCTCCAAGGCAGAATTTACTGAAATTTTTAAGTATAAAGTTGTTTTATACTTTTTGTTAGTTGAGTGTTCTAAGGTAGCATAAAAATAGAAGCTTCCAGAGTTGCTATTTTTTTCTGAGAAGTGATGCTTCAAGTGATCAGGGCAGTTGCTATGGGTAAACTCCTGGCTTCATTAAAGTTTTCACTAAGCTTTCCACAATGGTTCTCTGGTCTGAGTGTGTTCTGTGAGTACTGCTACAATAAAATGCTCAAAGTACAGACCCATGGCTGCTTTCCACAATCAATATTGAATATTAAGAGCACAATCTCTGCTTTCCTACCACACACTTTCACTTATAATACATTTTCAAAAATAAAAACAACAACAAAAAATAAAGTGATGTAAGCAATATCCAACTGGAAAGATTTTGCACGGGTTTTTGTTTATCACATGTTTCTTTATCTCAGCATTGCTGTTCCTACTTCAATGTGACTAAGTGGGTATTAAAATGAGTGACACTACCCATGACCCAAACCATTCAAAGCAAGTAATGATGGGCAGCTGAGCCCCATGTTGAAAAGCCATTGCCAACCCCCCCTGCTTCTCCTCCCTCACTTTTTCCCAACCTTTTGGCCAGATCTAATTTAAATGTGAATACCTTAAGTAATTTCCAATATTTGTAAAGTCAGTATATGCAACTGCATTAAAGACAAACAGATTTTTGTGTACTGTTTTGCAAGGAGATTTTTTTTTTCTTAATGTCCTGCAGTTGCTGGGAAGGTGCTTGGTAAAACTCGCCTCAGCTGGTGTACAATTGTTTTATACACTTTCCCCTTACTTCATTCTTTAGTGAACATCTCTGGAATAAGTAATTACTGTGGGAACACTTCTTTACAGCAATTCTCAAACAGCAAAATTGGCAGAGGTTGGTTTTATAAAGTTCACAAACTGAATGGTGCCTTATTGCCATAAACAAAGGGATTTTAACTACTAGCATTAAAATACACTAAGAATAACAGATAAGTGAATCTGTGAATAAAGATAAGTCCTTAATTGACAAGAAAATGAAGGATTAAGCTAATGCAGCATTATAGCAATATGCCAGGGATTCAAACTTCGGCCTACATCACCATTTTGGACTAAGTGATTATAAAAGCTTTTTAAATGACAGAAAGCAGGACTCCCCTGAGAAATTTTCTGCCTAAAATTTGTCAAAATGAGTGCAACTGGTACTAAGCCTCAATATGGGCTGTCTAAATGAATACATAATGTATTTAGTTACTTAAGATAATTGAAGTCTTGCCAATTTAATTAAAAATAAGCCACCTATTGAAAGGAAAGGATATTTCGAAATCTCACAACTGCTGGTACCACTGGATGAATTCTATGAGTTTGTTTTGTTTTTGTTTTTTTTTAATCAACTTCTCCCCACTGGTTTTACCTGAGAAATCAACTATCTTTCACTTGAGAAGACTGCCCATGCAAAAGTTCAGGAACCAGATCCAGAAGTCTTAATGCACTTAATTGAGTAAGAACTGCTAGCCTTGAGCAACAATAGACGTATGTGAGTACATATGTTGCTGTCCTTTTCCATTTTTCCTTGATGCCCTGTCCAACCTTTGGAAAAGAAATACATAAAATCAAAACCTAAAAGTAAATAGAACTTAATGAAATCTTTAAAGTTTCAAGAGGTATTGCACACTGATCTTCCTTTTGAGTGAACTAGTAGGTGAACACTTGAAAAAAAAAGATAATAGTTTTTGGCAGACCACACTGAAATCAAGGATGGGAAAGAAAAAGTTCAGGTTACAGTGAAAAGTGATTTCAGAGAGCCTTGTATAGCTAGTATAGCTGTAGAAAAAGAGGAGATGAGATAGTCTCCATCTACTAACAAATGTATAATGGCTTAACTTACTCCATACACAATAAAAAATTATGAAAGTCAGCTCTTATTTAGACTGCTGGGTAAAGACACACTGCTTCTCTTCTAAGTCTCATGAAACCAGTTCAAAATCATACAGGAGTATCATGTATAGTGTGGCACTGAGACCTACCTTGTCTAAAAGTTAGAAACCCCTCACAGTGTACTTTCTCCTGAGAGAGACAACTACCGCACATAAGCACAGGAAGACTTAAGTGCTTTGCTGGACTGAAATCAAATGCTCGTCTCCTTAATTTTCTAAGCAATATGCAAAGCCATTTCACTACACTGGCCCAGATATCTCTGTAAAAGCCTTAGCTTAACCATAGTTCCTCCTTAGTGGTTATGAGCTTACTGAAGATAAAAGCATTACTCAACATAGATAACGTCATTACTCAACAACTCCAGCACTGGCTGTTCTGCATTTTGATGTATCTGCAATATCATTCCCTTCTCAACAGAAGACAAAGCATTTAAACATAAAACTAGATCAGAGAACATCTATTTTACTTAATGGCACCTCTTATCAGAAGTTGAATGGTGGATTCTACCTTGACACAATGGATTGTGTTCATTTAAATTGAGGTCTCCATGTGATCAGAGGTAAAGGACACACACGTACAAAAAAAAAAAAACACAAAAAAAAAACAAAACAAAACAAAAACTATAAAAGAACCAGCACAAGGAAACTCCTGAATATCATAAAATCATTTAGGTTGGAAAAGACCTCTAAGATCATCTAGTCCAACCTCTAACATGAATATATACAACTGTTTCAAATCCCTCTTTTACTGAAGAGGATAAACACATTTGCAAATTTTTATTCTAACTTTGAACTCCTATAGACTATTAGACTATTACCAGCAATCTTTTTGAATCTGTTAAAATCATTTCTGATAGAATGATTTGGAGATTATCTGAACTTTATGTTAAAAAATAAATAAATAAATTTACCCTGCTTTGGGCAGATGGTTGGACTAGCTGACCTCAGGAGGTTCCTTTCAGCCTGTGTTACACTATACAACTGTGATAAAATTATCATCAGCCATAATGGACCCTTTTATATTTTTCTCTAAAGTCACAAAACAGCTTTTTTTCAGTTGCTTTTGTTAGACTCATTTTCACCCTTACTGGATGAAACAAGCACAAATCTCTAACCAAAATGTCCTTTAAAATCCTATTAGTTCAAGTCATGCAATTGTAACAGGAATAGAATTCAGTTTTTAGGCAATATGTTCATAGAATCATTTAGGTTTGAAAAGACCTCTAAGATCATCAAGTCCAGTCATTAACCCAGCACTGCCAAGTTTACCACTAAACCATGTCCCTTCAGATGTTAATTCATTTGAAGTAAACAAGTATGTATCTTTTTATTTATTTGTAATGAAAAATAACCCCATGACATTTTAGGTAATTTTACTGTTACTCACTCTTCTTCTGGAGGGGCATGAATTCTTCAGAATTATCCAGAGACCTTCAGATACACAGGAAAGTCCTTAAGTGTCAACCAGACAAACTGTTTTAAGGGGTGAGATAGTCAAGGCCGAATGTTCTGCAGCACATTAGCTATCTTCTGGCCCCTAAAGGGGATAAAAAAAATGAAAATAAAATAAAAAAGGATAAATCAGACATCCAGTTGCTAAATCTGAATTGCAAAGCACACATTCTGCTCTGGAGAAGGGTTACCCAGATGAGATGCTTTAAATTTAGCTTGAGAAGGATGAGCTGAAGGAAGATTTCTAAAAAAGCAGAAGTGACAAGGAAGACAAGCTAAGGCTCAAATAAAGCGAGTGCAAGTAGAAGCTGATCTGGAAAACCAAATTGTGCTAATTTGGGGGATCTATTTCCTCCTCTGGAGACTCATAAGCTCTAAAAGTGCATAAGGTGGCTGTGAATGGGCTTGGAGCCATCTCTAATTTACTATACAATTTACCTTTAAAATTATTTTAGAGCCAGTGTTGATATGTCATGCCATATATTACCACACAGAGCTCAAAATACTGCTTTTACTCCGAATTTCAAAATAGAGCATGGAAATTGGACCGCTTTATAGTAGATCTGCTTTGTTTCAGAGAAAAGCATTTGTAAACTTAAAATAATGACAGAAAACATTCACTAGGAATCCAAAATTCACTAAGGTAAAATGAAGAGCAGAATGCTCCCTTGCTGGTAAACAGCAAAGTGAGAGGGCTACGGAGAGAGTTCCATACAGTAAGAGACTATTTCTGACTTGAAACAAGATTCACAGACAAAAGTAGGAGCAGAGCAACTGTAACAGGAAAGAGAAGATGGCAGAAATCAATGGCAGCTACCTTCAAAATATACAAGTCATTTATTATTATTATTGGAACTTTACAAAACTAAGCTAAATATCTCCCTCCACTCTCACCCTTCCAAACCTGGTCACTGGTTGTTTATTGAGTGATTTCTTGTACAAAACACTGTAGATGTACACCTCATGGCAGCATCTGTGGATAACTTCTGCGATGTCCATTGTAAGGAATTATGGAGAATAAAACACGAGAAAGTGAAAACTACGCAATTGAAGTCTGGCCAAATCAGATGCAGATAACTGCTCTGTAAAAGTCAACGTCAGAATAGCAGAAGTGTGATGAGAGGTCATGGGCAAATTTAATGTGGACATGCCGCTGAACTCACAGACCCTGCAGCTACACACAAGTCATCACAGTGTGTGCTTGGACTGCGCCTATAGGTATAATTAATATGTGTTGCACAAATGCAGACTGCAAAATGTAAACAAATTTTAGGGCTCTGATGCTGATCATGCTCTGCCAAAGGTGGAACCTGAACTTGAACACTTGGTGTCTGTTTCAGGGCAAAGCTAAAACTAAAGTTATCTTAAAGAACCTTCAGTACAGCCACAGGAGTTAGAAGGTAGTTTCTGTAACGGGGGAGCAAGCTGAACAAAGAAAAAATGCAATGGGTCACATTCTGACATAATGAAGATCAGTGCAGATCCATTTATAAAAAAATTTCCAACTTATTTCCTCTGGCAGCTTCGTCTGGACATACAAAACCAAAATCCGTTCAATTCTGTTAGCTACCATAAACATTAGATTTCCTGTGCTTTTCTGCTCCTGAATACACCAGTTTAAATGTTGTGGACTTCATCGGAGATCCTAATTTTAGATTTACACAGGCATTTGTGAGAATAAAACTCACCATGGTTAAACTGGCATCCATGTTTAGAAAAACAAAGGCAAATTTTCTTTACGCACTTGGTTTAGCATTACTTACATATGTGTTAGAGTTCCAGTGCCAAGGACCTTAATTTCCAATTGCAGAGTCATACATGAGTGCTATGTTTAATCTTCACTGTTTATGGAACATTAAACTTTGCTTTAATGGTATCACTGTCTTGTGGAAGGCATTTTACGGTAGACTTTTTAGCAGGCTACTGCACATAATCAACTTTTGGGTGTAGATTCTTGTCACAGTGTGGAAACATATATCAAAATTTGGGAACTTGATTAAAGTTTCACAGACTGCATTTAAAACTGGACAGCTTAAACTTAAAAACCAGGTGGAAATGACTTCATTTCTGAGTCAAAGTACTGATTAAAAACTTTTAGGAGCGGTGGGTGGTCGGCATCTCTGAGAGTCATTTATTTAAGCTGTCTGTGACTAACTTTAAACCTTGGTGTTTGCAATGTTGTGTTTTGGGGGCTTGGGGTTTTCCTTTTCTCTTTTTAAAATTATTATTGTTATATATGTGCAATATATAATATATTCTATAATATAATATATTTATTTATTACAAATGCTGATATTTCTTACCCTTTCCTCGTAGAGAGGAGATGATTATAGAAGAAGGGTGGATGTTTTTCCCACAACTTCAAAAGACATTTGCCTGTAAAATTTGTGTGGTTTTTGTTAAAATGGACTGACACAGGACTTCTGCTACTTCAGAAAAAATCTTCAGTTCAGTTACAATGACTATAACTAGACTATAACTAACTTGTTATAACAGGACTACTGGGTTACCCTAAATAAACTGGTATTCAGCACTGGGTTTTAATAGTTTAGTTTAGGGATTACCTACACAATGTTAGGCAAGGCCTAATTTGTTCTGTTCCCTCTTCTAACTCATCTTATCTGGTCTACAAAATGGCATAAATTATTTTCTACCATCAGATGGGCTTTCCATGGCTCAAGCAAGATGATTGGTAGTCTCAGATCTACAACGTGAAAATGACCATCATCCATGAAGTTGCTTTGCTTGCTGGCACTCTCTACTGAAAAAAGAAAAAAAAAAAATCCGAAAGAACACAAAGACTTCACTAACATCTTACTCCTAGCACAACTCCCATGAGATTATCAGTGATGATGTTTGGAAATGCAAAGTGAAATAGAAATTCATTTGAAAAACAAATTATGAAAGCAAAATATCTTATAAATAAATAAATAAATAAATATCGATTGCATCAGACTTCTGATGAAGCTCAAGGTAGTTTCCCACGGCTTCCTGGAAGGCTTCTGTACAGGCCACACTTCAGTAACCGCTCCAGAGGTTTGAACCTCTGCACTGTGGAGCAAGAAGTCTGGAAGATTATTCAACTGTAGCCTTTATTATGACAGCCTAAGCTTGTCAGCTCCATACAAGAGATTTTGTAAGACCGAAGGAAACTTTGTACTATGACTTAATGGGAAAACAAAATCTGTCCTCTGGCCCTGATGTCAACACAATGGCAAGGCTCACAACCGTATAGTTAATTCTGTTTCCTAAAAATAGGATGGATGTTCATACTGACATATCATATTACTTGGTCCATGATATTCCTTGAGACATGTTAATCCACAAGCCAAAACTGTGCCAGGGAGCATGCAAGCAATTAACATGGAAAATTGCATGCCCAAAACTTAAAATCATAACATGATCCTATTTCATTTATTAATATGGACATAAACTAGAAATGCTGTAAATTAACTCTGTGCCATCAGATCTCAGGAATTTCTCATGTACTTTCAGGAGTATATTCACCACATCACTAGAATGCCAAAACTGCTCAGCTTAGCTGCAGTCCACAGATATCTGAAACCAGTCCACAACCAGTCCAATAGGACTGAAGGGCACCAGATCCCTAGAAGTCCTGAATAAGCTGATACCCTCTATCCTATACTCTTAGGATAATTTTAGTTTAGAGATATCTAAAATATTCTCTTTATTTAAAGGTGATTTTTTTTCACAGAAAAATCTATAGTAAATCTGAATTTTTATTCCAAACCTGAACAGATTTTTTTTTGCTTTAACTTCCTGCTTCTGAGTACCTTAACTTGAAGCAAACTGTTTGGCATACTGCAAGGTGACTTATAGGCACAAGAGCCAGAAGAAACACACTAACTTTGAAAAACTTCATATTGAATAGTAAATAGATAATAAATAAGAAGGGAAACTAGAAAGAAGGCAACTGCAGTAGCAATGTCAAAACTGGCAGTGTTGCTATTCTTACTGAACTCTGAAATAATAGAATTCAGTACGGATTCTTAAGATTAGGTAGAAACTCGTGGGGTTAAGAATACAAAAAATGTGTTACTCTGTATCATGCCAGAGTAGGAACAAGCAAGAGCAGTTACTTCCAAAAGTGTTTAAATTGTATTTCTAGTCTTTAGAACTAGAAATTAGAAGTGGCATTACGCTTAATAAGGAACAAAGAGCCAAGCAACTTATCACTGTGAGCAGGTGAAGACTGAAACAGAGAAATGTGCCTAAAAAAGAATGCTGAGCAATGTTTTTCAGTCTCTTTAGCAACTTTCTGGAATATCTGAAAATGCAATTTAATCTTTGCACATCTCAGGATCATTGTAATTAGAAAATAAATCATTGGTGGAAAACCCTTTCCAATCCATTAATTTGGAAAGATCACATGTATAGCTACTGAGTGAAGCAGAAAGCAATATTGAAACAAAAACAGAGTGGCTGGCAGTTCCAAATTAGAAATACTGGAACAGACACTGTTGAAGACCAAGATCTGCAAAAAAAGTACAGGAAAGCAAAGGAGAAAAAAGTGTGTAGGGAGAGGACAGTAGAGCTAGCACAGTTCATGGCCAGTATTCAAACTAAAGCTTCCTCAGTTCTGGGTCTGCCAGGAAAGTTATTATTTCTCTAAAGAACAGAAACATAATGAAATTGCTAAGTAAGTAAATAAAATCTGAAGCCAGATGTTTACAAAAGGTTACCTGAACAGCAACAAACATGTTATCAATGAAATCTAACTGTCTAGAACAGATCAACATAGTTGATCTTCAGTTTTCCGATGGGCACTCTTAGTGAGAAAAGTCGTTTCTTGAAATCTGTGCAATTTCATCAAAAACCAACAAAAATAATCTGTAGAGATTTATTATGTTGGGAGCTTTCTGACTTTATTAAATGCTACCTTCTCCATTTGAGTTCTTGTTTGGATAGAAGTAGCATGAACATGATAATTGTTTTAGGAGAAGAGTTATACTGGGCAGATTGATTGCTACTGCGGAAAAGGTTTAGTAGTTATGTTTTCTACTATCAGTGTATGAAGTACTCTGAGTGGTGGGCAATGTTGGAGTCCTCCCCTTGAGTAAATGAAGTGAAAGTGATGGGACAAAATCAAGAAAGTGATTGACAAACCAGGAAAATGGCTGAGATAAACGGCTCAGAAGGACTCAACTGCCACACAAATTCACTGCAATTTATATGCCTCAAAATTGGAAGTAGAAGCCAGTGAACATTAATTGGCAGCCAGTCCTACTCCAGTCTAGTTCTCTACACTTAGTATATATTATTTGTTATTTCAAAACAGTTTGGTTGGTATATTGTATACAGATCATTTAATTATTACCTGCAGAGCCAAAAGAGCCACAAAAGGAACACAGACTGAGTAGGCAACAGAATTAAAATTCACTCAAATATTTGAGTTTCTCTGTACTGCAATTCTGCTGATGAACATATCTGTACAGGATTCCTTAATGACCACTTAACTTTTCTGTCTACATCATTTCCATATATCTGTGTCCAACTGTAAACTCCTTTTAGAATGAAACACACTTGCCTTCTGTGTTGTCTATGTGAACTTTCTATCACACCGATAGAAAATTTCTATCCATGGGATAAATGAGACAAGGCTAGCACCTAGGGAACATTAAATCTTGGAGAATATTGTTTGAACAAAATCTTCTTTGAATAATTTATTGAATATCTTTTGGGATATGAAGAGGAGGAATATGTCTTCCCAATTTTTGTTGCACAAGAGGGTTAACTATTAATACATTAGATGACATAGGCTTTTTAATCGTCTGATAAGACCAATCAGGGGGTCATCTAGCAAAAAAATGACTAGAAGTTATAAGGTGAAGTTTAGTGATGATTTCCTTTTTCTTAAAAAGAAATCAGAAGGAACAGAAGACAAAATCCTCATTCCAGAAGATACCAATTAAGAAAAAGGGAGAACTCTAGATACCATAATCAAGTCCAGCTGTCACTGGAGTTACAAGAAACAAGGTGGGGAAATATATTTATTACTTTAGTCTTTTTCTTACAGTATTTGCAAAAAAAAATTGATGGGTTTGGAACAATCTGCATGCCCACTAGGCTAGGGTTCGGCCACATGTGGCAGTTCAAACTAAGACTGTCCGGTAAGCCCAGAAAAGGAGTACTCAAGTTGTTATGAAGTAGAGGTACCTTGGTTTATCCAGATAGAGCAACAAAGCCGCTAGGGTCTACAAGAAGGTAAGAGGCTTGTAGCTCCTGAGCTGAAAATTGGTCAGAGAAGGAAGAGGGCGTTTCATTGCAACCTAAGGAAAGTTTTAGAATATAAGGATTGTTTGGTGTGGCCAAGCAAAAAAAGTTTGGGTATTCAAAATGCAGCTGTTACAGAACCATGGGATGTTTGCATACATTCCTACACACAAACCCTTCAACAACACTAAAAAAAGTCGAAGTATCATAGCTTTAATTTCTCTTACTAATACCCTGTTAGATAGAAAGATTACTATATGCCAGCACCTTCACTAGGCCCAACTTGACTATTAAAAGTTTTATTATTTTGAGTATTATTTTTTCTTAGTGGACCACACACACTCCTTGCCATAAAAAAAAATAAATTGCATATGGTCATTCTTTTGCTTACCTTTCTTTAAAAAAAAAAAAAAAAAGAGCTTTTTTGGAAGTGTTAACAGTACAGTTGCTAAATCCTGCATTTAGTTTTCAAGAAAAACATACAACGTGCCCCTTTCTTTAAAGAAAGTGACTGCTAGAAACTATGAGCTGTAATAATGCAATTTTAAACTCATCTTACTCTCCCATTCTTCCAGAGAATATAGAAGGAGCCACTTCAAATGAAGTCAGAAACTTGATGTGAGTTCTTCCAATGCATACTACTTGCAAATATAATTAAACTAGTCATGTCAAAACTGCTTTTCATAAATGCAGTGCTTTTCTGAGGACCAGTCACACTTGTAACATTTAATTTGCAATATTTTATGATTATGCAGGAACAGAAAGACTATGAGTTAACTTGATTTTGTATCCAAAGAAGAAAATAGGAATCCTGAGAGGAATGGAGTATATAATAACAGGGATAGCTGTAGGGCAGTCTGAACCTCAAGGGGAATACCTCCAGGCATACCAGTTATAGTTCTTTCCAGCACATGTTTAAGTCATTCTATCACCAGACTTGCATATAACGTTGGATTTCTTTTCCTATAATGAATCCCCAGGAAACCTGGCACAAACATCAACATTGCCCCCATAGATTGAGCTAAAACTGCCACAGCTCTGAGGGTGATTTCTACGTGACTATCAAATCTCAACAATAAAGGCCTGTATTTTCATCACTTTTATCAGTTTCCACCACAAATTAAGTTCCAAGTCATAAAACAGAATAATTTCAGCACATATTTCAAGAGCTACTACAGTGGTTTTTTAGAAAGATGGTGCCATGGAAAGTCCAAGCAGCCAATAATTGTGCCAAAGGTTCTGAAAGAAACCAAAGCAAAGTGAAAACACTAAGCTACTTCTCACAAAGCCGAAATTAAAGCCTTATACAGATAGTAAGTGTGGCACAAGACTTTGATAAAATTTAATGAAACTTATTTTAGATTTCAAAGGAAACATTACCTGCACAACTCTAATTATCATACCATCATATTTCTAAATAGCCACCATTAGCAGTGAAAGTTTTCAGGCACCCAGTTAAACGTGAGTGGATGACAGGAGTATGAAGTGGTTCAAGTAAATGAGATGACATGTCTGCCTATGGGCACACATGAAAAAGGACAGAAGAATGAGATGTTCCGTTTTCCAAAAATGTAACAGATGACTACAACTGTCATAACAATTTTTCCATAATGTATTCAATATGCTATGAATGTGAAAAGGACAGCTTATTTGATTTTAGTGATCATCAGCTGGATTCCCACTTCAGAACAAACAGAGCAAAACCAGTGCTGGAAGTGCTCAAGAACGTGTATTGCATTGCCTTTCTAAGCAGAAGGCACTCATCTTTTACTTTTCAAATAATGAGTGCTTTAACTTCTCCATGATACATCTGTAAAATCTTTGCTATCCTACCCACCTACTTAAACATTTTCAAAGCACCTCATCTCATTGTTCAGGTCTGGAGTCTAACATCCTTATTCCCTGAGTACTCTCTTGCCATATAAGTAATCCCAATTACTGCAAAAGTAGAATTACTTGCATGTAAATGCACTGCTCAAAGTAAGATGAAGTGATGGAGTAAACCCTAACTTACAAAGCTTGATAATATAAGTTGGAGGTTGTTTATTGTCTTTTATTGCAAATAGCTATGTACAGCAAATTAAAGAGGAGAAAAGAAATAGTTTTAGTGACAATATGTGCATTGTTTCATTTAATTGAGACTGAATTGAGTTTAATTGCTTAATTCTGCTATGATCTCTTCATGCATCCTTTCACTGATAAATACTAAAAAAAATTTTTACTTCAAGCAAATAATAGTGAAATCAGTAATTAAAAACAACTCTGGATCCAGCCAGGAAAGCCACAATGTCATTAAAGGCTGTAGAAGCTGGATTCATTAAAAAAAAAAAAAAAAAGTGGTGGAGGGTGGATTCACTTTGTGATTCTCAGTTTTGAAAATAAATAGTACTTTTGCAGTCACATATCTTGAGTAAGAAGAATAAAGTAATAGCATTTTTGGTCTAAAGCCACCCATTTATCTCCCCATCTCTTCCCTTCCTTTTCTCTCTCTCTGTTTGTTTTTGTTGAAGAACAGAACAAAGACTCCCTCAAATCACCCTTTAGGAATAACTACTAGTTTCAATCTAATAGTCTCAAGTATGAGTATTCTCCACCAATATAGTAATAGTACAGGCAGCCCAAAGTTCCCACCTTTGCTTCCTAGATGGTATTAGCTGACATGGATGGAGGAACCACCATAAGAAGGTCATTCTGTGCCCCAAGAAACATAGAGTCCATGGGTGCTTTTACTGCCAGTAATGTTTGCATGCCTTGCACAGGGGAAATGAGGGATGTTCTGTATATGAGAAAAACGTGTCTCCCTCCCATTTACCTAATGTGTTTGCCAGCTTCTTTTTGTGGTCTCAGCACGTTTTACTCCTGAGTATGAAGAACAGATGCCAAAATCCCATAACAAGAAACTGCCTCACACTTGAGTTCTTGCAAAGTTTGGCATACTAAAGAAGGTTTTAACAAACCATTAACAGAGTCCAGAAGAACAACTTCAAGGTAACAATCAGTTACTCCATACTTTAATTCAGGCCAGAGACTGTAGTGAAAATAACATCTTCAGGATGCATTAGTAGAGCCTACAATTAAATCAATAGAAACAACTTGCAACCAATATAAATGAGAAATTTTACTGCTTCCACCCCGACACTATTTGTTTGCTAGTAATTCTGATTTCTGGTGGATATCATTCTTTTTGTCTCTTTCCAAACCTATTTTCTGTGTAATAGAAGTAATAGCTTTCCTGTCAAAGCATGTTTCTTTATTTCACTGTTCATACCCCTGCTCCCTTTTTGCCATAGAATATGGAAGTGATCAATTCACAGAAATTTTCAAATCCAAATAAAACAAAACAAAACAAAAAAGTTATAAAGTAAAAGTATATTAGTGAAGGGTTTATGGACATTTTTAGCTAGGTGACATCTATTGCTTTGACATGCTCTGGAAGGGAAAGCTGTGCTCATCTCCTACACAGCAATCAGATCAAAAAACATTTGCTGCAGGAAGTTGAATTTACCTTTTGACCTTCATTCTCATCTGTGAGCTTCACTCTCTTCTATGAGAAACACAGTTTGTTTTCACTAGTCAAAAGCAGCTTTATAGTTATGTTGAGCTTTCCAAAAGGGATTCAATGTAAGCGTGAACGCCGTGTTTTCCCAGGCCACTCCAACAGTAGAATGGGAAGAACAAGGAAGCCAGAAGTCAAAGATCTTACATAAAAATGACACTGCTTCCACATAGAGCAATCCTTCATTTTAATCCATAAGTCTGTGACGTGTCAAAGAGACCTTGGAGTCCAACTTTCTTTTGTTGCAGTGCTTTGCTATATGTCTTTGTAACGGAAAGTGCTTCATGTACATGGGTTCTGTTACCCCTTGGTCCGTCTTGCTAAAGGCATATAATCTTAAAAACAACCCCCCTAAAGATGTGTTGACACGCAGCCATACACATACTGGATATGACTGACTACACAAAGACTTATGTAGGTTCAGCCACTTTTTCCATTCTCCCTGTGTTCAGTTACCTATTATAATTAGTTGTGCTTCGTCTAAAGTACTGCACAGTACTTTAAGAAGAAAACTTTCTACCCTGGTCAAAAGAGTAGATCACTTTCTGCCCCAGCTTATACTAGTCATAAAGACAAGTTATTATGAAACAGTAAGTGTGCTAATAACATCACGTTGCAAAATAATAATAATAATAATAAAAGAAATCTAGTATGTGCTAGAATTTTATTCCCATTTTAATCTCCATAGAATAAAACTGGACAAAATACTCAGACTCCATTTCTGGCTGAAAATAGAAAAATTGAAATAAGGAACATTTTGACCATATTAAAATTTATCTCTAGGGAAAAAAATAAATAAAAAATAATAAAAAAATACCTTGCGGTCTAATAACTGTAAAACTGCCTAAAGATTTTAATTAGGGCCAAGATTTTTTTTTCTTTTTCTTTTTCTTTTTTTCTTTTTGGAAGGGAAAAGCAGAGCAAGTCACACATAAGCATTTTTTTTCTCCTAGTATTGTTTCAACCAATTCCTGTGGTTCTTCATAGTGCATATTTCTGATTTTTTCAATAAGCTGTCTATAAATACAGCATTTTCCCTCAGGCTGGAAGATTCTCAGATGCTTCTGAAATTTTCTAAGAGTCTTTCAAGGCCAACACATCCCAGGAAGATACTGGTGTGAAAGGTTCCAAGGACAGTGTTCACAGAAAATAATTCAAGACAGTGTAGTGTACAGCTGAGCAAATCAGAAAATAAAAGCTAAGAAGTTCTGAGTGTCATATAAAGCAATATAAAGCATTCATGCCAAATATGAGTTTGTTGCATAGGTTTTTGTACCATATCAGTGCAGGTTTTCACTGACTACCCATTTGCACCTTCTTTCCCCTCACAAGTCAAGTTTAAACTGCTTCCCTAGTCTATGTTCCCTCAAAAAAAGATGTAAATAAAATATTAAAAAAAAAAACACAAAACAACAACAACAACAAAAAACCACAGAACTATGGACCGTGATCTGTCTAACACATTCTTGTCCAATATTGTCCAACAGAATCACTACTTCTAGCAAATTTTCTCTTCAATGTCAGCTCCTGAATCACTTGTAATTCTATTAACTGTTATTAGAAAACATTAATATTGATAAACAAACACACAGAAAAAAATATTATTTCCAGTATCCCTCCACAATACTTTTAATGTAAGAGCTACACACAATAATTATCTATACGAGCAACAAAAATCTACATGGAGACACAGTTGTAACACTGTTAACGGTTTAATCTTATTCACTGACTATCCATAACAGTAAATTCACTAGAACACACAAAATGAATAAAGAGAACAGACAAGACAAACAGTAAGCACAAGCAAAAATAGCAATCTTCCTGTGAGAGAAGGTAGCAATACCTGATGGTATCTCCAAAACCCATCTCTGAGCAGGAAAACCCACCAGGGAACAGCCACTGAAGTGCATTATATTTTCTAATAACATTGGAGAACTAAACTCATCTGTGAAAGTCATTAATGCATTTAGGTTCTGCTATAAAGATAATGTATAGCCATGTATGTGCTGAGAAAATGAGATTTTTTTATTTTTTTTTTAAATAGCACTTCCCAGCAGGCTCACAAGTGATACTGAAACCTCTTGTCTGATTGGGCCAGGCAAATTCAATAGCTAATTTAGCAAGATGCATTGGCTTCTTCTTTCTAACAGATGTCTGTCACACATTGGTATAATAAATGGTCACTGAATACATTTGACTCTATCACACAAATGGAACAACTTTTTCAAACACCAATGAGAAGCCAAGGGCTGTCAAGGAGAGGGTTTAAAACAAGACTGAGGCAATTCCTCTAAAGAATGTTTCATTCTCCAAGATCCCAAAATTGTACAGAAAGCATGCAGATCAACTGGCTCATAATTCAGAGAAGTAGGATATGGAATGGATATTAAAGAATACCAAATCTGTGTTATCTCTTTCAATAAATGAGAACACAAAGCTTGTCCTTTATCATGCAAGTGTATTCTGTGCAGCAAATCGAAGTCTTTTAAGTCCTCTAAATTGTATATTTTATCTACATACAATGGGAAAGCATGCCACAAGAACTGCATTTTCATTCATTATTTTTCAGAGATTCTAGACATATGTTATCAGGATTTCTAGCATCTGGCAAAAATACACAGGACAAACAATAACTTAAACTGCACAGCATGGATAAGTTGTGAAGAATAAACATTATCTGTGCACCAAGGAATATGTCAACTAATGGACGAGCTATAGAAGCTGAAAGCGCATTTCAGTAAAGAAAACAAGAGTATGAATCCTTGCGGGTTTAACATATAGAAATAGCTCAACAGAAGTTAACACACATTCTGGAGAAAATATCTAAGGTTTGTTTACATATTAGAAGGGCTTGCGAATGCTTCCAACAATGAAGTCAAATAGCTGAAAAAACCTCCAACCCTTTTTGAACTGATGTGTGACATAAACTCTTCTTTCTTTCAGATATTTCCTTGCAGGCCACTTTTTAAATAAAATGTTTCCTACTCAGTGAGCAGTTCATAGGTTTTCTGTCAATAGCAAATGAACCTCTCTCTGAAATGACTTGCTTCCTGTTGCTTACCAGCTGCAGTTAGTCTTGTGATTCTGCATGAATATACAGCTCTGATTTCAAGAATTATCCTAGTGGAAAAGGCACTCCTGTATTTCCTGCCTGGTGCTCCATTTTTGCACCAAGTGAATAACCTCAGCCAAGCCAATCTGAAGAAGAGTTACTTTAGGTCCCTTGAGAACGCATCTAATTCCCTTGAATTGGATGGAAAAGGTATGATCAAAGTGAAAACATGCTTAGAGACTTTGCTGAAATTATCCACCAGGTAAAATAGGGAGGACAGAACCAAAGGGCTGAACTGTTTTAAGTACAGTGTGAAATATATTATTATTTTTTTTTGCCATCAAAGTTTAAAATATGCTGAGTTCAGAACAGAGGGACAGCAAACTGTCTAATTCACTAGCTATAAACAAAACTTGGAAAAGAACCCATAAATACACGAGATCAACAGCTAATTCCTTAGAAAGCACCTTCACATTTTCTATTCCCTCCTACCTATCTATATTTCCCAAATGTGGTAGAGGATGCATTTGTATATTTGTCACTGAGTGTATTTCTCAAAGTATTTTGATGCTTATTTATATCTTCTTAGAGTACACCCTACTGACACATTAGAAAACACTATACAAGAGCCCAGATCAACTGGCAGATCTCTCATAACAGCTGAGTCTGTATCCTCCAGCACTCAGAGTCAAGGCTAAATGTCCTGGATTTGCATGTTTGCACTTAGGCAATGTGTGACTAACTCTAGAAAAACTCCTCAATAGAGCAAAGTAACACCACTTACAGAGACAAGTGGGAGATACCAACTTTGATTACATATGATCTAAACATGGTAACAATTTATATTTTATTAACATTAGAAGAATGTACATGCTCTTTTATGATGCTATTTTTGAACAACATGACAGTGTCAACATTATAAGGAAATAAAGTAGGCATGTCTGTATTCTGTATTGAAGCTGATAGAGTTTGCAGCAACAATAAATAATAGGACTACTAGATGCTATTCTGATGCAGGCTACACTGCATTGCTTTCTTGTTTCTTTTTCCTTTTTTTTTTTTTGTGAAAACTACTCTGATTGGTATCATGAATATTAAGTTTTAAATAACAACTGCATTGGTAGGAAGTGAGAGGAGTTGAAAGTTATGAAGAAGTCTTTGGAAAAATTCAATGCAACCCAGATCATATTAATGAAATGTGATACAGCTAATGGGAACTTTGAAATGAGAGAAAACAAATAATATAGCTACTGCTTATGAGAGGAATATGGGGCAACTGGTTATGAGGTTATGAAATTTATGCCTAGGTCTCTCTCAGAGATACGTTTTACCAAGAACATACATTTCTGTTTTCCATAAACACTGTTGTAAAAAGGACAATGCTCATCAACAGAGAGACTGAGCAGGTGAGTTAAAGAAGAAAAGGAATATTAGATTTTTATCCCATACCTAGAGTGGCCAGTGACATGGTGTCTCACCAATCCAGCCCACTCCAACACTTGCTCATGGGTAGCCGTAGACCTCTGACCTCATCCAAGGGGCAGGTATCAGACCATACATGACCGCTCAGACCTTTTGGAGCTGACATTTCAGGCTGGGCCCACACATCCTATCACAGGTACGTTTCTAAAAGATCATCTGTCAGAAGCACGAAGGAAAGCAGGCAGATTTTTGAAAATATCCCTTTTTTCTGTTTATTTCTCCCCCAACCATGCCCATTTTTTTTGATGCCATGGTTCAGACCTGCACAGCGTGAACCC
The DNA here is from genome assembly GCF_964211835.1 of Anser anser. Taxonomy (NCBI): domain Eukaryota; kingdom Metazoa; phylum Chordata; class Aves; order Anseriformes; family Anatidae; genus Anser; species Anser anser. Next base: position 105,960,505 of record NC_139720.1, on the reverse strand, counting down.
CTGGATGTTGCGCTAGCCTCCCTGTACTGGGCCCTGTACAAGCACACATCACAGGAATGCAAGTTGTGCCTTGAATAACTCACATCTACACAGCCCAAGAGGGAATGGATGATTATAATAGCCACCTATTTGTTCCTGTGGGGCCATATCACTGGTAGTGCAATAAAAACACAGACTCTTTCAGACTCCTATCAAAATGGCACAGAAAATGCAAGTGCGGGGAGGTCGTTACTTAGTCAGCTAAGCCAAAACTTTTTGAAAATACACACATATTGTTCCAAATACATGGCAGAAAATGAATATGTATACTACAATTATGTAACTATATCAACATAATGTTTTGCATACACATCAACAATCATGTTGACGTTGGCTCCCAGACTGGTTCATAAACTTGGATTGAAAACAAAACCACTCAATGTTTTCAAAAAGAGCTCTCATTCTATTCACAAATGCATTTATTATAATTTTTACAATAACAGTATGTTGACTATTTAAAATTATTTCCACAGAAGCACTAAAACCTAGCATTTTCCATGTCTTTATAATCATTGCAACTTTCTAAAAAATGTGGAAACAACACTTAACACTTTATTGCTGTTCAATGACTCAAATGGAAATACATTTTGTTACAAAACACCACCAGATTGTCAAATCCTTATAGTCTTGTTTTCAGCTTGGGTGCCATTTACAATGTAAATATTTATTTTCAGCATCATAATCATCCTTATCATAACTTTAATTCTATGTCCGTGTTTTGCAGGACAAGAAAACAAAGGGAATGATTTCAGTTTTGTAGATCAATTAAAGCAGCTGGTTTAGCGATCAGTGCTTTCACTAAAAATATATACATTTTTATGCACTTAGCCTATTTTGCAAGTGCAGTAAATCTGTCAATATTGTCAAGATGTTGCATGAATTTCTATTTACTACATCTTAATAACTTAGAGACCCAAACCATTGTAACTGACTATTATAAGACAGCCATGTTACTAACAGACTAAGTGAAGTATTCAATATGAAACATCCATTGAACATAAATTTTGTTCATACAGTGTTCATTTTGTTTCATTTCATGAAATCAATGGGAATCTAAGAAGAAGCTATTTCATATACACAATGATTGTTTCAGAGGTATTTCATGGGCAGTTTTCAGGTTAGGACAGCATCCTTCAGTGCATAGAAAAGGGAAATAGTGCCTTACAGCCTAATACAGCAGCTTGCTGGAAATCATCGAAATATGACAATTTCCTGCAGCAAGATGTTTCAACACTTCAGATTTTTTCATCACCAAGATGGTCAAAGTTTAGCAACTTCAAAATGTTATATTGAATGGGACATTCCAAAAGAATTTCAAAATTCAGAAATATTTCAACCTTGCTAATAAATACACCTCTGAACATTCCAAAAACTAAAGTATCTCATTTCGATTGACTGTAGTGTTTCAGAAGGCTTTATTTCATGCACCACCAAAATTCCCCTATGTTTTATTATCACAATGTAATACCTAAAAAGGAAATTGTTCCTAGAAGGAACAATTTAGTAGCTTGCTGTTTTCATTTTTGTGCATACAGCATCTGCTCAACTATATTTTGTTTATTATAGCTAAAATCAATTGATTCCTGTACGCAGCACTGAGGAAGATTTGAATGATACCACACTTAGTGCCTCAGGGAACCTAGTAATACATGTACTATATCAGATCAGAAAGTCCAGTATCCTATCTCTGACAGCAGACATCTAAGAGAAAAGAGTAATAACACACAAATACATAGAGATACTTTCCTGTTATAGTTTCCCAGCCTTAGTAAGTAACATCTCAAGAATCTCCTGAGTTAGAGATAATGTCAATGTTTAACAGTCCTTCATGGATTTTTCATCCCTGAATCTGAACACACTTTGAACAAAGGCTCTTATTTATTTTTTTTTTTTTTTTGGTGTCCCACAGTGAAGAGTTCCATAGCACTGTTTTGTGTATGTGCTTGAAGGTATCCCCTGTTGTTTTTTCTGAGCATGGACCACCCAAGAGAACAGAAGCCCCACTACTATTCTGATAAGACAACATGACAAAACTGTATGCAGCACCTTGCATTTTAGCAGACTAGTTCAAAAACTAATTTTCCATTAAGTGAATTTTTTGAGCTAACTGGACCTGCAGTGAAATATTATTTTTCCATTCCTTCCAAGTTGTAAGGTTGAAAGCTCACAGTAACAAACGCTTTCCAAAGCCAGCTCAGATTTTACAGAAACTGTAATTTTATTTGGAGAACTGGCATAGTTTTACTTCCCAACTATTCTACAAGCTGCAAAACATTCTGCATACGACATGAGATGCACTAAAATAGCCTTCAAAGACCTTCAGAGTTGCCGTTGTTATTTTTTTCAGGACAGACCTTATAGGTTTCTCCTCATATCATAGTATACCACCTTTCCTCACAAGTCCAAAATGTTTTAAATATGTTCCTCATTGCCATCTGGCCTCTGTTCAAAGCCTTTGAGGAAAAGTAGTAAGAGGTGCCTAGCACTACACAGACAGCCCCTAAATCTGCATCTCTTTTATTATGAATATGAAAGAATAATCCCCTAGATTTCTTAGTGTCCAAGCAAAGTCAATTCCTAAGGATGAGGCAGCTAACCAATAACAGAGGCAGGCAAGCCTTCCTTCCTCGGTACCAACCCCGTATCAGAGATCAGCCATCCTCATGTTCCTGCCTCAGCCCAGTTTCCTGCCCCTTCACAGTCCTCCAAATGACCAACAGCCAAATAATGAGACAAAAATATGCCCATTTCTCTTCGCAGCTGACAAGACATGATTACACTTTGTCATATATTGAGCAGGTTGTGTTTGGTGCATTTTCCACATCCCTCCATACTTACTAAACTTATTTCCAGGAATGAAAACACCCATCAGCAAGGATTCAATCAGTATAAAAAACATCTTCTGATGTGTTTAGTAAGAGACTTTAAAACCAATGCCATTACACTGGTAGCCTCTTGTATTAAGGCTGTTCCCCAGTGACTCAATTTCAAGCTTTCTGCTCTGCAAGTTAAAGCCCTCCATTTCTCTTTTTACAAGAACAACTCTGCATGGAAGGCGTACTCCACCAGATGAAGGAAGATGCCAGCCAGTATGGGAATTCTGTGCATGTTTTATAAAGTATTTATGAAATATGGATTTTCTTGAAGAAAGTTCCTTCCTGTTCCAATCACTTTGATGCTAGTTTGATGCTATGGTTCCAATCACTTTGATGCTAGACTAGAAGGTCTGGCTCTTAATTTTCAAGATAATTTTGGCTCATATGAATTTTGTGATCCATTTAGCCACTTTGGATATATATTGCACAATGTAGGACCATTAGGAGAAACCAAATTAATCTCAACTACAATAGGGATCTACTTCACCTGATTAGGCTGGCTGCAAGGGTAAATTAGCTCATCCTCTGTTAACAAAACAAGTGGGCTTCTACTACCAAAGTACCTTGGTTCATGCTACATCTGATACCTACTCAGAACTGTGCTATTCTTTGTACGCTACTCCTGGTTTACTTCTATCCCATTTTTATAGTTATACACTCCCTGAAATTTTAGGTATATCGTTTAATTATCTTTTTTTTTTAAAAAAAATATGTGTATTACTACACCTTTTCAAACTTTTCTTGTTTAAATAAATCCCCCCCTGCCCCCAAATACAGGTTTCTAACCTTCTAAGGATTTTGGAAAGATGTTTCTCTAAATTTGCCCTTTCATCACCTTCAGAGATAGCTTTAATTTCTTCACGAACTATATGAGGTCACAATCATAAGCAGATACAAATCACTGTACTCTTAAAATTTTCAATCCAGTGTATGACTTCTTTAGTCCTCCTAAAGTCACTTCCCAAAAAAACATTGAGTGATAGCTTTCATAACAAAGTATTAGAACCTAGATTTATTATTGCTGAATGCTAGCATAGGGCTCAGTTTCTCTCTGAGAAAACAGTTGGCTTAAATTTATAGGGTTAAGGGTTTTCTAAAAGCAAGATATTTTATCTTTTCATTTAAATGTAGGAATAAAATGAAAAAAATATAAATTCATTATTAAAATGTGTCTGTATTCCAAAATATACACCAAGAGCAATTGACATCTGACATGAAAAAAGAAAACGACATGAAGAAATGAAAATACAGCTACAGAAGTCAACAGTTTAACTCCTCACTCTTCAAGGCCCCTGCCTGATGGCCTTCAGGGTGATATATCCCAATATGCTTTGCCTAACCACCCTGCCATTAGCCATCAGCAAAATTAAGCATTTAGGCAAGAAAGAGCCCCTTTTCCAGTATCACCCTTAAGTCATTATAGGACTGACTTTGACTCCTTTATCTATTATTCACCATCCTCTTTACACTTACTTCTAGGAAACAGTTTTCAGTCCCTTCTGGGCTTTTTCTCATGCTGAGTATAGCCATCGCACTCCATTTCCCACAGCCTAATTTCAAGTGAGGGAAGTGAAAATGTCCTGGTAAAATAGTGACTGACCTCGTTTACCCAAGATTGTATTTTGATTCAGTACTAAAGAATCTCCTACATAAGCTCTTTCCTCCACAGTTTTAAACAAGCATGTATCTTCGTACTGGCTAAAACCAGAGTAATAAACATAAACCACATGCAAAATTTACCTGCCTAAGTAAAACATATGTATGTACTATTCTAGGTTTTTAGACATAACCCAGCAAGGTAGATATTTCTCCTTAGCTTTCTACCATTACACTGTTGACTGTAAAAGTTAATGTATTTAATAGCTCAGTATCCGCTGCCTCGAGGTAAACATACGCATGGTATTCTAATCTACATACTAATATACTAATATACATTAGTATTAAAAACAATTCAATTTAGTATGCTGCAAAAAGAGAGGATATACAGGCCTTGTAAGGGGTAGCAGCTTAAAGATCATAAATTAAAAAGAAACAGTTACAGGTTTCCCATAGTCACTCCTTTTCTTTTTGAAAGAACTAAAAGTTATTGGCTTCTTAGTGTGTTTTCCCAGTATTGTCACCTTTAATTCCAAGAACTGATTTAATTTCTTTAAAAATTGACTATTTCAGGAAGCAGGAACATTATCGTAAACTATGAAGAAATCATATATTGATAAAAGTTTAAACGCAGTAACTCATATGAGCAGTCACCTCTGCCATCTGACCTCACTGTTTTCATTAAAAACAGTACAACTTGAGCTGCAGAAATAGGATTTTTATAGACTATGTAAGAGCAGAAAACAAACTTCACTGTCTATATTCTCTTCATATAGGTGTCCTTCATGGAAATATCAGAGATTTAAATAATAGGCCTTTGTTCAGAAGACTTATGTTAAACAGACTTTTTGTTAGGACTTTCTTCAGACAGCAAAAATGCTAGCACAGAAGAACAGAAGCACAATGCACTTGTTCACAGAAGTAGAAAAGAAACTCATTGCAATTTCCAGTAGCTGGAAATTGCATTTGCTGGCTTATCCTCCAGAATGATACACCTCTTCTTTTAAAAAGGATGAACTATGGCAAATGCCATGCTCTACTTACTCTTCTTGTTCATTTCAAAGGAGAGTTCAGCTATCATAAAGATGGTCTCCCTGTGATCCATCAAATCTTTATCTTCTTTTGCATTGTTCTTCCTGTTGATCCCTAGTATTGAAAACTCAATGACTATATGGAGCATGTTCTTCAATGGAGCATCAATGGTCTTTGAAGCATTCTTCATCATTACTAGCTTAGTATGAGTCAGGGAGTAAGCAGCAACAACCAATATGTTTCTCTAAACTTCAGCTGATTCCTAGACCACATTACTGGAGTTGCCTTATTTCTTTTAATACCAATCTTTTTTATACAGTATTTTGAATGGGGCTGATTATTCACGTACTGAGGTTGTGTCCTTCCCTCTAAGAAGATTCTTTAAGTGTCAGTCACTAGAACAGCCCTATTTTACCATAATTCCCCTAGTCTCAGAAGAATGTCTGTTCCAAAATATCAGCACTTTTGATTTTTAGCCAGGTTATCAATCTTATTTCTTTCTTCTAGATGGAAAAATAGGAGGTGATGACAACAAGAAGACTCCTCCACATTTCTATGCATCTCAGTAGCACTGTAGTAAACACGGTTTGTGTAGGATTAGCTACTGCAGCTGTATTATTGTTCTTCAATGGGGAATATGTAAGCTCCTGGATGAGATAAACACACTAAATTAGACTTTTCCTCTATTTCTCTCCAATACTTCCCCTCTTTTCCCCAAAATTAAAATAATGACTCTGATGTTGCAGTAAAGTTAAATATAACAGGAAAATTAAAACCACTTGTAAAGAAGAAAATATTCCACTTTTCTATATGCTTACACAGAAAGAATATTTGTAAAAAGTAAGATCTTGGGGGGGAGGGGGAGGAGGAGGGGAGGACAAGGGGGAAGGGACTTAGGGAAGATATGTCTGTGAAGGAATGAAAAGAAAATAGCCACGATGTTGGTAGATATACTGCATGTGGCAGCAGTGAATACTATAGATGATAAAGTTGCACAGATCTGGGGTTTATCTTTCCCTGCCCCCAGGCAGCTGCTTTCACTAGCATTCTGCTGCCCTACAGAGCTTTTAGCTCTGAACAGAAACAGTTCATAAAGTCGTATTTTGAGAACACTGTCTCATTCTGCAATTCTAAGACTTGTTACTTCATTGTGAAGTTTCCATATTTTTGACAACCTTAGCCCGTTTTTGTACCTGTTTTTCATTTACTACTAACTGATAACATATCCTGTTGAATGCATTAAATAATGCTAGATTCCCATATTAGGAAATGCAGCTCCAGTTACAACTGACAACATACCATCAGCATATTAGCTAGAAAATCACCTTGTCAGCAAGGAAAATGTCACATTTTTAATATATTAAAAATCATCAGCTAAGTCAATAACCTGAGTTTGAAAAAGTTTAGCAGGAGTCACAGAACAACCAGCAGCTTGTATTTTCTTCCCTTCTGCCCCTGTTAGCCACTCCAAATGTCCTCACTGCCTAGATTTCAGCACATGGTACATCCAATACATTTTTGATGAATTCCTGTAAATGTCCACTTTTTATGCTCCAGTATTCTCAAATATTCCTGCTTCCAAGAAAACCAAATTTATAACGTGGGGGAGGCTGCATATTTCTGGCACATGCAGTTGTGCAGATGTTATTCCTTAAGGAAGACTATCTTGATTGCCTCTGTGAATAATGGCTACGAGATGGCAAGGAGCCAACAGTTCTCTTATAGCAGAAGGTATAAAACCACTCTCCTACTGAAAGAAGGCCCCCAGTAGGATAATATATTATTACGCATGATTCAAATTACAGGATCTGCAGCAGGGGAGCTAGTGGCTGAATCAGGACAGCCGCACACAGAATACTGATGATGGGATGATGGAATGCATCACGCATTGAAAGAGCCATAGTTTAGTGTTTAAATCCTCTGTATTTTCAAAGTGACTACAAGGATCGATATATAACTGAAGCTCCATAAACAAATTGTACATTATCGTGTGTGTGGTCAGAGAAGTTAGCATGTTGTAACAAAAATTCTATCTAAGAATACTCCTTTAAATAAAATTTTGTTTTACCAGGGACTGTTGACCTCTCGAAGCCCACTAGCAATAGATATAGCTTTAATTTAATAACACAATATTGAATTTGTCTCATATCTGATGCTGTTTCAGCTATTAGAATACTGTAGAACAAAAACTTGCCTCATTAGATTATGCGGTCTGAAATCTCTGCATTCCACAGTATTCTGGGCTGTTTCTAAATTGTTCGCACAACAAATTACTTTACCCACAAAGAACTAAATCCAAATGTTCAACACAATGTTGGCTTGCCCAAATGTTTTCCATTTATAATTGAACACATCTCAAAAAAATCTGCATGTTTATTATAAAAAAAACAAGCCTATTCCCTAATATGAAAAGCTGGCTAGAGAATAGTTTTTCAAGCTAAGATCTAATCTTTTCTGTGCAGATTAAGCACATCCTAAGTATAAAGAGAAATAGCTAAACAAAAATTCTATATTTCGCTTTTCTGCAACATACCCTGAAGCAGTATGCAAGCTCTCTCTTGACTTCCTTTCATACTCGCTCTTGTATTCAGTTATTCTGGTAAATGGATGCAAATCAGGTGCATTGTGTTGAGGTGGAAGGAAGGGGGTGAAATTTGTTCAGAAATGATCTCAGTTCTATTCATTAATAAAATGACATCTTGGCTGAAAGTGGTGAAGAATGAAATATAACAGTACTGAACTTCACTCAGTTGTAACAGATGCATGTAAGAACCTTTAGAGAAAGCCAGATATGTAAAACGGCCAGAGCGAAATGAATTCTGAAGCATTAGAATAGGTACTTAGACCGTGATGGCAGCTAAAGATGCAAACTCGATGCTGCAGCAACACCCGTTTTACCTTCCAAGATGGTTAAAGGTAATCTCAGACTAGAAATGGAAGAAGCAGTACCACATTAGGTAAGGACTACAAGGAGACAAACATACATGAAGGTAAAATATATGCACAATATTAACAATAAAAGACTCTTTAAAAGGTTTTATGGGGCCAACAGAAAAAAAATGGAACAATGCCCATGGTTACCTGCAGAGACAGCACACAGTTAAAAAAAATCAGGAAAAATGTAGCCACCGTTTTGCATAGCGATTCAAATTATGCTGGCAGAATAATTAATGGAGGACCTAATCTCTGTGAGGAAAAAAAAAAAAAAAAGAAAAGAAAAAAGGATACGTTAAACAAAGTTCATTACTGCATGATGTAAATGAGTTTCTCACCAGTGATGTCACTGATTGGCTGGGATGTAGAGCTGGTTTCGAACAGTGCAGCATGGCCGGATTGGCTGCTAGCTCTTCTGGTTACTGCCTGCTTGGGCAGCGGTCGAACCAGACACTTTCTGTCTCTCTTGTTGTCGTTTGAAGCAAATCTTGTTCAGCCCAGCTGTGTCTCCATAGTAGTGGCACCCTAAGAGAGTCTCCCTCCTGCTTCCCACAGCTCATCTGTAAGGCGGTCGCTGCTGTGAAATACCAGCCTTTGGCACGGAGCCCAGACTGCGTTGTTAGATCCGTCTATAATACAGAAAAGAATTTTTTTAAAGCAGTTCTTTCACCGAATTACATCCTAAGAAGGATTAATAAGCACTAAATTGCAACTGATTTAGGGACTTTAAAATTATGTAGCTAGCACACTTTCTCAAATAAAACACTATCTGACCTGCAATAGTACAGCATCATTGGTTAAAAAAAGAAACATGAAAAAAGAAAAAAACAAAGAATGAAAGGAAGGAAGAAAAAGAAGCAACAACTCTTCTTTGTTTACCTTGATTACAAAAAAAAAATCATCTTCATTTTTTTCTCCTAGAACTGTAACTGATATCTCAGTGCTACGCAAGAATATTTTCTATTTACAGTTTCCTATTTACATCCGAGTCATTATTTTCAGGTTAAGACAAGGGATCTTAATTAGCATTCGCTTTAACTATGCAAACTGAGACAGGGCATGAAAGAAAAATGCTGTATGGAAGAGAGAGAGAGAGAGAGACAGAGAGGAAAAAAAAATCTGTGCAGCTTTTACAGTTCAGCTGTCTGACCCCCTGAAAAAAGAATGCAGTCATATCAACTTTGCCAGACAATGGAGTACCTACAGGCTTTCCTCTAGACAAGTCCTTTATAACCAGTCAGTATTATGTGCTGCAGACAGTGGCCAATCGCTAAGCTGCTTTCTACAGCAGTGACACAATAGGTGCACTGGCCACACTGTCCTCCTAGCCTCTGACAGCGGTTCAGGTTCATTTTTTGTCTACTGGAATACGCATATGTCTTTAATGTTCCCACTGTATAGAAAAAAACATCAAGCGAGCTCGCTTTGTTTTTCTATAATTACATCAGCCTAATTACTGCAGCCGAGCCGCAGTGCCACTGCTCAGAGCGGCGCATAGGCATGCACGTCATATAAATATGCATGAGCACGCCTGCTTATTTAAATACAAAAATGCATCAATTGCTGGTGGTGCCTTTTTGTTTTTGTTTTCTGCATGTCCTTCCCCCCTGCTCCAACACCCATTCCCGATAAACCAAATGAGTTAAGGACGCCTAGCAAATACGGCCACCATTTTCTCCTTTTATTTATCGAAACTTTCATTCATTTAGTTTTAATTGCAGGCATTCAGTAGGAAATAATAATAATAATAATAATAAAATCTCAAATGCAAATGAGTCTCAGCTAGTAAGGGGAAGGGTTATTGCAGACCTAGGGCATTTTTCTCCCTTGTCACTAAACATCAGAGTAAGCGCCTGTAAATGAATCTGCATGCACTCCATCACAGCCAGGCATCAGATGCCCTGTTCTTATTAAAAGCCTGATGATCCCCAGCATGTGCACGCATCCAGCCTGTGTGTTTGGATATTCTGTAATTACAGCATCTCTTGTAACAGTACCTGAATCTGCTCATATAGTCAAAAGATTAAATCATCACCATTCACATATTAGACAGACATAATTGGGCACATTCTATGGTGGGAATCACCATCCTAATTTTTGTGATTTTATGCATGGGATTTACATATTCATGAAGAGAATAGCTGTTATGACCGCCGACAGAGCAACATGAAAAGAAAAGACACCATTCTTCAACACACAGAGTATACAAAACCTAGGGGGAAAAGATACAGCATATGGCGACAAGGAGAAGAAGTTGTTTGGCTTGCAAGGGTTATTTTTTTTCCTATTTATAAATTCCGGGTAGACGGCTTACGAAAATGTATAAGCATTCTGAACATGAAGGCGAGGTAAATCTGTGTTATTAATAATCAGCCACTGGTAGCTGAAATAAAATCATTTTACAGTTGGTGCCCAATGTTCTGCAAGTTTTGCCTTTGCATTAGAAACCATTTTCAGTTTATGGATGCCGAGAACATATTCATCCAGGAATGCACAAAAATACTAATGAATCAGAAAAGAACAGAACTTCCGTCTGCTACTAAAAAACCTTGATTTCAGTTTTTAATACTTGCTACAGTGTGTAACTATACCTTTCCCAAGTAAGCTGGTGTTCTCAAATACCATAGGTATTTTTATTCCCAACTTATTTGAACTGCACGTTTTTTCAAATATCATAAAATACATCCTCCTTAGAGTGGTTTTCAGGTTCTGGTATTTTTTAAAGAAAAAAAATCACCAGAGGAAAGAGTATTCAGGCAGTATCATAAACATTGTGTACACTGATGTTTCTAACAATTTCATCAAAAAAAAAAAAAAAAGACATTATGCTTACTGTAACCTTGTCCTTTTCATGCCTTTAGTATAATTATTTTTAAATGTTTGTTTATCTCTCTGGAAGCTGCCACTCAACAGCCCAAATTTCTTTCTAATAGCTAGATAACATTACTTACAGATGCGTGCTTTTCCCTACATCTCTCTACATTTGGTAAAGATACAGATAGCAAGGTGAAAATATTTCATTTTCCAATGGGAAATGAAAAATTTTAATGCAATAGCCATATGTTTGGCAGGCCTTGTTGTATATCAGCTTTCACAAAACACTGTATTCAGTACTACCATAGAAGAACAAACAAGAGCTTTTTTTTTCCCCACTTTATGTTTGTATATTATACATTTAACTGAATCACAGTCCTTCATTCCAGTCATGGTATTTAACTCCCAAATAACATTTTTAATGACAGAGATAACATTCTAACTTATATAAAATAGATTTTTTAAAAGATGTTAGACTTGTTTATAAAATATTTTTATAAATTTAAATAGCTATATTGGACACGTTAAAAAAAAAAAGAACTGCTTATGGTTCTCTAAAGTAGATGATTTTTGCAAAATAAACAGAGAAAAAAAATTGTAAACCTATTAATATTAACTAAAGCATATTTCTTCAACCAGCCCACTGTTACCGTCTCTGTCAAAATAATAAGCTGTCAAATACCTTCTTTCTGTTTGTCTCTATTTAAAATTCAAACTCCAGCGACTCCAAATCTGTGATCTAATTATTAATTTCTCACTTTAGCTTAAATGGTTGGGCTATGACATCATAGAGTACAAAAATAAGCTTCATTACAAAAATAGACTCTTTTAGACTGCAGAATGGTGATATAATTTTTAAGATACGAACCTCATAAAAACCTTAGCATGGCCTCTATTCAAGAACCCCACTCCATAACGTCAAGTACATTAGTGCTAATTTGAAGCTTTTGTTAGAATACAATGTCTGAAAACCTCAAGTATTCATGGAAGAATTTGAGACAGTGTTTTGCTTAAAGAAAATATGTAATTTGTGTGTGTGTGTTTACTGGGAGAACAAAATTAATGTTTCTTTTTGGTAGCAATGAGTCTGACAAATTTCAAGCACTGCATTGAAGTAAATAAAATCACATACCTCTAAATGCGAGCAGATTTTTGTCTTATCTTATAATCAATACTGCACTATATTTTTTTTCTTTAGCTCATCCCAGCAAAGAAAACATATATTAGAATAGTATAAATTAAGAACTTTCAGCAAAAATATTAACAGATTAGTTATAGAAGGTGTCAAATGAAATGGACAATCATTAAAAAATATATCTATATCTATGTTTAGAGTAAGGTTTCTACTTCTAGAACTGTGTTGTGTATCACATCAGTTTTCTACACCCTTCTTTAATTGCAATTGCTGTTTTCTTTAAACACTAACATATTTTGTTCTGTATTTTTATAGCAGATAATACTACCAGCCTCAGTCCTTTATTCAAGTTCTCATAAATTCTCAGAATACACCACATTATGTCAACAGCATTAGTTGTGATGATGTTTGGCATACATGCTTGTTACATCTCCAGCTTCTGAATTATGATCTGAATTTTCAAACAACACTCAAGCTCTGGCATCCATGTTTAAACTCTGGTCCTGCTATAAACTTCATGTCACAAAATTACTGTGTAGCTCAAATTTAAGATCCTAAATAAGTAAGTAGTCTGACTTTCAGAAGTGCCAGAGGCCTGCAGCTCAGTTAGTTAACAGGAGTTCCTGTTAACTAAACTGTCTTAATATGATGAAGATGCCAAACACTCTGCTTTTGTAAAGGGCTTAATGCAAATATTGACCCAATCATTTTCATGTTAGCAATTCTCACTATCCCAAATGCTCTGATAATGGTAAAGAGCTTGCCAGGCTTGGGTTTGTAACCATGCAAGGAAAAGTAAAAATGGTTTAAGATCACAAGGACAGCATGGATCAGACAGAGAGCATCCAATATTACTACTTAAAATTGTGGCAACAAAAGACTAGCATTTGGGTTGAAACAAAGCATCAGGTTTGTAAATAAAGTTGCAATACAAAAAGTTCAGTTATCATTGGTACTAATATTTGTATATGGAGAAGTGCTAAAAACTTGGAAATTCACTGCCCAGCACCTAACCAGTTTGGTTGTAAACTATGCTGGTATTACACTACTGATGGAGACATGCAGATTAAAATTCACTGAAGGATTTCCACCACTGTATCTTTCATGAAAAAAAAAAAAAAAGAAAAGAAAAAGAAAAGAAAATTAAAAAAAAAAGAAAGAAAAAGAAAAAGAAAAAGAAAAAGAAAAAGAAAAAGAAAAAGAAAAAGAAAAAGAAAAA